>NC_092317.1:42231828-42854328 GCF_036785885.1 Coffea arabica
CCACAATAAATTCAAAAATTTAAATATTTCATGATATAGATTATTCAGGTTAAAAAATAACAAAAACACAAAAAAAAGGAAATAAAAGATTCAAAAATAGGAGCCGTGTTGTAGTCTCGTAGACAAGGAGAAGTCATACCAGTTCCTGTTCCAACTTCTCCCATTTTCTTCCAACCTTCCTTCTTCCCAAAGATCCATTCAAACCAATAGAAATCCTCCAACCCAACTGATCAATTCGTATATAAATTGCTGCCCACTTCAATATTTGGTTAACTACACCAAAATTTCCTGCTTTTATCTCCATTTTTGCTGTCAAAACTGGTTGTTGAAAGCCAAGAAAGGGCTTTTCCTGTGCCTTGTAAAAAGTCCAAGATTGTCCCTTTTCACGTCTTGATCTCTTGATTCAATTTCAGGTACTTCCCACTCTCTCCTTCTTTTTCTTTTGTTGTTCTTGTTCTAGGTTTGCCTTTTTCCGTGATACCCTTAAACCTCTTTACTTGACTTTGTCTACATTTCTGATGTTTGTGTTGGTTTATTCAAGTCTGTTCTTGTTTTCGTAACTCTTTTTTTCATGGTTTTATTGGTTCATGTACTTGTACAGGTTGATTTCTGTGTAGCCCACGGGCTAAATTTTCTTGATTTCTTCTTCTTCATGAATTAGGAGTATAAATGTATATGGTGGTTCTACTTTGTTTGTTATTTTGTTTGGACGGGGGTACTTTTTTTTCTAAATTTTTTTGAAGTGCAGAGGGTAGTGGGGTTGGGGCGGAGAGGAGGTTAGGACGGTTTTTGTGGGTGGGGGGGGGCGCTGATTCAGTGGTTTAACTTCGTGTTTGATTGCTTTGACTTATGGAATGTGTGGTTGCTGAGAGAAACCGGAAAGAAAGTTGGGAAAGAGATCAAGGCTTATTTTTCATACCCTGCTGTTATAGAAGGAATGAATGGTTGAGAATGTTTTGAGAACTCTATAGACGGTGTTTTTCTTTTTATCTGTATGTAGAAATTTCATTGTCAAGATCCCATTATTCTCTTAATTGACATACAAGCTTAAAGGATCAGGATTTATTTATTTTTCCAAATCACTAATTATCTCTGTAGACATGGCTCGCGCTGCTTTTTGATGAGTGATTTCTGCATATTTGATGTTTTTTTATTGGGTTTTGTTATGAAAGATTTTTTAAAGGATGCTACTCTTGAGTGTTGCTGATAAAGGGAAGTAGTTCCTCGATTCAAGGAACTTTTCCGTCCTTTAAGTTAATTATCTGCTTAGCTTCTTCCTTGCTCTTTTCTGTTATCTATTCTTGATGCTTTTTCTATCATTTGTGTTTAGTTTCTATCTTGATGATTGAGATGTTTTTCTAAACTTTGTTGGTTTAATTTCTAGTTGCCCAGGTTAACTCCTACATTGGTGTTGCCAGCTCTAACAAGTTTATCTTCTTTTCAGGCTCACTTTGCATTTTGCAAATATTGTTCAGTGATACTGCTTCAGAATCTAACTCTCTGTATTGCCGTATCTGAATTTGCATAGCTAGTTTTTCAAGATGTTTGGTCACAAGAAATCTCCACTGCATAGGAACGCTAGACATACCTCAGTTGACTCTAGAATTTCTGGCTCAAATCCTTTTGATTCTGATGGTGAGTCAGATAACAAGCAAGCCCTAACAACCTCCAGGAGGACTTCTTCAGAGCCTTCGCTAGTTACCCAAAACACGAGTACCAACCCATTTGATGATGAAGAGGTCAAAGGGACTTCATTGTCATCATATACCTCCAATCATTCGGCTAGAAATAAATACAAAAATGATTTCCGTGACTCAGGAGGATTAGAGAACCAAACTGTTCAAGAGTTGGAGAACTATTCTGTTTATAGAGCTGAAGAGACAACAAAGGCGGTGAATGGTTGCCTGAAGATTGCTGAGGAAATGAGAGAGGATGCTACTAAAACACTGGTGACCTTGCATCAGCAGGGTGAACAAATAACAAGGACGCATCATACTGCTGCAGACATTGACCATGATCTTAGTAGGGTATGGTTTACTGAATTAACAAATTTCTAACCCCAAGCTTCACGGTTTATTTGTCTGATTTTAGAAGAAAGTTTTGTTTATGCATCCTGTTGGCCACCTTCATGACTCTTCATGGCTGATTAATTTCAAATGTTCAAGCTCTGATTATGTATATGGAGATCAGAAATCTGAACCTTTCCCTCTTGCATTCCCTTTAGGAAATTGATGAGGATGCTAGATTAAGAATGAAGTAGCTGATTTTAGTGAAGAATGGTGTCAGTAGATTAGGACCACTGATTAGTAATTCATTGTTCATGAGCATTTTGTTACCGATGGTGCTTATCAGTGCAATGTCTTGAAGTTGATTAATTAGGGTTTACTTTTGACTTTGTTCAAAGTCTTGGTGTAGATAGGGCTTCCACTGCAGTATGTGTAAGTTTTCCTTCTTTTTTCAGCTAATATTTTAGATTGGCCTTCTTTTTGTCTTCCTTGCCCCCTTTTAAGATTAGGTATATAGGAAAGACCAGTGGAAATTTTACAGTTTTTCTCATGATTGCAATAGTTAAATAAATATCATTACCTTTAACTACGAAGAATGGTCCAATAACATATAACTAGCGTTTCGAGAGCTAAGACTATTTCTATGCTTTGCTAATTGATGGATAGATTACAATGTTTGTCATTTGATCTTTCACTCATTACCATTTGATGTAATGAACTAGATGCAATGAGTGCTATTCTGAAGGACAATTTCTATTAGATGTTTAAAGTATGCAGAAGAACTGAGAGTTATCATGGAATATTTATCACACTTTATTTAGGCACTGTTTCAAGATAGATTGTATTGCAACGTTGATTTAAACATAATTTATCAACATTTTTATTGTTCTTTTACCATGCCTTTTGCTTTATGGTGGGATGTTGCTCTTGCATTGAATTCCACTGAGTGTTTCACTATTTTTATTATTTATTTATTTATTATTATTGTTATTTTATTTTTTTGCTTGTTGCATAATACATATGAAGCTGCTATTTTCAATGAAAAGTTTCGGTCTTATGGACTTGAGTTGGAAGCATGCCTAAACTTTTTTTGACATATTACCTTTTTTATCCACTTTAAGTTTGATACAATCTTGTTCAATGCCAAGTGACATTCCTTTTGTCTTGTAAATTATTCTTTCGAGTTCCAATTCTCAAGGAATGTAGGGGATTTTATGAACATCCTGTTTATTTTGTAGAAGGTTTCCAACTTAATCCATTATGTTAGATTGCCTTGTCTTTTTTTCACATAATGCTGCAAATCTTCCATTTCCAGTATTGCCCACAATACTCTTTTCCAATTGCAAATATGTGTGAGCAGGAATTTATCAGCTAAGAAAAAACTATAGAACACTGTAAGCATAGTTGAGATTTGTGTTGATCATTTGCTGTGGAATCCCTGTGTCCATTTTATTGGCCCCTAAGTCATGCTTATCTCCTCATTTGGTTTCCATTTTTTGTTTTTATTGCCTGTTTTTGTCTCGTGGTTCCATATCCTTGTGTATATGCATGATTATCCTAGAGGCTGAAGTTGTTTGATGTACAATCTCAGGGTGAAAAGCTTTTGGGAAGTCTAGGAGGCATGTTTTCAAAGACTTGGAAGCCTAAAAAGACTCGTCCGATAACAGGGCCCATAATAACAAGAGGTTAATTATCCTATGTTTTCTTTTTCATCATTGTCTCATTTTCATTTTGCATGCTCAAAAACTAATTGTTGAAGGGAAGATGATGGCTTTTGTAAGTAAAATTAGTAAATTGATAAACAGAGTAGGAGGTGAGGTCAGGTGGTTGAAGATGTCTGTTATATTAATTTTCTGTTTATTTTGCAGATGATGCAGTTTATAGAAAGGGTAGCCATCTAGAGCAGAGGGAGAAATTAGGATTGACTTCAGCACCGCAAGGAAGGTCAAATTCACGAGCTCCACCTGCTGAACCAACAACTGCATTGCAGAAAGTTGAGGTATGCTACTACCTGATCGAGGATACCATTAAATGAGTGCCAAAGTGAAAATCACAGCATGAGGTTGGTTTTCAAAGAATCAGTGTTCAAGAAATGTTTGATTGAATGACCACAAATGCTGAGTCACAGGAAGTAGCAATGGTAGTTTGCACAGAAAATTCGTTATTGTTATTTGTGCCGCATCTTTAGAGCTGTGATCTAAGTTAAAAAACTAGTTAGTTGTTTATGATAATGACAAGATTAAAAGATGGTCTTTTCTTCTTGTCACAGTGCTGCCATACGTGTTTGCTTATAAGGGTCTTTTCTTGGTAAATTTGCTTCTGCATTTATGATTTGATTCACACTGCCAATGGCAACACAAGTGCTGAAATGTGCATATATATAGCGTGATGAGAGATTTAGATAAAGTTTATGTTGTATGTGTTGATATTTATTACTCGAGCACTTTGACGGTTGATATTGTTTTTATTCAAATGCTTGCACTCTTGGATTCTCTCTCAAGTAATAAGTTTGCGAGCATTCTCTGTTCACCTTCTTACTCCTTAAAGCACCTGTCTTTTGGTGGTTGTTTTGTATGATTTGATTTCAATTGTCCTGTGTTAATTCAATTGTATGATATAGATTGCCTGTTTCTTTTTTTTTTCATTTATCTAATTGATGACTGCCATACATTTTGGAAAGGAGCTATGTTACCAATATTGAACTGATTTCGCATGTTATATATCTCAGGTAGAAAAGGTCAAGCAAGATGATGCGCTGTCAGACTTGAGTAATATCTTAGGGGAACTAAAGGAAATGGCTGTTGACATGGGATCAGAGATTGAAAGGTTACACACACACACACACTCTCTCTCTCTCTCTTAGTTGCTAATATGCTGCCGACTTGCTAATGCAGTCTCTAATCATCTTTTGATTTGCCATTCTCTATATTGAACATTGCAGGCAGAACAAGGGCTTGGATAATCTTGAGACTGATGTGGAGGAGCTTAACTTCAGAGTCAAGGGTGCCGCTCAGCGCGGTCGCCGGTTGCTGGGAAAGTAGGAAACAGAGCCCACAGGACATGCAGTCAACATTGGCATGAAGCCTGAACTGTCCATTTTAATCGACACTTTTGGACCAATTGCAAATTATACCTGCACTTCTACTCATTCATTGAATTCTGTCTAATACCATGCATTTCCCTTTGCAACCTGTAACAGATATAGCAAAAAAAATTGATTGATCGTTCCTGAATCTCTTAACCTGCTGCGAATGAACCAGGACATGTTTCTTTTCTGTGCTGATCCAATATAAATTTCTCACACCCGTTATATTTTGCTTGTTTGTTAACAATTTCTCTGAGGTTAAATTCCAAATTCAATGCGTAATGTTTACCTCCTAGCAAAGCACTTTTACTGTTCCAAAAAGGAAAAACAACACCAATAGTTCCTCGTATTTAATTAATGTTAAATTTTATCCCTTACAAACAAACAAAATGAAGCATTTTAGTCCTTTACCAATTCAAAAGTTGCATTTTTTGTGGGTCATTGAACACATTTACAACCATATTTTCAATAGAAAAAGTCACGGACGCATCACCTGTTCTAAATCTAAACGGAAATTTTGATAGGCTGTATAATTTTAATCCATGTTTGCGCAAGTAACTATGCAAATATCAATTTTCAGTTTGATAAAAAAAAAAAAAGAATACTAAAGGATCCTATAGAACTTCTTCCAATTCCCCCGATTCAGAAACCCGCAACCACCAATTCCACTTCCTCAACCAAGCCTACACTTCTCTCCGATCCCCTTTCTCCAACTTCCTCCACCATTGTACCCTCCATTTCCCCTCTCTACTGCCACCAACCCTTCCCCAAAACCTCTCCTCCTCCTCTTCCTTTTGAGATTTTGGGGAAGAAGATAAGAATAGAAGATTTTGGGTAGAAAATGAGAAAAGATGAAAAAGATTTGTAAATGTGGGGAGTTTTCCATTTCCCAAACTTGTCATTTCTATCCATTTTGAATTTTTGATCACTAAATTGTATCTCTCCAAAATGGGTTTGTTTAGGTTAAGAAAATTCATAGGCACATTATAAATTCCATGAGATTTTTGTGATCAGGGTTAGTTTTTTTTTTTCCATTAGGTTTTGTTTGACAAATTTTTGAACTATACAGGTGTTTTTAAACTTCTTGAGTATTTCTGTCATTTTATGAAGAAAAAAAATAGTTGTAGAATAGTTGGAAGGAGTTGTAGACTAATATAGAGAAAAAGAAAAATCAATTTATAAATTTGCCCCTTAATTTCAGAAATTTTGTCTGGACGTGATTATTTCCAAAGAAAATATGGCTAAAATTACATTTACTGATAGAAAAAAGGTCCACTTTGAATTTGTGAGGAACTAAAATATTTTATTTTGTATATGAAGGACTAAAAGTTAACATCGATAAATGTCAAGTAATGTGAGGGACGATTAGTGTCGTTTTTTCCTTCCAAAAATTTGAAGTGTGTGATAATGATCAACTCATTAGTAACAGTGACGCCACAATTGAACTACAGAAAAAGTAGGCAGTACCTGCCAAAGTACCAAATCAACCTTAACAGAGCTAAAAAGCCCGCACTACACCCGGGAAGACAATCGAAGGCATCTTTTGATGATACAACAGATGCTAAATGTCTTGCTCTGTTTATCTACTAGAGCGAACGAGCTCTTGTTCTTCTTCTAGGACCATAAAACAGAAGAAAAAATGGTGGAATACATCAAGTGTTTACTCAGATACACATATCTTCAATAATTTCCATTTTTCCTTCTTTCATTGGCTTCTTCGTCACAAGAATCCTGCAACATCGTTTCAAAGGCAGGTTAATACAGTATTCACCAAGCACAAATAATAAACAAAGGGAAAGAAACTACAAAATCCATCAAACAAGTAGGCCACTGGATCTTTCAGCCCCTTGCAGAACTACCATATCACACCCAATCCTCCCCCTCACTTGTAAATTTGGAGTTAAAGGAACCGTTACTTCTGTTAGAATTGAGGGTGAACATTAAAAACTCAAAAAACATAAATGAAAAACACACCCTTTGCGACATGATCTTCCTTCTTCATTTTCCCATTGTTCCTCTCTTCTTATTCATTGTTTTCTTTTACAAGAAGCAAGAATTAGGGCTGAAACCTCATTTAATACTAGGAAGAAGCCACTCTGAATATTACAAATTCAAAATCAATAAGTGAAAAATCCAGATGAAACAGGTGAAGTATCGGATCTGCATCAGTGAACAAAGATGAAGATCGTCGTTGGCATCAGTAAGTTCAACTAGCACTGTCATGGGGATAAACTATCGAAATCAGCTTGTTTCAACAATTTGATGGACGAGAGAATGTGAAACAGGATTAAAAGGAAGGATCATCAATGAACATTAAAAGATAGGAGTTCCTTACTCTTTTAATTATTGCAGCTCAATCTTTCAGCTGCATGCTTTTATATGATGAAACACCCAACCAAGCAATTGGATTACCCACAACCACTGCCTCCCCCTTCCCCTTTTCTAGATTAAATCAAGCACAGACACAAATAGAGGAACCAATTGCCACAATCACAACTAATTGGTGCACATAGCAGACTAATCTCAACAGGCGCATGAGGTCTAAGATTCTATTCACACTAAAACTTCTTGCAGCCACCGGCAAAGCGTATGTTGGGCTACCTAGAGATTGGGCCTTGCAGAGTGGTCCATGCACCCAATGGCCGTCAATCAACATAGGATCATGCCCCTCCATTAACAAAAAAGAAAAAGAACACATAACAGACTCAGAAATTTAACAAGCCAAAGAAATTTGAGATTCTCATTAAAATCTAGGCTTGAGGGGCTCACCAGCGTAGGAGGGCGAAGAGCGACGAAGTGACAGATGATTGGTTATAGGGATTGAAAAGAGATAGAGGCACATCTGTGCCTTTTTTTTTTTTGGTTTTTTTTTGGGGGGGAGGGGGAGGGGGGTGGGCGTGGGGGGAGAGAGAGAGGGAGAGCAGGCCATGTGACGTGTGGTCATTGCAACTATTATAAAGGGAGTTGTGTTTCTGCATGAAGAAAGGAGGAAGACGGAGAAGAAAAAGAAAAAAAAATTAAAAGTAACAGGTAAAGAGAGTGGTTCAGGTATCTTGATGGCCAAAGTTGCGATATGTTATTCCTAAAATTTATAAAACAATGACATCCAAATTCTGACTTCTAAAACTCAACCAAAAAGCTTTGAAACCTTTGCATCAAAATGGTTGAAAGTTACATGCCCTTGTCTAGACACCAACAACTAAAGCTGGATCTACTACTACCTCAAATGACCGGTTCAAATTTAGTTAGGTCAATTACTACTATATCTCAAGCTTAACAGCCTTTAGAGGTCTTCCTAAAGTAGCTCTGAAGTCATCAATCACCTCTATTATGTCCAATTAGCATTGCCACAAGACAACATAAAGATGTAACACTCAAGTGGATTAGGCAAAACTGCACTAACCATCAAATGTGTCTGTGATTTACTGTACAACACTAGCTCTTTGATCTGCATCTTCTTAAGACAAATTCCACCCTACTTTTCTAAAAGCTAACCTGAAGAACATTTCACAAATGACAGAACAGCATGCAATACAAACCCTGACCTCAAGCTCTTCTACTGCGCTCCCCTCTCCCTCGGTAGAGGTCCCTCTGTCAACCCAGCCATTTGACATCCCATTAGGATCAAGATCTTCCATACTGCAATTACCTAGACATTCGTCCTCTATTCTTCTTCAATAAGAAAGTTCTTAGATGCCACAATACAGATAGCAAAAGCATGCCACGAGCCAAATCTAACATGAAGAAAATCTAAAGGTCACCAATACATTAGCAAACAAAGATATTTGCCTTAAAAAATTAAAAGCAAAAAAGAAAATGAAGAGAACAGAATACCATTAACACATTCTAGCTCTTAGCAGCCGCTTTTTCTACAGCTAGCTCTATTCTTTCTTTTTAACTTTTCCTGCATCAAAGTCTTTGTACATCACTAGTTTGCAATTAGTGTTTTAACTGACCAAGTATGGTAGATAGTTGCAACAAATTCTTCATCATGAAGTACACTGTAAATTTGACTACTCTCAGGTGCTAGTTAATTCACTATACAACAAAACTCTAGTGAACAAAGATGGCCATTCTGTTCAAAAAAGAAAAGAAAAATGAACAATAAAGAAAGATAGACATTTCAGAAAAATGAGATTTGCCAAATCATGCAAGTTCTACAAGAGAACTTCCTTACACAGAATTCGTCCTGCTCTTCCTCAAGCAAGAGGTGGTAAAATATGTAAAGACTATGAATAGGTAATCTAGCCGCTACAAGTGAAAATCACTATTTCACATTTTACTAGGGTTTATAATCATCAAAAACTAGACAAAATGCAAAATCTTTACCTTTTTAGCAGATTGGTTGGAGAAATAGTGTAACAGCCCTTACTAAAATGGATAAATAATGAACTTAACACACTAGCCCACAATTCTATTAGTAAGCCAATGTACATCTATGTCGTAGGACAAAACCAGAATACTTTTCTCCAAATAATAACAGCTCATAACTAGCTAATATAGAACATAACAGAAGGAAACAATTTCCCCATTTTGTCGATCACTTAACATAAGAACACAGCAATGATTTTGCTCAAAACTAAATCTAAAAACAACTTTGATCGGCTTAATGCTTATTCAAAAACATGTATATTGCTGAACTAAATGCAAGCCGAAACAATAGATTGTCCCAACTCCCAAGGCGTATATCTGACTTGAAAAATACCTATCAAAACGTACTCAAATCCGCAATTCACCAGAAATTAATCCTTAATCAACAACTACAAAGCAAACTTAATCCCTAAACTATTATCAAGTTTCTTCATTTCCCCAACAAAAAAGGGGGAAAGGAAGAACACAAAATTCCGAATTAATGGAACACTAAACCGAAGACCCAATTCAAATTATTCAACGAAAACTTAAAACTGTCATAAAATAAAGAAAAGAAAAAGCTGAACAATTCTGGACTTACTATGACAAAATTTGAGGCAATTTTTCTGGTAAAGCAGAGTGGTTGAGTTCCATGATGCTTTTAAGTTTAGGGGCGTAGAGGGAATAGACTACGGCCTGTCTTTTGGCGACTTCTAGCTGGGACTTGCCGTCGGCGAAGGCCGCGCAGATTGACGATGGGTCGGAGATGTCCTTGTTGTGGCGAAAACCGTCGACGGTTCGGCGCTTGGTGTACTCTCGGATGTTGTAGTCGGAAAAGCCACGCGCCGTCCGAAACAGTGACCGGAAAAGCGAAAGCACCTCGCCTCTTGAAGGCGTCGCCGCCATTTTCTACGAACCGAAATTCCAAAAGATAGAGAGAAAGAGAGAGAGAGAGAGAGAGCTGTGATTAATGGTCTGGAAAATTTTTTTTATTATTATTTACTTAATTATATGTGTCTGGAATTTTTTTTTTTCTCTTTTTAATTTTCCAACTAAGAAAATCCGTTTTTTTTTTGGTTTTTTGTTTTGGACTTTGTTTTATCAAGGGGAAAAAATGGGTGATTCAACTCTAGGCATAAGAATCATTTTTAAATTTGATTACAATCTTGGCTTCCCAATTATTACTAAATGGTGTCAAAAAAAAGAAAAAAGATTTTGCACATCATCTCGTGTGGAGACACTCGAGAGACTTCAAATTTTTTTTTCGTAGAAGAATTAAAAGAAATTAATTGAATATTTACATTTATTTCATTTTATTCTATAAACATAATTTAAAAGTTTACTCCACCAAATGAATAGTTTAAAAGGTTTACCATTTTCCAAATCTTTTTTTTTGGGGTGAAGTAATGATTTGCATTAAATTAAACAGAGTTTGTTACAAACTATCTTTTGGTAAAGAGTTATTTTGTTTGAAGTTAAATAACTAATTTAAAGAGAGAGAGAGGGAGAGAGAATTGTTTAAAATGTTTCTTACATCTCGCTAAATAATTTTTTTCATTATTCACTTTTAAAATGTTAATTTTACGTCCTTTATAAATTCAAGTGAGTAAAATTTGATTCTAACGTAATTTTTTGACCACATTTTAACCTGAAATCACTATATAACTCACATATAGTCATTTTTTTATATACAAAAAGTTGCACTCAACTTGTTTAGCGCAAAATTAAATATAAATTGGGAAAGATCCCACTTTTTTAGGGAAAAAATGAATATGATGTCAATCAAATTCTATTTTTTTTAGGGATAAAAATGAATACATGTATCATGTCATTTATTTAACTATAAATGGAATCTAACTTTTTTGTCCCAAAAAATGATCATGTGTGGGTTATATGAGGGGTAAAAAAGTAGTTGAAAATTTAAATTGTGATCAAATTTTACCAACTTAATTTTGTAAGGGAAGTAAAATTACTATTTTAAAAGTGAAAGATACAAAAAATTCATTTGATGAAATGAAATATAAGGAATGTTTTAGTTGAAAATTTAAATTGTGATCAAATTTTACCAACTTAATTTTGTAAGGGAAGTAAAATTACTATTTTAAAAGTAAAAGATACAAAAAATTCATTTGATGAAATGAAATATAAGGAATGTTTTGAACGATTTTTCCTTAAAAAAAATGCTTCCAAACATAATTTGATTTTTTTTTTCGTACCCTATACCCGACACCAGGCACTTTGGAGGTTTATAGCAAGTTTTCTCATTCTTTGCTTTTTCAATGGTGGTTTCAGATTTACTTTGAATCTTATGATATTTTTTGTTTGTTTAACTGTCTAGCTAGAGTAATTGTACTTGTCAAATGCTCCAAGTAGGCAAAGATCATTGTTGAATTTAAGCAAATAAGCACTCCTGCACAATTCTCGAAATAAACGAAAGGTCAGCCATATGTATTTTGGAAATGAAATAATTACATGACCTTTTGCCTTTTTTTTTTAATTAAAAGGCCATAAATGTTGTTACCTATAATAGAAAAAGATTTGAACATCTACGAGGAAATTAATCTACCATGGTGTTAAAAATATGATTTCCACATTCGTGTACGCAATTTTAGGGTATTGTGATACCCAACCTAATGCTCAAGACTGCTTCATTTTTCCCTATCCCTGAGATTGAGAATGAGCTCCTATGTCCACTTTATAAGCAGACTTTGAGTATGAGATCCTATGCTAGTCCTGTAATAACAATATTGCACTTCACAAGTAGTGCAAAACAGGCATAAAAAAAAAATTGTTGTGACTGTTTGAGGATCAAAGGTGCCTTCATGATGCTCTATTTGATTTCCAGTGCAACTATAAAAGAACTTTGTATTGCTATTCTAGTTGCAGCAAAGACAAAAATCCTTCAATTTCTCCCCCATATTTATACCCCTTCTCTTCATCTCCTTGAGAACAAACTTAGCCTCGTCCAATCTATCCAACTTAATCAAACGGCTAGCCAGAATTCCAAAATTCTCATAATCCAACCCCTGATCTTTGCCAGCATAGCTCATTACAAACTCCACTGTCTGTGCATAATAGCCATTCCTAAGCATTGCATTGATAACGTGAGCATGCGTGCTGTATAATGCTGGCACTCCATCATCCAGCATCCTCCTCAACACCATCAAAGCCCCATCTATTCTCCCAGCTCTACATGCTCCCAATACAAGTGCATCATAAGTTCTACTATCTGCTCCCATTTTATCCTCCTCCATTTTTGTCAGCAGGTAAGCAGCAGAAGTCAGATCCCCACCATAACAATGAGCAGTCAGCAAATAATTATAAGCAGTCAGATCAGGCTTAATTCCATACTCTCTCATCACCTGCATCACACGCCATGCTTCATCCATATTCTTTTTCTTGGTCAGTTCATTCAGTATGGGATGAAATGTACAGGCATTTGCACCATAGTTGTTCTGTACCATAATCTCTGCCACGTGCAGTGCTTCGGTTGTGCGATGCAACTTTGAGAGTTGGTTAACGAGGCAGTCATGTGCACTCTTCTTGGGGAACCCATGGCTAAGACCAGCCAGGATTTTTAACAGGTCATCAAGCACAGAGAGGTCTGTGGATATGAACTTGAAAGTGTTGTTGGTATAGAAGCAACCATCCCTGGTGCGCTTCATTAGGAGATGTTGCACAGTACCAAAGTCTCGGTCACGTCCTGCCTTGTTGATGAGGTAGTCATAGTTGGCAGAGCTGGGTGAATCTGTAACTAAGTTTTGGGTGCTGACATAACGAGTAGTGTTGCAAACAATTGGTGTTAATATAAGTGATTTCAGGCCGAGTTTGTGAACAACTTGCATGTTTTGGGGAGTAACAGAAGTTTTTCAAGTGCTAGAAGTGAAAGGGATCAGCCATTGGATTCCTGTGAGGAAGAGAACAAGCAAAAACCCCAAGACATGAAAAGGTTAGAAGTAAGTCATTATGCTAAACAATGTACACGATAACGACAGTAGAATATAACATAGAAGTACTAATGATCATCACAGAGCAAGAATTTAGAAATCAACTCATTCTGCAATTGTGTTAAAGCTTAAAAAAAAAAACTATATATATTTGAGACAGTTATGCTTCAACAGGGCTACCATGGCAACATACTAGGCCAAAAACAAAAACTAACAATGGATCCATGGTAAGAGGTATCAGTCAAGCAGCATAGACTAATAAAAGAAATTAATAATCTAACCCTTAATAGAGGCATAGCACATTGATGCGGTAATGCATATCCAGAAGCATAAATGAGGGTTACGTGAATACTTTCTAGAAGTGTGTACACCAAATAGAAGAACAAACAGCAAAAGAGGATCAATAGGTCCGAGCTCCCCCCCACCCCCCACCCCAAAAGAAAAGTGAAAAAAAAAGAGCAAATGGCGCCTCCAAGTGATAGCGATCACAGCCAAAACAGAAGATTGGAAAGGGAAGAAGAATACCAAATAAAGCAGGCACAAACAGTACCAAGTAAAAGGAACATTATAACCAATATTAAGACATTAATCAGTATGTAATATGCAAAAGTTGAAGTACTCACGAATCAACCAGATTACAACACATGTATATAACAAACAAGAAGAAAATAACACCATTAGAACTAATAACAAGAAACGACACAGCTTTCATGTCTTTGCATTGCCAAGCAATTTGACAGAAAACAAATTAATAAAGTATGATAACAATCAAACTAGACCATTCAACCAGAAAGGGTAAAAAAATATGTGTTGTCATGTCCCCTCTCTACACCTCAACCACAAACAATTCAAGAAACCTCTGAGAGAACCTCACTTAACTAAGTCAAAGATATGCGACGATAAAGAGGTTTCCACCAAGAATCACATTCACTGAACAAGTGTAGCCGTATCATATGTCCTCCTTTACACCCATTCTTTTAGCTGTCTTGTGTTCAAGATTACAAGATTAATTATGCCTACAACAAAGAGAACAACAGAATTGTCACCCTGAAAAATTTACAGAGGAATCAGCTACTGGAGGACTCCAAAAACACAGGGCAACTAACAAAACCAACATCAAGTTTAGGACAATATGCCTATCATGCAGAGAACCAAAACTGATAGCAATCACACCTAAAGCAGAATATGAAAAGAAGAAGTATGCCAAATGAAATATGCATAACCAGTATCAAGTGGAAAGAATATTATAGATCATCAGTGATCCTGAATCGCAAGACAAGACACATAATTCAAATCTTTGCATTCATCAGTAATCTGACTGAAACCTTAGAGTCGAACTACAGCATTCAACACGATCAAATCACATGTTCAGTCATCTCCTTGGTCTACATCTCAACCATATGGGATTCAAGAAAACCTCCATAGAACAAAACTTAACTGAGTGAAGAGAGACACAAAAGACAAAAAAGATCTCAAGAATCAGATTCACTATACAAGTAAGTTTTCCAGTAATAGCTGGTGCGAAGTTTGAAAGTAAAATCAATTTGTGCCTAAAAAGTCACATGCTTATGTGGATGAGAAGTAGGGAATGCCTACAGCCCAGAGAACTATCTGCATTTCACCCAAAACATTTCGGATATCAATCAGCTAAAAACCACAAGAAAACTGAAAAAAATCCGAGTTCAAGTTTAGGACGAAATGTCTGTCACTAAGAGGAAGAAGTTCAAATTGATTTTCTCAACTCAAATATTTCATTCAACGAAATAACAACTGTGACATTTGAGGAAAAAAAAACATCCAAAAAAAAAAATCTTCCCAACCCAAAAACTACTTTCGATGAAATTGTTCGTCAGATAGATTAAAAAACAGGCCTTCCAGACTCAGAAAAGGCCTTTTGCCTATGCTCTGCAAATTAGCTTCTCCAAAACCTTTGTTATATATATATATATATATATATATATATATATATATATATATATTCTTTTGTTGCTAAATCTGATAAGTAATTCACGTGGCTTCAATAGTAACGATTCATCAGCATTTAAGACAATTGACAAGAATCGACCTTGAATTGTAGAAAATGCAACGAAATTTGAACCATAAATTCTCATAACTAAAACTCATACAAGCTGTTCTTAATTGACGATTAAAAAAAATCCCAAACAATAAAAACAAAGAAAATGCCTTAACACTGAATAATATGAAATGAAATTTAAACAGAACCCAAATACAAAAAGGATTCAACAGCATGGAACTTACCCTGCAAGGTTTTCCTATATTCTTTCCATTTTTTTCTTCTATTTTTGGCGAATAAAAATTGAAGGGATTTTTAGGGTTTTAGAAATTAGGACTTCGGGTTTGAAAAAATGAACCCAAATGCCCCATTTGATTTGGGGCTATAATTGAGGACTTGAGCTCCAATTCTAAGTCGGAGACTTAGGGTCTGTTTGATAACATAAAAAAATGCTGAATCTGAATTTTTTCAGACATTCAGATGTTTTGAGTGTTTGATAAATGAAAATCTATTTGCTGAACTTGTTAAGCAGTGCTGAACCTGTGTGTATTTTTTTCAGCACAAGAATCCTAACTGAATGCTTAATTCTGATAAGAATCAATAGAATTACTTCAACTACTTTATCTTATCTACCAAATCTACCATTGTTTGTTAATTATGTTCAAAATTCTTATCTAATTAAAAAACATAATATTCTCTATCTAACGATTTTTAGTTTCTCTTTTCTCCCTTTTTAATGACTTTCACATCTTCTCCATACTCCTCATATAATATATTTCATCTTTTATATTAATTTGATTTAAAAATAAATATTATCATTTTCATACCTAACAATTTTAAACTAATTAAATCGTAGATTCTATTTCTTTTTTGAATGAAAGGATATAAGGGCAAAATTGTCAAATTAAACTTATTAAGCATTCAGCTATAAATATTTATCAAACAACATAAATAGGTTTAGCATTAAAATTCAGACATTCATATATTTTTTTCAGTCCTTAAAATTCAGCAAATTAATTGTTTCAGTATTCAGATTTCAGAATTCAGACTTCAGAATTCAGATTCAGTTTTATCAAACGGAACCTTAGCAGCTGTTGCTTGAAGGCGTGGTATTGCTGCGCCTCCCAGTCAACGCCTTTAGTGTGGGGCCATTTACAGGCTACAGCAGTGCTCTTGTCTTAAAAAATTGCATGCGTCTCGGAGTTCTAACCGAGGCACTGAAGACGTGCTTTTTTAATGGGATAGTTTCAGCTATGTTTTCAGAATCGGATCGGGTATCGACTCGGTCAAGCTCAGGAATCAGAGATCAATGGATTTAATCGGGTTCGATGGAGGTTGAACCGGATGATGTCATAAATAAAAATTATTTAAAAATTAAAATATTATATGTAAAATACCTAATAACATGTTAATATTAATAAAGGTATATTCATTTTATATTTGATGTTTCAAATATATTTAACAAGAAAATAAAAGGAAATTAGAACAATCAAGTAGCAATTTATATTATTTAATGAGCATTAACAAGTTTAGAATTAAAATTATGGACTTAATTGAAAAATAACACCAAACTTTAAGACAACATTTATAAAGTATGAAATATTTGAGGTATATTTAACAATCTAGGGGTCAAAACATAATATTGAAAAAGTTTGAATTTTTTTTTAAATGGTTGATTGAATTGGAAAATCCGATTTTTTTCCGGTCAAACCTGATTTTTGACCGGATTTGACCGGGTTTCTACTTACCCGGTTTTTTAACATAATTCGGACCGAACACTTGGATGGTTCTCGGTTCAATCGATCGAACCGGCAGGTCCAGTCCGAGTTTTAAAACACAGATTTTCAAAAAGCCTCCTCTAACATTTACCATAATATCACTTAGCACCCCTCAAAATTTTAAAATCTTACCTACCTCCCCTGAATTGATATTTTTTGTAACATTTTAGCTCCTTTGGAGGAAAAGCAAGAGCGATAAACTTTTTGTTACAATACTACCTTTATGTTATCCTACTTATGAAGTTGAAAAAATAACAATTAAAAATAAAATAAGATTAAAAATTAAAAAGATGAAATATAAGCCATTATAAATGCAATAACGAGTAATTTTGCAAATATACAACAACTATTACCTAGGGTAACAAATGATTTTTTAACAAAAAAAAAAGAAAAAACATAGGATATTCCTAGATATAATGGATCATTAGATCATTTTTTGATTAATTTTCTAATTCTAACTTATTTATAAAAAATTTTCCAATAAAGTAGGATTTAAATTAAAAATCACACGTATGAAGAGATTATTTGAATTTTCAATATAATTAAAATTACATAATGTATTAAAAGATATTTCCTAAAAAAATTCCTTGACTTCTTTATATATGTTCAACAAAATTTTTCAAGATGTTAATTACTTGCTAAAATCTTTCGAAGCAATTGACTTTAACTAGATTTAATTTATTCACGTCCTTTGCTGTCTCACCACCACCTCGATACAAAGAAATATAGATCAGTATTAGATAACAACTTAGTTATTTTTAATCTACAATTTTTGGTTTAAAAAGTCTTTTTTTGTTTTGGCTTGGTTAAATAGCTATTAAAAGTGCAAGGATAATATTGTCATTTTGTGACCTTTGATAGGGGCATTTGGTCTTGTTAAGTTGAAAGGGAAGTAAGTGTAATTTTAAAATTTTAGAAGAGTTGAGTGACATTATGAGAAATCTCAAGTTAGGTCTCCGAAATTATCCCTTTTCAATGCCTCTAATTGACGCCTGCATTTCGGGCACTCTAAAGTTTTAAAATTACTGGTACTTTTTTTTGGATACTTACTGATACTATATTCATATCAACTAATCATACAGATTCATTTCTCTTTCACATTATAACGAACAAGATAAATTCTGTCTAATTTGACCAAAAAATTACTGTTCTTAGTTTAATGTTTGATATCCATGAAAGTTAATAATAAAGTGAGAGTTTAGAGGGAAAAAAAGAAAATGTTCATGACCCTTAATTAGTCAACCAATGTACATTTTTTGAAACAAAATAGTCATAACAAAAAATTAATTAAAACCACACTGTACTTTATCATATTTATGTTTTTGGTTCAAGAAGGTACTGTTCATTTTATTTAAAACATACTTATATATCCATGCATAATCATAAATACATCAATTTATTAGTCTGGTAAACCACAAGATTTGCAAGAAAGTTGACAAAAAAAAACAATTATTTCAACTAATATATCCTATAAATTACAAGGATTCTGGATGAATAAAGAAAGAGTACTCATCCTTATATATATTCAAGAAGCTTACTCCGATTGAATAGAAGGAAAGTTGTTTGGGAAAGTGAAGTGAAAGAAATTGAGGTAAAGGAAAATGAAAATGAGTGTTCCATATACATTTGGTTACTAAGGAAAATATTTAAAGAATGTAGGAAGTTAATGACAATTAATAGTAGTTATTAAAACTTTTGTGAGTAATCAATCTTTTTCTTCAAAATCTTACACATTCTGCAGGACACAAAATGCAAGAAAGTGCAGAAAATGCAAAAAAATAAAATAAAATTCTGCCAACCAAACATGCATGAAAGAAAAAATAACTAACTTTTCTTCATTTTCTCACACTTTTCCTTGCAAACTAACACTACCAAGTAGTAGCTTATATATCTGACTAGCAAGGCAAGATTAGGCAGTTTGCCAGCCTATTAAAGCAGCCTAAGAGAAACAAAGACATTTGTCAGGATTTTGTTGCAATCAAGGAAACAAATCTCGTGCAATTTAGATGAGACTAAACTAGGCCGAATTTGAATTGAGGCTTGGTGAAAGATTGAGGAATCTGTAGGCATGAGATAGTGGCAATGGAGGCGTATTGTAATACTCAGACTTTTGCAGCAAAAATAATAAAAAAAAAGGCAACTATTACTCTTGTCCTCCTGGGTAATGCTATCTCAATAAGTTCTTATTGAAGCAACTATTATACTTATTGAAGTGCTTATCCTCTTTTTGTAACTATATATTTCAATAAGTAAGTTAGGTTGAGGTCCAGGAATAAGAGATCTTGGTTCTAATCCTCCTGCCCTTTTTTTGCTTTTTAAATTTCACTCATTTCTTGTTAGAAAAAAATAATAAAAAATTAGTAGGAAAACATCATATACTCGAGGCAAAAAGAGGGACTCACCATTGCAGCACCTTGGTCCATAATCAAGTAAGATCCTAAGTTATATTTGAAACAATGTCTCTTTTCCCCAGCTTAAAGTATACGAATACCCTTGGATTATGTCTGCACTATTCGTAGTTCAAAACAAAAATTTTTTTTTTTGCAGTGACTTCATTGGTTTTGATTGATGTTCTTGTCATGTTCATGGCTCAAAATTATTTGGCAAGGAAACTGTTGTTTGTACTCTTCATAAGTTGGTGAAAAATTGAGGGCTTTATGCTAACCATTGAACTTACATGATATAGAGCATATTTGGTGTGAATTCGGGTAAGTTTGCAAGCCTAGAAATTCATGAACCTAAGGGCTAAGATTTTCAAAACTTGTGAGATATAAGCTTGCAGGCTACTTGCGCAGATATCAGAAGAACAACATGTAGAAAAATCCGATATTGCTTAGTTTGAAACTAGACAACAATGCCTTTTCTTTGTCATATAAATAACTGATTGAATTGATGTTTATTCGAGATTTTAGAAGCCCACAAGTTGGCTAAAATATTTTTAATACTCGAGTTTATTGAATTTTTTGAGCATAATCTCATCAGCACTTTTAATTTGATACATTTATAAAGATTATAGCCATCTTTGAATAGTTTTTTTTTAGTATAAAATGGAAGATATTATTAACACTCTTTAAAAAGTCTCTAGCACTCCATCCTCCCTTTATGTTTTTAAAGGGAGGATGGAGTGTTAGAAATTTTTTAAGGAGTGCTAATATAATTTTTCACATAAAACTCATTGTCTGTGATCTCTATAACTCTAGGTATAACATTTTTGTGGAACCAGTGAAATGTGGAAAGTTGCTCTGTCATGATGTGCTCTACATGTTTAGTCAAAACATTAATATATTGAGTAAAGTACCATTTATTCTCTTGTAGTTTGGTGTTTTATCATATAACTTCCTATAGTTTAAAAACTTATTTATAATCCCCTCATTATTTGAGTTAAAATACCACTGCTAGTTTTTTTTTATTAAAATTAATAATCAATATGAAAAAGTCAAAATCAAATATAATTGACAAATTTACCTTTTGATCACTTTACACTGAGTACTACTAAGTGATGATGAAAGATTGTGCTAGTAATTTTCTATTTCAATGAATGAAAGATGAAGAAATGAAGCAGAGGGTGTTTAATTATGCGCTCGTGTTTGAATTCACGGGCATGCCAATTGAATTCACCAAGGCATTAGAAAGCGAGTTTAGAAATTTTAAGCGAGTTTGAAGACATCATTCTCGATTTTGTGCCGATTTTAATTTTCTATTTCAATGAATAGAAGATGAAGAAATGAAGCAGAGGGTGTTTAATTATGTGTAGAGGTTGTTGCGCTGGCATTCGAATATGTACAGAGCTTGTATGTTGTTCCTTATAAATAGCGTAGGTTTCTTGTTCATCTTCATCATTATCTTATCTGGTTTAGCAATTTCACATCCTCTTTGTTTGTTTGTTTATTTATTTATTTTTTTGCCTCTTGAGTTCTTTGCATGTTAGCCAACCATGTTTAGAATTGTGACAAAAACTTTAAGTGATGATGAAAGATATGTGCTAGTTTAAGAACTGTTGATATCATATGGAATTTATAAGTTTTATTATGGCATGAATGACGCAATCTGTTTGATAACATAAAAAAGTGCTGAAATTGAACATTTTCAGACATTCAGATATTTTGAGTGTTTGATAAATGAAAATCCATCTGCTGAATTTGTTAAGCAGTGCTGAACTTGTGTGTATTTTTTTCAGTACAAAAATTCTAACTGAATGCTTAATTCTGATAAGAATTAATAGAATTACTTCAACTACCTTATCTTATCTACCAAATCTACCCTTGTTTGTTAATTATGGTCAAAATTCTTATCTAATTAAATAACCTGATATTCTCTATCTAACGGTTTTCTGTTTCTCTTTTACCCATTTTTAATGACTTTCACATTTTCTCCATACTCCTCATATAATATATTTCATCTTTTATATTAATTTGATTTAAAAATAAATATTGTCATTTTTATACCTAACAATTTTAAGCTAATCAAATTATAGGTTCTATTTCTTTTTTGAATGAAAAGATATAAGGGTAAAATTGTCAAATTAAACTTATTAAGCATTCAGTTATAAATATTTATCAAACAGTATAAATAAATTTAGTATTAAAATTCAGACATTCATATATTTCTTTTCAGTACTTAAAATTCAGCAAATTAATTATTTCAGTATTCAGATTTCAGAATTTAGACTTCAGAATTCAGATTCAGTTTTATCAAACGGAACCTAAGACTATAAATAATAATGTCAAATGATATGCTACCGCCATATCATAGTCAATGAAAATATTGACTTCTCTAATGTGTAAACAGTAACTTCTTAGAAAGATGAGAGAAATGCAGTTTTGGTTTTCAATGTTCGGTAGTTCTTTCAGAAAAAAAAAAAAAAAAATTCGGTAGTTGTGCAATATTAGTTTTTTTTGATAGAGAAACAAATTTGGTTCACAGTGCTCGACAGCTGTGAACATTTTAATTATTTTAATATCATGCATCAACATACAAAGAGCTCATAATCAATCAAATTCCATAGAAAAACAATCAAATACATATTATGTTACACTAATGCTAGGGAAATTAAATTAAGCAAATAAAGGAATTCATTCACGTATTCAAAGGAGAGTAAAAGTGCAAAAAACATATAGTTGCATTGGAAAAAAAAAATAGTAGCATCAATAGTAAAGAAGAAAAAGAAATGGAAATTGAGAACGAAATAACAAAAAAGAGAAATTGTACAATGAATTCAAACAAATTGGTGCTGACAGAGGATATTGTTTGAAGGCAATACTGAATAATCTAATCGCAAATGCATGATATCTTTGGTAATCTTATGCGAGACATAGGAAAGAATCAGAAAATCTCAAAAATCTATTAAAATTCATGTTTAATAAACTTTTCAGAAACATTCACAAATTTATCTTTGTATGATATTAAAATGAATAAATTTTATATACACTGATGATCAGGTGTATATATTATTAAGGTAAATTCATGCTCAATTAAATTTTTAGAAACATTCACAAATTTATCTCTGTATGATACTATCACCTTCCCCTCTCAACCCCCCCCATTATTTCACCTCACAGGAAAAACAAGAAACAATTATCCCAGAAACATAAAGCGAAGAAATCAGAAACATCTGCGCTAATATGTTGTCAATTGCTGTTGCACAACAAGAACAGAAGCCCTGCGTCTGACATCACTTGAAGCTAGCAAGTCACCAATGACTCCTATCTCTGGAACTTCACTCCATTCCTCAAGTCCTCTTGTCAATGTAGACTCTTTATTATACCTTCTTCCCACTAGAATAAGATCATATTGATCAGCCATGGATCGGACTAGCTGTACCAATTCAGGGCAATCATTTACTACCTTTTCAATGTAAGTAACATTGCCTTGACCAACTCTGTTTTGCTTAAAATCATACAGCACCTTCATGTCATTCATGTCATCCTCCATGTCGGAACCGTCACGACCCTTAGAGATGTATCTCATGACGGTGAGGTTAACATTCTCATTCCTGGTCATACGCTTTGCCAGTGTCAGTGCTTCCTGATCATCCTTTCCTCCAAGAAAGATCACAGCGACAAAGTGTGCTTTCACGGATAATGTCATTGAGCCAGAACGTCCAAGATGTCCTCTGTCAACGAGAATTCCTACTGAGCAAGGAGCCCTGTCGAGAACATTGCGATTTACCATCCTTAAACATTGATCTTCAGATTCAACTGATCCATCAATGCCCCATTTTCGGTGGAAAGGGACTATAATCAGGGAAGCAAGGACATCAAGGGCAAGCGTGCATATATCCTCGTGCATTAGGTTGCGTGGAGAGATTGCCGTGAAGGCTTGGACAGCCACGGATCCCCAGTTGTTTCTCTCAAATTGCTTAAAAGCATGTATAACATTTTCAGAGTAAGAAATATCTGTTCTCTTGTGAACTTGGTGGGATATGAAGATTGGCGAGGCTCGACCACGTAGCTCAATTAAGTGAAGGGCATGGACCACAATGGGGTTTTCTACCGTGGGAGTAGAGGCATCAAGTAGCTTTATGGTAGCCACAATGTTGTCTGATGAGTGAATGCATGCAAGTATTGGTAGCTTACCTCCATGTCTTGAGTGCATGATGTTCCTTTTCTGGTAGCTTGCATATTTTCTGCTAGGATCATAAAGCAATTGTACCATAGAAGGAACAAACATGGCTATGGCTGCTGTTGAAATAACCAACAAAGCAAAGGTCGTTTGATCGATAATCTGCATGACATAATTTATACAGGAAAAATCATCAGTGACTGTAATCGTTACAAGCACAAGGTGGAATTAGATTTGATATTTGTACTTTCAAGCTGCCTTCTGATAACTTGTTTTTCTAAATTTCAAGTGTTAATTTGTGGCGTTGTAACATCTGTCATACTTTTGTTTGTGTTGTGACAGGTGTGCAACACAAGTCCCTTACGAGGTACTATCAAAAACAGGATTGGATGCTGGATTTGAAGCCAACATTACCTTTCTAAGTCTCCTATTCTGATATCCTACACCCTGCCTGTTCATTTGATAAAGAAGAAAAGGAACCAACTTACCCCTTGGTCCCTTATGAAGCTGTACGTAGCCAAATCCACAACCCCTTTTATGCTCATGATTAGACCGAGTGCTATTGAATCATTCAAGGGCATTTTGCAATATCTTGCAACCAGGGAGCATACTATAATCTTTGATGCGAAAGGGACGACCATGAGTACGATGGACACGATACTGGATTTGTTTATTGCCAGTGCAGATAGACTTGTTCTCAGGGTTACCAGAGTGATGAATGTAGGCAAAAGCACACCTGAAGAAAAGGTATCAAGCTTGTCGACCAAAGCAGATCCTAAAGGCGGCCCCTCAGGTATAGCCAATCCAACAATGAAGGGCCCAAACAGCACTCCTACATCCAGATAATAAGAGAAAACACCAGAGACAAAGCAAAGAAGGATAACGAAGAAGATGTACAAATCATTTACAGGCCTGCCTTTAGGTGTCTGTTGGACTACCCACAGAAGGGCTGGCCGGATGATAAAGATAATCAAGATGACAAGAGCCATGCAAAGGAATGAATCTAGAGTTTGATTGTAGTCCTGCTTATTTTTAAGATTGGAAAACCATATTGTGTTGACTGATGTAATTGCCACTTGAAGTAAGTGAGTGATGAGACCAGAAGACATTGCTAATCGGCCAAGCTCTGTGTTGAGGATTTTGAGATCCTTAAGAAGGAGAGCAATAACTGGAAATGCTGTCATGGACTGAGCTACCAAGATTCCATAGCGGTTACGTTGTCTTCTAATCTGATCTCCTATGTAAGCATTATTAGGATTATAGCTTCTGTTCGCTAACATAGCGATTCCACCAGCTACCAAGGGCACGACTAAATTTAGAACCCCAATTGCTAGCGCTTTTGGTCCTGTTTTTCTAATCATGCCAGTGTCCATTTTCACTCCGCTCATAAACTGGAAAAGTAAGTAACCGAACGACGTAAATGCACCCAAAGTTCCTTGGCTTTTGGCGGGAAACAAAAACTTCTGGAATCTTTCATCTCTCCCCAGAAATGTACTTCCAAGGATTAGGCCAGCCTATGCCACAAAAATAACAGATCATGTTCAGTTAGTGTATGGTTTTCCCCACAAACAGAATCTAATGTCATCTCATATCTGCTTCCATAACATGTCAGTTAAAAGATCTATGAGAAAAGGTTGCCTAAACAAAATGAGCCCAAAGTCCCAAACAAAAATCTCAACCACAACAATGCATTCATAGCAATATTAGTCCAAGAAATTTAGAGAATGAACACAAGAAAATCCCACGATCAAACAGCAATAATTTGGCAGGAGACCTGGAAAATGATGCAACTCGGGAAATCTGAAAAAATGATGTTAAAGGCAATGCACATACTCCAATTTCAGAGACAATCTTGGGAATTCCAAGACGCTTGAGGGCATAATGCAAGAGGTGAGTTAGCATAAATATGAGAAGAATTTGCAGCTCCAAAATGGGCAAGGAATACATGAAAGGGTTGCTGCGTTTGTAGTGGTAAAAGAAGCCATTCGAATTGACCTTTGGAGGGTCCCTTACACACACAAAAAGAGGCCAGGTATAATTTGTAGTTTTGGGGATAACGATAGACATTTTTGTGTGGTATTGCTGCCGATTGGCACCACCACCTCCACCTCCGCCTTTGAAAAGGGACGGTGGTGCTACGGAGGAGAGAAGGGGAGGAGAGGGGAGAGGTGGAGAATGCTGATCACCTATGAGAAGGAGGGTGGAGCTGCAACATGGATATGCAGCAAAGGACGGAGGTCCCAGCAATTTGAAATGGGAATTTCGCCATTTTCGTCCCTAAATTTTTACACTAAAACCAATTTCGTCCTTTATGATATTTTTTAGCCAATTTAGTCCTTCGACTATTTTGAAGTCTCCAATGTAGGACTTTTGCAGCGGCGACACCATATTTTACATATTCTGTACAATCGATGATGGGTATAACTGTCATTTTAAATTAAATTCTTTAATTTAAATGCACCTTTGACTATAGTTCTTCTTCTCCAATGGGAATCTCATCCCATTCACGAAATTCGCACAAACTCTCACTTCACACACACATATTATATATTCTTCAGTCCACGCTGAGAAAATTGAAGACTTTCTGCTTTACGTCAAATTGATAGTTAACATCAAAATGAGGCTGAATACTTCTCACCCCTGTATGACTACCAATTACAGAATCTACTCCAACCCAATCATTTTCACGTGTAGTGAACTGGCAAAAGGTACTATCAAAAAAACTGGGAAACTAAAAGAAACAAAACGGGTAACTACTAAAACATGCACGCCCAGATGGCAAATTTTCTGCTGAAATTGGAGAAAGAGAAAAAAATAAGATAAAACCCCTATTTAAAAAAAAAAACAAATGGAAGTTAAAGTAATTGATTTGTTTTCCCTTAATAGTAGTCAAAATATTAAAGGTGTTCAGAATCAGACTGATGTGCAAAAGATTGTTCAGCACAACCCAGATAATCTAATAGAGCCTCTGAACAAAAATGGTTTAACAGTCTCATCATTTCCCAAACCGCCCCATTATTTCAATGCAACATTAATATGAAGTTAAAGAGAAAACAAACACAATAAAACTTAAATCCCAGATTAGCCGCTCAAGCAGAAGCGAGAAGCGCACCCCCCCTACCCACCAAAAACGGGGGGCGGAAAGAGAAAATGCGTGGAAATCCGATCTCCATGAGTTTGTCTTGTTTCTAAAAACTTGGCCGCTAACACTCTGGTTCTTCAGTGCCCTTCCCCCTGCAAACCCAATTGTCAGTGGCACTAATAAGTAGATGTACGATATTACTCAGCTTTTGATTTTTTGTTTTTTTCTTGTGAATTTTGTTTCATGATTGAGTGTGTGTGAGAGAGAGTTTGTGTGAATTTCTGGTGAATGGGATGAGATTTCCATGGAGAAGAAGTAGTCCATTTAAATTAAAGAATTTAATTTAAATGACAAATATACCCCTCGTCGGTTGTACAGAATATGTAAAATGTGGTGTTGCCGCCGCAAAAGTCCTACATTGGAGACTTCAAAATAGTCAAAGGACTAAATTGGCTAAAAAAAATCATAAAGGACGAAATTGATTTTAGTGTAAAAGTTTAGGGACGAAAATGGCGAAATTCCCATTTGAAATTGTTGGCTCTTATATAGACCAGTAGGAGAATGCTGACAGCTCTCTTTTTAGCTACAGCAAATCCACCACTCCAATTCGTTTAATTTTTTTTTTGGGATAATTTCAAAAACCTCTCCTGAGGTTTCTGAAAGTTTTACTGCCCTCTCCTAAAGTTTTAAAAATATCATTAAACTCCCTTAAAACTAATTTTATTGTAACAAATTAGCTCAATTCAAAACAATTAATAATAAAAAAATGATTTCAAGAGTGAGAAGAATATTTCATACCAAAAGTGCCCTTAACTTATTACTAGTTGGTTGACTTAGAATCAAAAGGGAATATTAGTTAAGAATAGAAAATAAAAACTATAGTTAGAAAGTGTAAGTGAGGCAAATTACAACACTAGCATGAACCTAGTAGAATTCAGTAACAATGGCTCGCAAAATCAAAGAATTGGAGAGGAAATTTTATTAATTTTGAATCAGTATTTACACATAGAATTCCTAAATTCTTACTAGTGGAATTTAGAAGATTTTGAACAAGAATTGGATAAGACAAAGTATGGTCTCTTCAAGAAAAAATGCCACGATAAATAAAAAATATATATAAACTATGCTAAAATATTTTTTGTGAATTATTTCTTTCACTTACAAGGTCCAATATTTCACATGATTACTAAGAAATTTTTAATATTTATAACAAAAAAATAACAACTCTCAAGCAATGTTTGCATGAATAGAAAAGAAATGGCTTTAATGGAAAAATAAGTAAATCAAAGTGGAGAAAATCATTTTAACAATCTTGTTGGGATCACATATACAAAGAAAAGAAAAAAACAAATATTTTGAAAAAGAAGGAAAGAATAGACTATGTGTAGTTACACTTTATCCATTACTTAATAAAACCTAATTGTAAACATATATTAACAATTTATCCTTTTTTATGTCTTTTTGTATTCATCTTGTTATTCTTATGAAAAATTTATGAAATAATAATATCTCAATAAGAATTTTAATCTTTTTTAAGGGGACGAAATTACAAGAACTACTAAAATTTAGAAAAAAATATTAAATGTTAACGGTTATCATTATGAAATTTAGTATTCAAGATTTTCAAGTTTTTTACATTCCAAATTATGGCAATACAAGTGGCTCAATTGTTTCTCCATATAACTATGTAAAATTTCCAAAGTTGCAAGGGTAATAAAGTCATTTGACCATCAATGAGGTAAGCATTGGACCCCAATTGACTAGGCCTGTCAATGGGGCGGGTCCGAGTCAGAATTCATTATTCCAGACCCAGACCCGGCATAACATACCGGACCCGAATCCGACCCGTTTACCCGACGGGTCTTTTACTCTATGTTCCGGATTCGGATCCGACGGGTCTACCCGAAAAAATTTATCAAAACTTACAATTTCTAATAAAAATGAGAAAAAAAATATATTTGTAAACTAATTTCTAACTAATACAAAAAAAAAATAAGAAAAGAAATCAAATTGACTTTACTCAAACACATCACCCTAATCAAATTATATTGATAAATATATAGATTTTAAATTATTAATCCATTTATATCCGGATCCGGGTCTAATACGGGCCGGAATACTATATTCCGTATCCGACCCCTTTTTTTGTTTGACAAAACGGATTCGGATCCAGGTCTGGGTAATGGAATTAAATCCCTACCCGTACCCGCAATAATTTCACGGATCTGGTCCTGGTCCGGGTCTGGGTCTAGACTTGGACCGTTGACAGGCCTACAATTGACTGATAAATGAGGTAAGTGATATTTTAAAAACTTTGGGGGAGGGTAGTGAAATTGTCAGGAACCTTAGGGGAGGTTCCTGAAAGTATCCCTTTTTTTTTCTGTCCTTCCTTATGATAACCTTAAATACAAAAAATCTTTTTTTGGGATACTATATATAGGGGTTTTAGCTTAAATTTAAAACTCTAGAGCTAAATCCAATGTATGTAAAATAATCTCATAATCCCCTTTTATTTAATTGTTAATTATGAAAAACTTTAACATGCTTCAAATGGTGTATTCAAATCGATCCAAGTTTGAGTAGTGCACTACTCGATCTTGACTCAAGTTAAAATAACTGGGATCAAGTTCGTCAACCTTTTAGAAGTCAAGTTCAAACTTGACTCGAGTTTGAGTTTGTAAAGCTTTTAGAAGAGTTCAACTTCAATTTATCTTACTCGAATTCGAGTTAAATCAAGCTTAATCAAGTTTAATTGAACTTATTCTAGTCTAATCGATCTCACCTAATAAAATTAATATTTTACATATAATTTAAACAAAGGATACAATTGACATTTCACAATAAAAAAAATATAAAATATATAAAATATGCATATATATACACACACGCACTATTAGGCTCACCTAGGTTATGAATTTAAAAATATATTTTCGAACTCGACTTGTAAGAATTTTTAAGTAGTTTAAACTCGATTCAAATTTGGTCAACACCGAGCTTGAATCAAGTAAATCAAGCTGCTCACGAGATTGAGTCAAATAGATCAAGCTATTTGTGAGCTTTGGTCGAGTAGTTCGGTTAACTTACATTCCTATTATAATCATTTGTAGGAAGCTTTTTATACTATTTTAGTTTATGTTGCGCGTTACTCTCTGCAAACAATGTATACATCCATGCAATTAAGGGGGGCTCTTGAGTCCATTGCCTACAAGTTGAAAGTTCGGGTACTAAATTGTATCGACATTTTCAATGTCAACTGAGGATTCACTTTTCAGTTATCATAGAGTTTCTTGAAACTTGTTCTAGACTTGTTTATGCAAAAAATTATCACTGGTAGAATGTACCAAACAAATCTCAAATAAGATGTCCCCTCAACCTATTAGTGAGAAACACAAGGAATAGAAACCAGCATCAGGCTATGTCCAATTCTCTAGCATATTAACACAGCACTAGATATGGATTCATTCGATTACAAGGGTAAATTCACAGAGGTAGTCGCCTTTTTTCTCGCAAACATTTGCATTACTTTCACTAGCGATCACCTGATATACATTTGCAGGTTTATTCACTACAACTGCTTCAAGAACACATATACACTATAAACCAAAATGATTCTCCTAGCATAAAAATACAGCAAGACTTACACCAACAGATGCTGGGGAGTAAAGAAGCTTCACCTACAGCCTGGAGCACCAAAATTGGGCAATACGATGAACTTGATGGACAAAGGGTCAATGAATACAGGAGAATTTAGATCCACAAATTCTGGAGCAAGAGTTGGAATGCCTCCTCCATCAGTAAGTTTTAATGGTTTTCCATTTAGCAGCATGGTTTTGCTTTGAATATCTCCATCTTTGGGAGTTAAGTGGTATTCTTCTCGGAACAGATCTTCATCTGCTGCTTTACTTCCAACCCAGGAAACAGTCTTCTTAAGATTATGCAGAAAAGACTTTTTCTTGTTTTTTTCTTCTACGGGCAAGTCTGTATGTGTGACAGATTCAACATCGACACTGAATGCAGTTTCATTGCTTAAATTGATCAGGAGTAAAGTTACTCCTTTCTGCAACAAAAGAAAAGCATTGCTAGTTAGGAGAACAAGTTCAATTAATTTTCAAAATGATGTCACCAGAAGTAATACCCCAAATGAATAGGACCAATGTTGTTAGTACATAATTTGTAGAGGCAACCAGTGTCTTTAGGATTCAGAAATACAAATTGGTTGACCATAGCTCTTGAAGTTCACGGGGTACTATCCAGGGGGGATTGCAGAATCAGGTACACAAATGAAGCAGCTCAAAACAAGCAAGCACATTTGTGTAAGGATTTTATAGCAATCCAGGAAAGAACTTTCTTTCTGCTAGTAGAAACTTAATGAGAATGACTTTGAAGCAAATCTTTCTGATAATTTGTAGGCAGAGAGGGAAGGAGATAACAACAGTGGATGCCTACATCGGACGCCAAGCATTGACTCCATCTACAGCTAGAAATGTACGCATGCCAACAAGATACTATAGCTGAAACTAGATTTCCCCAACCAAACCACTAGCTTAATTGAAGAAAAGTTTCTCCAAGGAATACAGCAACTTCATATGAAAGAACTTTTCAACCTATTGCATTGTAGCAGCTTATTTTTCACGCATAACTGATAGCATGCTCATCAAACACCATACAGAGGCCCACACACAGACATGTAATTTGGTTGAAGCTCATTAAGCAAGGCAAAACAAAGATATAAAATTTCCGTAAAATCGGATAAAAGGTATGATTTCTACTTAACAAAAATAAGGAAAAGCAACCTTTGAGAATGCAGAAGGTCAACTACATCTCAAAAACAACAATCAGAAATATGGACAGCTTAACTTTATCAGTGATCTAGATCCACTTTAAGACGTAAGAATGCTTCCACCTATCAAGTTCATGAATAATCATAACTTACTTTTTGTTTTGAACAGTGAGCATAAGAGCGCAAGTATGGTTCATTGCTGTCAATAGAAAGAACTCCACTTCCCATAAGCTGATGCCAGAGCAATGCACTGCAAAGACCCAACCACATACAGCAAAAGAAGTCTTAGCAGAAAAGAAATTAAAGGGCAACGAGAAAAAATTGAAAAATTAGTCCGGTCCTTATAGAAGCCCACAACATATGCAATAGGCGGACAAAACAATCAACACGAAATGGATCCATCTTACGTTAGCAATTCAAATACCAAAAGTATCAGTTGCATTAAAGTTATTCAGTTCTTAACTAAGTTGTTGGCTTTTGAAAAAGTAATTGTCCTTGCCTGTAATAATCTGGATTTGGAACATATGTAGTTGTGTCGAGGAGAGCATAGTTTCCACCAATTAAGGTTTGCCTACAATACACTTTAGTGTCAAACTTAGCAGCCAAACCGAGCTGATCCAAATACCTGCATAAAAAAGGTAGGCAAAAATGTTGATGGAAATCCATACGCTTCAGAATCATACTACATTTACTGGAAGCATCTTAAATGTAAGAAAAAAATTTACTAGCCTCTGTCACAGAACAAGGATGTGGCAAAAGAAAGAATACCAGAAGCTGTTAACGAAAGTATCAGAAACATGACGACCACCATTGTTAAAAGCTCCCCCAGCTTCACCAACCCAAGCAGAAGCCCAAGGACCATCGGTCTGGATGATTCTGCTAAGATTGCCAAAAGTGGCCTCTATCTTACTCAAGTGGTGCGGGTTCAGGATTTTATTAATAAGATTGTGGTCAACTCCTGAAACAGAAAAGAAGTTTAAGGCCCACAGTATCATGGAACCGTTAAATAATGATGCAATCATAAAGTAATACTTGAGAGTTAGTTGATCTTTTTTCAGTAGTTAAAGCACAGAAAACAAACACTTCTAATTAGAAAGCCAAAGGCTTCAATGTACTCTATGTATTTCAATTATGCCACTCAACTTTTTCATCACCATTTGAAAAGGGATCTCTATAAACATTTCTTTCTAAGTTTCTTCCATAATTGGAAACTAAGAAGCTAAACAAAAGAGAAAAAATGACTTGCGTGCATTGAAATCTTTGTTTCACTGGAAAGTTTTTAGGATATTCCACACTTTGAAATCTGGAAAAATCCAAACTTATGAAAATAATGATCATAATGTTTATATTATTTCTTAGTCTTTCTCCTTTTCCTCAATTCCAGTGAAACAAACTTAAACTTGTCAGAGCATGAGCACCCTGCTCGTTATCATGGTCATCGCAATTGTTACAACAAAAAAATTAGCAAATATGTCTTAAGCTTTTTGTGCCACAAAACAGAGAAAGCTAACACAAAGATCATATCAGTCAAATCATCATCATTTCTACACTATGTTCATGATGCTTGCCTACCTGCACCCAGGTTATAGATGTGATGGGTCAGGACATCAACAACTTGAGGACCTGAAACTAGAAGGAGCCTAGAATACCAGTCCTTATCAAAGAAACCCCCTGGTGCTAAGACAAAAGGTCTAGGATGGAAACTCTTGTACTCTTCAATGATGATAGAATTCAGATTAGAAACATCTTTCCCATACTGTTCAGCATCAACACTGGCGCCAACTCCCTTCCCACTCAACTCATTACCTGCGACAACAAAACATAAGGAAACAATAAGGTTTATTATTTGTTTAGAATATAGTAAACACAATTAAGTATACAATTAGATGAAGAAAAGGTAGTCATCGAAATGAATACCAAATTCCCATGAATCTATATGGTATCCCTTAGAGATTGTGTATTTAATAAAATCATGGGCATTGCTAGAATCCCATTCCCCTTGCCAAACACCCCTTCTATTCTTGTGCCTCCCATATAGTGCATTGACGCCAAAGGTCACAAGTGCTCTGTAACAACATAATGCCAATAGGAACTTGATGAATTTCTGAAATAGTTGGATACATTTATAATGAGAATGAAATTCAGTAATTTCCGCCATACACTCAAATGTAGTTGTAGATGAGATCTTACCCTGTCTTTTTGAAAAAGCTATTCAACTCATCCCACCTTTTCATATGTAAGCAACCCTTTGAAAATCCAAACAACCCATCCTTCTGTTTCACAAATGGTGTGCAAGAAATGTTTCCAACATCATAATGAACTTGGTCTTGCAAAGAACCTCCAAGTCTTAATCTTAAATTCTTGAAAGCTGTTAAAACACCAATCGATAATTTAGCAATCACCAAATGCTTTTGAAGTACCATGGAAAAAATCAAAAGACAGCCAATCTAGCAAACTATCCTCAATGTGAAGTTTGTCACTTGACAATTTGAAGTATAAAATAGCACATCAGACATCTATTGGTACAATTCTGATACATCTACGAACTTTTGAAACTAATTTTCCAACAGAAATCAAATGGAAGGCATTTGACAGTATCTTCGCCAACCAATGCTCAAAATGTACAGGGCTTAAAGTTCATGCTCATTTGATGGGCTATTTTGGGACTGACTAATTAAAGTCCAAATCTTGATAAAAGAAGAGATTAGTGGTCTATTTTGCTTTCTGATCAAAATTTGATAAACTACTATCAATATAACAAGAACAAAAAATGGAGATGACCAAGCTTATAGCAGAGAAAGACAACCTTGAATGGCGTTGGAGAGAAAAGGATGAGACAAGTCCTGAAAAGACAAAAACACTTTCAGTAAACAGACACAAACTGTCTTTTGTAAATAGTAATTACACCCGATTTGTGTGCTGCGGAGGTTAAAGATATCAATAATCTGTAGAAGTTGAAATCGTTACCAGATTTAGAAGAGATGAAGATCCCCATGGGCACTGGTTATAGTTGCATTTCTCTTTAGGCCACCAATCAATGGTGGCACATATGTAATTAGTATCTGTCTCAGCAAATTTTGCTGTTGAATCAATGAGCAGTACTGCATTTCCTATATTTTGTGCCAAAATTGAGGGGAGAAATACCAGAAAGATTACACCAGATGTCCTCCAACCCATTAGTACACTAAAATAGCTTCACCTGAGAAAAATTGATTGTAAGAAAAACACAATCACGTAATTGAATAGATGATATTATCAAACATGTTATCTCAATAATACTTTTAGAAATTAATATGAGAAAAGAAACTTGGTAGCCCTTCAAAGTTCTTAGTCATAAATAGACTATCATTTTGTCTATAACATAGTTCAGCACAAGATGTGTGCAATGCTACAGTATCTAATCCGGAATTTGATTAAAGCTTGCAGAACATTAACATGTCATAGAAAAAGTTACCAATTAAATAGATCTAACAAAGATACAGCTTTAATTAAATAGATCTAACAAAGATACAGCTTTAACATAAGAAAGTAACAGAAATGCTTTTCACTTCTATCATGGTAAGTTGCATCCAAGAAAAGATAAAAAATTTCTATGTAAAACCGACTCAAAATAACCAATTTCAGGAAAGATAAGAACAGGTCCCTTCCAATAACGGTAAACCTTCAAGAACATAACTTGTTGATTACAGAAGAACATTAAGGCCTAGTTACCATATATAAACACGAATCAAAAAGCTGAAATGAGGTATAAATTTTAGAGACACAGAGCATGTATCACAGAATATGCTTAAACAGAGGAGCGGTTAACTGTGTCTGCATATCTAACACAAGTTTGTGATGTTTGCCATTCAGTTGCTAGTTTTTCAGACTTTTACCCTAAGCCAAGATTATAAGCAAAGCTAGTAGATCACAAGAAACCGAAATAAACCAATAAAGACAATACAATTCTTTAGTTCTTGCAATAAATAAGGCCAACTTAAATCCAAGAAACAACAAAAATTCTGGACTTTCCTCACTGTATTAAATCAAAAGATCCAAGACCCAAACATGGCCCACTTGAAATTTAAGCAAATTAAGCAGAACCCAGATGAGAACTCACCCCAAGAAGCACAAATCCACCATCAACAGGAAAGCTGAAGCTTAACTCCTAGACAGAGTAAATCAAGAAGTTGCAATGTACTTTTTCACCAGTAAAGACCAGAACTTTTCTGGCATTATTCATGTGGTTTGGATGCTAATGTCCCACTTAATCACAAGAGAAATGTGTGAGCTGAAATGGGTCGGAAACGTATTCAATTTTCTCTACTTATTTTTCGATAATCAGAAAAACTCAGCTATATCTGGCTCTTATGAGTTATGAGGTGTCAGCATCAGAGGTCAAAATCTATCATTTCTTTCTTAAGAGGTGTTTCTTGGTATTTCTATTTTCAAATCTTTATCATTTCTTTCTGGCCAGTTCTACTTCCAGGGGTTTGGTAGAATAAATTTCTTCTGTAAGCAATATTGTGTGGTGGCCTTACAGAGGTCAAAATCTCGTGGCTATCTTAGGTTGAAAGTTATGCTTTGGAAAAAAGGTAATGCAAATCAACATAAATTAATAGAAAAAATAAATGAAAAGAAAGGAATTGGGAAGGGAAGCGAACCGACAGTTATGTTATTGTTTGCACAAGATATATTTGGACTAATTAAAGAAAATATACAAAATAATGCGACCACAATAAGGGATTTAGTAGGAAAAGGACAGATGTCTTTGGTCTAAGTTTTTAATTCATGTTCTCTAGTGTTTTTGACAATTATAGCTAATACTTTGGTTTGACGGCTGGAGCAAGTAATAACTTCAGTTGAGGCTGACCATTGGACTTGTGGATCCATCAAATTAGGTAAAGTTTTAAATTGGAAAAATTGCTCTTTTTTTTTTTTTTTTAAGTATAAGTGAGAGGACTCGAATTCGAACCTCTCACTTACACTCCTACATCTGTACCACTCAATCTAACTCTCTCCTGAAAAAATTGCTCTTGAATATACGTCTCACTGCAGTATATGTGGAGATTAGGCCTTGTTTGGATTGCTTGTTTTCGTCGGAAAATATTGTCGTTTTCCGTGATCACATTTCCCTATCACCTTTTTTCCTCACATATATCAAATCGCTACAATAATTTTTCCATGAAAAATGATGGAAAATGCAATCCAAACAGTATATCCAAATTTTCACCTATTTTATTGTTAAAAAAATGAGAATAATAATTTGTTAATTTATAGACATATAGTCATGTATTTTCACTGTTCACAAAATGACAATAATAATTTGTTAATTTATAGCCACATGGTAATGTATTTTCCCTGTCTGCCTTTAGATAAATATGGGACCAATAGGACCAATTTAATTTATGAATCAGGGACCACATGAACCCCTTTTATCAACCAATAAATCAGTACTAGCCCCACCAAATTTGATTGGATTCTACTATTACAGTGTAACAAGACAAGTGCGACAAATCAACACTAGCCATTATTACATTAATTAAACAATAGAATATTCAGCATTTAAGAACTTGAACTTACTAGATCTGCCTACTTCTCATTCTTCAAACTTACAATTGACTTGCATGCATTTTGCTGTCCGATTCCTCCATCCTTGAAGTTCCAACGCCTCGCGCTTCCTTATCCACACGAACAGGTCTCAATTTTGCTCAGAATTTGCACACTTCGCACTTGGCTAAATTCCTAAATTTTTTGAATTGGGTCTCACGTTTTGACTGGATTTTCCTAGATTTATTACTGCTTGAAAGGGAACTTTCAAAAATACACCTTTATGGACGTTAAATTAGAAGTCCACTGGCTTTTGGGCGAAGGCACAGCAATAGAGGTCCTTAATTGGCCCCGATATTTAAGTAGGAGTATTATATTGGTGTAGAATAAAAGTCAATGATGAAATTGGCTTTAGTAAAAAGGGTTAGGGGCTAAGGTTGTGTTTGGATTGTATTTTTCGTCATTTTTCATGGAAAAATTACTGTAGCGATTTGATATATGTGAGGGAAAAAGGTGATGGGGAAATGTGATCACGGAAAACGACAATATTTTCCGACGGAAACAAGCAATCCAAGCATGGCCTCTCAAAGAAGTCAAGGTAGCCCTCTTTTCCATACATCTCAACAAATCTCCACATTTGGATGGTTTGACTCCTAAAGATTTTAGAATTTGGTTAAAAAAGATGTGATGGAGATTATTCAAGGTTTTTTGCATTCTAGTTTTTTGCCTAAGGCCATTAATGAAACTTTGATAATTCCAAAAATTGACACTCCACTAAATCTAACTCATTTCAAATATATTAGTTTATGTACTATTTTGTATAAAATCATTTCGAAGGTTTTGATTAATAGGCTTAAGCCTCTTTTGAACTCATGCATTAGCATCTCACAAGGTGCTTTTATTCTAAAAGGCAAATCTTAGACAGTAGACAAAGCTGCAGATATATTGTTGGGGCAATATTCACCACTTATGAATCGACAGCCAAGAAATTATCATCAAGAAGGACTGATCAATTGTCGGCAGGTAAGAATTTATTGGTATACCAATTGAAGATTGACGGAGAGTGCTCTTATTTAGTGTAATACGATATTTAGATAGGTTGATATTGATGCCATAATCGGCAGATAGAAACTTATCAATAGCATCGATTTGAGGCCGATCAATAATCGACATGATATCCAATATTTATACACCTATTAGTAAGCATGAACATATGCTAATATGTGCAGATATGAAAGGGAGAAAGGAAGCTGATTATGCTAGCTTGTGTATTAGAAGACATGCATCATATCAAGGTCCTAAAAATTAGGGACGTGTGAGTTATGAATTTTTAGAAGTAAGGAAGTGGGTAATTCCTACTCCCCCCATTTCAACTGATATGGCTAAAGTGGCAAGTGGTTTTCTTGGAGGTGGACCATTAAATCAGCAATGAACTTATGAAATAAAGGAGTGGACCATCAAATTAGCCATAAAGCCACAAGTTGGAGACCAAGCAGTTTTTGCTAGCAAACAACTATCCTAACTTGGAGGGAAATTTTTATCTATAAATAGGAGAAAGATGCTAGAAGAAAAAATGGAAGAGTCTTCACAGAAAAGGCTCCCACTTAGAATAGCTCTCTTCTTACTTTCATAGATAACTTTAGGATAGTTTTAGGATTTCTTTGTATAGCAACTATTCCCCTTTCATTTCTATTTTGCTTTGAATCATTCAACTTCGTGTTCCTAGTTAATTGCATGTTAGGTTCTTTAAATTGTTTAGTTGTTATGAACTTATTTCCCATCTCAAGCAAACTTCTTAATTTTCAGCAATCTTTATGGTCATGATGAAGTACTTTTATCAGTTTTCCTCTAGAAATCAGTTCTCTTTCCCAATGTTTTCTTTACCAACTACTTTGGCATGAATGTTAAGTTCTTGAGGTTACTTTCCCAATGTTAAGTTCGAAAAATATTTTAAAATTAGAAAAAAATAATTTTAAGTCAAGTAAAATTCAAATGCAAAAGCTTCTTACTCAAACAATTTCATATCCAAACTGGAGAAAAAGCGAAAAAAGGGTTAGTAGATCAGACAAACAAAAAAAATCAAGGCAACAAATTTAAAAAGAAAAACATGAAAATAAAATTACCATAAAAAAATTCACTTTTACCTTCGATATCTCTCGGAAACATAATTGGTAGCCCTAGAAAAAGATGGGGAGGCGGTTTTCATGAGAAACTTAGGTGGTTGCAGTAATTTGAAGAACTAAAAAACTAATGATTACCTACTATGGTCAAGCAAATCAAGAAGAATACAAAATAAAAAAAAAAAAAAAATTCCTTGGACAGAAAAAAATAGAACAAGGAACAAGAGAAGAAAGCTTTGTTATGGATATGTAGCGTAGGCTGTCAATGGACAGATAACGGCAAAGGTGCCAAATTGTAGCATAACCGCCTTAAACAGCAATAGCGTTTCCCTGAGTTAACTTATTGGTCACTGAGAAATCTAGAAGAGCTGGAGGAGAGAATCCCCCATTTTTTCCCATTCCATGACTACGCAGCAAAACGAACCTCTTCAACAATGCTCTCCTATTATAACAGATGCATACATAGGTTTCCCTTGAAACAAGGGCTCATTTCAACATTGCCATAACTTGTGAACTATAATTGCCAATGTTAACTTCCATAAAACGTTGGCAATTATGGAAGTCACCGTTGGAAATTACAGTTTACAAGTTGTGGCAATGTCAAAATCAGACATTTTTTCAAGGAAAACCTGTGTATACATCCACTATAGTAGGAAGGGAAACCTGTGTATAGTAGAAGGCATTGTTGAATAGGTTCATTTTGTTGGGCAGTGATGGCATAGGATCAGGGGAACTAAGAGTTGTCTTAATAATTTGGAATCCAAAATCTTCAAAGTCACGAATGTGTGTGTATATATATAGGTGTAAGCAGGAGGTTTTGAATCAAATACATCTCACTTACACTCCCTCTCCATATATCAATATATTTATATTTATAACTACATCAATTTAAGGAATAATACCAATTACTGGTAAAAACATTAGCACCAAATAAGATTAATTAAATTATTTACTTAAGGAAGAGAGTATCGCCTTTCAAAGAATTCATATCTAGTACTAAAGGCATCATCAATTCAAAAGAGCTCCCAAAATCTAGTCATCATCAATAAGTCAACCATCCAAAGGGAACTAGACATTTTGGGCCCTTTAGTTTAAGTGATTTCTCAGGAATGTATTATATATTCAAAGCCATCATTTTTTATCCTCTTTGGGAAAAAAATGCACTTTTAGTACTGAAAATTTGGGGATTGGAACCAATTGAACCTCAATGTTTCGGCCAGAGCAAATAAAATATCCCCAATATTCAATTTTGAGGACTGCGAAGATGAAGAATATCCTACACTATGTTGATTTTGTTTTTGTTCTAAATTTCTCTAGTTTACAGGGTATCTAATACTTCTTTTCTTCATCTTTTATTCCATGCTTTGGTTAAGGGTAGGGTTGAAACTACAATTGTACTCTTGTAGTTGAAGATGTCTAGCATATGTTGATTTTTTAATTCTAAATTTCTCTAGTTTATAGGATATCTAATACTTTGATCTTTTATTCCAGGCTTGGGTTAAGAGTGGGGTTCAAACTACAATTGCACTCTTTTATGTCCAGCTTATGTTGATTTTTTTATTCTAAATTTCTCTAGTTTACAGGGTATCTAATACTTCTTTCCTTGATCTTTTATTCCAGGCTTGGGTTAAGGCCTTAAGGGTGGGGTTGAAACTACAATTGCACTCTTTTAGTTGAAGATGTCCGGCTCTTGGAATTTCATGTTGATTCTGATTGGTAAGCACCCATCTTAGATTTAATCGAATTCAAGAATCAATTGTTGAAACATCTACAGGAGTTTACTTATTTAAAGCCATTCAATTACATATACCTAACCTATCCGAACCAACCCATTTTATGAATTCTGTTTTTTGTAAGCTCTTTTCCCCCCTCTCCCTTCTTTATCATTATTCCACTAGATCCAATCTAAATGGACAAACAAATTGGTTAGTCCAAATCAAATTGTTGCTTATAAATATCATTATTAGATTGATCTAAGTTCATGCAGTTTGTTGTTTATTATATTACTATTTTCATTTGGTCAATCGATGAATAAAATCAACTGAAACGGGAATCTGTTCGCGATTTTTTTAATTTTAATTTGAATATTGAATAATGCGATAGAAATCTAATAGATTTTTTTTTAATTATTATAACGTGACAAGAGTTCATATTATAACTGATTTGGCATAAATGTTGATTCTGATTTGATGCTAAGTTTATATTTTAATTGTGAGCTTTAAAGTTTATATCTATTAAGAGTCGAGGAGATCTTGATAGGGTGAGCAAATTCGGTACGTACCGAATTCATACCCGAATTCAAATTCAATTTGGTAATTTGAAATAAGGTATTTGGTAATTTGGTACAAAAGCGGTATTTACCAAATTCTAATATGGTATGAAATAGGTAATGAGATTATGAATTTGTTAATAACCGATTTCGAATTCGTTTATAAAGAATTGGTTTAGTATTAGTATATACTACTAATATATTATTATATTATATAGGTAAATGCTATTAATAATAGTTAGTATATGGTATTATCATGTACTTATGATAATAATAATATATAATAATGTACAATATATTATTTTAATGTTTGTTAATTGTTATATGACTATAATAATACAAATATACAACAATACATAACATAATTATAATACTTATTATTTTATACATGACTAGAATTAGATAATAATTAATAAGTATAGGTATAATATATAACTATATTTAGTATAACTATAATACTTATTATTTTAATTAGGCCGGAAACTGCAATTAAAGGATTCAACAATTTTTTTTAAATGAATTCGGTTAACCCGAATTCATTACCGTTTCCGAATTCAAATTCGAAATTGAATGAATTTGGGTATCTTCAATTCAAATTTGAAAGCGGTTTAGATTTCTATAAGTCTAATAACCGAATTTACCGAATTCATATAACCGAATTACCGAATATGCACCGTTTGCTCAGCCCTAGACTAAAGTGATGTTCCAAACCTTAGAGTTTTGGTGTTGAATGGCCCTTCATGCCTTTATTTAATAGTGAAAAAAGTAAAATTTATAATCTATTGAAGAGTAGTTTTAGCTAATTTTGATCATTTTCTATTTTAAAACTTACAAGAACAAAACTTTCTAAAAGTTTTTAGATTTCTTTAATAAGTTCTACCCTTTTGTTTATTTTTTTTTAATTTCCTAGCATTTGTTAGTGGTCTTTCTGGAAGATTTTGGGAAGTAAAACTACTATGGAGGGATAATTTAGGAAGAGGAGAAGAGATACCTTATAACAATGTTATCTTGTTAGCTTTTTTTCTTTTTCTTTTTTGGTTAGCATATTCCCAACTATCAAAATACATTATCATATATATATAAGAAATACCATTAGATGTGCGTATTTTTTGCTATCTTCATGAACATAATATTATAAAAATTTCTTTTTTCACTTTATTTTCTTCTATAACTTATCATCGTTTCCTCAAAACTTCTTTGGAACTCAAACTTTTGTTCATATGTGTTATTACTAGGAATTAGTAGTTGTACCCCTTATTTTATGGGATATGAGCACCTAAACACCTTGTGATTTCCTTACAACATATAAGTTATTAACAATTTGCTATAGCAAAAAAATTATAATATCAATTTTCCTCAAAAAATAACAAACAAACAAGAAATTACAATTTGAATCATACCTACATATTAATTGGAAACGACAAAGCAAAAAGAGTGCATTGAAAAGAAAAAAATGCTTAAAATTTAAAAGAGATTAAGTTAGCATATCGCCATCATGTTTCCAACCGACTTTGACATTAACGCATTCACAAAATGACTTCAAGACATTTGAGTGACTTACCTAAAGTCAAATTTTCTGATGATATCCTTCTCCAGATAGGATATGAAAAAGATCCCAGCATATGGAAGTCAACAACATCGTAATTTATGTAGTGTTTTTGAGGATAATGAGGTATATCATTGTCTGTTACCAATTCCATTTAGCAAAAAGTGCTATGGTTGCTCTTACGGTTGGTGAGCTTTTGCTAAAAAAGATTTAGCCATCACATTGATCAATCCCTTCTCTGGGAAGACCATACAACTTCCTCCTGTAATGGAAATCCCTCATTTTGATCCTCCTTATGAGGAGAATGAGGAGTGTTCCGTTGATGGAGAAATCCCTCAGTTTGATGGTTATGACAATGACCAGGTTGAGGAGGGTCCAGCTGAGGCTTCAGTTTGCCTCAAACACTTGATTCATAAGGCACTCTTGTGCTGTGATCCTTGTTTGGATCCAGACGATTATGTCATTGCTACAATCCATGGAATAGCACCCATGGTTGAGTCCATAAGGTCGAGAAAACAATCCTGAAATTATCCTTACTAGTAGTTTGTACCTATTACTGATGTTCAGTTTCACAAGGGGAGGTTATATGTTGTAAATAGTCACAAGAGACTTGTTGCGGTCGACTACTTTTCTAGTAATGATTCATCAAGCAATGGGAATTGCTGTGGTGATTCATCAGATGACCGAGATGATTGAGATGTTACTACTGAGGATAAAGATGGTAGTGAAGATAGCTATGATGGTGATGATACCTATCAAGGTGATGCTCTAATGGAGTACTTGATAATAGAGCATCCTACACATTGGTCTTAATGTTCTAAAATGTCATATCTAGTTGAATCATTGGACAAAGAGCTATCATTATTCGCAAAGATTTACCTTTGGATGGAGGAACATCAAAACTATGAGTAGCAAGTGTCAAAGAAATTTTCAATTATTGACAATTTCAAAGGTTTCATCTAGAAGCTTTCTGCAATTTTGCTTGCAACTTTTCGAGTTTCAAATGATTCAACTGCCATTTGAAGGGATGCATTTCCAAACAAGTTTCTACCATTCAATAACTGTTTAAGGAATATGAAATTTTATATATGGATCAATTTGTGGTCTTTTGGCTGCAGACAAAAAAGACTTACAAATTCTATAAAAATTTCTGCACTTCTTTTCTTTGTTCTTTGGGGTGGTAATAATTTAGTGTAGAGTTTTGTAATCAAACTTCATCTTATCTTAGAAGATATTTGTCCTTAATTTTTTGCACAATATAGTGGGCGAATAAAGCCTTAAAGAAAGTGATTTGCAATCACGATTTGAATCCTTTTTCTTGTTAGTTTTGTAGCCATTCCATAGTATTCTTATTGTTGTTGTCCAACAACCTTAAGGCTTCATTCCTCCCTTGAAATGGCAAGCACTATAATAGATTTGGCTTCCGATATTTTTAAACTTGACCGTTTTGATGGAGGAAATTTTATTCAGTGGAAAAAGCGAGTGCATTTCCTTCTTGTGGCCCTCAAAATGGTGTATGTTCTAACTACTCTAAGGCCTACAGCAAATGATGAAGAAGAGACATTGGATGGCATCCGCAATAAGTAAAAATGGGACACGGATGATGGGATTTGTAAGGGACATATTCTCTGTGAGGACCCGAAAATTTTCTTATTTATCGAATATTACTAATTTACTTAAATATTTATTTATTCATTTTCTCCGAATTATTTATTTCGACTATTTAAAATTTATTAATATGGAACGATGCCTCTTTTATATTTTTAAAGTGTTCTGTTGAAAAAAAATTCACTTTTCGAAAATTCATTTAGTTCGGAACAACGAGTAAACGTTTTTTGAGGCTATACTTGAATCGGGAGTGTATTAATATTGGAGAGTTAAGAATGATCAATAGTAGATTAAGAAAGGTCAATTGAGAAATTAATACTCGACTCATGTGAGGACTCACAAATTTTCTTATTTAATTTCCTATTTCTAGTTCATTTAATTATTTACTTGGCCATTTGCTCCGATTATTATTTTCTAACCTCTTGAGACCTAATTAGAGGGATCTATAGCTTAGTTATATTTTTAAAGTGACTCGTTTCAAAATTTAATTTTTGAAGGCTCGTTAAGTGAAAATAGTGTATACGCGATTGGAGTAAATGATTGAATCGAGGATACAATAAATTTGGAAAATTGGAGACGTGTACATTAGTCTCAAAATAGGTATTTTTATGTTTAAGTGCTCAATTATTAGTTAGTAATATTATCGTTATAAGAATTTATTAGAGATTTTGCTTCATCGCGCACAAATTGGAAGTATGCGTTTTTATGCGCGCGATTAATTGAAGGACCTTAGACCTTATTTTGGGAGTACTAAGAGTGAATAATGATGATATGAATGTAAGTGCATTAGAGGTTTAGTGCACTAGTGTAACAAACTCAAGAGGAACCGAGCACAAAACGCGCGCGTACGCGCACTATTTGCGGTTGACTTTTGTGCACCCAATACTTAACTATTAAACTTCCTTTAAGAAGCAAGTTCCATCAGTTTTTTGCCCTCTCTCTCCTCTCTCCATCGGCCGAGCAACAAAGAAGAGAAAACAACTCCAAGCTCTTCAATTTTCTTCTCCTTTCCTTCACCAAATCTTCTCCATTTCACACCAAAATTTAACCACACTTCACTAAATACTTGGTGATCATTTTAAGCTACAAAAGGGGGCTGCTTTCCACGGTTTTCTTGGGCTAAGGAGGGACCGAAAATTTCTGTCTTGATCATCTAGCAAAGTAAGTGACGATCAACCTTGATAATCTTGATTTATGGAAGTTCTATGGCACATCTAAGCTTATGCATGCATGTGGGTAGCTTGTTTATGTTGAAAAAATTGTTGTGTGGGCTCTATGAACTCCCACTTGGATTGGATGGACTGATTTGATGAATGATGATGCTATTAATGTTGGTTTAGTGCTTAAATTAGTGGAATAATGTTGGGTTGTTGGTAGAAATTCAAGGAAGGTGCAATGACAAAAGTGACCATTTTACCCCTGCCATGTTCGTGCACTTTGGTGTGAAATTTTGAGGTTCTAATGACTTGTTTGTGATGTATACATGTTATATGAATGGTGTAGAAAGTTTTATTTAAAAAATAACATGATTTGGTTAGTCAATTGTAGTGATTTCAAAGGTTTAGCAAAACTGGAAAATTTTCCCAGATTGCTCAAGCAGTCTTTTTCTTTCCTCCATAACTTTTTATCCCGATGTCGAAATCAAGTGCCGTTTATGGTACTGGAAACTAGACATTCCCAGCTTTCCAAAAGTATAAAATGCATGTCCTGATTCCACATGAGCAATCTGTACCAACCGTTTGAACTTGACTGCCCTGTTTCGTTAGTTCCCTGGAAGGCAGAACATGAACTACAACTTTAGGCTCCAATGTGGACTAGTTGTGGACAGATTTTGAAAATGGTTTCTTCTGAGAAATTGTAGATTTATGAATGTGTTTTCCAATGCCATAAACCACGTCTAATTCCGAGTTGAATCGAGTGATTTATATCCGTATTTCGAAACTGACTTCTTGAAGAAAAACCCTCCTTTTGGGCAGAATTATTACTAAACTTGATTGAGACTTGTTAATTCGAGGTTCTTGGTGTTAATCACCTACCAAACCTATCTTGAAATGTTTATTAGACCTTGTCTACACCAATGAACCATGTTGAGGGAATTTCCTTGGCCAAATGCTTGAAAACGGAAAAACGGAAGTCCAAGGCAGATTTGCCTTGGAACTTCTTGGGATTTTAGCGGTTTTATTAACCAACTTCCCATGCGTATTTTTCTATGAAATTTTACATAGGAATAGCCCTTATATGGTAGTGTAATACTACTAATTTTGGTACCATTCCGAGTCCATTTCGATATTCAAACAAAGTCCCAAAGTTTGTAACTTAAATCTGGAAATTGCCCAACCGTCTCAATTTTTCAACAACTTTGAGCTACTATAACTTGGTGCTCAAAACTCCAATTCTTGTTCCGCTTGTTTTGTTTTAAACTTTGAATGCAACTCTAATTGAGTTTGAAATTTGAAAAGCTAGTTCAAATTTTTTGAATTTCACCGAATTTCCAAAGTTGGTGAAAAACCAACCTCGAAACTGTCTAGCAAGCTTAAAACAGCGATTTTGAGCCAATTTTTGAATACCTTCCATTTGGAATCATGGAAAAATGTATTCTAGGAACTTTTAATACTTTGGAAGAGGATTCCAACGGTACCAATTTTTGGACTTGTAAAGAGCGAGATACGATTTTTCAAAAATCTCGTATCAAAACTGAAATTTCCGAATCTTAAGGAAATGGAGTTTTTCGAATTCTCCTTATTCCTTCGATATTTACTTGAACGTTCTATACTTGATTTCGAAGATGAAAACCCAATTTCTCTTGTACTTTAAAACCCCACTTTTGAACTTTAATTCGCGAGTAATTTAGGCTCATTTTAGTGAAATTTTCTAGGATTGTACAAGCGTGCGATCTTTCTTGATAATTGGGTTTTATAAGTGATTGCTCACTATTAATTGCTCAGGCTCGCACGAGGACCTTCAAGAGGATCCTACAATAGACGCTTGAACTTCAAGTAACATTTCTCCTTGGTTGACTTGGTGAGTGTCAAGTGCATGACTACTTGAACTCCTGTGAATTTGATATATGCTTACTTGGTATCCATGACTTGAGATTTTGAAAATGGAGACGAGTGTGTACTTTGTCGCACTCGTTCTCATTTGAAACCAATGATTCATGATTAACTTGCTTGACATGAAATGAATGACCTGTTGGACATGACATGAATGTTTGAATATATCACATGCTTGCTTGACCTGAAATAGTATGCTATGGCTGCATACGTCGCTGGAGTGAATCTCCTCGACACTCAAATGTACATGGGGGACGCCTAAATCTCACTGGCTAACCTTGGACTCGAGCCGGTATGGGCTTGGTCGGGCTCCTTGGCGAACCATGAGAAAACAAAAGCTTGATCTATTAAGAGATCTTGCTTGGCATACTCGAGCAGTATCGCCTCAAACAAACGACAGGCGGGCCCGATACAGGGGTATGTAAGGTGAAAAGGGGACATGATAAGTGAAGTTGTACGGACTAAACCTACCCGATTAATGGAATGTCAACTCGTGGAGGTTCGTGATTGTGCAAGGGGAAAATAGCTCCTGAGAGCTCCTATATCCTTGAATTGTTTCTGTTTACTTTTCTCGCTCGAATTGTTATTTATTGCAATATTATTGCTCTACTTGTTAAATTGGGACTGTTACTTGAACAACGTGCCTGCATGTGTGTTCTTGGTCTCATGAGCGTTTTGCTCACCCTGTAGATTTATTTTTCTTAACAGGATTTGGCATGGAATGAGACTTGGGGGAACCCTTTTGATGCACTTTTGGCTTAGGGTTTCTAATATATTTTGGGTTAGACCTCTTATTGGTTGTACTTTTAGGAACCTAATGTATGATTTGGATATTTGATGTACCTGGATGTTGTATATTTTGGGTATTGATGTAACTTTTGGGAATTTGATGTAAGAATTGGATAATCGTTATATATCTTGTTAAGTTTGGATGTTTTTCGCACTTTCTTACTTATTTAGTGTTGTTGAATGGTATTGTGCTAAATTTGAACGGATATTGCCATGAGTCCTGGCGAGAGCTAGGCAGGCGTTCCGCGGATACCCTTTGGTTCGCCTTAGGGAGAAGTGAGAGCATCACATTCTCAATGCAATGAGTGACGGATTTTTTGATGTCTATAATTCAGTGACAACAGCCAATAAACTTGGGACAAGTTAGAAGCAAGGTACATGAGGGAGGATACAACAAGTAAGAAATTTCTTGTCTCTAGTTTCTATAACTATAAAATGGTAGACAAGAGACATATTATGAATCAATTTGCTGAACTTGAAAATATGCATAATCATTTTTCTCAACACAATATGTTTATGGATGAAACAATTATTGTTAGTTCCATAATTGATAAACTACTACCCTCTTGGAAGGATTTCAAGAGAGATCTCAAACACAAAAAGGGAGAGATCACTCTTGAATATCTTGCTAACTCTTTTCATGTTGAGAAAAGTTTATAATGCAAGAGAACAAAGGAAGTGATGATTAAAACATCTAAAGGGATGTGATTGAAATCCAATCCAAGAATCACTAATAATGGAATCTCAATTCAACACTAGTTATAACAACTAGTCTTAAATTCAATGAATAAAAATACATTGATATAGTGGTTTGAACTAGAGGTGGCAATATGGATAAATGGTTCATAATTGGTTTTGACTTAATGGATGGTGGATGAAATTTATCCAATCCATTTAGATCCATTTAATAAATGGATCTAAATGGATTGGTCTAAATGGATTAAATAAAAACCAATTATCCATTTATAATCCATTTAAATATTTTGGTAACTTTTTTTTTTGTTAGATCCCTCGGTATGCAGTAGCCACTTTGGGCCCTGACTAATCCGAAGTTGAGCCAGGTTGCACCCTATAAGAGGCGCAAGCTCTCTCAGCACCTGTCTCTCCATTCACAAGACTTGAACTTGAGACTTTGCTTAAGGGGAGCCAAGTGCCTTGCCAGTCAGACCAGATACCGCACTTGGCCTAACAACAAGGGTGGTCCCTCTCGTTTCTCAACATTAGATGAAACTTTCATCATGAAAGCATTTCCTTAAATGTATGCCATAATAGCACAAGACAGAAACATGATTTTTAAGTAAATGGATATATATGAATTTTGTAGATAATCCATATAAATCCATTTAATTTAATGATTCTACTTTGATCAACCATTTAAAACCAATACTATAAATGGATAATCCAAATCCATTTAATTATGGATTATATGGATGGATAAATGGATCTCAATCCAAATTGCCACCTCTAGTTTGAACACTACAAAATATCCCAAAAGTTGTAGTGTAATTTTTCCTACTTGAAATTGGAAGGTTGAATTTAGAGTTCTTAACAAGTCTTGTAAAATGCTACAAATGGCGGGGGCATTAAGAGCTTACTTATATGAATGTTGGATTGATGGAATCCACAAAGTTTTAAACTTAACTTTGAACATGTTCATGAAAGGATAGGGATACAAAAATCTATTGTATCACTTGTATAAACAAATTAAAGAGAAGGAAATCTGTGTGTGTTAATTTATGTTGCTTGTTGCATATACTCTTGGTTCAAAACTTGCCTACCAGGTAGTATTAACAAGTTATAATCAATTAACACCAAGATGATGGTTTAATCGAAAAATACTATTATTTATGCATAGATTATCAGAATTTTTCAATGATCCATAAAGAAATTTTCAATATATTGAAAATGGCGGGGGATTGTTGAAGAAATTTTAAATTACTGAAAATTTCAAAGGTCACACCTAGCAACTTTCTATAATTTTGCTTGCAACTTTTCGAGTTTCAAATGATTCAACCGCCAATTGAAGGGACGAATCTCCAAACAAGTTTATACTATTCAATAACCGTCTAAGAGATATGAAATTCTATATATAAATCAATTTGTGGTCTTTTGGCTGCAAACAAAAAAGACCTACAAACTCTAGAAAAATTTTTGCTCTTCTCTTCTTTGTTCTTTGGGGGATTGTAATAATTTAGTATAGAGTTTTGCAACCAAATTTCATCTTATCTTAGAGGATATTCGTTCTTGATCTTTTGCACAATATAGTGGATGAATAAAATTTTAAGAAAAGTGATTTGCAGTCACGATTTGAAGCCTTTTCCTTGTTAGTTTTGCAGCCATTTCATTAAAATGATTGATAGGAGAGGGTATATGTAGGAGGTATAAGAACAATCAGAATAAAAATTTAGAGTAAAGAATGAACCATACTTTGATCCCAACAATTTTGGCCTGCTTTCTTAATATAAGTCACCAAAAAATTATTTTCAATCTTTTGTCTCCATATCTTTATCTCCTGCTCCATTTCCTTTAAAAAAAATGTCACGGTATTTTGTTATCCATCAATAGCATGTGGCTTAACTAGTGTTGGGATATGGCTCTCTCGCACTTATAGTAGGATTAGTTAATGTGAGAAAGCAAAGTAATTGTTGCTTTGGCTTTTATTTTTACGTTCATATTTATTTCTTTGGTCCATGACTCATATTGCTATTCTTCAGTATTCAAGTTGTTTCCAACATCACAAATTAAGGGATAATCTAGGACTGGTGGTTGAGTATGATTTTCAAGAGGGAATTGATACAGATTCAAATGCAACATTGATGCTAGTTTCATTGTGCAATCAGGATGTTTTATGGCTGTATGGTAGTTAACATATTAAATACAGTTCCATCACATATTGACAAAAGAAAATTGAAATTAATTTAAATATCTAAAATGATGATAATAGATTCCCTTTCTTTAAATTTTTTACCATGAGCATCCTTCTACAATATTTTTTTCTCATGTATGCCAACAAAATGGAGCTTTTCCAACATGATTTCGAATAAATATATTTGATGACTACTAATTCCTTTGAAGCTGGAGAAGCGATTATGTTCAATTCGGAAATCAAACAAACAAGAATATGTTATCTTGTGAATTACTAATAATTGTTCAAGTACTGTGTTAACTCAACATATAAAATAGATCTTCATTACTAGCATTTGTTAGCAGACACATTACCAATTGAATAGTGGGTGATGATACTGGCAATGTTTCCACTGAACCTTTAACTATAGGTGGAGCAAGAGGGCTTGGGTGTGTCGGTGGTGCTGGTTCTAGTGTGTATGCATGATGTCTCCTGCACCTCTTCCTATTGTGCTTATGTGGAGCTAGTGCAGGCGGAGGCACTAGTCCTATTACGCTGGGGCCAGTGGTTTAATAGGTTGACTTGCACTGGTGTTGATGGGATCATGGGTGTTAGACATGGTACAGGTTAATGTTATTGTTGGGGTTGGTGGTGCTCTTACTAATGTTAGGCCTGTGGAGGTTGGACTGGAGGAGATACTTGTGGTGGAGGTACTGTAGGTGGAAAATGCTAGTGCTGAAATATTGTTGATGGCAGTGGCAATGGTGGTGATCATGTTGGCCTTGGATAGGTAAACCTTGTGGAGGTTGTGATAATAGGATTTGAGGTGGTGGTGTGATAGGGCACAAGGGTGGAGACAGTTTAGGTGATAATGATGTTGTAGGAGAATACCGAGTTGCTAGACTCGCCGGTGCCTACGTTGTTGTTGTGGTTGGGTTAGAACTTAAAAGGTGGAACTGCTATTATTGAAACAATAGAAGGAGAAGTTGCAGGTATTTGTAACATTGTACATTGACAAATACTAACAAAATAGCAAAGCAAGTTGAGAGGGAAAGCCAAAAAGATGTTGCCATTTAGTATTGTTTCTTATAGACAATAAGGTCTTATACATGCAATTGTATAGTTCCAGAAACTCTTGGAGTGAAGGTTTGGTGATCTTTTGGATGAAGAAATGTAGTTTTCCAGCAAGTGCTATAGCCCGTCTATTCAGTTTGCCAAATTAGATCAGTTGGGGAAACTTATGCCAAAGTAGCATTTAATGTGTGCATAATAACACAATGCTGATTCTTTCTTTTCTTGCTCATGATTGAATATGAGGGATATAAAGGGTATGAGGTACTTTCAATTTTATAAGGAACAGTGTGTATAGATGGTGAAACAATAATGTCATTTGATCTACGAAAATTGCACTATTTCCTGCTTCGTCCTTTAGATTCTCTAAAATTATGATTTGACCCCTCGCCAAAAAAAACTTCACATTACATTACTAAATATTCTAATAGATGGCATAGGCTGGTTTGGGTAGTTTCTGCCTATTTGGGTGCATAAATACTCAATCATCTCGTCTTTCCATTTGGCCAGAGCATAATCTCATTTGCTACTAGAATTATGATAAATGTTTTAAAAGTATCAAAATATGTAACAAAAATTATAGTTGGGTAGCTAAATCAATTATGAGCGTGTATTTTGACGTGTAATCGAAATTTGCACGCATGTGAATTAAGAGCATGTGAAACAATATGTTGACGAAACAAAAATAGAAGGTTTATGTGAGAGATAAAATTTATGTTTTGACCAAATAAAAATAGAAAGCTTATGTGAAGAGCAAAAATTACGTGACTATTTTCTCTCAAGTTTGATCTTGACTTTTAATTGCTTTAATAGTTTAATAACAACATTAGATGTTGACCCAATGATAAGCACCAAAAAAATAATTTTTATTTTTAAAATTTGCACAAGAAAAGATGCTGATCTTTAGATACTTATTAACTTTTTTGGAACTACAATTACTTTTATATAATAAATTAAAATATTAAAAAAATTGTTGTATATCAAATTCATGTTAAAATTTCTTTGTTCAGTCACTATATGATGTTAATTTCAATTTTGGACACTTTGCGTTCTAAACTCTCAATTTTGAATACTTTGCATTCTAAACTCTTGAATTTGTCCAATTTAAATCTAATCAATGATAATTTTAGAAAAATTAATAGTATAGATGACCCAACAATGAATAACAATACGCCGAAAATAGTAAAAACGTGCCAAGGTATTGTAACAAAATTAAAACAATATATAGTTATTAATTTGAGTCATTTTTTATCTTGTTAATTTTGCTAACATTATTAGCAATTATATCAAATAAATCAATGATAATATATTGAAAGTAGTAAAAAAACAAGGAAATCATAAATAGAAAAAAATGATGCATTGTCATTAATTTTTACCATTCTTTATCTCGTTAATTTTTTGAACGTAATTATTGATTAGATTTAAATGGGACAAAATTGAGAATAGAAGATGTAAAGTGTCCAAAATTAAGAGTTTAAGGTATAAAATATGCAAATTGAAACTTAAAGTGTAAAGTAAGAAAGTGGTGCAAGTTTAGGAGTGTAAAGTGAAATTAAACCCAACCGGCTGGGCGTTTGGGCAAGATATGGGCGCCCTTCAGCCGCCGGCTGGGGGGCAACCTCCCTCGTCATCGACAAAATCCGTCGCATCCCTCTTCTCTAGCGCTGCTCCCTCTCCAATTGACATCAAGCAATCGACAGCACACAAGGGGGAGCCAGCGATTTTCTTCACAAGACAACATTGAAAAACTGGCAAGCTCGTACAAACTTACACTGGTGGGGAAGTTTTCACATGGTAGGCCAAAATTGGAGGAAATCCCAAGTTTTTCTTGACTTTGGACCTGAAGAACTCTGTCACAGTAGGTCATCTAGATGCACGACATGTTCTTTTACGTATTGCGAACGAAGCAGATTTCTTGAACTCCTGGACAAGGGGTTTATGGCAACTTGGGAGGTTCTCTATGAGGGTATTTCACTGGTTTGCAGATTTCCATGTTCATAGAGAATTTTCGCTTGTTCCTGTCTGGATCTCACTGCCTTCCTTACCTATTCATTTTTTTTGACAAGCATAGCTTGCAATCGATAGTGAGTGTTATGGCTCGCCCATTGTATGTTGATGCGGCAACCACATCCTTAATCAGGCCAAGTGTGGCCCGGGTGTGTGTGGAAATCGATCTCCTTTGGCCTTCCCTCATCGGGTATGAGTGGATATGGCTGGGGAATCATTGGGTTTTTGGTAGCAGATTGTCCCAAAAAATCTGCCAAAGTACTACACGTGTTGCTAGCACTTGAGCCATTTCCCAAGAGGAGTGTCGTTTGGATGGAGATGGCCATCGTCCAGGGAAAGAGAGGGGGATAGACCAGGCTGGGTCTGAAGGGGTGAAGGAGAATGGCGGAATAAGGGGTATTTCGGGTGCAAGGCTGGTTTTTCAGTCTGTCCATCAAGATCCCATAGATTAGGGCGTGGTGGCCAGTCAAGAGAACCAGCACATCAGGAAAAATCAAGATCTATGTAGACACCTTGAGGGGACATTAGAGGGTGGGGAAGATGCCTTGGTTATTCCAGAAAGTAGAATGCAGCTGGCTGATCAGCAGCAAGAGGTGCGCGAGGGTGCTGCATCTGCGAGTATTGCAGCAATGCTTGAGGTTCATGAGGGCAAGGATCTATAGCCAGGGACAAGTCCAAATATTGATCTTTATGGCATATTGGTGTCACAAGGCAATGTATTGCAAATTGTGTTTGTTTTGTTTGAAAATGCCTCTGTATCCTACATCTGATGCATCAGTTTCAACTATCATGAATGCATGGGGATAAAAAATTCCTAAAAACGGAAGATGCATAACAAATTTGCTTAACTTTTTGGACTGCTTTAGTATGATCTTTGGTTCAAGTTGGAGGATTTTTCTTAAATCCTTTATATGGTGGTTCACAAATTTGTCTTAAATTCTTAATAAAATCAGAAACATAATTAAGACATCCCAAAAATCTTTGTGATTGATTTTTGTCTTTAATTTCATCTAAAAATTTATTAGCAACTTCTCGAGATCTACCAATTGGCTTGTAATTTCCTTGATAAATATCATGTCCTAAAAATCTTATTTTTGCTTGGAATAATTTCATTTTTTATTCTGAAACAACTAATCTATTTTCCTTAATGGTGTTAAAAAATATTTTCAAGTGTTTAAAATTTTTTCTATTGAATCTGAGAATATTAGTACATCATCTATGTAGACAATAGCAAAAGTAGAATAAGGATTAAAAATATCATTCATAATTTTTTGGAATTTATATAGTGTAGTTTTTAGTTCAAGTAGCACGGTTTTCATTGATATTGTCCAAAACGAACATTAAAAGTGGTTCTATACCTATGTTCTATAGCAATTTGTATTTGCCATATATGAAATTTTGAATAGATCATAGAACTATATTTTTTTTAATAAATCTCTTTTATTTGGAATTGGGTACCTAATCCATAATAAAACTTTATTTAATGGTTTATAATTAATAACAAGTTTTGGAGCACCTCGTTCAATTTTTGCACTATTATTTACATAAAAAGCTATATAACTCCAGGGAGATTTGGACGGTTCTATTATATCTTTTTCTAATAATATTTGTATTTCTTTTTTGCAATATTCTAATAATTCCAGATTCATTTGAATTGGCCTGGTTTTAGTTCGAATATCATTTTTCCATTAAATTCTAGGATATATATGGCAAATGAACAATATGTTTTTACCTTTCCTAAAAATCATTTGGTAAGTTTGAACAAATTTCTTTTAAAAATTTTTCTTATATGTCTATTATTTTTCTTGCATTATTTTGGTTTGTAATCTCTCTTCTATTTGATTAGCTTTTATTTCTTCTTTTAAATAATTTATTTGTTTTGTAATATTATTTATTGCCTTTTGTACTAGTTTCTTAGTAGTTTGAATAAAATTTACTCCTTTAACTAATGGAGAAGTCATAAAAGGAAAATAAATTTCTTGATCTAAGACTTTTGTAGTAATTCTTTTATCACTTACATAACATGGAAAATTTTGGGATAATAATGAAGTTCATGAAATTATGTCTTGATGTAAATATTTTACTAAAACAAAAGTATTTTGAAAGCAAAACCCTTGTCTACAAACATGTACATTTGAACATTTATAATTAACTTATAATCTTTTCCCACTTGCTCCACATAATTTTTCTTTAGTTTTTTCATAATATTGAGTAGGAACTAATCCTTCTAAAATACAATTATGATCTACTCCAGAATCTAATAATGCTATTATATCTAAATATATTTCTTTATTTATAACAATTTTAACTGTAATATACCATCTTTAAAACTTTATTTCTGAAATAAAGGCAATCAAATATCCTTTTCTATTTTTCTCAACTTGTATATTATTATTTGTTTTTGAAAAATGTAATTGTTCTTCTTTTTGTTTAGATTCTTTTATGATTTGAATTTTTGTTTGTAACGCCAAGAGTTGACACTTTATATCATAATTTTTAGTTTTTAACAATTTTAATTCTCCCTTGTATATCTTGAGTACTAATACTGACTTGCGGTTTTTTAAATCTATTGAAAACTTCCTTTAAATTAAAAGGTTCTATATTTTTAAAATTTTCTTCTTGAATTACTATGTCTTTTAATTTTAGTAGATAATCTTGTTTTACGTTGTTATCATTTAGTTTATCAATTAATTTTAGAAAGAATTGGTTTTGACTTCTGGAAATAACATTTATATTTGAATACCCACATTCACAAATTCCTATACATTCACAACTATTTGTTGAAAGCTTATATTCTTCGTCAGAATTTTCTTGTATATGAAAAATTACATCTTGTTTAGATTCTGATTTAGAAATTTGGTCAATACTATTTAATATTTGAGTTTTAACATCTTCTTCTAATTCTAAAATTGAAATTTTATCTCTAACTTTACAATGTCTAGCAATGTGTCCTGGTTTACAACATTTAAAACGGACATCCGAAGAAGCTCGAGAAGATGCTTGGGACTCAGACTTGGTTTTAGTTCCAGTTTTGCTATTTTTAGATGTTTTAGAGAAACTTACCCTTTTATTTGTTGAATAAGACCTAGATGAAGTAGAAGTTCTTATCCTAATTTTATTAGATTTTGGATAAGATTTGGGTTTAGAGGATTTTGAAGACTTTATTCTTTTTGTAGAAGGGGCTTTTATTTTTTCATAACCATATTGCTAACAAAATGATCCTAATTCTCTTCTTGTTTCTAGTCCTTTGCTTTTGATTTTTTACTTTAATTTTAAATCGGTACACAAACTTAATCCTTCAGAATTAATAAAGTTTATCAAATCACCATAAGTTAAATTTGAATAAGGTATTTCTCCATTATGTAACCCTCTAATTCTTTTCCTTACCTTTTCAACAAATAATTTTGGTAATCCTACTAAAAATCTTTCTTTTCAATAAGAATGATTACAATCTGTTCTCAGGAATACTTTGTTTGAAAACATATCTTTCTACCATCGGAAATCATGTAAGTTTGGGCAAGTTAATTAATTAATATTTATGAACTTCTTTCTTGTAATTTATTAGGATCTCCTATAAAACGTTTACAAACGGCATAAATTAGAGTTGCAATAGAGTCTAGTTCACTAGTAGTCATAACTACGTCTTGACCAGTTACTTGAGTAGTACTCAGTACTACTGCTTGCAGAATCAGTTGTTGCTTGTTTAGTGACGGTTAAAATATAATTTCTATCATCTTGACTTAGATAATTATCTCATCAATTTTTTAACATTCCTGAGAATCCAAATATTAATAATTGAGCACCCCCATGACCTTTTTCCTTTGAAAGAACTTACTGCCATACTTATATTTTGAATAATTTGTAAAATTTGATGTTCAATTAATCCATCCATGTTCCACTCGTATATTGATTCCCCTGAATAATAATAACTTTGATGTAGATGAGTTTCTTTAAATTGCATGTTTGGAAAAGAAGGTCTTGGATAAAAAATTCTACCATGATACGCCTTGAATGGAAAAAAATTAGGTCAGGAATATCTAATTTATTAATTTGAGTATTATTTTGAAATTGGGAAAAGTTCATTAGAATTAGAATCTTCGGGTTGAGATATAACAAAATTTGTTTTGAATTATTTGATCCATTTATTTCTAAATTAGCTAATTTATCTAAAATTTGTTTTATTTAATTAGAATCATTATTCAATTTGATAGTATTGGGTAACCCAAAAGGTTTGAAAAATGGTTTAGAAGGATCTACCTATGGGGGCTTACTCATTAGTATTATAGGTTTTATATTATTTAATTTTTCTAATTGATTAACTATAGTATCTAGAGCTTGATTATTATAATTATTTTGTTGAATTATTTTATTTATATCTTTATTTGTTGGCATAGTTTTTCTTTAGAAGTATTTTTAAATGGAGAAGCTATAATAGTTTGATTTCTATGTTGTATTTTTATTTCTTCTAAAAGAGAGTGAACCTATGTGACGGAACTTCCAAAACTAGTTTGCCAACTTTTATATAAATACTGGATATATAATATATTCTGAAAATTGTGAGGACTCAAAATTTATTTTCATATTGCCTTTTATTTTTAACTTACTTGTCGTAACTTCTTGGTTGATTTAATGGTTGAGTCATGCTTTTTATAGTGCATGTTGAGTCATGATTTTATCCTTTTGCCTTAATTAACTTGGTGCAAGTTGAGTTTTGTAGAGCATTATACTAGTGTGACCAACTAGTGAGGTGTGTGCTATAAATTTGATAGATTAGAGAGAGTTTTGTGTAAAAGGGAATTGTTGGAATAGAGGTGTTAAAAGGTAATTGGATGAAGAGAGATATTTAGGAATATAAATAGACATTAGTTGTTTGGTTGCCATTTGTCAATCATCTTTCAAACTTTGACCAAAATCAAGACAACTTTATTTCACTATTAAGCTTCCATTTCACTAAAATTTCTCTTCATTCTTGCTTAGCCTTGGCTGAAATATTGAGAGAGAAAGGGAGAAGAAAAAAACCAACTTCTAACCTTGAGTTCTTGTCTACTTAGTGAGCAAACAAGATAGAAATCCTAATCCACTCCATAAATCCTTGAGGCAAATTTGGAAGGAAGCTCTTGGAGAAGTTCTTGGAGGATGGAAGTTTTGCAACTTTCTTGATTTGCTTTTCATACTAGGTTTTGGAGGTAAAGAGGTAAAATTTGCTACAAAATCTATTGTTCTTCCCTTATCTTTGAATTTAGTTGATGTATAATGTTATAGAAGTTTAAGGAAGGACTTTTATGGAGGCTTTCATGTTTATCAAGTTATGTTGTGAATTTTCCAGTTGTGGTGTATACTAGATTTAGCTTAGGTTATAGTTTTATATATGTGAAATTTTGATGGATTTCTTGCCAAAAGTAGGTACCATACACCTCATGACATATTAGCTTGATTGATAGTGTATTTGCCATGGAAATAAGGTTAAAAGTTGAAGGGTTAACTAGAGGAACTTGGGGACAAGTTGCTGCAAAATTTTTCCTTGTTCGCCAAGTGAGAGAGGGAGAGTTTAAGGTGTAAATTTAGGGTGATTTTGACATACTTTTCCTCAGGACACTTGATAAAACCATGATCTTCTCATATATGTTGGATTTGAGCTAAAACAAAGGGGTTTAAGAGGAAGAAAATGAATTTTCTCCAAACCATTTCATTGTTTGGTAATTTTTAGCTTTGAAATCTGAGAATCTTGTCGCTTTTCTTCAAAAATTTGTGCCTATACTTAACATAGTTTTCCTCCATACTATGCTTGAATCATTGAGCTACCATTTACGTGATTTTTCCTTTGATTTTCACAAGTACAAGATGTAATTGTTTTGAAAAGCTATGTTGGAAGTTTGATGGTTTCTTGCTATACTATATCTAATTGTAGACTTCAAGAGTGACCAAGAAACAGAGTCTGAGTTTCACATTAATAAACCTTGATCAGTTGGTGAGTGTTCTAACTGCATGGTAGGACTTGATACTTGATTGACGTGTGATTTGACGAGATTGTGCATACTTGACATGCTATCTTGAATTGATTGACTGGTTGACTTGTTAAGTTTGCTTTACTTGTTATTGGTTGAGTGAGTGTGTACTTTATCACACTCACCCGAACTTGATACTGTTTACAAGTGAAATGATATTGATGTGCTTGATTTGAAAGTCAGTTGGGTATGTTATCCCACCGTCTATATGAAGTGTTTGGGATCCCAAACCCCATCAGTTAGTCAGTCGAATCGAGCCAGTAAGAGCTTAGTCGAGGGGATTGATGAACCATGGATAGTGTTTATTATTTATTCTGCTAGATTCGATCCACTAGATTCAGTATACTTGAGTATTACCCTTATTATTATATTTGGAGTTCGGATCCAGTAAGAACGATGATCGGTGGATGAAAACTGGAGTTAAATGATAATCTACAGACATTGTTTATTACTGTATTTTCAAGGTTGATGGAGTGTCAACGGATTTGAGACAAAATACCAGTGAATTGATGCATGTAAGCAAAATTGTATCCTTTTACTTGAAAGTGTTACTTGTTATTTTCTTGTCTTGCTAATGACGTGCCTTGTTGGCGTTTACTTTCTTCATGTTGAGGATCTCTTGCCACTTTTGCCTGCATGTTTTCTTAGAACCTCATTGGGTAATAGTTTATTCCATTAGTTTGTTTTTCTTACAGGGGGTGAGAACGTGGGCATGTGAGTTGGAAAAGACTGGAGTTTTGTCTAGATCTTTTGTCAATTGTTCTAGTGTACTTCTTAATTTTGTTGATTTCGACTTGAACTTGAATCTTTTATTACCTTCTGGGTTTGTATGGATATTCGTGTCAATGAATATATATATGTACATATATATATAATTAAGTTTGGATATTGCTACTGCTTTTGTTATTGAGGTCGTTGTTCTTACTTTTGGAGTTTATGAGTGAGTCCTGACGAGAGTTAGGCAAGTAGTCCGCCAAACCTCGGGGTACACTCTAGGGAAGGTGCGGTCATCACAAAAATGGATTTTCAATTTTATTTCTTTGGCAATAAAATTCAAACCATTTAAACAAAATCTAAATGAGTTTCAAGTTTGATTAATTCCTGAAAGTAGTCTTTTTTACACTGCTTTGTTTTTTCTTTAGAAAACATTTTAAAATACTATTTTCTTTTCTCTTTATTTTTATCCGAGGAGTATAATCTTTGTAAGTATTGTTTATCTAATTCAAACTCTTTTGAAATAACATTGAGTTGACTATCAACATGCATTTGAGATTGTACAAGAGAATACTCAGATTCTTCATCTTCTTGTTTATATTTTGTTTTTGAAATATTTTATCTAAAATCAACTTCTTCTAAATTTAATTTAGTATTAATAGAGGAAGTAGAAGGTCTTGAAATAGAAAACACTTTTTTCTTTGAAAACTCTATTTCTACTGTTTAGTCAGGTAACTCTATAATATTACCAACACTACTGTTTTCTCTTTCTACCTATTTAGCAGTGATTATATTTTCTAAATTCCATTTAGAACTATTTGTAATAGATTCCAAAGATAATCTCTTTGGAATAAAAGTATTAGAATGTTCTAGATTTGCTTCTAATAACATAGTTTCTCCTTGAACTTGCATATTTAGAGCTTTTGGATTAATGGTTGTTTTCATGACTTTGTAATCAATTTTGTAAATAATAGCTAACGATCTTCAATCTTCTAAAAATTCTATATTTTTAGTTTGAACATTTAAAGTTAAGGAAGCTAAAATGTTTGGATCTAATAAATCTACAGTAAAATTTGAATAACAATTGAAATAAACAGGACTAGTTTCTAAGTTTGATTCAACTAACCCTAATAACGAATTTTGGAAAGAAATATGTCTTGCATCATTTAAACAAAATAAAATTGGAGAATCTAATCCTAATTGATGTAAAGGTTTAACTGCAACTTGAACCATTCCTATATGTAAAAATCTATATTTGGTAGAATGATTAACAATTGTTTCTTTATTTAATAATCTAATAACTTCAAGATTTCTTTTAAGAGAAATAGTTTGTTCAGTTAATTTTATTGAATAATCTTTGAAAAATTCTAAAGTTCATTTTCGATATACTTGTGTATTTTTAAATCTGGAATAGTGCAATTATTAAGCTTTTGCTCAATTTTTTTCTATATTTATTTCTATATTACTGATTATATTTGATTTTCTTCCATTTCCCTAAGGTTTAATTACTGATTTCATTACCTGATCTTCCTAATTCTTGTTAATAGACTAGCCATGAAATTCTATTTAAGTTGACTTAAATTTATATTACCGGGACCACCATCGGAACCATCGTTATATAATCCTATTACCGCTAACTAACGACTATCGGACTAACCAACTCTAACACAAACTTAGCTCTAGACAAGACACAGATTAATCAACCACCGAGCTCAGCTGAGTGGCCATCGAGGTGAGTCTTAAAACCCTTCTTGGACTATAGGTGGGGATTCAAATTCCATCTGCAGCAAAAAAAAATTCAAAAGTTGTGCCATAACACTCCCTCGATCTAGTAAGGTCTGGCTACCTACTAGCCCCTAACACAAATCCTCTTTAGACTCCCTCTCCCTAATAGTTTAGGATAAATAGGTTATATAATAATTAATTTTTTCGAAAATAAAAACAAGACACAGATTAATCAAAGCTAGAATATTAATTTTGAAGAAAACAATAAGACGGCATCTGGCTCTGATACCAGAACCGGAACCCATGATGAAATTGAAAGATAATCCAAATTAATTTGTGGAAATAATATGACAGATATGTGCGTGTGCGTGTATACATATCTTTTGTTTTTGTTGTTTTTCAGCTCTAGGTGCGTGATGGGCTCAATCAGCATCACAAATCTGATGCACATTTGGACACCAAATGTTATTAATTCTGAAAGGTGAGGACATATCTGTCAGATAAAATCATTCTCTACTTTTCTCCCTCCCACTCCTCCTTTCCTCAGTCTCCCATCATTGGAAATTTTGCACTTATCATTCTCATCACGTTCTCTTTTTCTTTCACCCTTTTGCCTCACTTATTCTTACCTCTACATAGCCCAGAAAATGTTTCGGTTATACCCTTTTAAAAAGTTTCTGCAAATTTATTCACAAAATCCAATTAAAAGTCCCACCCTTTAAAACATGTAATCCCAAGATTTTTCTGGGAAAAACCTCCCATGTGTTCAAATTCACAGCTTGTTCTTTAAAACCCATTTGTCCGATCATCATTTTATTGTAATTGTGATCATCGAATTGTTGTAAACTGTGTAAAATGCCACCAGATTGATTTCTTTAATTTTAATTTTTTGGATTGCTTTAGGAAGGAATAATTTGACTTCCATGTAATGTACTGTACTTTTTATGATGTTTTGGTGAGAGGGAAAATTTTTTTTTCTCCGTTTTGGGTTTTCTGTTGTTGCTGTAATTTAGAGATTTTTTATGGAGAGCAGCGAAGGAGGGGATGATCAAGGTTCTGGATGGTTGCAAGTTAAAAAGGTTTGATTTTTTTTTTCATACGCTTTTCTGAATAATCAAGAACATTATAATTGTACTTTTTTGGATTGAAATATATTATATTTCACTATATTTTGCCGAAGGATTAATAGGGAATGGCTTTGGAAATACACTTAAACAATCGATCATATGCATTTAGAAGAATTACTCCAGTCTTTCTGAAAAAGTAGGTAGTGTATTTTCTGGGTAATACAGGAAGCTTTCTGAAGCAAGACTTATCAAATGAGATATCTTAAGTGTTTAGATATAATTAGATGATATTGTAATAGTTTCTTTGTCTTGGATGATTACTTCAGTACATAGGAGGGAGGAGAGGGAATGAGGATAGTTTATTGTTGTTTAGCCTATGGGAAAGTTGAAGTTTTGATGTTAGAAATCACATCTGGGATGGTGATACGTTTGACCGTAAACCGTTTATGAAAAAGAATTCTTTTTGCTTCCACTGGAATGGAATGCACCTGCTTCACTTCAAAAATTTGTACAGGATCTGGCTGGATACTCCAGTTTTTGACTCTCAATCTAGAAAGGATTCTATTCTCACATTTTGCAGCTATCTCTGAATAATGTTATGTTATGCGGCATGTCTGGTGGGAATAATATGCTGGTAAAAGAAACAGAAATTGTGAGCCCAAGATTCTTTTTTTTTTTTTTGGCCTTGAGTTAGACAAATAAATTAGTCTTAATATTACCTTCTGTTTGGCTTGCAGCTTTAAAAGCTAATCTAAAGTTTATCATGGTTGTTTAGTTATTGTAAGCCCGTGGAGCTTTCATGTTTGTGCACTAGTTTATAAAGTTATTCCAATCTTACCTAGATAGCAGATTATCACGAAGTGGAACAAAATCAGGAATGTAGGGCGCTTCCCGTCATAATTGCAGAATGCTAGGGGTGGAATTCTTCAAATGTCTAGAAGAAATAGACTGGGAGTATGATCCTTTTTTCTCGAATGTTTCTAAGATACAGTCTTTCTCTGTATGTGGAGATAAACTCTTCATATATGATGGAGTAGATAAAATGAATTACTCAATGCTAGGTTTACGTATAATTATCTAGTTCAAACAATACTCTTAAAACATAAGCTTTATACTCAAAATTTACTTAAATTTTAGAAGCCCAAACAAAGTGCTGATATTTTGCTGATTATCTATGTTGACAAAATAGGATCCTATGATCTAATTGTTCTCATAACATGGATTTATTCTAATATTTGCAATGGTTTACTTCATTTCTTGCCCCTGATAAATATCAACAAGTTCCAATTGACTATGAGGTGTAAAGAGCTATTCAGCATAGAATTGTACCAGCCTTTTGCCTCTACAAAATTTAGATGCCTATATTATTCTGCTTAATTTGATGTTTCTGATTATTGAATCTGTCTTTTGTAGTCAGATGCAGACCTTGTTAGCAGCTACTAAATCCAAACATGTTTAGGCTCCTCAGATAACTAGCTTCAGTTAACTTGCACCTCGAAAGTGCTGAAATTATGTGTTGGAATTCTAAATCTGCTGTATTAACATTGAATATAAAAAAAAAATTGGGAATGAAATGTAAAATTTGGCGTTTTATGGTCTAAGTTCCTTCCTTTCACATCTAATGTGAGATGCATTGGGTCATGCTTGGTACACAGTTTCTTACCATGTTTGTTGAATAAAGAATTCTTCTACTTTTGTTCATTTTCGGTGGTTGGTCTTTGTACTTCTTCCAGTCCATTTCTTCCTGTTCTTTGTAGAAGAATCCTTTCTTCTACTTTTGTTCATTTTAGGTGGTTGTTCTTTGTATTTATTCCTCTCCATTTCTATTACTTTTCCTTTTAATGAAACAAGGGCAAGCACTGGCCTGCTAGTCGTATGACAAGATGCTATTGGATATTTTGGTTCCTTTTGTTCCTAAATTTTACAAGTTTGCTAGGCATGATTGTATTCTTCTATGGTTTCTCATTGTGAACCACCCACTTGAGGAGCTGAGATCAGTAGATATTGGAAATCTCCTTAGGGCATGATTTTGTCTTTTTCTTAATAATATATGATATTGTGTGCAGAAGCATAGAGGCAGTTCAAAGTTCTCTGTACATGGTTGGGTTGGAGGACTCTCTGCCAAACAAAGTTCTCATAATCCAGAGGGTCATTCATTGAAGGTAAAATTTGACAATCGTAGAAATGGTGGCCAGTCTTCAAAAGCAAGTACAGATAATTTTATTGTTGACCCAGGTATGCTATTGATTCTACTAATGTGTTATAGATGGAGGTCATATATGCGATACAATCGAAACTGCATTTCTTTTGTGATAATAGTTTGTGACTTCACTGCTCTTGGTAGGTTTAAGGGACAAAAATTCTTGTCTTAAAGCTGGAGTTGTTCAGAGGCGGTCTCAAGGAGCTGATTGTAATGATTCTCTGACAAGGAATTCTGATGTTCTTCCAAAAATCAAGTGGGGAGATTTGGATGAAAAAGCTTTGCTCTTGCACCAGGAAAAGGCTGTTGGATCTGAGATGAAGTTTGGTAGGACTGAATGTCTAACAATAGATCGTGCAGAATTTCAGAAAGTTGATAATTCCATGCCATGCTCTTCTTCTGATCAGAAGGAAAATAATCTTGTCGCAAAAAATTTAGATGAAAATCATCTTGTTGTGGCACCTGATGCATTGTTGCCTAGGACAAAGTCTCTGGGAAACAACTGTAAAGAGGTGAATGAATTGAAAGTGACTTCAGAAGATGTGAGATCGTTATTAAATACTGAAAGTGTAATCGACCCAAATGGTTCCGCCCCAGATTCCAGGGATAACACTGGACTTAAGCTGGTGAAAAGTCTTGATACCCATTTTCAGTCAAATGAAAATCATTCATCTGTTGCAACTGACGTGCATTTGACACCTGCTGTTGGACATGAAGCTGGATGTTCTAAAGTTACTGAACTACCTCTTGTTGATGTGAGTTCAAAATTGTTAGTGACTTTGCTGGATTCTACTTCACTGAGAGTGGGTGGTGCTGGAATGTTCACCACTCAAAGTCTCTCTGCAGATAAGAATTGGTGTTCACATACTGAAGAGGCTCTCATGAGTCCTGCACTTGGTGTCACACAGGAAGCAGGTTGTTCTAATGTTTCTGAAGATAGTGTTATTGACATCATGCCGGACATGGTATCTCGTGAATATTCACAGACAACATCATTTGAAAATACTCAGCCTGAAACAACTGCAGAATCTATTGCTCTAAGCTCTTTTGGAAACTCAGAGTCTCCAACAGTTGATGGTGTTCTTGTTGACTTAGATAAAACTGAAATCATGGACTTTTCTGATGCAAATGGAGATGAAAGCAAAGAACGGTTCAGGGAACGCCTTTGGTGCTTTCTCTTTGAGAATCTTAATAGGGCCATAGATGAACTCTATCTTCTTTGTGAATTAGAGTGTGATTTGGAGCAGATGAAAGAGGCCATTCTTGTTCTTGAGGAAGCCGCATCTGATTTTAGAGAACTGAACTCTAGGGTGGAGGAATTTGAGAAAGTAAAGAAATCCTCATCTCATATACTTGATGGGGCACCATTAAATATGAAGTCTGATCATCGCAGGCCACATGCGCTTTCATGGGAGGTCAGAACTCTTCTTTTCTTTGTTCTTTTTCCCAACATCAAGTCAATTGTACATGAGGGACAGTCGCAATTAAAAACTTTTAAGGGTCTCATATTGTAAACTTGTGTTCATGCTTTTAACTATAACTTAGTTTGCTGTGTCTTTTATGCTCTCAAGTGTTCCAACATGCTACATACTGGAAATCCTCTTGGATGATGTTACAGGGTAAAGAACCTTAAATCTTCCCTTTCTGGTCTGTTAGTAACTAGTCTAAGTCTCTCTCTCTCTGTATGTGTGTTTGTTGATTCTGTATATAGATTTCCTTATTGTGATTCCATTGGACAGTCTTTTGGTAGTGAATGAGTAGTAGTCACCAAGCATGCAATTATTGAGATTTTGAGACAACTTGACTATATCTTTGAGCACTGCAAATAACTTCTGTTATGAATTTGGCCACCATTATCACAGCAGAACTAATTCATGGCATTGCATTTGTCACCTCAAGATAGTTCCATATTGCATTTAATGTAACAATTACTAGAAAATTCTTAAGAATTTAATGGATTAGCTCTGGTGGAGTTTTATCAAGATTGTTGATGTGTTTTTTCTATTTTTTGGTATTGATCTAATTTTATTGAAATTAGTCTTCAGGTACGTCGAATGACAACTTCCCCAAGGAGGGCAGAGATACTTTCTTCTTCTCTTGAGGCATTCAGGAAAATTCAGCAAGAAAGAGCTAGTGCACGTGTTGGCAATGCTGAAAAAGTGAAACCTGATTGTGATAGTGGCTATTACAGATGCAGAGATATCATGGAGGGGGATAATGGTGAAATTGACACCAGAAGTAATGTTGAAGAATCAGTTCTGAAGCCAAGAAAGCGGCATGGAGCTTCTGATCTTTCAAGAGGGAACTCAAGTAAAGAAAAAAGAACTATCGACTCAAATAGGTGTAATTCTAGCGGGTCTAGGTTGCCTGTTAAAGGAGATTCTGCTTGTGCAGGCAGTGGAAAGAACAAGCGGGAGCTTATTGGAGCTCCCTGTGAAATTGATCAAGTACTTCCTAAGAAAGACAAGAAGCCCTCAGAATCTATGACTGATAAAAATTCAAAATCTGTTGATACCCTGAAAAAGCAAATTCCTTTGTCTGAAAGGGAGAAGGAAAAGAGAAATGGAAATTTATGGAAATCCATGGATGCATGGAAGGAAAAGAGGAACTGGGAAGACATACTTGGACCTCCACATCGCGTTTCTTCGCGTTTCTCACATTCACCTGGTATGAGCAGGAAAAGCGCTGAGAGGGCACGGGTATTGCACGATAAACTTATGTCTCCTGACAAAAAGAAAAAATCTGCTCTAGATCTGAAAAAAGAAGCAGAAGAGAAGCATGCACGGGCTATGAGGATACGAAATGAACTTGAGAGCGAGAGAGTTCAAAGGCTTCAGCGGACCTCGGAAAAACTGAATCGTGTCAATGAGTACCAGGCTGAACGTAACATGAAGTTAAGAGAGGTAATGTATGCCCGCCACCAGCGCGGTGAATCCAGGCATGAAGCTTTTCTTGCTCAAGTAGTGAGAAGAGCTAATGATGAGAGTAGTAAAGTTAATGAGGTGCGCTTCATTACTTCATTGAATGAAGAAAATAAAAAGCTTATGCTGCGTCAAAAGTTACATGATTCAGAGTTGAGAAGGGCTGAGAAGCTTCAATTGCTGAAAACTAAACAAAAAGAAGATATGGCAAGGGAAGAAGCTGTTTTAGAGCGCAAGAAGCTTCTTGAGGCAGAAAAAATGCAACGTATTGCAGACATACAACGGAAAAAGGAAGAGGCACAAGTAAGAAGGGAAGAAGAACGTAAAGCATCTAGTGCGGCACGTGAAGCAAAGGCCATGGAACAGATGCGAAGAAAAGAGGTTAGGGCTAAAGCTCAACAGGAGGAAGCTGAACTCTTGGCCCAGAAATTGGCTGAAAGACTTAGTGAAAGCGAACAGCGTCGCAAGTTTTATTTGGAGCAAATAAGGGAAAGAGCTTCTATGGATTTCAGGGATCAAACTTCACCTTTCTTTCGTCGGTCCTTGAATAAGGACAATCAGGGTAGATCTACACCAAACAATAATGGTGAAGATTGGCAAGCTAACGGCACCAGTAATTCAGGAAGCTGTGCTCTTCTAACAGGCAATACGCAATCACAACATTCGCTGAAGCGAAGGGTCAAAAAAATTCGCCAGAAACTTATGGCTTTAAAGCATGAATTTGTGGAGCCATCAGTTAGTCCCGAAGTTGCTGGTATTGGATACAGAGCTGCGGTAGGAACGGCAAGGGCAAAAATTGCAAGATGGCTTCAGGAACTTCAAAAGCTTCGGCAAGCAAGAAAAGAAGGTGCTGGAAGTTTTGGTCTTATAACCGCCGAAATAATTAAGGTACTGAGTTTGTCTTTGTGTATGAGTTCTCATATTATAATCTCTTTGATTGTCTAAAGATAAGAGGTCAAGTAGACAACTGGATCATTCGCCAGATCATATTGGAGAAAGTCCTGTTCATTTCTTTGATTGTATCTCTTATCTGCCTTTGGTTATTATTTGTTACTTGTTAGTTATTTGGATAGTTTTAGAGGCAAAAGTAACCATGATTTTTTTTCTCATGGATTAGTTCTTGGAGGGAAGGGATACTGAGCTGCAGGCTTGTCGCCAAGCTGGTCTACTTGATTTTATTGCCTCTGCTCTTCCTGCCTCTCACACATCAAAACCTGAAGCCTGCCAGGTTACATTGTGCCTTTTAAGGCTTCTTAGGGTAGTCTTAACAGTGCCTGGTAATCGAAGTTATTTTCTTTCACAGAATCTCTTACCACCTATAATCCCCATGTTGGCTGCAGCACTTGAGAATTATATTAAAATTGCAGCATCAGCAAATATTCCTGGTTCCACAAGCTTGATGTTGAGTAAATCATCAAGTGGTAATCTGGAGTCCGTATGTGAAATTTTGGATGGTTTTCTTTGGACTGTTGCTACAATTATGGGTCATGTAAGCTCTGATGAACGTCAAATCCAGATGCGAGATGGTTTATTAGAGCTTGTGATCGCATACCAGGTTATTCATCGGCTGCGGGACCTTTTTGCTCTTTATGATAGGCCCCATATAGAAGGCTCACCCTTTCCTTCTTCCATCCTCCTTAGCATTAACCTATTGGCAGTTCTGACATCCAGATGTAGAAAAGGATCTTCAATAGACTGGGAATCGTTTCCTAGGGAGATGATGTGCATAAGTGGGAGTGTAGGGGTGAAAGTGGCTGAGGCTGTAGTTTTGAAAGGGTTACCTGATGTACCAGAAGATAAGCCACTTGATGCATTGCTTGATGGTGGTGGTTCATCAGACAAAAGGGATAATTTTGGTGTAGTCGAATCTATTAACACTAAGACAGATGTTATAGATGTTAAGGATGAGTCCCCAAGCATCCAGTGTGATGATAATACTAATAGTCCTGTTTCTTTAAAGGAGGAAGAGAAGTCAACAATTATGGTTACCGAACAAAAGGACGAAATCAGATCTAATATGAAACAACCCGTAGCATTTCTCCTTTCTGCAATATCTGAAACTGGGTTGGTCTGCCTACCTTCCATGTTGACAGCTGTGCTTTTGCAGGCCAACAACAAATTATCTTCTGAACAGGTAAGACCTTTGCACTTTTCAAAGTGCAGAAGTAGATCTACTTAATTCCAATTAAATCTGCATAATTGCTGACAAGGTTGAGGGTTCATTGTTTTGAGTTTGAATTCCAATTAGCTGTTAATAATTGTGTTTTTCCTAGCCATTGGTAGTAAGCACAAATGTCGGTCAGATTTGTACTGGGGCATGACAAGTCTGTACGACACTTTGGTCATGCCGGCAGTTTGGATTTGGCATGACAAGTTTCACAAAAGGTCTTTTGGTTTGCATAAAATCCCAAAAATTTTAAGTGATTCTTTTGCAGTATATAGGTGGTGAAAATGTAACTCATCTTTGTTGATACTAGTTGGCATTCATGGAAGGGCCATGCATCAAATAAAAACCGTGTTGTATGTAGTTTGTCTTCAAAATGTGCAGATTGTGAGTTGATATCCCATGTGATTGTGAGTTGAATCTAGTAGGGATTTTTGATTACTTAACAGGTATCATCTTCTTGAGAAATATAATATTTTACAGTTCTTTTCCAAAATTGCAACTAAAAGCTGAAAATTACACCCTTACTTTTTGTTGCCTAAAACAAGGAAAAGTATGAAAGCAATTGTCTGTGGTGTATTCCTTTGGGGCTTATATCCAGCAAGATACCTTCCTGATAGTGGGAAACCTTCCCCATTTGAGATTTAGAATCAATGTAATGTTGCATAGAGAATCGTAGCGTAAAGTTGCTTTGGAACTTCTATTCCTTCAGCAAACTTATTGTTGAAGTCGTCTAAGTTATCTTAAGAGGGTTACATGAATTAATGTTTTTACCGGGGCCTTCGTAAAGTTTTTGATCTTTTACCACAACATCTAATTCTTGCTGAAGTTATTTTGAAAATGAAAATAAGTTTTTATGCCACTGTTAATTGTCTGTTAATGCTTGTAGTGCCAAATGCACCTAGTGCGTGTTACACTTTAAGATCTAGCTGTTCTAATTGTTTAGGATGATATGTTTTGACAACCATGCTTCACCACACTTGGCAAGCTATCTAAGCAATAATATCTGCATGAATGCTTCTTGTGAACTTGGTTATCTTTGAGGAGGAATTTTGTGGGGCTTAGAAGATAATCTTTAATGCCAAAAATAAAAAAAGGGGCTTGGGGTGAAAAACAAACATAAAATTAAGATGTTTAATTGGCTTACTTGCTCATTTTGCCTATGTAGCATTTTCGTTTGGAGTTAACTATTCTTGTTTAGATATTCTGGTACTAATATTTTATTTAAGCTTATCTGTTTATTCTATAGCTTGTTCTTTCTGAGCTCAATATTCAAGTGGATCGAACCATCTTTTATGACTCTTTCTAAACTTTAATAATTACTGGCTGAAAAACCATGGAAGCCGAAATGTCTTCTGGTTGAAGTTTTGCCTTTCTTGTGGGCATGATAAAGCTCTAAGATTTCTCTATTTGGCATGCTAATCGAGAATGAATGATTGTTTTTGCAGGTTTCATATGTTCTTCCTTCCAATTTTGAGGAAGTGGCAACTGCGGTACTAAAGGTGTTGAATAATTTGGCACTAATTGATGTAACTTTCATCCAGAGTATGCTAGTGAGTATGCGTTCTGAAAATTTTTTTTTGGTTAGAATGGTTTTCTTGGCTTGCCTTCTTGACAGCTTGTCTTTGTTAGTCCTCAAACACGTTATTTCCTCTGTAATCAAGCCTGATCCTTCATCTTTTCCTGCACATAACAGGCCAGACCAGATCTGAAAATGGAATTTTTTCACTTGATGAGCTTTCTTCTTTCTCATTGCACAAGCAAATGGGGAGTGGCTACCGATCAGGTGAGACTATATGTATCCTTCACTCCAAATTTTGGCATCAAAATGTTTATTAGGTGTGCTGGTTGTTGCATTTGGATGTGGTTTTATGGTTTACATGGCACCAACAGGTTTTATTGCAGTCTTTCATGGTCAGAAACTATGCATGCAGCTCAAAAACTTAGTGACCTTTTAGGCCGTTGCTCTTCATGCATTGTGGGCTGTCAGAGTTACTGAGGAACAGTTGCTTGCTCTTTCCTAATTTCTTTTTCTTTCAATTATGCCCTGGGCATATTGTCATTACTTTCTTAAGTAGGTTTATTATGAGCTTTTTTTTTTTTTTGGTTACCACTATACTTCAATAGCTTTGCATGTCATTGGTACAAGCTGTTCTAGCAAATTATGATTTTTATTATGATGCAATATTTCTTGTCAATTTGTTTTTTTTTAACTCAAGATTCTGTTGTCCTACTGGTAACAGGGTCTCAAGTTTTCTTGTAAAAATGCTTATTCATTATTTGTTAATATTGCTTGGAATAGTGGGTATTTGACGTGGTTTTTGTTGCATTGCTAACATTATTGTTATTTGGTTTTTGTCTTTATGTCACCTTTAGAAAGATGCAAGAACTTACCAAAGAATTGTAGAAGTTTGCATCAGTATTAATTGTTCTTAGATAGTTTCTTTGGTGTTAGTGCTTTTCGTGAAAGCAGAAAATGAGATACTGCCAACACAATTCATTGACTCACACAAAAGAAAAAGAGAACGAAAGGACAAAGGATCTTCCTATGTTGCATCTGGACTTATACTTTTTTTCTTGAAATGTCTTAATAGCACTGTAAGCTATTGCAAAACTCATATTTGTTTCTATTGGTCAACATGGAGTGGAGTAAGTGGTTATGATTGTATTTCATGCTCTCCTGGGTTAGCCATGTACTTGTCTTTTTTCCCATTCTTTATCCAGTAACCCTGCCACTGCATTTTGCACCTTTATTAAACATAAACAAGTTAACTGTCAGGTACTCCTCCTTTGTGCCCCTCCGTTCCTCTTTTTTCCTTCTTAGGTTTTAGTGGGGCCAGTTTGGTGGATTTGTGGAATTTTCTTAATGCTATTTTTTCTGTCTGTAATTAATCTGATGTCTTTCCCTTGCTATTGCTTGCTTAACTGATCAGTGGAACTATCATATCCATTTGCGTATATAAAAAGGTGAAATTTCAAAAAGTTTGCTTGTTTGTGCATGTCAGATTGGTCAATTGCTGGTGGAATCTTTGTTGCTTCTTGGTTACTTTTCACTTTTCCACTCCGAGAATCAAGCTGTCCTTCGCTGGGGAAAGAGCCCTACCATTCTTCACAAGGTAAATGAACTTGAATGAGATTAACACAAATTTCAGATTTGAATGATGGAATCTAATTTATGAAGCTGAAACTACAGGTGTGCGACTTGCCATTTGTTTTCTTCAGTGATCTCGAGTTTATGCCAATCTTGGCTGGCACACTGGTTGCTGCCTGCTTTGGATGTGAGCAGAACAAGACTGTTGTTCTTCAAGAACTCAGCACAGATATGCTCATTTCCTTGCTCAAGTCCTGCAGAAACAGTTCGCCAGCTCCTGCTGAATCTATTGCAGTGCTAGATAACACTCCGGATGAAGCTGGTGAATCTAATCACTTGGGTCCTGAGTGTAGAAAATCTCAAGTTGACACTCCTCCTCAGAGATCTCAGCGCCCCAATAACCGCAATGCTCGGACTCTGTCCCAGAAAGGTGGACCTTCAAACAATATTAAAACTATTAAGATGCGGATTCAAAGAGAGAGTAGAGTCGGGAAGCTTTCTGAAGAAACAGGCCAAAAGCACAACCCATACACAAGTGAAACTTCTGCTGCAATGTTGCACTGTAGATTTCCTGAAAGATTTATTGATAGAGCGGAGCAGTTCTTCTCTGCAGAATGCACCAATTATTCCTTGCACCCATGAGTTACACTGCCAAGAATTTTTTTGGTTCGTGTCCTCTTTTTTATAAGATCAGCTGCAGAGCTAAAGTGGAGAATACAGCAGGATTTGGCAGATCGTTAACGTTATGGGAGATGATTGTCATCTCCAATTGCAATTTTGGTTGTAAGGCACATCTTTTACAGCCTTTTGACAGTCTTGCATACGAGTTCTTTTGAAGTCCTACTTAATGCAACACAGGTTTAACTTGGTTTTCAGTTGAATGGCGACATATATTGACACCAGGCAAGTTTATCATAAAACTCGGAATACAGGCAATAAATGTGCTAGTTCGTTGTATTATCTTGGCAGAAATTTTGCAGTTGATCCTTGCATCTAAATGCCACTCTCTCCATTTTAACTCAGGAACGTGTATGCTTCCATTTTTCACTTCTATTGTTGTTTTGTTTGTTTGGGGGAGAGAGGGGAAGGGGTTGCAAAACTGCAGACTACCGTATATATGGTGGAGATTTGGCATGCACAAAGATTTAGATGCCCACTTTTTTTTTTTTTTTTTTGTTTTTGTTTTGTTTTTTGGGCATAATGAGAACTTTGAGTGATCAAGAAAGTAAGCTTTACAAAAGGAATATCACCCCAATGCATCAACAAGCATCACTAGTGTACAAACACACTGTACACAACCTTCTGAACTATAGCAATGCAAAGGGGTCCCCTATACGGTACTTTAGCTCAATCATGTAAGCAGTCCGGATTCAAGTCCGACTCCACCGTTAGCTGCCAATTTTCCTGATTCCGGCGGAGCTTTAGGCCAAGATACAACAGAGAACTGAATAACATTGGTGACACCAACGTGCTGAAACACTCCTGTTCCTTTCCTACCACTGGTGCCATACAGTTACAGCTATCACCAACCTTCTAAGCTTTGCACGAAAAAGATTTCCCATGTGCATGTTTACAACACCATTCCATTTCCTGATTCCAGGGTACGGGCTTCTGTATAACAAACATAATCTCTGCACCTTATCCCAGATTTGGATGCCCACTTAGATATCTGCATTGTAATGATCGTGAGCCTCGCTTGGGAAAATAATACTATGTATGTTAGGAAAGTATGTTTAGTCAGTCAAATGAAATGAGTTCACAAAATGGAAGAATTCAAATATTTATTTCATTGTACATGCACGAGACTGCAATCTTTAAACTAGAGGAAAGCTTAACAAAGCTTTGGTGTTCAATTAGATGAATGCTTTGATCAAAGAGAAGAAAGAACTACGAAATAAAGCTGAATCTAATATTTCTTATTTATGTGCCAGCTAAAGCTGAAAATTCTCTACTGTCTCTTACAGTGTTTACATACATTACAGGACATTAACTGTGCAAGTCGGGCCACAACATTTGATAACTAATTTAAGGATTTTGTAATCATAACTTGGTCGATGGTGAAGTTATAGATTAGTAACAGGTATTGGTCGATTCTGTTACCAACTTCTGTGTTCTAGTGATGAAATGTTGGTAAAAAAGAGCAAACGTACCCCGTTATTATATTGGTGCTTGTGTCTTGTTAGTGTATCGGTGTTGCATGCTGATCATAGGAAAAGATTCTGCTCCAATTGTTGCTTTTAGTGATTCTAGCATTGAGGGTCATGTCCAGTGCACGTGACGAATTCTCCCCAAAATGTAACAGACAAATTATGTCTTAAAAGAAAGTAAGATAACAAAAAAGCTTTAACTATTTCAGGTATTTCAGAATATATTACCAAAAAAAAAAATGAAACTTAAACTCAATGTTATAAATCAACTATTGTAAGCTAAAGCTAGAACTACTTTCTATGTTAAAGAAGTGTAAATACTTATAATCAAAAAGAGGAAGAAAAAGTCATCTTTATAAAATTTTTGACTCTTGACTTTTTTATGTTATGTTTTTAATCAATTACTGTTACTCAAAAACTTTATAAGTGAATGGCTGCTTTTTAAATATTTTAGATGTTACATTTTCTACAACAAATGGTTAACTAAGACATTTTATTTATGTGTGGACTGCACAAAATTAAAGAATTAATTTGCTACATACTTAGAATATATTTAATTTGAACTTGAGACCACTTGTGCTTTACAAATTTCGTGACTATATGCTGATCTTTTATTATTCACTTAGGTAAAAAATTAGTCAAATAAATGTTATAACTTTGGGGTCTATGCAAAGCACAAAACTTAAAATTCATAATCTTATCTTTCATTCATTAGCAGCCATATACATATGAGGAGGATTTATTTTGCAACCTATTGTTATATGTTAAGGGTAGTATAACTATTACAAAGAAAAATTATCTGAGAGATTACAGATTATGCAACTAAGTGTGATTGTATTACACAATTTGTCAATCAAATATCTTACAAGCTAAGAGTTTATGGCCTAGTTTTGACACACTCCCACTCTTCGTCTTAGCATTGATGGATTTTAGTAAAAAATAATAGGACATTCACAAGTAATTTGCATTTAATACTTCAACTCAACAAAAACAATAGGTCATTGAAAGAGGATATCACACTTATGATTGTATATTCTTATAGTTCTTGATAAATGAATATATATATGATATTCTAGTATTTTGCAAAATAGCTTAAGATCAACTAAAAAGCTTGGTGCTTACAAATACAAAATGTGTATATGTTATGCTTTATTGAGGGTAACTTTATCTTATGCAATATTTGTTCCCCCAGTCCTATACATCTCTCAAGATTAAAATCTAAAATTTTCTTCCCTATCAATTTGTTTTGAAATTCTTAAACATTTATTTGGACTAGGGGTGGCAATTTTCGACACGACCTGAAAACACGACACGAACCTAATACGAAATTAATGGGTTTGGGTTGAGGTTTCGGGAATTCGGGTCAGAATCGGGTTGGACCCGATGAACCCGAAAAGAAAACATGTCGATTTTGGGTCAACCCGTGGTGACCTGATATGACCCGATATGACCCGTTTACGAATTAAAAATAATTTAATAAACATAAAAATAATTTTATCTAACTAAACTAAGTTATTCTTTTTTTCAAAGGCATTAATTACTTAATCCTAAATGAATTTATTTAATTTGTGTGAAGTTGAAATTATTATATTTGGACAAATAATATATTATATTATTTTTTACTTTTATATTGTTTTAATTTATTTTATATTTTGTTTGGGATAAAACACTTTTACGGTGTTTAATTTATTTTAGATTTGGTTTGGAATTATTTATTTAAATTTTTATTACTTGATTATGTAATTAGTTTTTGTGAGAAATTGATTTTATTAGAAATTACAGTGATAAATTAATAAATTAAAATTAAGTTTCGGGTCATTTCGGGTCGACCCGCCAACCTGAAATTTTCGGGTTCGGGTCAGCATACCTGACCCGTCACGGGTTGACGGGTCGGGTTCGGGTCAACAGATTTTCTGACGGGTTGACCCGAACCCGACCCGCCAACCTGATTTCGACCCGAATTGCCACCCCTAATTTGGACTTTTGATTAAACAATTATAGTTTATAATCCTGTAGATTCTTCATCCTGACCAAATTTTGCAACACAACTTATCTAATGTTGCTACTAGCTTTAGAAGCACAATTAGAAAAAAAAAAAGAAGAAATCAGGTAGTATATAACCTATCAAATTAAGAGAATAGAAAACTTTCTTCTTAAGAAGGAAGATTTCCAACATTATCAACTTGTCTGATTTCAACAACTCAATCTTCGGTTAATTATTCATGCAAATCCATAGAGATATACAAATATCTAAGTTCCATAGGCATACATTGACACATATATGTATGCAATTAGACATAAACACTATAATCTTACTTAAATCTCTACCATTATCAACTTGTATGATTTCAACTACTCAATCTTCGATTAATTATTCATGCAAATCCATAAAGATATACAAATATCAAAGTTCCATAGGCATACATGGATACATATATGTATACAATTATACATAAACACTATAATCTTACTTAAATCTCTACCATTCACGCAAAGTTAGACACTAAAACCCCAAAAAAAAATAGTACTTATGAATAGAAGCAATATAGAATTAAATTTATTCCAATCTTAGTTCGTTGTAGTAAAATATGAGCAATTCATACATAGTTTAGTGAAGAAGCTACCTTTAAATGATGCTATGTATGTCGCGCCCCATTTTTTGATAAAATAAATAAATGGTTTAAAAATGTATTTTTTGATTCAATTTGTGATTTGGAAAATGAATTGTGATTTAAAAGAAAAATGGGTCTAAATGGGGGTTTGAGAATGCGACGATTTGACCCAAAATTATAGTTTAAAAAGGGTTTTTTGAAATAAAAAATCGGAGTCGCCACTTGGTAATGAGTTAAGGTGTACCAAGTCACCTAAAAATGAATTTTTAAAGGAAAATAGGAAAAAGTAGTAAGAAACCCCTTTTAAACGACTCCTAGTCCACGTAAACCAACGAAAAAGGTTCGGGAGTCACATTTGACGAAGGGGAAGGCAAGGATAAAATCCAAGGCACCCCTTCGACCTAGCCAAGGCTAGTTGCTTGATTTAATCAAAGATTTTCTTGTTTTAATCAAAGAATTTATTACATTTGGATGTACTACATGAATGCAAACCCTAGACCTAGGGGTATTGGGGAAATTTCTCTTCAAAGGTTGAGTGGTGCCAATCACATTAATTGTGAAGCCCAATGACGATCCTTTGAAGAAGTCACGAATAATGCGAGTGGGATGCAAATGAATGGAATGCATGTATGCAATGTGAGGACATGAGTTTTGAAAAAGTAATAAAAAAACAATAAATATGTAAAGGAAAATGTGCACGTGAGTGGGCAAGGTACGGTATGTGAAATGATAATATGAAGTGCATGTGTGCAAGTGATGATAAAAGTGTTCGTGTGCAAGTGAAGAAACATAAAGGTGCACGTGTGCAAAATGGAACAAAAGTGTTCGTGTGCAAGTGAAGGGATAAAAGGTGTATGTGTGCAAATGGAATGAAAAGTGAAAGTGTAATGATAGAGTGGATTTAGAATGCATGAGCCTAGGGAACGCATGCATATTGGGTACGGGGAGACCTAAATCGTGACTCAATTTACCCTTTTATAGAGGGAATACAAGCGTGCTAAGGCTTAGAAAAAGCCACACTCGTCTATATCCCATATTTAAGGGGACTCTCAAGCAAATGAACCCTATAACTAGCATGAAATGCAAAAATCCTAAAATGGAGGGAAAAAGGGGTCGAGGGGCATGCAAAATGATAAAACTAAAAGAATGCATGACATGTAATGAACATGCAAACATGTACTAACGAGGGGAAATCCCTAAGGGTCTAGCGTTGGACTAGCCCATTCTATGAATTCCGACTAGCGTTGGACTAGTGGAAACGTACATTCGTCCATCACATTCATTCATGACCATGGAAAGCGAGTAGACATGCCAAACACTTATAAACACATAGCACATAACACTTAGCATGCTCAACTAGATGCAAGAACCTAATTAAAGCAAGTAACACATAACACATAGGCAATTAAAGCCCTAACTATTACATTTGCTAGCTAGGCACACGTCTTCGATAGGTCTTCATTGAATGCTCCTCCAAGCCCTATCTATTACAAGCCGAGAGGTGTACACATACCCCATAAAGAAGAACTTAAATAAAAGCAAAAGTAAATGAAATGAAAGAACTAAAGAAAGGCAATGAAAGCAAATAGTCACGTAATTTCCACGTAACACGTTGGATCACATAGAAGAGATACAAAAAGGGATAAAAGAAAATATACCGCCCCCTTTGAATGGTGACCAAATGAAAGAAAAATGGCTTCAAAACAATAAAAAGGTCAAGGTACCACTTTAATTGAGAAAAATTAAAAGAAAATGGAAACAACCGTCAAATTGAATCACTCGAAGCATTCCAAGGAAAGTAAACTACTCGTACTTAACCAATTAAGACAAACAAAAACCCAATTGGAAAAAAATTAAAGAGGTCTAAAGGGCCAATTTATTACTATTATAAACACTAAGGAACTAAAAAAACATAAAATAAAATTAAGAATCTAAGGTGAAACTTACCAAATCAAACTAGAAAATTCACAAAAAGGTAAACGAGGAGCAATTTACTAGTAGCTAAACAACCAAATGCCAAAGAATTCAAAAAAAATCAAATTAACTACAAGTCTAGGAAAAAGAAATTATTAGACCCTTCAAATTCATTCTACAATCCCTTAAGTATCTACCCAAAACAAATCAAGATGTATTAAAGAGGAAATGGCATGTTAGGAGGACAAAATTAATTAAGTTTCCAATTAATTGGGCCATGGAAGCATTAGATGGAAGCCAAGGGGTTGGAGTGCGATTTTTGAAAGTCATTTTCATGCAAAAGCCATGCAATCACGTAGAAGAAACTTTCTCTGCAACAAATTTCATTTCCATCCGTGGCTTCTTTCCATTCTACCATGCAAACACAATCCAACAAACAAAAAAAAACTTGTAAGGAGATCAAACATTCTTCCCCCTCTTCGGAACGCAAAAATCCAGAAAACAAGAATATTCAAATGCTAAAACAAAATCCAGCAACTTTGACTTGTTCTTCCTATTTCATGCTGCAAAAACTGAAAACTAGCAAGGCAGACAACTAAACCAGTTTTGGTGAATTGCTGCATTACCGAGTTGCTCAAATGCACTCCTAACACAATTAAAAATTCAGCCAATCGATCCAAGCTTCAACGTTAAAACCAAAGACAAGCATAACTCAACAGGCCAACAGCTCCAAATACAAATTCTGGCAGCCTCTCATGCGAAGAAAAATGAAAAAACTTTCTTATAATCTGCTGCAAATTTGTAGCTTACTCTTTGTACAGACCATCCATGAGCTCAAATCAAAACATAATGAGGCAAATATCGCATGTTACCCACTAGTATATCCCAAGACATAAACCATTTAACATGCTCAAACAAGCAAAATATAGTTCGGTGACTGCTAAAAAAAACAAAGTGCAGCAGCAATTTCCTGCCGCAATCTTTCGCATTTTTATCATGCAAACAAATTCATCAACCCAGAAATTATTGACCCAATTTAAAACATGAAATTTTGGGTGCAAGATTAAGATGGCAAATCTGGTTTTGATCATCAACAAAGGAAGGAAATTCATTATCCATCAATAATAAAAGAAGCAAATCTGGCTTTGTGCACCTTCAGCCGCAGCTTTTCTTGCATTTCAACATACAAATGTGTTCACCATATATCAGAGTTTTAACTACCAATCACCAACTAAACTTGTAACTTCATTGTAGCATTGAAACAAGAAAATGGAGCTAATCATCAAAGGTAGAAAGAAAACTAAACAGCACAAGAATGAAACAGAAAAAAACGCAGCAAGCTTTCTGCAATTCGGCACTTTACAAAATCCAGCTTTCAAACACAATCAAATCCAAACACAAGGCTTTAAACTAGGCAGCAAACCATCATCCAAACAAATAGAAAAAAAAAACTGAGCAAAATCCAGTGCAAATACAAATAAAATACGTTCAGCAAGTTGAAAAATCTGGAACATATAAAACTGATTTGGCAAGTTGAAATGCATTTTCCAGCAAGTACTTGGGCATGAATCCGAATTTACCTCGGTTAAATCATTGTGTTAAGTACCCAAAACTAACATGCAAGGCTACTTAATGAAATTACTATCATTTCTAGTTCAGATCAAGTTCGGACAGCAACTATAAACATCCACAAATCCAGAAATTCTGTTCGCCATCCTTGGATGAACTTGCATGTAGCCGTTCACTATTTCATTTTTTTTTAGCCGGACCAATAAACTTCCTGCAAAGCTTAATCATCTAATTTTAATTAGTCAAACACCTAACCAAGTGAAAATCAACCACTTTCCAGCAAATTTCATGCTAAAATACCCATGCAATTTCCAAAACAACTTCAACGGCTAAACTGGAAAAATTGTTTCAGCAATCCATCAACTTCCATTAAAATTTCCAGCCATGCAACCGAAATTCAGGCCACGTAGTTCACATGCAACATCAAATAAGAAACTATCTATCAGGTTGAGTCCAAAATTAAGCTCAGATCATCACAGCTAGCAAATTAAAAACCGAAACTTCCAGCTCAAGCTCTCGGCATCTAACCACACAATCCCACATGCATGCTTATAGTCAGCTTCATCAACCCATAAACAACTCATCTAAGTTCAGAAATTACCTTAGCTTGAAGCCTAAAACACACGACTAGCAGCTGCAAATCCTCCACTCTCGGCTGTCCAGAATTGCAGTCCGCAACTCTCCCTCTCCCTGGCTCAAACTTGCGGCTGGATTGGAGGAAGTTTGACTCTCGGTTCTCTCTCTCCCTCTCTCGGTTGGTCTTGAAGTGAGGCTGGAAGATAAGCTAAGTCCTCACCTCTCTCTCTCTCGTCGTTATTTCCAAAGAAGCTGATCACTTCACAGCTCCCGGCATAGGAACAATTGAAAAAATAAAATGTTATGGTGAGTGATCATGATTGTAGTGAACTGGCAATGATATAGCGTAGTGGGATGTATATATTGAGGTATTGGGAGTGGAGTGGAGTGGAGTGGAGTCGGCAATAACAATGGAAGGTGCTAGGTTGAGAAGTGGAAAATGGAGCCGGCAGAAATAGAATTGTGATTTTTTTGATTTTTTTTTTAATTTATTGAATAGAAACTAAATCTAAATAAACTAGAATCCACAAAGCACAATTTTCCATTTTTCATCAATTTCCTCTTTTCTTTTCTTTTCTTTTTTCACAAATTTTACGTTAAAACTTAAAACTAAAACTAAAACTAAAACGTGAACAAAATTAATATGACAAATAATTAGCAAATAAAAGACAAATAAAAAGGTAACAACTAAAATGCAGACAATCTAAAACAAAATCATGAATTAGATGCAACATACAAATTATTTAAAAATTTGGTGTCTACAATGTATACTATGTACATTTATGCAAATCTTTATTCCATAATCATGATTTACTATTACTTATATGACCTTTTTATTTTAAATAGTCACGAGATTCTCATTTTTTTGGCATGTGATCCACCAATTAAATTCAATAGAAGCAAAGGGAATATATCAATAGAATTATAGTGAGAACTTGGCTAATTATAGTGAGACATCAAATATTAATATAGTTTAGCTGAGTCGCTACCTTTAATGAAGCTATGTTTAGGGCTAAAAAATGAGTCAAACTATTCGATACTCGAATCGAGCTCGACTCGGTAAGAGCTCATTTGAGTTTGTTCACCAGCTAATCAAATATAAGTTTGAGCAGCAATTTATGTTTGATAAACGTTCAAGCTTGGTTCAAGTTCAACTCGATTAACATATAAGTGAAATTTACATGTAGAAAGTTGAAGCTACTCAAGCTCGACAACGTTCAACTCAATGAACAAGCCAATCTTGAACAAAATTTTAACTTCGTCAAAATAATCAAACAAGATTGAAGTTGTTCGGGTTGTTTAGACTCCTTTACAACCTTAACTCTATATATTATAGGATTTAAACTTGTATTGTGCACTTATAGTTCAAGACTAACTTATATGAGTTTCTTCTCTTATAAAATCATGAGATTCTCATCATATTGAAGAACATCTTCCAAAATTTTAAATCTAAGGCTCAATTTGCCAAAGAAAAGGAATAAAAGGAAAAATGAAAAACAAAAAAAAAATTGAAGTTGGCTTTTATGTTAATTGCATCTAATTTATCCTCACTAGCACATTTGACTTGTACATTTGCCTTTTATATGGTGTAAAATTGTTTGTCTAAATCTCAATTATACTCTTTTTGTAGTCTAAACTTGATTAGTATCGATCCATAGCCATAAATGCAAACTTTTCTCCATAATTGGACGTGGTAGGACAAGAAATGAAAAGTCCAAAACATAAACTACATCAAATTAAGGAGTTTATCAATGCAAAGAAAACAAGAATAGAACAATAATAACGAGTATATGATTCAAAAAAAACTTGAAAAGTGAAAATTTTATATGGGTCACCTTTGTTTACAATTTTGGATAAAAAACATTGTTTGAATAGAATGCCTCAATAAATTTCTTATCTATATCAAATTTGCAAAGACTGTATTCATTCTTTAGAGTATTGAAGAATTTAGAACTAACTGATTCACTACAGCATGGAGTATTAACATATTATTTTAGGAAAAGAGAGAGAATTTCTAAAGTCAAGCACTAAAGAGTAACGTAATGAAATTCAATATTTATTCTTATAATATTAGATTTATATGATGAGAATAATTCTTTGATTAATTTATAAATCCATGCTATCAAATTTTCTTTCCTAATTGCTATTGTATTACTCCATTAACTAAGAGTAATCCTTAAAAAGAAAGAACGATCCTTTGTTCGGCAAATGAACAAAGTAATTTTATCATGAAAAGAAATCTACTTGCAATCAAATATGGGCCTAATATGTGTGAAGATTTAAAGTTGATTGTATTTTCTTATTTATTCTTTTGTAGAATCTTACATTCGAGGACATTTATTTCCAATTAAATTTGATTCCTAATGTGAAGCCTAAAATTGTTGTATTTCCTTTTTTATTCTTTTAGGAGAATTTTATATAAATAACCTTGACAATTTTTCAAAGGGGTCACAACCTTATAGATTAAATTGAGGATACCAACTAGTGTTGTTAATCGACTCGAGAAGTTCGAAAAGCTCGATCAGCCTCGAACTCGACTTGTTAATTTCAGTAAATGAGTTGAGTTCGAGCTGGGGAAATACCCAAATAACAAACTAGCCGAGCCAGCTCCGCTCGTCTCCTATTCGAGCAGCTCGAATGGACTCGTTAGTCAAGCATATATGTCATTTCACACTATACTTGAAATAGAACTAAATGTTAGGTTCATTCTTCGACCTTCCTCCAAAAACATTTCCGATTTTCGCCCCAAATTCCAATTTCTCTGTCGTAGCCTGCTGTTTGCACCACCAGTATACCACTCAACTACCAACCATCTCTTCACCAGTCACCTCTGTGACAGCCCCACCTCTCCCTAAGGCGAACCAAAGGGTTCGGCGGATCGCCTGCCCAACTCTCGCCGGAACTCAGTCGTTCACTTCAACCCTCAAACAAAACCAGAATAAACCCACAAGAATAAATATAACGACGATCCAAAACTTAAAGCAAAACTTATGTACATCACTATCTCAAAAGGAAGTACAAACATCGAATATACAAAGGTTCTCAATTCACCACACATCCAGCCCGTGCCAAGCACTAGGGCGAGAACCATTACAAAATCAAAGAACTAGACTAGGCTAGTCTATACAGAGCTCTCATCCTGCTCGCCGTCCCCTGTTAAGGAAAACAAAACTAAAGGAATGAGGTAAAAGCTCAGTGAGGTTCTATACATAGAAACAAGTAATTAAACAAGGACATTAATCATGTAATAACAAATAATAAAAAAAAACATGTCCAATATAAAGCAATGATAATACATTCATTAAAAGGATACAGGCTCACAAGGAGCAATTCGTTCGTTCGTTCCCCTTTCATTCCCTTATTCCTCCAATTATTTAAAAAATGCATTTTTGTAAGTAAAACCCCTCGTTTTTGACGTTCGTTCGTTCATTATCATTCACCTCCTCCTGGACGTTGGCCAGGCTTTTCACCCCCATCCGGACGTTGGCCGAACTCCACCCGACAACAAGGTAATACTCGAGTATACCAAACGTTCACCCAGGTCACCAAATCACCCGATCGAATCCGCTTCTGGCTCGAGTCGATCGGTAACAAGGGCAAGGGCCCAGTTCAGCCAAAAGGCTTACATTCATGCGCAACTAGTATTTCAACATTTAATCATCGAAAATTTCATATTTATTTAGGTCGAGTGTGATAAAGTACACACTCACCTAGCGAAAGTTCATTTGAGAAATCATAGAAAACAATTAACATTTAATCAAATATTCACAAATAATCACATAGTCACAACAATCTACATAGTCATAGAAACAAAACGTATATATAACACTCACCTATTTAAGCAAAATAATGTCCAAAGTATCCTCCCGGATAACACTCTCAATCGCCAAGAAACCCTAATAATAGCCAAGAGAAAATATTACAGTTAAACCCCTCCAAAGTTTAAGTGAACCAAAGAAAATCCGAATAACTACTAGTACAAAGTATAAGTATAGTTTTGGAAGTGAAAAGAGTACATTTAAACCAAAGGTTATGAATAAAATATTTGTAAAACTTATGCTTGCTCGTAAAACTTTGAAATCTCCATTTAAGTCGAAGTGACAAAGAAAACGTACTCCGAGCAGTCATTATTTTATTTCTCAAGGGTATAAGTTCGGCCAAGTCCTTACTTATATACCTCGGTAAAAGAAGATGCAAATATCCTAGATGGTTCAAGTGATATTCACTCTTAACCCTTACTCAAGTTGCAAGTATAGTTCTCTAGTTCTCAAGCGTAAATTTGGGCAGCACGCCCTTTGTGTTTACCTAATTTTTCCAGCCATTTATGGCTTCATCATTTTCCTCAGCCAATCCCAAAGTTATACACAATATAAATTCATCACAATAGCCATTCAATAGGCTCAAAGTCATATGAGTACAAAATCAAGTTAACAACATGTGCGGAAATGAGATCTAACAAAAGACAGATTTGACGTGCTTTTGCGTAACGGTCACAACCGAAGCTACGCTTATCGAATTGGGATGAAACTTATACCGTTTCGAAGCTAACACAAAGGCCTACAATTTTGATGGAGACCACTTAGTCCAAATTCCAGTGTAACCCAGTCAAATTCCCCAATCACAGAACCAAATTCCAACTAACTGGTCAGTTAACTGTACTGCCTTCAAATGGCCATATCTAAAGCTACCAAAGTCCGTTTAAGGCGTTCTTGAAGGCGTTGAAAAGCTAAGACAAAGTACTAAAACTTTCATGTTTTGTAAAATGGCTAAATCAGCATGGATCATAGTAAATAGATACGGTCAATTGGATGAACTGTCTAAAACGGATCACTGGATGCATCCTAGGGTAGTGAGGGTATTTTGATCTTTTCACAGGTTACGTTGCTCCGATTGGGCTAAAATTTTGTAGTCAACCATAAAAAATCATTTTCTACAACTTTCATGTTTTGTACTAAGCCAAATTCGGCCTCTAACATACTGAAATAGAATCGGGCAGAACTGAACCACAATTTTCCAGAAATCTGGAATTTTTGTTATTTCAAGCTATAACTCATATTTTCACCTTGAAACTACCACTACTTTCACCTTCACAAGATCATATACCATATATATACATCATACAACACCTAACCCACAAGAAACCCTAACTCAAAATCATCCATCCAATCATCACAATCACTTGAAACAAGCTTCACAAGCACAATACTAACATTAATACTCAACTTAATCATGATTAATGGAAAAAGAATGGTTGATCAGCCTTTATACCTCAAGATACAAGCTTGCAAGGATGATCCTTCACCTCTCCTTGAAATTTTTGGTTCTTCAAGCTTCCCAAGCTTCCACCTAGTGAATAATCGGTTTAGTTTTCCTTGGTTGCACTCAAATGGTTGGATTCAAGATGGATTGAAGGTTTTTCTCTCTTGCTCTCTCTCTCTCTCTCCCTTGCTCGGCCAAAAAAACAGAAAGAATGAAGGAAAATAAGCTGAAATGAAGGATAAAAGAACAAGAAAAAAAAATTAATCAAAGAGCCATAGGGTGGTGACACTTGTCACCACTAAAGCCATGCAAATTTCTCTCTCTTTCCCTTGCATTTTTGGCCACAAATTTCGGCCATATGGATGAGTATGAGGGGGGGATATTTTGCAAAAATATCAAGGGTATGTGGTAGTAAGAAAGTGGTGGTCAAGTGGTGGGTTCAATCGGTAGTGATCGATACCCGTCGGTTTGACGCGATTTCTCTTAAATCGCGTATATTAGGGTTTTTAGCTTATAATTACTAATTTATTATTATCACTTCTAGTCATATAGTATTCCCTCATCCCAAAAGTCACTTTTACCTATCAAATTTGATCCTCACTCCGTACCGAATAATCATACTACGGGAAAACGTGAAACCCTAATTCGCTCTTAACTTGGAAACGAAAAGTGAAACCCTACTTCCTAGGTTCATTTGCACCTATTGAGGAATGATTGGGTTTTAGGGCCATAATAAATGAATAATTTCCAAATAAAAGGCATTTTTAAGAAAAACGTGAGGAATTTTACAATTCCAGTAATTAAAATATGAGTGATTTAAGAAAACCGGTTAGTCACAAGTAAATTAGGGTTTTTGATTAAAATTTTTTAGGGTTTCTAGTCTTTTAAAACAAAATAAGGTTTTAAATCAAACCCAAAGAAATACACTTTAGTATTTTCTTTACAAACAACCTCCTAATTTTCGGGGTATCACAACCTCTAGCTATCTCTTCAGTCTTCACCAGCCAGCTCTTCACCTTTCTCCGCTATTAGTTTTTCTCCACAAAAAACTACCACGAGCTTCTCCATTTTCATAACCAACCACTACCATGCAAACCACCATGACCACGAGCTTTTCCATTTTTCACAGCCAAGATCAGTGGACTAGCTATAATTCTACCCACCCGTAGGTCATAGTAGCCACTGACCAGCTGGTTTCGCAAAACTACTATGATTTCTGGTAAGTAGGACTTACTTTCAAGTCATGTTACTTTTTTTTCTTGTTGAATGTTGAATAATACTTGTATCATAGAAGAGTATGATGCTATGATGTTTTTCTACCTTTGGATTGCTCATTGCTGTTGTTTAGTTATTTGTTTTGCATGCTTCTTTTTGTTACAACTTAAAAGGGGATAGTTAATGCTACAATTGTTCTTGTGAGTTATGATGCAATGGAATTCTTGTGTAACAATAAAAAAATGACAGTAATTCAAGGTGCAGTCATTTTGGAAAGTTAGATGATCCCTATTTTCATACTATACACAATGAAAATTTTACAATTTGATAAGATTCTGAATATATTTGGATAAGAGCTTTTAACAAGTTTATTGTTGATCTTTGACTTTAATTTGCTGCTTGTTGTCCTTTATGGTAGAAAAAGGTCATTGGTTCAAAGAAATGGTGCACTTAATATTAGTTGACAAGATGTCACTGTTTGTTGTTATTTCTATTTCTCACATTCTTTAGCACATAAGAAATTTTATATCATTATTATTGGGATATGGATGTTTCTTGATTGGAAATTGGGAGGATCTCACATGACTATGTTGTTCTAGACTTCTAGTCCTTGTTCCTGCCATTTGCATTTAGTTCCTTTTTCTATAAGGGATGGATTGTACCTCTAAAAACAATGCATTATTGGTTATCATATCTACTCCTAAGCCAATTGAATTCAATCTCTGGGAGACCAAATTCTAATACCAATTGTAAGGTCTAAAGCAATCTAAAATGGGTGAGGAATTAGGTTGATTAAAAGCCAAGCAAATGATGGCAAATTTTCACTCAAATTTCACTAGCCAAATTAATCTAAGTGATCACACACTTAAACAAATGAAAATCAATGAAGATGAAGCAAATAATCTACACAATTGAGTAATTAAAAGGAAAACAATAATGTAAAAGAAAGATAAAACCGATTTATAGTGGTCCGATACCCTCTTTAACACCTACATCCACTCCCAATCTTCTTCAAGTTTGGAGTCCAATCCACTAGTAGTTTCTTTAAATAGTGGTGAAGCAAACTAACTTGTACAAAAGAAGGATCACTCTTTGCTCACTAAGCTAACTCTAGTTGAACCAAAGAGTTTTACAACTTACTCAAGTTAACCCTCTCAGATCCACAATTGAATGCTGACTTACAACTGAAGAGTATATTTTGCTTTTCAACCTCATAAAGAACTACAAGTATACAATGGGAGGAGTATTTTCACACAAAATCACTCTAGGAAGTTTGTATACAATATTGGCCAAAGTCTCTAATTATTTCAAACTTTAAGGTATATATAAATAGTGAAAATTGGGTCTAAAATGCCCTCCAATGGTCAAATAATTAAAGCAGGAAAAACTAGTTGTTAGACACAAAAACTGTCAACCAGATGTCTGTATGGCTTCCGACCGATGTCCGCATGGTTGTCCACACTGCATTCGCATGCCTTCCATCAATCTTTTGTTTTTCAACTTTCCAGCCATGTGGACATCCGCACGCTTTTGGCTGTGCATCCGCATGGTTATCCACTTCTCTTAATAACTTGCGATTTCTTACAATCTTCAACTTTTTTACATTCGGAACATTTTCAACTGCAAACCTCTTCTATCATTATTGTGATTAGTTGAAGCTCTATGAGAATCACTCAAGTAAACCATCAGTGTGCTTCATCATCGGTTTGTTAATCATCAAAACTAGATGATTTAGGACCAAAAGATTAAAAAAAAAAAAAGATTATGACTATGTTAAACTTTTGAAATTTGACTGCCATTCCTAGCATTAGAGAGTATTGCAATCTTATTTAAAGAAAAGAAACTTTGTTAAAAAAAAGAAAGAAATATTTAGTATAAGTTATTACAATATTAACTTTATAAATAATAAGACACATAATATCAATACAATAAATTCCATTAATACGATTCACATGTGATAATATAGAATAGGTCGGATTTGATGACTTTGACAATTGAAAAGCCAAAATTAGAACCATCCACCGCTATATCCTTAAAGGGTTTTATTAATATCAGAAATAAGATCAACACTCTTAGATCCCTTAGTAATTTTTTAAAGATATTTAGGAAGGCAAAAAATTATGATCTTCTTTACTCTATGCAGTACATTTATGAAATAATAATATTTATAATTAAATTATACAAGATCTGGATTGACAATAATGGAAGAATGTAACTCTACGTATCATACATAAGTTGATTGAGGTGATAGATTAAAAAAAAGTTGTGTAACATTGACTCTAGGAGGACAATACATCAACTTAACTCTTTACCGTGTATCTTAGATTTATCGAACTTTGGGTTTAATTTTTCATTTTAAGTCATGGATAAATAGGAATACAATGTTAATTTTTAGTTTGCATTTTAGGGTTAAAATATTTTTACCATGCCTAGGAATCACATTTGCCTTGAACATAATATGTAAATGATCCACTTAGCAAGCATATTTAGTGAACGAAACTTTTTTGATGATTAGCTACCATATTCAGTGAATAAAGAACCAGAGATTCAAGAAACATATTAATTTGTTTAACTTCGCAATAGATAGTCAAGGAATGGGGAGCTTTTCCTATTTTCCCTAAATAAATTTCTTATCTCTAGGTAAACCTTTTACTTTAAGTATTTGGCTGTCGAAACATTTGTAATATTACAAACTGCTTGGCTTGATAAAAGTAGTTATCAACTATTAAAATATCATATAATCTTTCTTGTATATGCTAAGAATTTGGATGCAAGTATTTATTCTTCCTCATCTTAATTTTCTTAAGTATTGCATTTTACGCTTTTCACTAAAATTCACAGTCAACTAGAATGTACTACAATACTATTTTATACATTTTATAAAGAAGAAGATTGATGGCTACGATACTTTAAGTTTCATTTTATTTTTATGAATCTAAATTGAAGAATCATACGACTAGATATCAAAATACATAACACTTACAATGTGTAAAGCACGTACTCTCATACTAGTGTAGATAAGTCAACAATACACTTTCATTGTGCTGCAAAATCTCATATTAAAACATTTAGCAGCAATTGTGTCCTCAACTGCTAATAGTTACTACGGAAAATGCTGTAGTAACTATCGTTATGGTAACTAAATAGTTTTTACCTGATATAATAGGTTATCATACTTTTAGTGACTATTTGATTACTTGTTGAACCTATCCACCTAGATAGGATAATGCCTAAAAATAAGGAAGTAAGTTTCTCATCTAAAGTAGTAAGTTAACCATAATAAATTAGTAACTTTTGTGTCACAAAAGGTAAATTAGAATAAATATGAAACTTACTTTTAAAAAAAATAAATTACTACTTTATATCCCGAATGTACCATTTAGAGAGTAAGTTTGGTTCAAATAATAGTAAGTTTTTATACATAAATAGTAATTCTTACTTATAACATAGTAAATTTGATTAATGACCAAAACTTACTAATTTATGGCACACATGTACTATTTTACTTTAAAAACTTAAACCAAACCAATACTAGGAAATTTATTTGAAATAATGATAAAATATTTTATTAATAATTAAAACTTAGTATCTTAGTTAGTAAGTACTCGTAATATGCCTATATAATACATGATTATATGTATAATTTAAAATTTTTTTGTATTTATGTATTTTAAAATAATATGAAAAATGTTTTGACTTTTCATATAACCTTGTAAAATATGTAATAAAATTTTGTTGTATTATAATTTTGAATAAGTTTTAAAATTTTTGAAAAGTTTAAAAGTTTGGATAATAATAACAATAGGTCTTCCTAGTTATATATGGAATATCACTTATCTATGTAATTTCTATAATTTAAAACCTATTACTATAATAAGATGACAAAGTTTTAATATATTTATTGTCTGGGACACAAGAATTAATAAGAATTAAACTTGTATTAATATAGACCTAACAAAATGAGAGAAATAGAGTTACAATTAATACAACAATAAAAATAACAGAATTAGTATAACAAAATAAATATAATCTAGAATTTTTTTTTCTCTGGAGATTGTTCACAAATATAAGATCCAACCACTAAATGAAAATCACATTCATATATAATCTATTGTATAGTTTAAATTAAATTTAGTTCATGTACAAAATGATCCTAAAATAATTAATACACTATAATACCATATTATTTTAACAACAGAAATTTTTTTTTTTGCTAAAAGTCTCCAATATCCATGGCAGATGTATGAGAGATATTTTACCATATTTTTATCTCTTTTTTCCCCATATTTGTATCTCACATCTAATCATTGTTGTTAATTTGAGGAAGAATATTTTTTATAACGGAAAAAAGTCCCAACGACCCTCGAACTTTTAGCCGTGTAAAATTTTAGCCCTTTAACAATTACATGAAAACTTTCGACCCTCGATCAAGCAAAAGTACAAAGTCTTGACCTTTCTATCAATTTCAATAGTTATGAGTGACAGAGAACATCATCATGTGCAACACACGATAAAATAACAAGGGCATTCTTATCCATGTAAGAGTATTAATTGAGTAAAAATTTACTTCCTTTCTTCTCTTATCCATTTTCAATTCCTAGGGATTTGGGAAATGCTATCCTTGCATAATTCGATTTGGGACTTTTCAGTTCAAGAATAGTACAAACAGACAAATTCCTATTGGCACAAGAAGAAGATCATAGTAATGGTTTTCTATCCCACTAAGGTACCTTGTTCTAACATAAAAGAACGGAAATTCTTCGCCGAAAGCAAAAAGAAATAGCACATTGAGGATCATTGAAACAAACTCTTGACATGCATGAACAAATTCAAAGTTGAGTTGAGGAAAAAAAGGAGACAAAACCGATGTGGTCTTTGGAATTGAGGGCGTCAGAGATGGAGATGAGAGAGTTTAGAATGAAGAGAGAAGAAAGGATAGAGATTGATAAGCATGTTACTATGATAAGGAGATAGAACGTTTTTCATTTGAGCGCTGCTATTGTTAATAACTGAAACGGCGTGCGGGCTGCTAAGGAGAGGAGATGGTGTGGTATTTTGGATACATTCAAAGGAAGTTGCAAATGATTCTCAAGATCAATCAAGATGAAACAGCTGCCTGCTATGGTGTAGGTGAAAAGTCTAATTCTTGGTTCTTGATTTCTGCTTTTTGGTTTACTTTTCTTCCCTTTGCTTTATTAAGAATTGAGCTATAAGTGTGATTCGAATTTTGGGGAAACGCTATTTCCTTTACTGCAACTAGGTATTGAAGATGGATGGGAGAAGAAGCAACTTTTGGACAAGAATGCCCTTGCAATTTCTTTGATTCAAGAATTTTTAGAGATTACAATTACAAAAAGAAGAATTTTTAGAAATTGTAACCATCTCATTATTTGATTTAATAAATTTGATATTTGTGACGCCCCCACTTCTCCCAAGGGCGAACCCAAGGGTATCCACGGAACGCCTGCCTAGCTCTCGCCAGGACTCGAGACAAATCAATTCAAACTTAACAATATATAACAATTTATACCAGTCTAATAAGGAAAAAATCGCTTCCATAAACGAATATCCAAGTCTTGTACCACGTGTTCAAAATACATCCGTTATCCAATTCTTACGTCAGGATCCAAAAGATACATCAATTCCCAAATATATACAATAGCCAAAATGTCTAGTCAATTACAATTGAAACCCTAATACAAAAGTACATCCAAAGGGTTCCAACGAGTTTTACTCCATCCATTCCTGTTAAGGAAAACAAATCTACGGGGTGAGCGAAACGCTCGTGAGACCAAGAAAACACACATGCAAGCACGTTGTCCAAATAACAATCCCAATATTCAAGTAATTTACAATTCGAGCGAGAAAAATAAACAGAAACAATTCAAGGATATAGGAGCTCTCAGGAGCTATTTTCCTCTTGCTTCGCCACGGCTCGATCCGATACCCCCTCGTGATGACACTCCGTTATCCTGGTGGGTATTTTATCCGTAGAAACTTCACTTATTACTTCTTCCGACCAACATTCCACCCTCTCGGATCCGAAACCAAACACGCACGAAAAAGGCGATACTCGTCGAGTATGCCACACGAGATCTCAAGAGATCAAGTTTTGATTTTTGAACACGCACGGAAAGGGCGATACTCCACGAGTATGCCGAACAAGATCTCAAAAGATCAAGTTGTGTTTTGTTACTCTCTTGGTTTATCAAACTTCTCGACCAAGCCCATGCCGGCTCGAGTTGTAAGATTGGTTAAGAGAATTGGGCGTCCCCATAAGTCGAGGAGGTTCATTCCACCCGACAACAAGACACGCACGACATACACGACATGCATGGCAACACGACACGCACACGAAAACGGGTATATTTTAGTCGACGAGATTCACTCAATCGACTTTGAAAACCAAGTTAATACAAGTAAAGTTCAAGTAAAGGAGAGCGAGTGCGATAAAGTACACACTCGTCTCATCAAGTGATATTCACGTATATAAGCAGGTAAATCAAGTAAACACGACAAGTCATGCACTTGACACTCACCAATTCAAAAGTAATTGAGCGAGAAAATCTTTAGTTGTCCCCTCCGGGATTCTTTTCAAGACTCGCTTGAGCACCTGAAGCAATTAACAAGTATTTTTCACTCACAATCACGTATTAATCAAGAAAGGAGTTACGCTTATTTGGACTAGTCAATACCTCAAACCAAGAACCTTAGCCACTCAAAATAAAGGTTCAAAAGTGAGGTTTTATTAACACAAGAAAAACTGATTTCCTTCATGAAATCAAGTTTAAAGCGATCAATTATCATCAAGAAGGAGTAACAAGTTTTCAAATTTTCATTTTCTAAGAAATCAGCAAATTTCAGCTTTGCGCGTCAAATTTAGAAAAATCAGATCTTGCACTCAGTAGGTCCAAAATTATAAAACTTGGTACCGTTGGAAACCTTTTAGAAAGTACTAAAAGTTCTTAAAAGACACTTTTCCATGAATCTAAGTGGAAGGTATTCAAAAATGAGCTTGAAGGTACAGGTTCGGCGTACAAGGCAGAATTAAGTTGGATTTCGGCCAACTTTGGAAATTCGGCACGATTCACATGTTGTAAACCGGCCTCTGAAATTTACAGCTCAATTAGTGTTACAAGTGAGGTTTATAACAAAACAAGCGGATCAAGAATCGGAGTTTCGAGTACCGAGATACGGTAGCTCAAAGTTGAGGAAGATTCAAGACTCAAGAAGAATTTCCAGTTTTGAACCTCCAACACTAGCAATTTAATTCGGTATCGAAACGAACTTGAATTGGTGCCAAAATTGGCAGTATTTTACTCCTATATGCAAGGTATTCCTCTATCAAATTTCAGGGAAAAATACCCTCGGGAAGGTAGTTAATTAGTCAACCAAAGTTCAGGAAAAATTCTAAGGCAATCTGCCTTGTGACTTTCATTTCACAATTTCAAATCGTTTAACCAAGAAAACTATCCGAACATGGTTCATTTGTGAAACAAAGGTCTAAGACACATCCATGATACCTTTGGTAAGTGATGAGCATCAAGAACTTCAATTAATAAAATCATTCCCAAGTTTTGCCCCAAATCAGTCCAAATACTACGTTTTTCCAAAACAGGGCGGTCCTCTTGTTTTAGTCACAACTCAATCAATTTAACTCGGAATGAGGCATGGTTTATGGCGTTAGAAAATACATTCACGGGACTAAAAGTTCACAGAAGGAAATGTTCTGAAATTCGGCAAGCAACCAGCTCAAAATTGAGCCTCAAGTTGCTGCCTCAACAAGCCATTCCAGCAAATCCGAGAGACAGGACAGCTAACTTAAAACGTTTGGTTCGGATCACTCACAAAGAATCAGAACGTGAATTTTATCTCAAATTAAAGCTAGGAATGTCTAGTTTCAAACGCCACCGACGGCACTTGATTTCGACACCCGAGGACAGAGTTATGGCCAAAATACGACCACTGGACAGTTTTACCCGAAAATAATTTTCCAGCATGCCTAGTTCATGAATAAATTCATTTGCCCATCCAATCGTTAATGTTTTCCAACGAAAATTTCTACACACATAATATAACATATACACATCAGGATCATGCCAATAAATCACCAAAAATGGGCCTTATCATGGCCGAACAAAATAGGGGCAGATTCGGCAATTTCTGGTCATGACCTCTACTTGAGTTCCCAACAATAACACTCCATAAATTCATCATTATAACCATTAAACTACCATTAAATCCAACATTGATCCTCAAATCAGCAACAACAACCCAAGTGTGGGAATACAAAGAGCCCACTATCACATTTTACATCCATATCAAGCTAACCAAATGCATGCATGAACTTAACAAGGTAAGATAGCTTCCAAACTTCAAGTTTCCAAGAGTGGATCATCACTTACTTTGGGTTGATGTTCAGCAGAATTTTCGGCCCTCTATTACCCCAGAAAAACCGTGATTTCCAGCCCTTGTTTGCATCTCAAAATGCTCCTCAAGTGTCAAGCTAGGTGTGGTGCAAGTTTGGTTGAATTTGGAGATGATTTGGGGTGGTTTTGAGTGAGATTAGTGAGCAGAAATTTTGAAGCAATGGAGTTAGAGAGAGGAGGGTGTTTGGTCGGCTATGAGGAGAGAGAAGATGGAGAGAAATCTGATTTCCTTTAGCTTCCAAGAGAAGGTGAAATAAGTGGTGTAAATTCACCCAAAAGTCAACTCTCATTAGGGGCGCGTTTGGCGCCATTAGGTTCGATTTTCTCGCGCGTTTCGTTCACTAGTGCACTGAACCTCCAATGCATTTATATTCATGTAAGTGTTATTCACTCTTAATTGTCCCGATATAAGGGTCTAAAGTCCCTCAAATAACGTCGCGCGTGTGAAAACGCGTACCGTCAATTTTAACGCTATAACGCGAAACTTCCAATAAATTCTTATAACGATTGCGCTACTAACTATCACTTGAGTATTTACTCATAAGATTACCTATTTTAAGACCATAGTACAAGTCTCCAATATTCCAAGCTTATTGTGTTACTACGCGGATAAAATCTCCAAGTACTATTCACTATTTTTACTAGACGTACTCCAGGAAATTAATTTTTGAAACGAATCATTTTAAAAATATAACGAAGTTATATTACCATGTATTTAGGTCTAATAAGACTAGAAAATATTCCTCGAAGCGAAAATCCAATTAAATAATTTATTAAGCCATAAATTAGGCATAAAATAATAGTTTTTACGAGTCCTCACAATATTTGTGCAAGTTTTCTTGTCTTTTATTTTAGGCAATGAAATTTGTGCTTATAGTTAGATACAAATATGGTAAAATATCCCTCATATGTATGTCATGAATATTTGAGACTTTCAGTAAAAAAAAAATTGTTGTTAAAATAACATTGTATCATAGTGTGCTAATTATTTTAGAACCGTTTTATACATGAACTAAATTTAATTTAAATTATACAATAGATTATATGTGCAAGTGATTTTCATTTAATTGTGAAATCTCATTTTTATGAACAATCTCCCAAGGAAAAAAGTCCAGATCATATTGATTTTCTTATATTAATTGTTATACTAATTTTGTCATTTTTATCGTTATACTATTTCTTATTTTGTTTGGGCTTCAACTCTCATTAATTCTTGTGTCGCGGATGTAAATTTGTTAAAACTTTATCATCTTATTATATTCATATGTGTTAAATTATAAAATTGTGATATATAAACAAGTGATATTCTATATATAACTAAGAAGATTTGTTGTTATTTGTTATCCAAACTTTGAAACTTTTTAAAAATTGAAAATGATTAAAAACTAATAATATGAAAAAATTTTATTACATATTTTACAAGGTTATGTGAAAAGTGAAACTATTTTCATAGTATTTTAAAATATATAAATACAAAAAATATGTAAATATATGAATATTTAAAATATTTAAATAGATAAATATATTTAAATTATACCTATAATCATGTATTATACAAGTATATTACGAGTACTTACTAACTAAGGTACTAAGTTTTAATCATTAATAAAACATCTTATTGTTATTTCAAATAAACTTCCTAATACTAGTTTGAGATAAGTTTTAAATATAAAATGGTACATGTGTTCCATAAATCAGTAAATTTTGATCATTAATTAAATTTACCATGTTATCAGTAAGAATTACTATTTATGTATAAAAACTTACTAGTATTTGAACTAAACTTACTCTCTCAAAAGTAAGTTTGGGATATAAAGTAGTAATTTATTTATTTAAAAAGTAAGTTTAATACTTATTCCAATTTACCTTTTGAGATATAAAAGTTACTAATTTATTACGGTTAATTTACTATTTTAGATGGGAAATTTACTTCCTTATTTTTAGGTGTTATCAGATTTAGGTGGATAGGTCTAATAAGTAATTAAATAGTCGCTAAAAGTGCAATAATCTGTAATATCAGGTAAAAACTGTTTCGTTATCATAACTATCGTTACTAAAGCATTGTCCTAGTTACTACAGCATCAAGTAGAGGCATAAATAGTTGGTCATAAGAATTGTAAAAGGTTGAATTTCAACTTTCTCTGTCCATGAAATTACCTAGACTTGCTTTGTTCATCATAAGAGTAGAGAAGTTTCTCATGAGCCACTTATCTTTTGAGTTTAAACATTTTTTGGACTTAATAATATGAACGGAAAAGAAAGATTGTTAATTCAAGTTGGTTGATCTTCAAAGCCAAAGATTTCAAAATTACTAAATGCATTTGAATACCCCCTTTTTGGATAATTACCTGGAAAAAAAAATTCCGACATTTGGGTTTTGCATTATCGTTCTTGCTGGAACCAAAACATACATGTTTTTTAAATATGCATTTACCAGGTCAGGTGAAAGACAAAAAGCTAGCCGCATTTTTTTACAAATGCAAGTCTCACGTAGTGCCCAACATCCATTGCCATCATGAAATGGAGACATTCTCGGGCATGTTCGGGTGGAGACAAGACACGTATAGAGAGCTAGAAATGAAAAGACGGAAAATCTTCAATAAATGCCAAGACCTTGGATGAAAAAACCCCTTAATTAATTTTTCACCCCACAACTTTACTTGGTGGGCTACTACCTTAATTAATTTTTCACACCACCACCTTAATTAATTATTCAGAAAAGCAGAATGTAGAGAACATCAAATAATTTTAGATTGAAAATGCGATAGAAAGGTGCATCACATAATTGGTGGGCCACCAAGCAAAACCACAACCAGCTAAATGTATGCAGACATGAGTGGTGGCTCTTCACCAACGTTGGCGCGTATTTGTGTACGCAGTGAACATATCCTCCGTCGTTGCATCCCTCATGGCAATCCATTGGTCAATAACTTCGGGCAAAGAATGCAGCAATTGTATATTTGGATAGAGAAAATTGCACCGTAATATCTGGATCTCCCTCCTCAGGATGTGCAAAATACATATCATTCAGCTGCTGATCTCTTATGAATTTGTGAACTGCACAACAAGCAATAACTACATTAATTTGTGTTGTCATCATGTAGTTAGGCACTACTCACCGTAAGATACCAAATCTCCTTTTAAGCGTACCAAAGGTTCACTCGATTACATTGCATAAAGCCGAATACCTATAATTAAAAAGTTCCTTGGAAATGACATATCTCCCACGCGTATAACCACTTAAATCTGCTTGTTGTCCCCTATAACGAGATAAAAAATCGGGCAGGTTGCGATATGCAGAGTCCACCAAGTAGTACTTGCCAACTACAAGTAAGGGATTCACAATTAGTTGTGAGGTATTCAACTATTATTCATATATGGAATTGAACTAATACCTAGGAATGGCATTAGAAAATGGTTCAAACCAGTTAGAGCCCCATCCAAAACCCGGGCATCATGGGTACTTCCCTCCCAACCAACATAGATATACACAAAGTGCATATCATGATCGCAAATCTGCTAACACATTTAGTGACTACACCCCATGTCTGTTGGTGTAGTCCACTTGCTATCCAGTCAGGGCACAAGCTAGTATGTGCGTCCTATCAATTACTCCAACAGCATCCTACTCGCATAAATTAGACAAACAAATTATGGCACGTCATACATCATGACGCATTGGCCTATTCCTATGAAGTAATAATTGGACTAAATTGGTATAAGCAATCTCTTTATTAAAGATAAACCTGATATGAATTTACTTTTATATCTGAAAAAAAAATTAATAGGAATGGAGAGTTTAGTATTTTGTTGGGCTCCGTATTCTAAAGCTGAAGTTAGCAAACCGTACTTGAAACCATGAATAAAATATGCTGTCATGAAGAATTTTGGGATGGACTTCTTCCTGCCTTCTTAGAGTTATGATAAATTGGGCAAAGGTGCAGAATCTCCAAATGATCTCGTGAATATTTCAGTGCACTATCTCTGTTGAATGGTTGAATTTGTCAGCAATCATTCGCATCTGCAATTTGTGACTCATCATGACCAAGGTCATCACCAAGGCCTTTTCTATTGTACACCGTTTGTGATGATCTTGTAAAACAAATCTACATTGGGACAAAATGTGGCACAACTTCATGACAGAATCCACACTTAATCTGGTTGTATCCATAATTTGGGTATGGTGCCAGATATTAATTCTTTCACCCAATTCCGACCAGTTAATGCTAAAGTCCTAAAGGGTACCTCTTGGATAGGCCTCTTGTATAGTTCAGCATGTGGCTCGAGCAACAAGGCAACACCGACGGCTAGGATGTGGTCATCCTCATCAGATGATAAGCTATTCCCCTGGCCATGGTAGAAGGCATCCATATTTTTTGGTAGAACAACAAAGTTTGAGGGCATAGACTACCTATAGAACTGAGATGCCTAGATGGTCGAGAGATGCGCTTGCTACATCGATGGACAAGGCTTTTTTAAGGAACGGTGATCTTGACTCCTAGGGGGTGCTTGTATTATTTGAACTGTTGGAAAAGATAAGATGATTCTCTATAATTGCCTTCGAACTCATTGCAACTTTCCTAACACTATGCCACCAGCAATTGCCTCTATTGGCAAAAAGATAAGACAGGCAAGGTTGCACGCTATATTAAAATCCTTAGTTTCTACTTGTGAAGCTACTCATTGCTTGGTCTCCAGGTGCATCATGTGTCCAATTCGGAATCAAGTAACATATTAAAGGTGTTAGATTTAGTGGCTTCTAGCTGAAGGCTTGCGTTTGATGGTAAATGATAGTTGATTCAACAAGGTTGAATCTCAAATCACATCGGGTTACTTACCTATCATCTAGAGTGTTCCTTATTGGTTTTGCTAAGTAATGACTTCATCCATTATTTCCTTTCTTGGGGATAACGGTATGGTTTGACTCATATATCAAGAGCACGTGAACCCTTTAGATGAAAAATTTTAAAAATGCTAGCTTCATTAGTCGATCAGAATCATTTTGGGATATCAAAGAAATTAGTCGGAGTACATGCATTGGGGGAAACTAACAGATGCCTAATTTTTTATTTGAACTATTGCAGGAAAGTTAGCTTTAAGTTCACCAATTCTCAATTGAAACTTATAAGCATTCATATGGCTAACCATTAAGACCGTTAGCTTTCCTATATTGTCATCTAAAATTCACCCTTTAGTCGCACCAAATGATTGCTTTTATTTTTTATTGTAATACATATCTTAGGAATAATAAACTATACCTATCGACTAATATTAATTTAGAACACTTGTCCTTCCAATATCCTCCATGGATATTCAAGAAGTAATAATTTGTATATCATGTGATCAAATCAGCTTATATTATCACCAGGAAAGGCAAGCATTATTGTTTGAAAGAACAAACAGCCGTTGATTACATAATTCGCAAAGCTCCGTCTGCTCGGAAATGCTAATATGCTACAAATGTTTACGACAAATGTTTACACACACCATATATGGAAAAAAATGAATAAAATTAGGTTCACATTTCTTAGAACAAACTGGAAGAGACAAGAAGTAGATTAATAGGAGATACACTACTGTCTCCCTGCGTCGTTCTGGGGGACGATCTCCAAGGAATTCAATAGTATTCCTGAAGCTGGCGATTGAAACACAGGAAGGTCAACCGCCACTTGTCGTCTTGTAGCTTTAGAATAGCTATCATCTTTCTACCGGGATGCACATCTTGAAGCGATTTCACAACTTGAACTCCTATAGCAACATTGAACTTCTCCATTTCACATTCCCACCAATCATAAATCTTAAGTTTAGTAGAGGCTAAGTTGGTCAGCAGTGTTGCACACTCAATGAAAGGATTGTCAGAACTCCTACTGGACTTGCTTCCTCGAGATCCTTCGACTGAGCTCATGCCCTCTTGATTGCTAGCAAGTCACTTACCGGCCAATTTGGAACGATGCTACATGTCATCGTCAAGCTCAGTGCTGTATATTTCATTGCCAAAATACGAGGAAGAATGCTCTCCAAAATATAGTGCTCATTGTTGCCTAATAATTTGGGACGGTAGAGCTGCAAAAGAATGCGCTTGGCTGCCAGTGGCGGTTTCCCACTCTATAACTTTTGACAGTATAGCACATTTGTCGATGGACTATAAATAGCTGAAGTTCCTATAATCGTGGTTCTCCTATGTCTAAGTAGAAAAATGTGAACTGGTAAGGTAAATTTCAAATACCCTCCAAATATTTGGGTCCAGAGCTAGTACGGAATTGCACCAAAACCACATAAAAGGAACAACAAAGACATTCCAGAATAAAGCAAGACAATTATTACCAAATGATGATGGATTATGTATAACTAAGACTACCTACAAAAAGAACACGTAGATGCAATTCCAAAGAATGTGCGCCTACTTCCTAGTAATACATGCGTACATATGTCAAGCATTCGTAACATGGCCAAACCCACATAATAAATAAGAGCAGTACTTTCAAGTGGGAAGTATGACCATCTATATAAACAATAGTTAGCGAAATACTATGTCTAGTAGGTAAACCTAGCAATACTCAAATCTAGTAACATAGTAAATCATTTGCTGGGCGTTTTAGGGGTTTGGACCCAATCAATTTTAACTTCAAAAACCTGCTTTAGTCAAGCTATCGGATTTTGTTTCCCAAAGTGTAGTAACAAAATCTAATCATTTAGAGTGATAGCTTTCTATGTATATGCAATTTGTTTAATCAGTTAAGGCAACCAATTTGGGTGGAACATGCAAAGTGTTTAGTGGATGGGCACCGCGACAAAGCCAAACAATTATATATAGATACCCAACTGGAACGGTGTGCAATAAAACAAGCACGCCACTTTGGAGGTTAGCAACTAGAATGTAAAACAAATTAGCAATAGTCTTTTAGATAAGAATGATCAGTGTTGTTACCATTTGCAAATTGTTCCAATGAGAATCATCAGCCAAAAAGCACCTCCCGTTCTCTTCCAAGCCTATGCCAGTTTCAAATTACAACCGTAAACCTTTTAATTTTGCATAGACACGCCAAATTTTCTTCAGGCGTGCAAACTTTGAATGCAGCCAAACTTTGATAAACACCCCAAGCATACTACTTGCCACAGGTAGAATTAAGGTATGCAGCCAAATTCATCCAATTTAGCTCCAATGTCACGTTTGAGTTCTACTCCCCACTCTTTCTCTAGTCATATAGGTCATACAAAAAAGCAGCTCCATGTTTTCATCCCAATGAGCTTTTGGAATGTTATGGTCTCGAGACATCTAAGAATTGCACATCATAGTTAGTTTATCAGCAGTCTGACGATTATGACTCGTGACACCAACATTGACAACATCGAGTGGATAGTTGAAAATACATGTAGCCAATAAAGTATATTAGAGCAAATTGCATATGGGAAAAAGAGGATGAGTTGTTCACATACAACAAAAAACACAGTTTGGCCCAAAAAGGAACGGCCATGGCGGTAGGACTACTCTAAAGTAGTTATCTAGGGACTAAATGTAGTCGTTCGAGTCCGTTATAGAGTGGACGGAAGTCTTGGAATTACGGGCAGGAGTAGTTGGGTCAGGGAAAACGATTTTCTGTGTTTATTAGGCATTTACCGATTGCGACAGATTCCCCAACAGCAGTTCATGACAGGGAAGACCTGAACGAGAGACTATATATGATTTAGAATATAGCCATGTACCCTGGTGTCATCACAGTCGCCTTCCCATGAAAAGGGGAAAGCAGAGAGATTTCAGCTTTCCTAATTTGCCCAGGAAAATAAGATTTATGAGGCCTAAAATAAATGTTGGAGTTTCTACTGCCGCATGAAATAGGAGGAAGCAAAGAGATTTATGAGGCCTAATTTGTCCAGAAAAATTTTTTGAAGCATGAAAGAACATCTCATTCCCCAAAGGGAGAGGAAAAATAGGGCAAACTCATAAGCGATGTGGTAACTTGGCGGAATAGGGAAAGGGTTGACTAATCTTAATGGCAAATCAAAGAAAGCTGAACCTCGCCTAAACTGCACCATTACTGAAGTGTTGCTAGACCTATTTGCCCTTCTGCGAGTCAAAGGAAAGATCGAAATTTGCGAATTAGGGGCGGGAACGGTCATCAAATTGACCGTTCCCAAGCAGTCTCCTCACAAGCAGAAAGGAAAGGCAAGAAATGAACCACGTCAGCAGCCTTCATCAGATCTCCAAAACAACGTCATTTCAATAAGTGAGGGAAAACAAATATATAAAAGAGGTGCCGACCGTAACGGACCGTCAGCACCACTGGCAATCAAAGTCCCGCCCAAAATGAAAGGTCGAAAATGAAGAGCAACACTTAAACTCCCTCCCGAAGGAAGCAGTTGCTGAAATTCACAACTTTCAAAAAATAGTGGATCATTTTTTGAGAGGAGAAACTGACAAAGAAAACTAGGAGACAGGCAACAAAGTGCGACATTGGGAAAAGCTGTGGAACAGCGGCATTGTTGAAGGAAAATCACAGCAAGGAGAAGGAAGAAGTGGTGGCAGAAGGACAAATTTTTTGTGATTGGGATTTAATAAAAGAAGAAGAAAGGTGAACCCAAGTTCCAAAGTAGAAGATCGTTGGATCCAGAAGTAGTGAACGACCACAAATCAGTCAGGTAAAACATGATGAAGCCTAGGATGATATTGTAATGTGTAATTTGACAAAAAAGTGAAAAAATCTTACTTGTGGATGTATTTGGTGTACACTATGATGATTGTATAGAGGGATGTCAAGTGAGCATAATTTTGTGTATAGTAATTGATAAGTGCAGCGTGATAGGAGTAGTATGTGTTAGTCTTTGATTGTCGAAACAGGAGAGTGGGAAAGGAGGGGGAAATCTTGCGGCACAACTGTTTGAGAAAATGTGTGCATGGGTTTGGGAGTTCGTAGGTATAAAAATGGGTGTAGGTTATAATTACTATATGCTAAGTAGATAGTACAATGTGTTGAGTGTATGATACACTGCGAAACCAAATAGTCACAAGATAATTCAGTGAAGGATAGGTCATATAGCATGTTGGCTAAAAATTATGTTATGTGGGAAAAAAGTGACATAGAGAAACATTGATACGGTGTGTTAAAGTGTAAAACATTAACATAAGAAAGTCAAAACATGGTGTATGTAGTACATAGGATAAGGAAAAGGTCTAGAAAATGACAAAGGCTAGAGGCGAAGGACAGATTATATGGTATTGTGAAAGTGTTACCTCCTTATATGTGACCTGAGGAGCATTTGCAAAATAGGACCATAAAAGATGAAATGGATTGCATGGAATTTGATGATAGGAGAGTTGGCATGTAATATAAATACGTTAGAAAGAATAACAGACTGTTATGTGTGTCATACTCAGCGTGTAAGAAATGTTACAAGGTTTGTTAGTTTATGGGCCACAAATACTATTGGATAGGTGTTACATGCAGTAGATGAATTGGTACAGAACAAAAATAGATTAGAAATGTTAGTCTGAGATTGGTATGTTGTATTTGAGATTTCATTGGTGTATGTCTAGTGTATCAGTTGATGTGCATGAACACAATGTTGGATAAGTCTTACATGTTGTGGACTAACAGGCACAGAGAAGAAAAGAGTAGAAATGTTAGTGTAAAATTGGTATGTCGTATTTTGATCTTCATTAGTGTATGTCTATTCTATTAGTTCATGTGCATGAACACAATGTTGGATAAATCTTACCTGTTGTTGGATAACTGTTACATGGTGTGGATTAATAGGTACAGGACAGAAAGAAAAGAGAAATGTTAGATTGAAATTTGAATGTCGTATTTGGGACTGCATTGATGTATGTTTATTGTATTAGTTCTTGTGCATGAACAAAGTGTTGGATAAGTGTTACATGGTGTGGATTTGCAGGTACCAGCCAGAAAGAGAAGAGAATTGTTAGATTGAAATTGGAATGTCGTATTTGGGACTGCATTGATGTATGTTAAATTGTATTAGTTCTTGTGTATGGACACAGTGTTAGATAAGTGTTACATGGTGTGGATTAACAAGTACAGAGAAGAAACAGAGTAGAAATGTTGGTGTGTAACTGGTATGTCGTATTTGAGACTTCGTTGTTGTATGTTTATTGTATTTGTTGTTATACATGAACAGGATGGCACAGATAAGAAGCGAAAGACGGAACAGGAGTTTAGGCGAAAATGAAGGAATAGAGGCAGCGGGAACAAGTGAAGTCAAACAACCAGTTCAACCGTTGAATCCGTGGATGAAGTTTAGGTAATATTGATGTTTATTAAAAATAATAATCATGAGTAGAATGCACAGCTAATTGGTTAATATTTAATGTGTGTAGGAAGGAGTATCAAAGCACTGTTCCAGCGAAAGGCATTAAGATAACAGAGGTATGCATTAAGAACTAAATAAAGCATTAATCAGGAAAGTTGTGGTGCGGTAAAAGTAAAAAACACAATTAGAAAAGGGTTAATATCAGAAACCTCCTCTGAGGTTTCTTCTAATCACATCTAACACCCTCCATGTTTTCAAAATCACACTTAGCACCCCTGCAATGACAACTTTGGTGCCATTGTCAGCCCCTCTATTTGAAAATGATAGTAAAAAAATGAATTGTAGGATAAAGACTTTATTTTTGTTCCACTTTTACCCATAGCCCAAAATGAGTATGTTTCCTAGTAGCAAAACAGGTATAAATCTTGATTTTTAGTACATGTAAATGATCATCTAATAAATAATAGGATACCATCAGAGTTGTAACACAATTACATATCTTCATACACCATGGAGTATGATGATATGTATCGTTTGGAGGGATGCGAGGTAGGGAAGGTTGTTAGATCAATCATCCTTGAACAGTGTAACACGTTTTGAACATTTTGTAATTTTATGTAAGTTTCTTGTATATCTTTACAATAGATTACGTCTCTGTTATTAAGTTTTACAAATAATTCACGTAGAGTTACACATTGTTTAAAAACTGTTACATTGATCCGAACGGAGATAAAAAATGTGAGTATGGATTCTCATAGTGGCAGCAATAGTTTCAGAATGTGGTTGTAGTTGTAAATAAACTTACTCTTCCATTTTTGGGAATATGCGGTCGTATAAATAACTTTTTTCTGCATCCTAGTCGAATGGAGTTTGTAAGTTATTAATATTGCAATCCTCAGTGTCTAGAAATGGTGTTTGCAATCCTCAGTGTCTGCAATCCTAAGTTATTAATATTTCGAATGGTGTTTTCGAAACATACGGATTGCGATACCCCATTGTGTAGTAGAAATGGCTCGCGGATGCTATATACTCATGAATTCCCATCATCTTTGAACTACTTTTAGATTGTGTTATTACTGACTTAGGAATTACAATTTTGGCAATGGCACTATGTCCATTGCCAAAAGTTAACATTACTGGAAACGCCATGACTATTTAATATTAGGGAGGGGGATAGGAACAGTTGTTAGATTAATCATCCCTAAATAGTGTAATATTTTTTGAACATTTTATAATTTTGTATAAACTTCTTGTACATCCTTACAACAGAAGTGTGATAAGTTGTTAGTGTAGATATGGGTCCAATATGTAACAATCGTATTTGTGTTGATTTACACTTTGTACAAAAAATATTACATAATTTAAAACAGTTATCAGCAGTTTCTAAAAAGAATTTTTTGATTTTTTTTATCTTTTTTGGTATGCAGTTTCTTCTTAGTTTTTGTAGTGGAATATTGGTCTCCGTATACTGCATTGATTATTTTTAAATTATGGCCGTTCAACTTTGGTTATGGTATAACATTACTTATCCGAATTTCTTTTTGCCTCTGAATGAGTTAAGGTTGTTTGTGGCATGGGATAGATGTTGATGATTTTTGGATAATTTCTCACCTTTTGATTAGGAGAACCTGTCACATCCTACTGTCGGGGGTGCTAGGTGTGATTTCGAAAACTTGGGGGGTTCTAGATGTGATTAGAACAAACGTTAGGGGAGGTTTCTGATATTAATCCGTGTTAGAAAATATTGAATTACATATAACATGATTCACATTTATATGCATCCAATGCAGTATAATAAAATGGCCAAAGCAGCATATGATAAGTTGAGCGAGGAAGAAGTACAGAATCGAAAAGAGAACTATCGGAAAGAGAAAGAGAAATATAAGAGAGAAATGACGCGATTTGGAAAGACTATACCGCAAAAATAGCAGGTTAAGGTAAGCACAAAGCTTGGCTGCTGAAATAGGTTGTTACGTGATAATCTGTTTATAACTAACTAGTTTTTCTGCTTGATCTTGATTATAGAATCCGAAGTACACCATTCATTGTTCACCAAATCAGATGGTTTGGTTAGTATCGAACATTGATGAAACAAAAAAACAGCAAATCAGAGATATGGGGTTTGGAGGGCTGCTGGAAATAAAGTGTCGCTCCATTCCGAATGGCATAGGAACCTAGTTGGTCGACAATTTTAATCCTACACTAACCAGCTTTCAACTACATAGAGATGGCGTGCTACCCTTAACAGCAAAAGACATCAGTTTAATCATCCCAAATGATGGCCCCTTACCAGTTGAAGATACTGATAGCAGTGAGGGTGGAGATTCTGGACCAAGTCGCCGAATATGCAAATGGAAAGAGTTGCCAAAAGAGTTAGTATGCATGAGCGGTGGGGACGAGTTCAAGCGACTATTTGTTGCATTTGCTTGTGGATGTCTATTAGCTCCAACTACACGAGTTGAGCATAAAATCCGGCTATGGGGTTGTATGAAGGTGGTTACTGAGGTGCCCTCATTAAACTAGGCAGAGTACGTTAGAAATGTATTATGCAATAGGATATTAGAAGTGCAGAAAAAAAGCAAAAAGCAACACCAATATGTTGGAGGCTGCATGATTGTCCTACTGGTAAGTTTAGTTACGTGATATTGAAAGTTAGTAAATGATCTAACTAGTAGGGGATGCAACGAAAATAAATTTTAATTAGGCACATGAAGGTTGTTTATGCATAGTACTTGAATTGCAGGTGATATAATTGATGTGTCAGTCTCCAATTGAATTGCAAATGCATTATCTTGATCGAGTGACAACACTAAAGCACACAGTGGCTCGAGTTACACCAAGAGCAAAGGCATGGACAGATGCTTCAATTTCAGAGCGGGATACATTGGAGATCGATAATCTCGGAGGTTATGGAAAAGGAAAACTAGTAAGAGCGATAAATTTTTTTTTGTATTGATGGATTGTAACTTACTAGTTTGTATGTATAGGCCACACATACCATGTACTTATGAAGTGAAGGTCTGATTTTGTTTTCGTAGATTGGGGCGCATGAAGAGGAAGAGGTTGAATCTGGTGCACAGATAAATGAACTACCCCCTGAGCTAGTTGGAATAATGATGGACAGCGGGCATCATGATATTGTTGTAAGCTGCCTAACTTTTAAAATTGATACTTCATTATGCGCTATTATTGCTTAAGTAAAAGTTATACATTTTTTATTATTTGAACAAGCATTTGTAAGCAGCCAAACCTACATAACTTAGGAAAGTTATCTTGTCAAATACAATCATTAAGTCTTGGCGTACAGCATACAATCATTTTGCGTTTGCTATGCTTGATATACAAAATCAAGAAAGTTAGTTGTAAATGGATTACGGGACAAAGAAGTACACAGAGATGTTTGTTAAGCTTTGTAAAAAGGTGGCAAGAGTTTTCGAACGCTGATCACAAATAACACTAGTATTCAGCAATAATCTAGCTACATTTGAAACATAGAACAGTTCGTGTCGCTTTTTTCATATTTTATGGCAGAAAAGAGAAAGAAAAAAATTCTCGAATATTATTCATGCAAAATATAAAGTTAATTGTATATTTCATTCGATTCAAGTGGCAAATACACCTTAAGGCATTTTCATGTATATGGTGTACATAATTCTTCTTGAAAATTATTTCACCAATTGAAAGCGAAAAGGCAGATTTAGTGAGGTCCATGAGGAAGTAATACACATCAATGCATAATATGAATTCATCTGTTCTGGATTAAGTCGAAACGGGCTATTTATTATGGTTTGTTAATGTATAAGCAGGCTAAACTTTCAGAAGTGTACAGTATGACAGTGAGTTGCCAAAGAAGGATATTAAAGATTGCAGAAATGCTATGTTCTCATCTTAGGGCCAAAGCAGTAGCAATAGAGGTCATTTCAAAGGAAAAGCAGAAATAGAGGCTATCTGATTCAGAGCAAATACATCTTGATATGGAAAGTGAAGATCATTCGGAATATGAATCGGCAGAAGCAGGAAAGGACTCCAACGATGACGATGACTGAGATAGTGAAAAAGAACAAGATGCAGGCGGTAATGATGATGACATTGGGACCCCAACCAGATCAATAGATGAGATTGAACCAACAAACCGACATTCGATGGGGCAGAAGACGATTGAAAAAGAGCAAAGTGGGAGAACCACTGATGGGAAGGAGGCAGAAAATGTTGGCAACACAAGTGATGGGAAGGACGTTTTAAACAGTGTGTACAAGTCAAATGATACCCCAATAATCATCCAAGATGATTCACGAGCCGTTGAAGCACATAGTGGCCATATAACAAGCACTTCGGACCGCATTGCGAATGAAGCCACACAACATATGCAGCATGATTGCTCAACAGGTCCTGTTCGAATTGAGCATCCTTTGGATCGGCCACACACACCGAGAAAGTTGCGGTCTTATAGTTGCAAAAGGAAAGGTTAGTGAACAATAAAATGCTGTCAAGAATTTGATGTACAAGTAGTCACAAATTTATTTTATTATGTTGTGTCCAGTGTAAACCTTGATACTATTGAGGCTGAATTATGCTCAACACATTTGAGTTTTGCATATTAATTGAAGAATACTTGGCTAATCGGTTAAACGCTATTGCAATGTGCTGCCCCATTAAATTTTTGTATAACACGCATACCTAATCATTATTCTGTCAGTGTGAACTACATATTGAATTATGTTTTCTGATGTATTGATATCTGCAGCAATTGTTGAAGATGAGAATGAGAACAGGCCAACTCGGGCAACGAAGAAAAGCAACATGCTACGGTCAGCCGAGTACCTTCTGCCTTCACACGTGACAATCAGCATTTACGACAAAAGGATCGCTGCATTCGCATGGGAGGTAGATAAGAATCCCAAGTAAGGTTCCTATGTATTTATAATACGATTATGAGGTTATGATACAGTCACTTAAGGATTTATTAGTACTACTATTTGTTAAGTGCATCCCTCCAGTCCATTCCTAATCAATTCATGCATTTTTATGCTCTCCTAATTGGAATTAAATTTAGGCTAAAATGGTATCAATTCTAACAATAAGGTTGTAAAATTTCTCTCAAGTTACGTTTCTTTTACTACTTTTTATAATGAAGAACTAGCATAAGGTAGTAAAATGAAACATATTAGGGGATGCATGGTTTATTAGTGCTATTATTTGTTGGCTGAAATTGAATGTAACTTTATGATAAAGCATTTATATTTTTGTAGAACATGGTTGCTAACAACTGTCAATTTTAAAAGTAACTTTTTGTCTCGCGTAATGGCAGGGAGACACTCATTCAAATGTTCCAATTTTCTCTCACACGAGATGACCTTAGGACTCTTTCTTAACAATTTCTGAGTAAATTGGCTGAATGCCTTTTTCCTTGATGATCATTTCCCTTAAATAAGAATCTATTTACAATCTATTTTAGGTAGTCATCTATACATAGCTAATTACAGCTAATGTCCTAATTACTGATATTCTATTCTAGGTAAATATATATACACAATTAATGAACAAATCTTGGGCATGATTTATGCCATAATCTTTGCTACAATTTCTGCCATTATCTTATGCCATAATCTCTACCATTGATATCCCCCCTCAAATTGATGCTGGGTGATCAACTAGCATCAATTTATCAACAAGAAAGTGATGTCTAGGTTTGGAAAGAGCCTTAGTAAACACATCAGCAGTTTGGAGAGCAGTGGTGATGTGCGGAAGAGAGATGACATGAGCATCAAATGCTTCACGAATAAAGTGACAATCTACTTCAATGTGCTTGGTATGCTCATGAAATACTGGGTTAGCAGCAATTTGAATAGCACTAGTGTTATCTGCATGGAGCGGAGTAGGCTCAATTTGAGGAAACCCAAGTTCACCCAACAATCCACGAAGCCAAACAATTTCAGAACACGCAGAGGACATGGCCCGATACTCAGACTCAGTAGAAGATTTAGACACCCGATCTTGCTTCTTGCTTTTCCAAGAAACGAGAGAGTTACCAATAAACATGCACCAACCGGTAATGGAACGTCTAGTATCAGAACAACCAGCCCAATCAGCATCACTGTATGCAACCAGACGAATAGGAGAGTCGACTTGAAAGAAAAGACCTCGAGCAGAAGTGCCTTTCAAATAGCGAACAATGCGACGAACAGCGGCGAGATGAAGGTGCCTAGGGGCTTGCATAAATTGACTGACTTGTTGAACAGCAAAAGAAATATCAGGCCGAGTAATAGTCAGATAATTGAGGCTGCCTACCAGCTGTCTATATAAAGAAGGATCAGATAGAAAATCACCCTCATCATGACGATATTTAACATTCACCTCCAAGGGAGTATCAACTGAACGACCATCTTGAAGGCCAGCCAAAGCAATTAACTCGTGAATGTATTTATGCTGGTGTAAGAAGATACCAGCTAAGGTGGAACGCACCTCAAGACCTAAAAAATACTGTAAAGGACCCAAGTCCTTCATATGAAAAGAAGTCTGAAGATGATCTTGAAGCTTAGAAATCAAGTCAGTAGCAGTCCCTGTAATAACAATATCATCAACATATACCAGAAGTAGGACAATTCCTTTAGGTGTGTTGCAAAGAAACAAAGAGGAGTCATACTGACTTTGGACAAATGAGAAATTAATAAGCGTAGAACGAAACTTATCAAACCAAGCACGTGGAGCCTGTTTCAAATCATAGAGTGATCGTTTCAACTTACAAACATCAAATGAAGGTGTAGAAAATAACCCTGATGGTGGAGTCATATAAATTTCTTCTTTAAGATCCCCATGCAAAAAGGCATTCTTAACATCCATTTGTCGCAATGACCAGCCCTTAGAAGCAGCAATAGCTAGAACAAGGCGCACTGTTGTCATTTTTGCGACGAGTGCAAATGTCTCCTCATAATTGATTCCATATTCTTGTTTATTACCAAGTGCCACTAACCTCGCTTTATATCGATCAAGTGAGTCATCAGACCGTAGCTTAATGGAATAGATCCACTTACAACCAATGGGCTTAACACCACTAGGACATGGAACAATATCCCAAGTATGATTCTCCTGGAGAGCATGAAGTTCTTCTTGCATAGCTTTTACCCAACATGCATGCTTAGTTGCTTGAGAATAAGAGGTAGGAACTGCAGTAATAGCTAAAGTGGCAGAGAAGCCATACCTAGCAGGAGGTTGACGGATACGAGAAGATCTTCGAAGAACCACTGGAGCAGGCATTGGTTTAGGGTCGGGAAGGATTTGTGATGATGGGGCCCTGTGTCGTTGATAGACAATGCCGGGTTTGAAACGCTCAATTGGTGGCGAGATATCATCAAAGCTAGGAAGAAGGACACGCTTGGAAGGCAAAACATTCTGCTGAAAATAGTACTCATGTTCAAAGAAAATTATATTTCTAGAAACGCGGAAACGGTTAGCAACAGCATCATAGCATAAAAATCCTTTCTGAGTGGTGCTATAACCCATAAAAGCACACCGAACTGATTGGGCTGTAAGCTTGTGACGCTCATGAGGTGGCAAGTGAACAAAACAAACACAGCCAAATGGGTGTAACATGTGATAATCAGGATGGACACCAAAAAGGCGAAAATAAGGAGAGTCAAAACCCAATTGTTGAGAAGGCAGACGATTAATCAAATACACTGCAGTTGTCAAAGCTTCAACCCAAAATGTAGACGGCACTGAAGACTGTAAGAGTAATGTTCGAACAATATCCAACAAGTGACGATTTTTACGCTCAGCAACCCCATTTTGTTGGGGCGTATAAGGACATGATCGCTGAGAGAGAATGCCTTTATGTTGCAAGAAGGCTTGAAAGTTATGTGACACATATTCGCCACCATTATCAGATCGGAAAATCTTAATAGTTGTGGAAAATTGTGTCTCAATATAAGCCACAAAAGTTTGAAAAACAGTAAATACCTCAGCTTTGGTGCGCAAAAGATATATCCATGTGAACCGACTATAGTCATCAATGAACGTCACAAAATATCTATAATGCGCATGTGAAATGACAGGAGTAATGCCCCAAACATCACTGTGTATTATCTCAAAACATGCATTAGCACGTCTACCATAAGTAGGAAAAGGTAAAGTTTTGCTCTTTCCTAACTTACAAGTAGAACAATCAAGAGACAATGCATGAGTAGAACACTGATCTGTTTTTTCAAGAAGACCACGCTTCATCAAATTAGATAATATCACATTATTTGGATGACCTAATCGCCTATGCCAAACGTCAGCCTTATTTTCAACAATCATAGAGGCTAAAGATAAAGGTTTAGGAATAGCAAATTGCAACGGAAATAATCTTCCCACTTTAGGCCCCCTTGCGATCACCTTCCCCGTTATCTGATCCTGCACACGACAACCATCACGAGAGAAGTTGACATTGCAGTTATCATCCACCAACTGACCAACAGAAATTAAGCTAGTAGACAACTTAGGAGCGACAAAAACATGACGAAAAGAATGTCCAAGATTACCAATGGCTGTAATTGGAAGATTACTACCATTAGCAATCTGTATATTTTGTCTACCAGTATACGGCTGCAAATTCTGTAACGAATCAGTAGAGCCGGTCATATGATTGGATGCTCCAGAATCAACAAACCAAGTAGAAGAGATTGTCTTACCTAGGCCCTGAAGCCCAAGGGCAGAAAATGCTGTGAGAATCATCTGTTGGACCATTTCTGGAGTAAGAACAGCCTGATTGGTGCTTGTGGTTGTAAGTGGAGAACCAATAACAGTAGGATCTGAAACTGCAGCGTGAAAAGCTTGAGTTCGCCTGTTTTCTGGTCGTGTAGGACAGTCCTTGATAATATGTCCATTCTGTTTACAGTAATTGCAAAATTTCTTACCACAATTGCGAGCAATATGTCCAAACTCCTTGCAGCTGTAGCACTGCATTGATCCCTTTCCTCTATTCCTCCCTTGTGCAGCATAAGCAACATTGACAACTTCTGATGTCCCTCCAGATGCACTTAGAACAGATTGTATAGCCAATCGCTGTTCTTCCCGTAATAATTCACCAAGACAAACATCCAAAGAAGGAACGGGATTGCGATTCAGCAATCCATCCCGAGTAACCTCAAATTCTGATCTCAGTTTCATCAAAAATTGATCACGAATACTAACTTCATGAACCTGTTGAAGGCTGCCTAAGGCCTCCTTAGGTACTTTAGAGTAGATAAGACCAGAATATTCGCTCCATAAATTAATAAATCCAGAATAATATTGCTCAATAGAGAGATTACCTTGACTGAAGATACTAATCTCGTGTTCAAGTTGAAATCGTCTTGCAGTATTATTCTGATGATATATGCGCTGCAGATAACCCCACATCTCCCTAGCTGTACCAAATGAACGCAAATTGTTCACCATATGAACAATGGAAGCTAAAATCCAAGAAATAATTCTAGCATCCTTTGCCTCCCATTGACCAAGTTCTTTCTCATTGTCGGGAGCAGGAGAAGTCCCATCAATGTGACCCCAAAGCTCCTTCCCTTTCAGAAACATTCTGAATTGAAATTCCCAGGCCGCATAATTCTTTCCTGTAAATTTGATAGCCGAAGTCTCTGTAGGTGAGCTTCCAAAAGAATTCTCAATAGACATTCTTAAAAATGAGAAAGAGAGAAAAAAAAATCTCAAAGCCAAAATGTTGATTAGAAATTAATCAACCCAGAAAACTAAATGATTCAAATATTCAGCTATGGATTCAAGAGACTAGCTCTGGTACCATGACAATTTCTGAGTAAATTGGCTGAATGCCTTTTTCCTTGATGATCATTTCCCTTAAATAAGAATCTATTTACAATCTATTTTAGGTAGTCATCTATACATAGCTAATTACAGCTAATGTCCTAATTACTGATATTCTATTCTAGGTAAATATATATACACAATTAATGAACAAATCTTGGGCATGATTTATGCCATAATCTTTGCTACAATTTCTGCCATTATCTTATGCCATAATCTCTACCATTGATATTTCTGATGGCATGCATGTCTCGACTCGGGTTAGGCATATTTTTTCAACCCGAGAAATAATACATTGTGTTGGTTTGGTAAGGTAAAGCGATAGATTTTCCAAATGACAGTAACTAAACCAATTCTGTTACTGTACTGTGAATACGCAGGTTATGGACATATTTGCCCGGCATATATACTAGGGTGGGGAGACTAACACAACCAGTAGAATCAAACGTTATATTGTCGAGCCTATAGTAGTTGTAAGCATTAAAATTGTTGTTAGATAATGGCTACCATTCAATAAAATATTATAGAAGTTTCACACAAATGCATGTACCAATCTTTTACCAATTGTGAAAATCACCCTAAACATCTATATCCCCTTGTACTGATTGTTAACAGGATGGCATTTTGAATCTTCAAAAATTCGAATCACAGTCTGATGACATCCTAACTACTAAGCTTATGAAGTTGTTCAAGATCCGCGGCCCTGATAAAACGGCTGATCCATCTAAGTGTCAGTTGGTATGGACATAACCTTATCGTAACTATTGATGAGTTTGTATATATTGGCAAGTTATTAGTAAACTACTCTATTATGCTAGTGCTGATGAAAAATTATTTTTTTGTTATGTGTCAGATTCTTGTTCCTGTGTGCGTAGACAGGTACTAGTTTGTGTACTCCTTCCATGTCTCACATCGCATGGTCCATCTGCTAGACCCTGACCCACAACAAGCAAAGAGCAAAGATATTACAGTTCTAAAGCGCTTGGTATGATTGTTTATGGGAGTTGTTCATTAATTTTTATCATACAAAGAGTTACTTGACTATGTTTCATGCAGCAACGTACCCTTGAACTGATAATGACAGCTAAATTTGGGATGGAAATTGGCTTTGCAAGTTTCAAATTCGAAATTGCTGATGTCCCTCATCAGTCCCTCATCAAATTCAAATTCGATAGCATGTAAAATATGGGATTTTTCAATACGACCCCGATACCTTGCTATTACAATGTGTACTACTATCAGTTTAGTATATTGCCATATTTCTGAGTCAAAATATGTTGATCTGAACAGGTTCGATAATGGAGTTTTCATGATGACCTTTCTTGAACACTGGAGTGGAAGATTGGCTGTGCGAATTACTGAGGTGTGATCATATTCTATAACTATCCGTTTGTCTACTTGTGGCAATAAAACGGTTAATAAATACCTTAATCTCCGGGGTTAATTACAAGAGGTGAAATTGTGCAGGAAAATGTGGCGTTCGAATTATGTACACCCCGCGGCTTTGTAGTTCGGAGTATAATACAAAGTTTTAGGACACTATTGCCGCCACGGTTGGGTGTAAACAGTAAATGATTGCAAGATCATCTCCAAGGATGTAAATTTTTCTCTCTGCTGTGTATAAGTAGTTTTTTTGATCTGGCCATATTAGCGACGAAATTTGCATTTTTTTGTATCATATTGTTTATTTATCGCTTGTGGCCATAAAATGTGATTTTAAGTCATGTCCATTGAGTTCGAACTGCAGTTGTCAGTAATAACATTAGCCGAACATGTATATTTATTTATATTTACCGTAACTCTATGCCAACTACTTGTAATACGGGCACTATGAAGAGTATGGACAATGAAGACCAATTACTTGAAAACCCTAAAAACACAGAGGCATTGATGACATGCACTTTTACGAGGGCAGAGTGTTACACACCATTCACTTGACCATAGTTACCTTCAATCAAGTAAGTTTTGTGCAAAATACACGGAGTGTAACTCTGTATACACATACTGAAACTTACCTTCAACAATGTGTAACTGTAGAACAAGCGTCCAATTGTACCGCAATATAAAGTTATGCAATCGGATGTAACATGTCAGTAAATAATTGACATATGAACAAGTCAGTAAATAATGCAACGTTGCATTTGTCTCGTTTTTCAATAGTTGTGTAACATCACGTCAACTACTGGTACAACTTAAGACAAGGTTTGAAGTGTTTTATCTTCAATGTAAATGAATAGTTGTAATATTCTAAAGTAGCCACCCTCAGTCAAAGCACGTGGTAAAAGCTGCAAAATTGTTGCCTTATGTCTGTGACTTATTTCAATACACGTTATGACACTTATAAAGATGCTCGTTCTTGCCTTCACGCTTTATACGAAAGGATTCTGAATTGACATGGACTGGCGTAGACTAGCTTTCGTAGTTGAAAGTGTGTTACATAGATCACATATAAAGTTACATATTGTGCATTACCAGAACACAGCAACCAAAACACATTACCTAACAAACAGGTTTTATACCATTTGTATGCATTATTTTCAAAGTAGAGTGCAAACTAGGAGGCCTTGTGCCTTGCGTGCACAACTTTTTTTGTAAATTTGGACAACAATATGTTACGTATTTCATTCTTACTCATTTAGTACAAAGACTATTAGTTGCAAGTTTATAACATCTCTAGCCACATATTACCACTCGCCTACCTGTATGACTGATCCCGCCCAATTGTACCCTTTGCTTCATCCTCCCATCGAACACTTTGCCTAACATATGCCCCAAAGCAGTTTTACATCGTTCACATGTCTTCATCTACCAATATTGGTGGCGGATCTAGTGAGTTAAGGTACCAATATCGGATGTGTAATTGTGGAAAGAGGGCTGGCCTCAAGATCGTGGAATCACAGAAACCAACGAAAGAGTTGTTGTACTTCGTCTGTGAAATAAAAGCTTGTACTTTTTTCGCTTGGGCTCATCCAATAGGGAGGAATCATGACCTTGTTCAGACTAACTACTGCCCCACCTCATCTAATCGACAAGCAATAAGCAGAGAAAGCTCATTTGACAGTCCCGGAACAGTGCTCCATCAATCAAACACTTTCTCGCATCCTGTGTAACGCATCGAACATTATATTCAACAAATAAAAACCTTCATGACGATTTTGTTATCGGTCGGCCTTCTGTTGCTAGTAATCGCATTTTTTCGCTGACACCACTTTACCCAGACTTGAAGACATATGATGCGGACTTTGGTGGTAGTCAAATGTAGATGTATGCTGAAGAGCAAAGTAGGTTTTATGTCTTCTGCTGTTGACTTTCCATAATTGCCACTTGATCCTTTGGATGTAGAAAAGCATAGATGTAGTGTACCAGCGGAATGAAGATGGGCAAATTTGTAATGCAAAGTAAAGTGAAGTATTACGATGTTACTTACATCTGAAATTACTTGCGTAACTTCAATAATGTGTAACTTTTTGTCTGCACGTGATCCTAAATGTTGGCGTACAGGTCCTTTCAGGATACATCGCGTGAAAATTTGTGCTAATCTATAACTGAGTAGTAACACGACGTAAACTTATCAAGAGTCCCGGTACCAAAAACTTCATTTTTTGTACGCAAAGGATTCTGAATTGACATGATTTATAATTTTTATCAAGAATCAAACGCCGCAAGACTCTTTTTTTAAGTTTGAAAATATTTTGTACTAGTCGGCTACTATCGCTTGTGGGTAGTATGTGGTCCAACAATTTTTCGCTATGATTCACAAACTGCTCATATATTGTTACCTTTAAAATGTTCTTACTTACAGTTTTGTTCGTTCTTAGTTACAACATTCATAAAATTAAAAGTCGAACACAACCCTCACAGATATTACTATATCATCATATGAGAAGGAGGTAGGACTGGCTCACAGAGGTAGTGAATTTGGGTCTTACCCTGACTGAATTTGGATCATACAGTGCTACACATCTGACTTTGGGCCAACAAACTGTTGCAGAAGGATTTGTGCAAAACGTGTAGTGTGTAACTGTTCATTCATATTGTGAAACTTAACTTCAAGTGATGTGTAACTGTGTATGCATGTGACCCTAAATGTTGGCGTGCAGGTCATTTCATGATAAAAGCTTTGCTTTTTGTTTTATTGTCCGTAACTGATTAGAAACACGACGTAAATATTATCACGAGTGTCGGTACCAAAAATGTCACGCGTTGTAGGGAAGGGGGCTGAATTGACATAGTTCAGGCGCTGCATGTGACTCTACAATGCAATTGGCCTGCTATGCGTTGGCCCCTGAGATACCACTTAAGCAAAGAGCACCCTAAACATCTATAAAAGGGCGCGGCTAAAGTTGTATATCCCTCAACAACCAAATTTTGTTTGTCCCCCTTTTAGTAGTCTACTTTCATCCATTGTATTCCACTTCACACTTCTCATTTCACTCTACTGAAGGGTAGCAATGGACCCGAATATGAAATTTATTTTTATAATCTTCAACCCCCCTTCCAACTTCAATTGCAGTCTCATCACTAGAGTGTTCACACAAATACCAAGTTCTTGGGAGCCAAATAGCAGCCAATGGGTTGCATGATGTTCGAGAAGATCTCGCTATTTCAATGAGATGTTCGAGAAGGCCTTGCTACATCAATTATTTTGGAGTTCGAAACGATCATCTCTGTATTCTCATTAGACACGTAATTAAGTGTCTAAAAAATTTAATATGTAGGGGGGAGGAATTATTGTTTGGGCCAAGGGCAATAGCACAAACAAGAGAAAGGCAAAGGTTTATCGTATCTCAACTAGTTCCTATATCACTGTATAACAGGATGTAAAATCACTAGTTGTAATAACAATAGCTGTAACATATTGTAATACACACCTAACAGGTTGTAACTCATTCTGTACTCTTCATTATGACTATTTGTTGCATTATAAAACTTACATTGAACATGGGTAAGTAGTTGTCCCCTAGTACTATCATATTTATCGGCGAAACAATTACCAACATGTGGTCATGTGATACTATTAGGACACCATAATGCGTTTTAATAGTAACATATACCTATTCAAGTGCCTCTGTTTGCCAATTGTATTACTCTTCTTAATACAATTTTAACCCACTTGTCTAAATTTGAACGGAGTGAAACATCGAAGGTGCCTGTACAACCACATGAATAAATTGTAACATATTAAAGGTTTATTCGGTCTCTTGACAACCATATTAAAGGCCGAACCCTCTACTATTACCACAAGGATCGAATTGAACCATTATTTCATCCACACACTATACATTTGACCAAACGTTGAGTCTATTCTCTCGTTAATAGGTGGTTGCCATGCCTTCATCTACTCACCCAGGAGTACTATCCTATGGAGAACAGCATGAAATGACATAACAAGCAGTTGTTCAAGTTAGCAAAAGAAACCATTTACTATGCATGGTCTGAAACAGGTGCTCCGTTAAAAATTTCTATCTCTTTGGTATCTCCCCTCCAATACTTTATCAGTAGATCTTTTCTTTCATCCAACCAAAAAGCAGTAGGTATTAGCATAGTCATGCAACCCACAAACGAAGGATCTCATACAAGCTCACCATCAAAAAAGACGAAAAGTATTGTTGGGTCCAAGAAATGCCCTAAGCAAGTACAAAACACCAGACGGGAGGATTTTATATGGTACTAAACGCGAATTCAGGAATGCTCCACTTAACACCAACAACTCTCTGGGATTAGCTGGCCACATTTTTAAAAATAGCGTTAACGATCATCTACCATCTGGTTATTTCGTTATGGACCATAAACCTATATGGGAGCCTGTTCGTGAGCGAAAAATAGAATTAGAGGTATTTTGTCACTAGCATAGCCTCCGCGTCCCGATAACAAGGTCAACGGACTTGTTATAGGACCACAAACCAATGATGCAAGCGTATTACATAGACTACAGCGAGAAGTTATGCAGATGGAGCGTAGGCTTCACAGGTTCCACCAAATTCAGGCCGCAAAAAGACATGGTATTGGAAAAGAATTTGATGTTCAGCACATTTTAGCAGATCCCATGCTTATATCTGACCCGGGCCTATCTGACTTTACTGAATCAAGCGACGATGACTTTCAAAGGTACATACTCGATTGTCTAATGCATGATGGTGTTCCCAGGTGTTGTATGGGATACGACTAATAACAAGGGATGTAGTCCAATGTTTGTCAGGGTAGCGATAAAACTATACTCATTATAATCTCTATTCAAACAAATTGCTTACCCCATTTGGATATTAATCATGCCTGTTAAACATTCGTAACTAGTTGTAACGTAACAGTAACATATACCTAACTGGTTGTAACCCATTGTGTACTGTTCGTTCTTTTTTTTTTTTTGTTGCATTGTAAAACTTCATTTTAACGTTACAAATTAGTTCTCCAAAGAATCATTTTCTTATGCGCAACTATTACCAACATGTGCTCGTGACCTGGCTTGACCATAATTGAATTAACCTAAAAACTTGTAATACCAATTGATGTGCCTGTGATACATCATGTCAATGGTGTGCTAAATTCGTCAAGCGATGCAAAACAAATGGTCTCAATGATAATGTTTTTATAAAAATACCCCAATAATAATTCGAATTTAGCATCGTAACAAAATGAAGATAATTTGTACTTTAGATTGTCTTATCTGATACATCTTACCTTTGGCGGTGCGATCTATGCCAATAAATATGTTATTAGGGTATGCAATTGAATGTAGTAAAATGTATATATATCACGACAGCCATTCAACTGTTATGGTAGATTTAGTGAAAAATATCTGAACACCAAAAAAACACGTTCAATTCTATTGTAAAATTATTATTTCAATTTTCTACCAACTTTATAATTTCCTAACAATTTTATACAACCCAATACAAACTTTTAATGACTACTAACACTAGATGCGATTACAATTGTAATCCACTTGTCTAAGTTTGAAAAGAGTGAAACATCAATGGTGCCTGTACAACCTCCTCAATAAGTTGTAACAGCTTATTAACTGCTTGTAACGTATATATGCAGCATTCCCAAGTTGGGACAACCACTTAATGTCTTGTTTAAAAATTATAGGTACACATCATTCATCAACCTCATTCTCGGGGGAGGCGATGTCAACGCGTAGTTGCAATCTTTGGGTGTTATTTCTTCTCTGAAATGCGTAACGATGGCAAATCAGCTAATATTATTAATGAAACATACGGTTAATGATATACGATATTCAAGTATCCAATTAACAACATTACATAAATATGTGCTCTAACGATAAAAATTTATCACTTAGGGTGATGGTGAAAATACATGATATGCATCAATATCACAGTGTATTGAAATTGCCGCACGCTCCTCCTATATTATATAATATAAGTATTCGACTGTCAACAAATCATTACCAGTGCCTATATTGCTCACTTACAAAGTTAAATTGGACTAGACATTATAACAAAATGATATATCAGACCATTAAAATATCTCTGACGGAGTTATACTTGAAAAAAATAGAAAATTTGGGATGCATTCATTCTATAGGGACACTTCCAGGAGGCCCCTGATTAGCCAAACAGTGGACTTTCGAATATTATAAAACAATATGTTATTAAAACGATCATACATTAACTACATAATATGCATGATTTGACAGCGTTCGGGTGCCCACCATTATAATTAAAGAAAAAAAGTAGCTCTACTATACGAACAAGAAAGTCTTTATTTTATCTACTAAATGTATGCATACCGTTTCACTTTCATCGATTTCGGGGGCAACAGCCTTTGGGGGGGCATTCACTGTCTGGCTCATTGAATGCATCTACGAGTTTTGTATGGGCCAAATAATTGTATAAGACAAACAAAATAGGTATATCAGGAGGGATGACGGCCGTAACAACATTATCACACAATGAAACATCAATGTAACTATTTATGCTGTTAGAAACATCCAAATAAAAGCAAGAGTCATATCCATTTTATACTAACCGAAACAGAGTCAGTAGATGAACGGCAACCCATAAACATGTGTTCCTCAAATGAAATCGATGTTGGCTCCGATTCTGAGACCTATAGTATTGACATGACAATAATATTATTTCATAATGAATGGTATCTAAACTTTAGTTAATAGTATAACGATAACATTGTTTTAGCATAAATGTTCCCTAAATACCAAAATTGAATCCATACCGTAGTCTGTGTAGTCCTTAACAATCTAGATTTTCTTTTTACTCTGTTAAATTTATCGACCCAACTTCACATCACTCTACTTTTCTTCCCACCGGCTCGTTTTTTAATGCCTCTTGTGACTACTGCCTCTCCCATTTCATTTACAATTTCAATTTTATCCCGTTCCTCCATATTCAGATTTTTTTACTTTTGCAAAGGTTGCTCTTCGCTTTCTGAGAGGAGGAGCTCAACTCTTTTTGCCAAATCGGATATGACAGTGATTACTACTTTGTTGGTGTCCTCCGACATTGTTGCTTGATTTACGACCTTAATCATGGCTGGAGAGAGCTCCCGATAACGAGTTGAAATGATTACTTTTGGATCAGCCACAATTTCCCGTCCTCGCCGGTCAAAACAGTCTCCAGTCCGAGCTCTTTTTGTCCATCGCCTCTTAACATATTCAGGAGGAATTATTTTCATGCCCACGGTATCAAACACCTTCAACACGTGCCCACACAAAATTCCTTCATTCTCGTATTTTTTGCAACTACAACGTACACTTAGATCATTCCGATTGAATACCACTATTCTTTCAGGTCTTCCATCATACCTCATGACCGCGAACTTCACAAACATCCCTGCATCTTGTTGTCTCAATATAACCATAGCTGTTGACTTGCCACATTCATTTTGGAATGCAACAAATACGGTTGGTGAATACGTCTCTGATGCATACACAAGCATAGATGTTTGTCTTAACCCTACTATGGGGAGTTTTTACCTCATTTCATATTCTGCGATCAGTTCATTATGTATCTTTTCATCAACCACCCGATTGAAATGTCTAAAGAACTGCACAAGGTCATGATCCAGTTTCAAATGATTTTTAATTGCTGCATTTAGGCTTTTGCTAAGTTGGGTGCTTCGCATTCCCATAGTCTATCTTTCTTTCATTAAGCACCTTGCCCATTTATCACGAATTCGATACAACCCGGAGAACCATTCATTATTTTCAAGATTGTGTTTCTTCACCATCGCCTCCCACACCCTATTGAATTGTTCTACTTCTTCAAATTCATACATGCAGGCACCAAACATGTATAGAAGATCACTATTTTTCTTGTAGTGATTGCCAAGATGTTTCATAAAATTATACTTTATGTGAAACGTACATAGACCGTGAAATGTTTCAGGCATGACAATTGAAAGAGCGGCTACCATGGCGTGATCTTGATCGGTTAGTATGGTACTTGGACGCTTTCCGCACATTGATTCTAGAAATGTACCAAATACCCATTTGAAAGAATCTATAGTCTCATCATACATAAGGGCAGCACCGAATATCACAATTTGTCTATGTTGGTTAAAACTCACAAACACTCCAAGTGGCCGGTATTCTTTATTTGTTTTGTAACTTGTGTCGAATGTGACTACGTCTCCAAAAAAGTTGTAGTCAATTAACATTCCTGCATTAGCCCAAAAGATATTCGTTATCTGCTCTTCACAGTCCAGCTGTACGGTATGAAAAAATGATGGATTCTCGAGTGTTTGCTCTTGAAAATAATTCAGCTTGCTACCTGCTTCTCTATATTTCACACTCATTTCCCGTCGAGTACGAAGATATCGTTTCAGGTCTTCCCGAGTATATCACACATTTTCCATCCTACCTGCCTCCTTTCCCATAAGCTCATGACTCTGTTTCAATGAAAGCCCAGCATCCTCGCTTATTTCAGCTTGGAATCCTTGAGCCTCACTTATTTTTCTTTGTGATGGCATCATGTGCGAACATTGAACAATGTGCAACTCATGGTTATGTTCTAAGACAAGGTCATGCACACGGTACTTCATTGTCCCTCTAAGCAACACGATAACCATTTTAGCTCCACACCCCGTTTTTGTCGGCGTTCGTGTCCTCTTTGGCATCACATCACCTTTGTACTTGCATTTTACACCTTCTTTGCAACAACTATATCTCCTAGATGTGGTCACACCGTCTTTGTCTTTATTTAGATAGTCTTTGCGTACACTAAAATCCATTTTAAATGCATATTTGTTGTAAAACTTGTACGCATCATCTTCACTGTTGAACTCCATTCCTAATTCAGGGGTCCCATCTTTTGCCAATTTGCTACAATCCATTACTTCTGCTCCGACCAATTATGCATCAAACACCATAATTTGTAACAGTTCATGAATAGTATGTACATAAACGACAACATAAATGTATATTACCATTCATAATGTGTTATGTTACACACATTACTCGTATACCAAATCCTATTATTACGCTCATCGATATGATTAATGTTGTACAAATACTCGTATACCAAATCCTATTATACTCTAAGACAACGGCATTATGTATGTACAAATACAACTCCGTGTACAATAAGTTATACGTACTGTAATGTGTTGGTCACATGATGTAAGTATATTTTAACTGTATGTACATCCACTCGGGTGATTATATTTAGGTTCTAGGTACTTTGTTTCACTGGATCTTATGTCATTCGTCAATGACAACCGTCTAAGCCAACTCCGCATTTTCTACTATTTCTATATTTTGAGGGCCAAACAAGCATTTTCTACTCATTGTAATATATTTATTATATCATATAATTTACTTACAACACCAGGTACACCCATTTATTATTCACATAGGTCGGTCTTTTCCTCTACTTCACCTCATTCAACTCTGTACCTCCATTTTATACACACTGCATGGTCAGGAGAGAGGGGCAAACTAAGATTGTGTCATGAATATGGACCAACTACTGGATGCACAATGATTCATATCAATTGTAATACAGTACCTATAACCTGTAACTAATTTACAACAGGATGTACATTCATTCACTTGTTAAATGTGACTTATTTTTCTCATCTTTCCCTAATTCCGCTTTGCTTGAATACATACCCCTGGGTCTTCCGATAACTACTATCCCATTATAATCCATTACTGAAAAGCTGAATGCTCACACACACACACAGAAATATCATACAACTTTACTATTCTTCTATCATCTTCATATGATGTCTTTAGTGAATCTAATTTCATCCTTCATTTAACAGATGTGCATTTGGGTGACAAATGATTGGCCACAGTTAGTTACATGGTTCAGTCACGTTACCTTGGTCTGCTAATACGCTCTATGTTTCACCAAACTCAGAGAGCGCAGCTGCTTCTGCTATTAAGTTGAAGGACAAAATCTGGTGTTTTATGAGATGCTAAATTTCCTCTGTTTGCTTCTACCTTGCCGCCTGCCTTGTAAGCATTTGAAATGGATAGAACATTTGCTGACCCAGTCACCGAAGTCTCTTCTCAGTTTCTCGGTAACACTCTCGGACGGAAACTGAGAAAAGAGTTTTCTGAGAAAAGAAAACTGAGATAAGACTTTTCTGTCAACTCCCTATCTTCAGACGGAGTACGCCAAGACTCTTCCCCCAATTTTGTTTTCTGCAGCTAATTCAAAATTTCAACTTGCTTTTCAAAATTTCAACTCTATCGTTTGCTCCGTCTGATTCCGTTTGGAAGTCAAAAATTTTTTATTTCGAACAGCGTCGTTTTTACCCTTCTTAAGCCTTCCTGACGTGGATCATTTTTCTCCCCATGTTTTTACCTGTGAGAGGACCGTTCAGGAGCAGTCGGCTTGATGACTGCTCCTGCCCCTAATCCGAGGACTCGGGGCACGGACGGTTGCAGGTGCAACCGTCCCTGCCAATTTTAGTCATTATCAACTGCGCGTAACTTTCTTTGTACATCGTGTAACTTTTTTTTCACAGGATGTATTTTCACAACAGATAGTGGTGGGGCCCACACTTGGCGCGGAAATCGAGTTACATGGTGTAATCTCAGCCGCACAAAATTTTGAGGGCCAATCTTGGCCCTTAACCTGCCCCAAATCCCTAATCCGAAATTTGCTAATATAAGATTCAAGTAGCTAACAACCAAACAACGTGCATTCAAATTGGATGCTTGGGAGAAAGACGTGTCGGATTGCAGTTATTTAAGTGTCGGCCGACATGTTGCTGTCACATTCATAAATGTGCAATTCGTTGATAATCTGGCAACACCCAAGGGGGCAATAACAGGAGGCTGGAGAGATTGGATATATAGTAGTCACAGATTTGTGACAAAAATGGGCGCTGGACACGAGACCTCTTTTTCACTACCCTTCAAACCAATGGTTCTTTTCTATGATGTCCATAGTGACTAAGAGACAACTGTTGATTAATTTTGAAGACTTGGGATGTGAACACTTCTATAGTCTTCACGTGAACCCTTATGGAATTAAATTATGCCGTAGCAGTGGGTGAGATACTTTAATGTCAAATTCTTAATACCAAATATATACATGTCCAAACACTTTTTTGAGAAATTTTTTCCAAAGCTAAATTAAACAAGTTAAATATCCATTCCAAATGCATTCACTATATATATTGCAAACCAGTTACCTCTCTTAGTTGGACTGATGAACTAATAGACCGCAATAGTATATATTAAACTAATCCGATTCTTGATTTGCCTACTTTTTTATTGCAATAAAGTGATTCCAATCTAGTTATCAGGATATGGTGTTGTGTATCTTTTTGCTCTTAAATCTAATTCTTCATTAAAAAAATTAAAAAAAAACTCCTTTGATTCTTTTATGATAAAATTTGTTAATTAGAAATTCCTAATTTCATATGTATTTTCATATTTTTTTTATCCACACAAAATTTTAAAATTTAACCAACAATATGAATCAATATAATTTTATTATCTCTCTTCTTTTTCTTTTGTTTTCTTTTTTTTTTTTGAACGAATTTGATTTTTAATTCAATAGATTGGCCATTTGTATGTGTGTGTGTCATTTTATTGGACCATATAATAATAAAAATTAGGGTTAAAAACCAAAAAACCCTCTATAATGTACCTAATACACAGAAAAGTCCCTCTGTGGTTTCAAAACATACAAAACGACACCTCATGTTTTGAACTAAATTGTAAACTAACAGAATTCGTTAAACTTAACGAAAATGACAATTTCGGCTATTAAATTTACCAGATTCAGCTAAATTTATCATTAAATTTACCGGATTCCGTTAAGTTTAACAAATTCTATTAGTTTACAATTTAATTCAAAATATGAGGTATCGTTTTATATATTTTAAAACCATGAAGAGCTTTTCTATGTATTAAGTATACCACAAAAAGCTTTTTTTATTTTTAACCGTAAAAGTAATATATCAATTATTTAAAATTTTTTGTATAACATCATTGGCTGATAATTGCTAGCTCAATAATTAAACCAATGATAAAAATAAAACTTTTCTGGTTTAACAAATAATGTTGGGTTACAAAATCTTTGAAAATTTGTCAATTAACTATTGGAATGTTAGAATTCTTTTTGACTGATATAAAATTCATGAACATATTTGCCAATCATCAATTATACCTTAATTTGTTTGTATTGGCAACCTTCAGGCTGTAGTTAATAGTGCTCCCCATGCTTAAAATAGCTAGGCTATTTTACAATTTTTCTAGCCAAGATTAAAATATATAATGGTGTGAGACTTTTTTCAGCAGCTTAACAAGAGAAAACCTACAACTTATCAACTGTTTTTTCTTCTTTCTACAATTTACATTAGCTAAAAAGGGTACTTCGAAAAAATGCAGCACATAATGGTGCTTGCCGATTCACAACTGCTTAGGTACTTCATGCTTTAACTTGAGGGTTTTCTTGTTCTTGATTTTCTATGGAACTATTAGCCTTTGCTCCGGAATATGCACTCCCTGGAACCTCAACTAAAAGTTCCTTCTCTTCTATACCATCCCAAGCTTCGACCTGTTGATGTTTCTGAAACTACAAATAAAGATACATAATGAGATACTCAGAAACATGATAAAAAGCCAATCCTTAGAAACGTAATTTCCTAAAGGAAACCTCTAGATTGCTGTCAATTGCGTCATGCATTTGAGGACCATCCAATTTCTTCATTGCAGCCTCAAGTTCTCTCTTTGCATCTGCTCTTGTTATACGTCGTTCAGAACATTGTGCAGCAGTAACATCTGCATGGCAAGCAATGCAAAGGGTCCGCATATTCTCTAGTCTGCATTCACCTGTACAAAACCATGAAGTGCAACTTATATTTAAGAAACTGGAACATCTTTCTTTCAAGATCCAGAGACGATGATGTTCATAAGCAATAATGTTCAGAAATTTGATGATCAAGTACCTCCTCCTTGATATACAGGTACAAGATGGTCTGCATGCCACGCATTGCCCTCCGTGGGATCTTGAATAAGCTTGTCAAATCTGCCGAGAAAAATTGAGATATTATCACCAAAGAATGCAACTGCAGTACTAAATCAGCACAACGAATTGTACACAACGAATAAGAAAGGGGTCAATGTAATGCTAAGTTGCCTCTTTTTGAGGATTGTATACTTCATATGTAACTTGAGGACTTCCACTTTTTTTTTGTTAATTTCTGCTATTTGTTTCTAAAACACCTTCCCATCCCCATTTTGAGATGCATCTTAGGTATAGGAAATTGTAATATCTTCCGCATGATAGACAGTCCCAAGTTTTTTGGCTGAGTACAAAATAGCATTACTAGTCAGATAATATGACTCAACAGATATGTTCCCGCTGCTAAGTCTATACACTGGTGCTGTAATGATTTTCAAATAGCTTTTGATGGATTAACACACAACCCCCCGCAACCCCTGGCCCCCAGAGAGAACCAAAAGTAAAACTCAAACTATCAGAAAAGTTAGTCTGACAAGCTACATATAGCGTTTAAGCATTAGAAATTGACAGGCATAATTATCTGATCATCATGTTCTACAAGACTTAACTGCAAAGAGTTTAGAAGCACATGTAAGAGAAAATCACACCTATAATCTACTTTAAAAAATTGGTTCAAAATAACTTGCATAGTAACTCACAGCTTTTTGCACTTTGCTAACTTTGGAGCAGCTACTCTTATATACTGTTGTCGATTCTCATGTGATAGAGGCTTAATTTTCTCCACAAGTCCATGGCAGTCTAGTTGACACATTGTGCAAATGCCACGTTCGACTTGGAAAAGTGCCTACAGAAAATTTCTTAGTGAGACACCACCAAAAGCTGGCTATTACGTGGCAATCAGACAGAGTTCAGACTAACCTGTCTAAGGTATTTCGTTTTGGTTCTCGAGCTATATTCTACATAGCATTCTAGGTTACAGAAAAGATCCTCGAAATATTCAGGCCTCTTAGCATTCTCATTCCTAAACAACAAGAACTTCGATGAGTGCATCAGAAGCCTTTCTTGAGAAGGGCCAGTAGTCACAAAACTTACATGCAAGGACTTTGGCAGAACTTGCAGAGTGGTTTGTCCTCAGTAGACCACCCTTGTGTGTAGACTTTCTCCTTTTTGGTGCCGCCAATACATAGATGGACCTTTCTCAAAACTGCATCTGATGGTAAGCGGCTGGTTATCTCATCTAAAGGTGTAATACGTCTGGTACTTCCACATTTGAGCAGTCCCTAACAAAGATAACCAGTTTGTTAATTGAAAAATCCATCAAAATTGAAGTCCAAAATAATACAGACCAGAGTCGTAAACCACATTCATCACAAATGTACCCCTTTATCATGGTTGAGGGATTCCATCAGATAGCACAGTTCAGTGGACAAGGGCAACTGCAAAGGCTTCACCAGCAATTTCCTACGTTCTATAGGCCTCAACTGGTTCCATTGCTTCATAAACATTAAAACTGCAGATCGGTACCTATGATCATCTTGTATACAATTTTTTCCCTGTATCATAACATCCTCATGAAGGTCTTCTGACTCAAGTTCTTCAGGCCTGAAACTCAAAAAAAGTGGTCGTGGCCTTGAATCCATTCCAGGTATGCAAGAGTATAAGTGGATCCTTCCAGTATATTGGCTCACCTGAAAGAGGACAAAAGGAAATCAAAGGAGCTTTGTACAAAGTTTAGTAGAAAACTAAGAGAACAAACTATTTATGCCATCCTTAATTTGAAAAATCATACTCTGCTTCACTGCTACCAAACAACAAAAAGAGCTCTATGGATAAATCCAGTTGATAAAACTACTACAAATTCATTTAAATGAAAAAATGAGAAATAACCGCAACAAGTTCAAATTGATATCTAGCTCTTGCAAGGACAGGAAGCCATTCACACTCCACACTTGCCTCATTTGTTCTTTTGGTTGTGGACAATAAATAGTGTAATTTCAAAAGCAACGTTCTTCAGATTGAGGGAAGAGTATATGACCTGGAAATTAGGTTTCAGTTCCAAGTGGAGTTGCCTAGATCACACAACGAAATTGAGGATATAGCACACTACCTATGATGGGCTGTGGTCAGGATTCCTTCAAACATTTAGAGGAATTATGTCGGAACGTGAACTTTTGCTATCATTTCAAATTGAAAAAAAAAATCCTTTTCTGCATGTGTAGAAAAGCTCTTCAAAGATGGAGAATGCAACAAACTTGCTCACTTTTACAATTTACGCGTAACCAAATAAGCAAACATTAGATGAAAAACATTTTCTATTTAGTATTTATTTTTGACTTTGAAATGCCAATAGTAGCACTCTAAGTTGTTGATGATCTATATTGGATCATGTGATCCAATTCAAAAGATTTTGGAGTTCAGTGTTCTTGTAAATAGGTTCTAAGTTGCATGATATTGTCAGAGAAAGAAAGAAAAGCAGTTGGCTGCATGCGGAAACGAATATGGAGGTAATCAGGATTTTCTGCATATATGCCCAACAAAATTTGATGCGGGTTTGTATTAGGTGGCATCCATGCACAAATAACCACTGCATTTGCGGTTGTAGACCATAAGATGTTTGAGAGAAGGCTCAAGTATATGCTTTGGGATTAAACAGATTAAGTATGGCATATTCTCAAACAGAACCAATGGAAAACTAGAAAAAAGTTAAACATCCTATCAAGCATATATAAGCAGTTAACTTCAATCAGTGACGAAGAAAAACAAAAATGTCTGTCAGGATTACCTCAAAGCGCAGATACTCTACTTGTACAGAGCTTGTTGAAGCAGCCTCAATTGGCTCAGAGGCATTGCTGTTTAATTCTACCTCACTTTGTGGGTGCACCTGAATTCCTAAACTTGTAAATCCTAAACAGATTCCCAAATATGGCCCAAAAAGAATAAACAGCAGACAAAGCGACTGTACCTTCTCATTTTTTTGGGTTGCTTCACTATCATCTAAATTATGTGAAGAAATTGTTCCAGCAGTTTCACTGATAGCGACTGAAAATGCATTGCAGCCCAGGGTTGGACTAGCCTGGTTTGGTCATTTCATGCGAACTCTCAGCAGATTCGCAGATGAAAGCAAAGAAGCAGAATGCTAGCACCAAGAGAAGTCAAATAGAGAAAGGCAATGCAACAAATAATCCATACCTCTGATGGAAGGCTTACCACTTCAGAAGATACAATACCAATTCCATTCTCCCCACTACTCCCTCTGTTTGCCACTTTATAAGATTCGCAATATTGATCAGAAGGCCATGAACCTGGTATATGACAGTAAATCTGGGGTATCATGACATTTTTAGCAGAAACCACATTGTCTCCTTCCCTCTGTATAACTGGATCACCATTTCTCTTATCAGTTATTCCAGTTGTTTCAATATTGGAAATCATTTCAACCTGTGTAGTGCATGAAGACCCCATTATGAGTGCTGGACATGACATCAAATTCTGCAGCAACTTACCATAAACTTAAAATAAAATGTGAGCCATCACGATTTCCCAGCCAAACAAAGATGGTTCCATGGAGATCGAGTAGCATAAACATTGTAGCAAACAGATTATGATCTCTGGAGATTATAGCAAACAATGTGACATGCTGTGATCATTTTTTGAAATTAACGTTGTCATATACATCTTTACGATTCTTTGCTTTGCCCTTGAAGTCAAACTACACGTATTGCTGCAGTAGTGGAATTAAATTCATGCCAATGCCCTTTTGTGGGGTTATACAGCCAGAATACTTCTTACAGACACTAATAGAAGTAAAAAGGTGAAAATGAATGCAATGGAACGTTGACGTAACAATTGCTAAAAGATAAAATAAATTAAATCCAATCAGAAACAAGCACAAGAAAAAATATTCTATACCAAGCCTCCAGTACTTTTGCCAACAATGTTAAGCAAGAAGCAACTAAATTCACCCCACGAGGGAATACCAAAAGGCTAGCTGACTTTTGGCACCCCCCATGGAACTTAACTACAACTCACACACACCACTCACAAACGATGTGGGACTCGGGACGGGGAACAAGGGGACTAACCCACTCACTCTGTTTTTACACCTCGCCACTGGTCAATTTTCTTTTGCCAACAATGTTAAGCAAGAAGCAACTAAATTCACCCCACGAGGGAATACCAAAAGCCGCCAGTACTTACTACACCAAAATTTTAGCTCTCCAATTTAGATACCATTTGTTCAAATTCAAAAATAGCCAGGAATGCTCTCTGACTGACTTAGCTACAAAAGAAAAAGAAAAAAACTAAAAAAAAAAAATATATTTGCTAGAGAGTAGCACATAATGACTCAAAAATATTCTAGAGTTGAAAATAAGGGTTTCAGATTCTGAACGGCTAATCTAAATTCAGTTTGTTGTTCAATTACAGTAACTTAAAACATTATTACTTCATTCTAATTGTTCTCCTTATAATTGTAGTTTTCCCCCTGTTAGCCTAAGGGTGAATTGGTTTCAAGTGTTACAGCCTTCCAGATTTCAAAATATGATTGATTAACACCAGGTAAGATAAAAACATTAGAAACATAAATACCTAACTTAGAATAAATTGAGAGATCAATTCTAATAATCCTATAACCAAGGCCTAAAGTATTTTGGAGAACCCCACTATAAATTTTAAATCACGAACCAATCATGAAAAAGAGTTACCTGTAGGAAGCTAGATTTCTTAACTGATAGCCCAAAAACGTCTCTACGACTTTCAACGTCAAATGAAGAATATCCTATAATCAAACTAACAATGGGAAAATAACCTTGATTTCAGGTATTGCAGCATGTTTCCCATTCATTACAGCCGAAACTTCAAACAGACTCTTATTCAACTTTTGCCACCGAGATTCATCTGAAGTACCCTGAATACATATGGTATTAGGGAAAAATGAAAAAAAGGGCTCAGGCAAATGGTGTTAGGGAAAAAAAATCCCTACCACATTATAGGAAATAATTTAAAAATAAAAGAAAGAAAACAAAAATCACCTTTGCACAAAAAATATATATATTGACTGCTTTCGTCTGTCCAATCCTATGAGCTCTAGATTCAGCCTATGAACATACAAGAACCAAGAAATGAGACCAGTAGAATATTACTATAAAATCACCAACTCAAATAAATGGTCAAGCATCTCCAACCCCTCCAGAATAACCCTTTCCAGTAAACAAGTCACAGAAAAACAAATAATGAGAAACTAGAATGCAAAGGGAGAAGAAAGAGAAGCAGATTGGCATGCTAAAAGAAAACTGTACTGAAATAGTCAAACTGTACTGAAGCAGATTGGCATGCTGAACTAAAAGTACTTGGTAATTTGTTCATACCAATAATGGAAAAAAAGTGATTGACATGATAACAAAAAGTTTTATCACCTCTCCCCCCCCCCAAACATCATAGTGACCCAAGAATAAACACTCATAATTGAGGACACAATTTATGGAATTGCAAGGCAAGTATCCAATGACAGTATGAGAAAACATTAAATGCCGTTATTTACCCAAGAGGGTGCTTCGATGAACACCTTGAAGAGGTTTAAGTCCTTGCTGGACTTCTCGAAGTGAATTGAATATAGGTAATTCAGTTATTTCAAATGATTTTTCTGGTTTTGGTGAATTAGGAATCTTTTATCATTTGCAGTTGGTTCATTGTTGATAAAGTTATTATCCTCATGGTAATTAAAAGAATAAATCTTAGTCAAGGCAGGAAAATGTTTGCAAAGCCATGGATGATGTACTTCACTTCAAAGAGAGGCTTCTGGTTAATACAACTTCTTCAGACTGTTATAAGTCGTTTTGTAAGATGCAAGCTTGCCTTATTTACGATGCCTAAAGGTGCCTTGGACGTGATGCAAAAAGTTATTTTGGATGAATCCTGGAGTTCCTTATTCAAACTTCTTCCTTCAAGTTCAGAGGATGTTTTTACTATTTCAGCCTTCATTTACTGCCTAATTGTTAATTGCTGTCTTTTCAAATCTTTAACAAATTAGTCTGCAAGCCTTTTGGGCTATCACCAGCTTGTGATGCATTACCATTGTAACCAAATAGCGAAATCAACATAAACAAGAACATTATAAAGGTACATGGAGTGTAGTATCAAAATTAGGAAAGAAGTCAAATATGGGAAACTATTTAACTTTTTGCACAAGTCTAAGACTCAGATTCCAAAAAAAAAACCCAGAAAAACAAAAAAAACAACTTAACTTGTTAGCTAAAGCAGCTCCATAGGGAAAAGTAACCAAGTAAAACTCTGCTTGAAAAACATTAAATGCGTTCATCTGATTGGACAAACAAAAATGTTGAAAGGAAAAGTTCTTTCTTTCTGTTTCATTTTTGGAAAAGGAACGTGAAGATGGATGAACTAGTTGGAAGGAAACAATCAGTGTATTTTATTTTTGTTCTTGAGATACGAAGAGACGAGATATTGAATAAAAACTACAAGCATACCAACAGATTAAAGTCATTGACTGATCTTGGCCTAACTGCAGGAAATTTGGATGGCTAGATCTAAGAAAATTTGTCATAACTTACCTGGTTCAAGTTAGAGATTTCCTTGGGCAACTCTAAGAAAACAACATTGTTTGCTGCTGTCAAGGTAAGTCCAATGCCTCCAGCTAATATTCCAATTATAGCAATCTTAACCTGTATGAAATGGAATAAAAAGTGTATGATACAGCAAGCACATGGGCCTTTAGGTCTATAGACAGACGCAGGTAACCAGTGCATTTAAGTCAAAAACTAAGCCAGCAATAACGTGAAGCACAAGCTCCAGCAGCACTACTCAGATCAAAGAATCTGAAAAATAGTGGCTTTCAGCATTACAAAGAACTGGCAGAAGCAATAAAATGTGACAACTTTGTCAATACATGTTGAACCCTCCAAATGGCACACATAAAACAACAAAAAGTTGGGCAAGCAATATTGACCTGTTTTGATGTTTGAAAGGATTGAACAGCTTCCTTCCTGTCAATAGATGATACATGTGCATCAATTCGAATATATTCCACGCCTTTCTCCAATAGAAACTCCTGCAATTTGCATAGCTCGAAAATGAAATATGAGCTATATATACTGGATTACTAAAAGCCTTAAAAACATGAAATACCCATACAGTGCCTCTTGAATCCATACAAGAAGCTTGGGCAGTAAACAAGAAATTCTAAGGGTCTCTAACCATCAAACTAGTGGACCGCCTCCAAGATCAAGAATGTCACAGTTGCAATCCTGTGCTTTAACTGTATAATGACCATGGATCTTTAATATTTCTATTGCTGCTTTTATAACTATTATTGTTGAGATCTAGAATATCTTTTTCTATGTATATCCCATGATTTCTGCTCTATTTTAGGATAGAATAATTTACTCCTAATGTATTTTAGGATAGAATAAATTAGCTCCTAATTTTTAGGAAATTACAGATTTCATGGAATTGACAAAAGTCAAATTCCATTTGTACAAATGTTGTACAGAGTCTGGAACAAAAGATATGACAGAACAATTCAGTTCTTCTTTTTGTTCATGGTATCAGAGCTTTTGCTCTTGGGACCTCTTCTTGTCAGCCTTCATTGCTGAGAACTTTCCTTTTTTTCAAGTCTTATTGCCAAGTGCAATTTCCAGCCTTCATTGCTGATTTTTTCCATTAGGGCTTCATTGCCAATTTTTCTTTGAAACCTCCACCATGTCTGAAACTGAAACATCAGAAATCCACTCCAATACCAAATCAGAGGAGACCTCAAATATTCCACAAACAGGGGATTTGCAGAGTATCCAGGCAGCCTACAGGCTCAACGGGAAAAACTATTTGAAGTGGTCACAATTTGTTCAAACATTTCTCAAAGGAAAGGGCAAAATCAGCCACTTGCTTGGAACTGGACCGAAAAAGGGAGATCCTAAATTCGCTGCTTGGGATGAAGAGGATTCTATGGTCATGTCATGGCTGTGGAATTCCATGTTACCTGAAATAAGCGATACTTGCATGTTCCTACCAACAGCTCAAGATATATGGACTACTATTCGACAGACCTATTCAAAGGCAGGAGATGCTGCCCTAATCTATGAGATCAAAACAAAGATCTCAGCCACTAAACAGGGCAACCTTTCTGTTACTCAATATGCCAACCTTCTGCAAAATCTATGGCAGGAACTGGACCAATATCGGTGTGTTCAGATGGTGTGTAGTGAAGATGCAGCCACCTTGAAAAGCTTTATCGAAAAGGATAGAGTTTATGACTTCCTTGCAGGTCTGAATGTGGAATTTGATCAGGTCAGAATCCAGATATTGGGGAAGGAAAGATTATCATCTCTGAATGAGACAATATCATTGATTCGAGCTGAAGAGAACAGGCGAGAAGTCATGTTAGAGCCTAAAACATTAGAAGGCTCTGCAATGATTTCTACAAAGTCAAATAAAGACACAATTTGGTGCACGTACTGCAAAAAATCAAGCCATACGCGAGATGATTGCTTCAAACTCCATGGGAAGGAACAAGTCCTTAGTCGTAAAGGAGGATTCAAAGGGCGAAAAGCCCACTTAACTGCTGGAGAAGACCAAACACAAGAAAAATCCAACCAGGCTGGTATGGGAGAATTCAAGAAAGAAGAAATCGAAAAGCTAAGAAACCTCCTAAATTCCCTTGAAAAGTCCTCTAGTACGTGTTCATTGGCTCAATCAGGTAAGTACCTTAACTCTTATGCTTTAAGTGCCTCAAGCATGTCTTCTCTAGGCTCTTGGGTCATCGACTCAGGAGCTACTGATCATATGACTCACAGCCCAATCAGATTTAGAACATACAACCCATGTCCTGGAAATAGAAAAATTACTGTTGCGGATGGATCTCCTATAACTGTTGCAGGCCAAGGGACAGTAAATCTATCAAATTCTTTGTCCCTAAATAATGTGTTGCATGTCCCAAAATTGTCCTCCAATCTCATATCCATCCATCAAATTACCAAAGATCTGAACTGTAGAGTAATTTTCTATACTACTCACTGTGTTTTTCAGGATTTGGTTACGGTGAGGACGATTGGACTTGCTAAGGTGAATGATGGGCTTTATTACCTTGAGGAGATGAGTGGCAACAAGAAGAACAAAAATCAGTTATCCCTCACCTGCTCCTCAAATAATAAATCTGAAATTTGGCTTCATCATTTCCGTCTTGGTCATCCATCTTTTATTCTACTTAAAAGCATGTTTCCTTCACTTTTCAAGAATGAAGATGTTAGTAGTTTTCATTGTGATACATGTGAAATTGCTAATCATCATAGACTATCATTTCCATTGAGTAATACAAGATCTACGAGACCTTTCTCTTTGATACATACTGATATTTGGGGGCCTTGTAGAATTTCTAGTATTTCTGGAGCAAAATGGTTTGTCACATTCATTGATGATTGTACTAGAACTACTTGGTTATTTCTTATGAAAGAAAAATCAGAAGTAAGCAGTATTTTTCCAATGTTTCATAAAATGATTTGTACACAATTTGGAAGTCTGATTAAAAGAGTAAGATCTGATAATGCAAGAGACTATTTTAATCAAATTCTCTCATCTTTTTTCCAAAAAGAGGGTATAATACATGAGTCATCTTGTGTAGATACACCCCAACAAAATGGGATTGCTGAACGAAAAAATAGACATTTACTCAATGTGACTCGAGCAATTTTGTTTCAACATAAAGTTCCAAAAACTTTTTGGGGGGAGGCTGTTTTAACTGCTGCACATTTGATAAATAGAGTACCTTCAAAAGTACTAAATAATCAAAGTCCCATTGCTGCTCTTTCTGTTTTTTACCCTGATTTTAATGTCTCTTGCACATTGTCACCAAAAGTGTTTGGTTGTATTGCTTTTGTACATGTTCATGCACACCAAAGAGGGAAACTTGATCCAAGAGCTTTAAAATGTATTTTTGTGGGATACTCAAACACAAAGAAAGGATATAAGTGTTATCATCCTCCTTCAAAAAAAATTTTTACCTCCATGGATGTCACATTTGTTGAAAATGAACCTTATTCTCAAAGTAACAATCCTCATCCCCAGGGGGAGAGTTCTTGGGAAGATAAGGAATTTCTCCTTGATCTTCAAAGTCCTACACTAAACTTAAAGTCTTTCAAGCCTGACCATACACCAAATTCTAAAGGAGAACATACTAGCAGTGAACCTGAACCTGAATTTGAAGTTGAACATGCCAGTAAAGAAATTGAACCTGATCTTGCAGCTGAGGGAAAATCTGGTTTAAATCCAACTACACCACTCAAGGTCTACTCAAGGAAGAAAGTTCATATTTCTGAACCTGTGCAAATCCAAGAATCTGAACCACAATCAGGTACTGAAAATTCTGTTCCTTTGTGTGTTCAATCTGACTCTGCTCCTTGTGAATTTATTGATTTAGACCTGCCTATTGCTGTTCGAAAAGGAACACGAGAATGCACTAAGCACCCAATCTCAAATTTCGTGTCTTTCCATAGACTCTCTCCACAACATAAAACTTTCCTTACCACCATCAACTCCATTTCAATCCCACAAACACTACAAGAGGCACTTAGAAATAAGAACTGGTTACATGCTATGAAAGAGGAAATGAATGCCCTAGAGAGAAATAAGACTTGGGAAATTGTAAACCTGCCCAAAGGAAAGAAAACAGTGGGGTGTAAATGGGTGTTTACTTTGAAATATAGAGCTGATGGTTCATTAGAAAGGCATAAAGCTCGGTTGGTTGCAAAAGGATATACACAGACATATGGGATAGATTACCAAGAGACCTTTGCACCCGTTGCAAAAATGAATACTGTGCGTGTTCTTTTGTCTTTAGCCGCTAACTTTGGTTGGTGTTTACAGCAATTTGATGTTAAGAATGCATTCTTACATGGGGATTTAGAAGAAGAGGTGTACATGGAACCCCCACCGGGTTTCAATGAAATGTTTTTTAAAAAGAAAGTGTGCAGGTTAAAGAAAGCATTATATGGATTAAAACAATCGCCAAGGGCTTGGTTCGGAAGATTTACTAAAGTGATGCTAGCAATGCAATACAAACAAAGTCAAGGAGATCATACTTTGTTCATAAAATATTCAAAAGGAGGTGTTACAGCTCTACTTGTATATGTAGATGACATCATCATTACCGGGGATGATCCAATTGAAAGAGAAACACTCAAAAAGTGCTTAGCAAAGGAGTTTGAAATTAAAGAACTAGGGAGGCTGAAGTATTTTTTAGGCATTGAGGTGGCATACTCAAGTAAAGGCATCTTTGTTTCCCAACAAAAGTATGTCTTAGACTTGCTTAAAGAAACAGGCAATCTTGGATGCAAGGCAGCAAGTACACCCATTGAGCCTAACTTGAGATTGAATGAAGAGAAGGATGATAGCACAGTAGATAAGGGAAGATATCAGCGGTTGGTTGGGAAACTGATATACTTGTCCCATACAAGGCCGGACATAGCATTTGCTGTAAGTGTAGTAAGCCAATTTATGCATGATCCAAGAGAGAAACACTTGCAGGCTGTCAATAGAATTCTATCCTACCTCAAAGGGACACCAGGTAGAGGAATTTTGTTCAAGAAAAATGAAGGATTGCTCATAGAGGCATATACTGATGCTGATTATGCAGGTTCTGTTGTAGATCGTAGATCAACTTCAGGATATTGTACATTTCTTGGTGGGAACCTAGTGACATGGCGGAGTAAGAAGCAATCGGTTGTTGCAAGATCAAGTGCGGAAGCAGAGTTTAGAGCTATGGCTCATGGAGTTTGTGAATTGCTATGGCTCAAAATAATACTTGATGATCTTAAAATCAAGTGGGAAGGACCTATGAAACTCTATTGCGACAACAAGTCTGCCATCAACATTGCACACAATCCAGTGCAACATGATCGCACAAAGCACATCGAAGTTGATAGACATTTTATTAAAGAAAAGCTGGACAGTGGCATGATTTGCACTCCATATGTAGCATCAAATAATCAATTGGCAGATGTCTTAACTAAGGGAATGCCAACTTCCAACTTTGAAGACATTACATGCAAGATGGGAATGGAAAATATCTATTCACCATCTTGAGGGGGAGTGTTGAGATCTAGAATATCTTTTTCTATGTATATCCCATGATTTCTGCTATATCCCATGATTTCTGCTCTATTTTAGGATAGAATAATTTACTCCTAATGTATTTTAGGATAGAATAAATTAGCTCCTAATTTTTAGGAAATTACAGATTTCATGGAATTGACAAAAGTCAAATTCCATTTGTATAAATGTTGTACAGAGTCTGGAACAAAAGATATGACAGAACAATTCAGTTCTTCTTTTTGTTCAATTATCATATCCAATTGTTATATTAAGTGCCCCCCCCCTCTCTTCGATACCATTTTCACGGGGAGAATATCTAATATGACTTTCCAAAGCAACATTTGCATTGGACACGCTTAGCTGACCACTACCATCAACCATTCAGTTGTGAAATTACCCAAGACGGTCCATTTCAATATGCAATGGAACGACATTAAAAGATGTCCTTGTAGGTCACCAGTCCCTAACTTCCTTGTTTTGTTACTTGAAGGAGCCTTATTTGGAACTAAAAGTTTTAAAGGTTTTTGTCACTTAGCCAAAAAAGTACTGCTCAAAGACATTGTCTTTTCCAAGAGTAAATCACATTTTACCAAATCGTTTTTGGCATACAAGGAGCAGTGAAACAAAGAAACACATTATGAAGTAATTAACTATGGTTCTGTTGAAATCTAGTAAGGTTCATCCTTAACTATTCTTGAAGCTACCATAAACTGCTAGACCATGATTCTTGTCTTCATCGTAAAGCTGACAGAAGTTTACAAAACACTAAAATAGCATAAATAGACAATTTAATAGAACACTTCTACCCTCAAATACTATAGAAGGCGCCGTCCAATTAATTCTCAATATGAATTTGAAGTTTCTCAAAGCACATCTTTAAATTGCTGCAGAGATAGGAATTTTGTTATGAATTCTGATGAAATAAATATCTATTGTTACACAAAGCACCCAAAGCAAATTGTCATGTGACTCGCATGTGTGTTTCACAGAAATCAAAATCTAGAAATTGCCAGAACCTAAAACTGGACAGAAACAGCAAGATCATAAGCAGAAGCAAGTCACAATCAGATCCATAAAGAGAATACAGAAGACAAATGTAAATCATTCAATCTGTACAAAGGAAAAGTAACTGACCTGTATTCTGTCACACACAATATGGTGATGAGCAAATATTATCATTTTTTGTGAACTGAAACTAGCTTCTGTAACTTCCTCACCATCAAACCCTGAAAGCATTGGATGTATAGAGAGCCACTCAAGGAATCCCGACAGTTTCGCTAGACCCAGTATTTGGTCCTCCTTTTTCATCATGTCTCGAATGTTGCTTTTATCTGAAAATATTTAGAATAGGGACCCAATCTCAACATTTAATAACCAACACGTTTGAAGTGCAACGTTTGTCAGATGCTTCTCCAAGGGAGTAGAACTGATCTAATGATCTTTGAGAATATCATTTACTTGGAATTCCAAGCCAACAATCATAATGCATGTCCATGGATATGCAGCTCTTAAGGATGCTATGATGCAGTGCAGTTAGTTGATTCCTACATTTGTGAGTCACAGGCACTCAGAGAATTTCGACCTCCTGAACAATTTTAAGACTCAGAGTCTTAGCAACATATGGAACAGCATTCTAAACTATTGACAATTTATGTATCTAGTTATAAACTAAGCTCCACTCTGACTTTTAAATGATGCTGTCTTATGAACGCCCGACACCAAAAGTTACAGATAAACCTTGCAAGATATCGCAGAGCTTTATTTTTTATCAAGGGGTCAAGCAATGTACTGCTTAACAGAGATGCAGGATTTCAACAACTAGCCTATTAAGCGATAAAGACAGCAGCAGTTAAGTATTTGTCAACAAACGAGAAAGATCCATGTATAAGATGATTTACTAGAATAGACACTTGGCTTATAAAGAGTAATGCAACCAATGCCTTCTCATCTTGTTTTAAAGAGAATTTGATGAGACAAACCTTTATTTAAACTAGCTTAGGTTTATTTGCTACTCCAGATGCTAGCTTCTGAAAACCTTTCATGGTGCAGCATAAATATTTATTGCACCTTGATTCACATTCAATAACTACTAACAAAATAAAAGACACAACTGAACCTTGACTAAGTTCAGAAAGTTTATCTTCAGTATCATCTGCAGAAGTGTCACTATCGAGCACACCAAGTGCAGCAACGAAAGAAGTAAAATCTGATTTTGCTAAAACCAATCCAAGAGCAGCCATGGCAGAAGCAATATCAGTTCTCCTCAAAACTAATCTCATTATTTTCCGGCGTATGGGTGGTAGCTGTGCCAGCACATGCTGCTTCAAACGCCTTATCTGCAGCATGCAAATGAAGGATAATAATCGCTTGTCCTTACAGAAAATCAGAGCAGAGACACCTTTGAAGCATGTTACAAAAAATATTCCAACCCTTAGTGCAAAAGTAACTTATATTCTAGTCAGAAGGTAAAAAGATATGAGAGGCATCAATACTGACAATGTACAGAGTAACAAAGAAAGTTATTGATTTTGGCCCTTCTTTTTCCTGCTTCTAAAATATGTGACACCAAATGTTCAGAAGTTTCTTCAATTGCAATTGATTAATTGATTAAATTAATGCTATTTTGCAGAAGAAATTGTTGCGTAAACTGGAAAGTTTGAGTGTTGAAACTCCAATTCTAGTGGTGACAATTGGTATCACTGTTACAGGGTTTCAAGACTCAGAATGTGAGTCTCCACCAATGGAGATTATGCTCCACATTTACTCCCAGAAGAGAATACAACCTTAAAATCTTTCTTTCAGCCGACTAGAACAATAGATTAATCTTGCAGCTTTTAAGACATACAGGAAAACAACAAATGTCATGCACATCAGAATATAGTCCATGCTAAACCATACCATGACAGTTTGCCTTAAGAGAACATTTAACTCCTCCAAACGTATGCCCTTTGAGAAATCCTGAAAGATTGAGCAATTTATTACAGGCAAATCATTTTCTGTGCATTAATCATGCAAGACTTAAAAATCTCAGAACATAAAACATCAGGATGTTAAATACCATGTATTATCATGTTTGTTCATTGTACTAGAGGTTTTGTTGTAGCATAGGATGCACTATAAACCACAGGTGGCTAAATAACCTAAACATCTTTTTAGTAATTGTCTTTTTTCATTTGGCAGAAATTGTATAAGTAATACAAATGAGAAAGAAAAATGACGCAAGCCCCTTTTCTGAAAGCACAGTCGAGAAAAGGTCAGTGACAGCACAAGGACAGTTGAAATCATGTTTACTTCAAAGAGAACATGATTTTTATATTACCCGACAACAAAAGATAAAAAGATAATTTATTATGATATGCATGCTCAACAGTGGAGTGCAACCATCTAAATGCTTCTTTCTTTTCCAGGGAGGAGGTGATGGGGAGTGGGGAAGGATGATGGAGTTGGTGATAATATGTTAACATATAATAGATTTATGCTATGAATAATTGAAAATCAAAGTTTTATAACTTGGTTAATAAAATTTAACCTAGTTGTGAAGGGTTATCTACTCCAGTAGTTTCACCAGATAAATAGCAGAAGTTATAATCCTTTAAGTGAATTTCAAACCGCATCCGATTAGACAACATTTTGGAATTGTGCAATCTAACAATCATCAAGGGAACATCCAAAACCCAAGAATACAAGGGAACATCAAGAACTTTGTAAAACCCGCCTTTAAATCTGGGCTCAAAATGCCCTAGGACTAGAATATAAGCATCATTTCATATTCCCTTTTACCAATGAAGTAAAATATGTTAGTCACTGACAAAGTAAAAGTATTTCCACTCCAAAGACCAAAAAAACTACCTGAAAAACCTTCCCTTGACAACCATTAACAAGTTTAACTGAGCAGTATGTCTTTGCAAAATCATATTTGGTCTCCCCAAGCAAGCCCGGCCTAGGAAAAGGATGCACAACCAAAGATATTAAAAGAGCTTAAACAGAATAATCAGAAGTCTAATACTCTAAGAGAATGGGAGACTTACCATAACATATTTATCTGATGAAAAATGTCGAATGGCCTATTATCACCTAGGAACATATGCACAGGTGAAAAGGGAATCCAATTGGCATGATACACATAATCAAAGACAACAGTAGGCAAGATATCCTAATGTAGGTTTCAAGTATATCGACACATCCATTAACAAGTAATGGAAATTCGAAATTTTGACATAGTAAAAAGACAAATGTCAAACAGTTCCATCACAACCTTGATAAGGAGGGAGTCCCAGATAGTAGGATTAAATGCCTGACCTTCATTGCCACATCAAGCACAGATTTTATCTATCAAATAAGGAAGAAATTGGAGTTGATTAGATGACTCACAGGATGCCATGCAACAAAAAACAAACTTCTTGGATTTGGATTAGTAACAGAATTAAAGCGCTATTATGCAATTCAATCAGACCAGCACCCACAAAGAATTTCTTTCAAATGTATAATATGCATTGCCAAGCATGGACAGTCATAGCAGGAATGCCATAAAATGTCTGGAACTCAAGATAAATCTGAAGAGAAGCATTATCATTTAACTACTGTATCATATTTTGGGCGCAATCATGAATTGAACAGCCTAAAGTGTTTATCCTCCAACTTAATTAAATTCTTGCTTTGCATGGGCTGCCCATCTGATGAGTCAACGAAGATTGTTTAAAGGTAAACAATGGAAGAAGGAAATAAAACTTTAGACATCCTAAAGAAATGCCAAAATGCACACCAAGCTTCATATAGGCATATTACCAACTTGATTCAATTGCGTACTATCCCAACAGAAAGATTAACCAAAATTCAAAAATACAAAGAAAATAAAAACTTTTCACCAATTCCCATACAACAAATGCTTCATAGCATCTATGACTCCTAAAGGTCATCTTTTACTAGTGAACAAATACGGTTAGTTCTTTCACGAAGAGAAAGTCAACAATGTGATCAACTATTCTTGCTAACAAGTAACAACCGTGTCACGTGGTCAAGTTCCAACTAGTCCTAGTTTCTAAGTTTGATAAGCATTGACCTTTTTCAGGAAGTCTCCTACGCCATTCATTAGAAAGGAAAACATATATTTGCATTTAAAAGAGGAGCAAGCATCATTTATGGAAATTTTGATGTACAAGCAGTGGTACAAACTTTAGTAATTGGACATTCTTGGTCATGTCAAGTAGTAATATGAGTCCAATGATTACATCATCTTTCAATGATGAATAGACAAAGAAAAGGCTCGCATCACCAGATTGTTGATGGAAATTTCCTTATTGCTACTTTTTTCCTTGTCTTTTAAGGTGCTGTAGGGGGAATGTGTTTACGCTATTCTTCCAAATTTTACTCCAGCAGTTCAAGTGTAATATGAAGTGGTCTATACTTAAAAGAGTCCCATACCTCTTCTGGTTCTGATCTCTTCTTTGTACAACGTAGATGATGTGACTCATCAACAATCAGAGTAGCCCACTCTTGTTGCAACATGCTCCTCCACAAATGATGAAGCATTTTGTATGAAATGACCACTACCTTGGGACATTTAGCTAAACGTGTAGGATTATCTTGATGGCAAAAAACTGAAGAGAAAATTATGAATTAGGCCATAAAAGATGTGGGAGTATGACAGGAACACAATTTGCGTGCAGGATAGCACTTAAAGAGAGAAGTTGATTTAAAAAGTTTTCATGCTATAAGCCGAGCTTAGACAAAATTTAAACAGCAAAGAAGAAAGAAAAGGTTACAAATTACAGTTTCTACATCTGAACATGACAATCAAAAACTAGCTTTTGGAAGGGATGTCAGAAAAGGATGAGAGAATTTAAGTTTCAATTTCAAGAGGTAGATAATAACAGTTCATCAGTTTTTAGCTTAATGATCAGGTAGCTTTTGTTAGATCTGAATCCAGTCTGGACCATAACAACCATTTTTTTGGCCCCCTGAAATATAATAATCCAGGTCCTTCAAATACATAACCTAATGAATACCAACGAACTAGTGTGCCAGCCTGCTATTTGAAGTAACAAGCAAATAACCAATATAACTTGCTTATTTTTGACTGAGCTCACAAAAGAGGGTACACTATCAGAAAGTTTCAAAATGGCTTACCTACGCAAAAAAAAGTTCCAAAATAACTTGAGTAGTTACCAAAATATTTAGGTTTGGCCAAAAGGATAGGATGAAATTATTGCTACCATATCAGGATCCATATAGTTCTTGGTTCACGAAGCATAAACTGCAAGGTATACCCATCCAACCAATTGCCCTTATTATGTAAAGCAACACATAGTACAAACAACAAAGAAACTTCTCTGCAAGATGGTCGAGAAGAACTATACAACAACACAAATGGAAGATGATAGATGGACGGATTTTTTTATCCAAGCATCCTACGTCAGAACAAGAAAAGTAGTACGTTGGAATTAGTGACATAGGAAAGAGATGATAGAGACAAATGGTAGCAGTCAACTAAAGATTATGACAGGCAAAGCATGCACACTTGATATACAAGCTTTGATATGGCATGCCTTGGAAGACAAGCAGCCTGTTGGAGTTGAATTAAGAATCCTTTTTAGCTAATTTAACTAGGCAGTTAACTATAGGAGTTTTTTAGCTAATTTGAATACACATATTGGTGATTACTACCTTCAGTATTTGTCTATGGAATGCATTTCTGATTCGGATTTAATGTTGCGTTAGGAAAGGAATCTTATTCCTACTCTAAATAAGGGATAAGTCTTAGTCCAAATAGGATTTGGTTTAGGAGTCTATAGATAACGTATTTTCTTTCAAGAGAGGACAGGTTTGAGTTAATGAAACTTCTTTCAGACTTTGTTGTCTTCTTAAGGATTGTCAGATGCAATCTTGTTTTGGAGGTGATGCCTAAAGGTATTGTTAAGAGAATATAAGTATTCTTGTAGATAATAAATTAATAAGGGTATTCTTGTAAATAGTTTGTTAGGTTTGTACTCCTATAAATACTAGGTGGTCACTCATAATACGATGACTAGATGTTTTCCTCCCAAATACCTATTGTCATGGTATCAGAACAAAAGTCCTAGGGTTAGGGTTAAACATCTAGCAAAAGTTCTGTTCAGTTTACGCGATACTGTTCATCGCGACTGTTTTACGTGGCACTGTTCATAGCGCACTGTTCACGCGGCGCTGTTCATCTCGAGTTTTGACCCTTTCTTTGGTTTGACGTGCTATTCGCTATGGTTGAAAGGTTTGTTAATGCAGTTACCACTGACCAAGTTGAATCGAGTTCTTCAGTACATGGGTTCCAGAAGACTGTTACTATATCCGAGGAAGATTATATTAAATTCCTACAGTACCAAGTTACTAATCACGCATCTTTTCCCTCTGCTTCTTTAGCACAAAAAGGTAATGACTCATGGATTATTGACTCCGGGGCTACTGATCATATGTCAACTACCTCTAAAAATTTTTCTAATTTTCAAGAGTCTACTTCCTTTCCTCATGTTACTTTAGCTGATTAAAGTTAAAGGACTAGGCACTGTAGAAATTAATCCATCTCTTCCGCTGTCTTCTGTTCTTTACGTACCTAATTTGCCCTTTAATCAATGTCTGTTAGTAAGCTCACTAAATTTCTACAGTGTTCAGTTACTTTTTCTCCTGATTCTGTTGTCATTCAGGATTTGAAAACAAAGAGGACGATTGATGGAGGGCATGAGCATAATGGTCTTTATTTTCTCAACACTAATAGTCCGATTGCATGTCCTGCTACTGTTTCTCCTCTTGAAATTCACTGTCGTTTGGGTCATCCGTCTCTACAAAATTTGAAAAAGTTGGTTCCTACTTTGAGTCAGTTGTCTTCGTTAGAATGTGAGTCTTGTCAGTTTGGGAAACATCATCGTGTTTCTTTTGCTCCTAGAGTCAATAAACGAGTTTTTGAACCCTTTTTGTTAGTTCATTCTGATGTTTGGAGTTCTAGTCGAGTCACTTCAAAGTTAGGTTTTAAATATTTTGTAATCTTTGTTGATGATTTTTCAAGAGTTACATGGTTTTATTTAATGAAAGATCGTTTAGAATTATATTCCATTTTTTGTGCATTTGTTACAGAAATAAAGAATCAATTTGGTGTGCCTGTACGTATACTTCGCAGTGATAATGCGAAAGAATATTTTTCCACTCCTTTTAATACCTTTATGATTAAATTTGGTATTATTCATCAGTCCTCTTGTCCTCACACTCCACAACAGAATGGAGTTGCTGAAAGAAAAATTGGACATTTAATCGAAATTGCTCTAACACTGTTGTTGCACATGATGTGCCCAAACAATTTTGGAGTGATGCAATTCTAACTGCATGTTATTTAATTAATCGCATGCCATCTAATATTCTTGGAGGTCAATTACCTCACTCCATTCTTTTTCCTCATGAACCTGTGTTTAAATTACCTCCTTGTATTTTTGGATGTGTGTGCTTTGTTCATTAGCTTGCTCCCGGGGTAGATAAATTACATCCTCGTGCTATTAAATGTATTTTCTTAGGATACGCACGAGCGCAAAAAGGGTATAGATGTTACAGTCTAGTTTTAAATCGATTTTTTACTTGTGTTGATGTTACTTTCTTTGAATCCACTCCATATTTTATCAAACACGGTATGCCTTGTGAGTTACACCAGTGTCCCTCTTTTTCCTCTCCTGTTTTACCAGTCCCTTCCTCTTTATTACCTGAGTTATCTAGTCCACCAGATTCAATAGCTCGATTATCTCGTCTTCATCTTCAAATTTATTCTCGTCATTCCATGGTTGAGAAAGTTCCTGATATGCCACGCACTTCACCAATTAACTCTCAATCTTCAAATCCAGGTATGACGCCGTCCTCTGAGTTAGATCTTCCTATTGCTTTACGCAAAAGTAAGAGGCATTGTACTTCTCATCCTATTTCTAATTTTGTTTTTTATTCTCGTCTCTCTATGTCATATTCTTCTTTTGTTACTTCCCTTGATTCTGTCTCCATTCCTAAGTCTATTACCTATGCTCTTAATCATCCTGGTTGGAGATTAGCTATGCAAGAAGAGATGTCTGCTTTGAAACAAAATGGTACTTGGGATCTTGTCCCTCTTCCTTCAGGTAAGCCTGTTGTTGGCTGTAAATAGATGTACACTATAAAGTGCAGCCTAATCGATCTATTGATAGATTGAAGGCTCGTCTGGTAGCTAGAGGATTTACTCAGGTGTATAGAGTAGACTACTTAGAAACATTTTTTCCTGTTGCAAAGATTACCTCAGTTTGTCTTCTTATCTCTTTGGCAGCAACTTACAATTGGCCATTGCATCAGTTGGATGTGAAAAATGCATTTCTGCATGGAGATTTGGAAGAAGAGGTATATATGAAACAACCTCCTAGATTTGTTGTTCAGGAGGAGAATTCGCGATTAGTTTGTCGTTTGAAAAATCCTTATATGGATTGAAACAGTCTCCGAGGGCCTGGTTTGGCCGGTTTAGTAGTATTGTCATGAAGTTCAGTCTGACAAGATGTGGAGTAGATCATTCTATATTTTATCGGCATTCTAATGTTGGTAAAATTTTATTAGTTGTTCATGTGGATGATATTGTGATTACACGTGATGATGTTGTGGGAATCCAGAAACTTAAATCCAATCTACAGGCAAACTTTCAGACAAAAGATTTAGGTCATCTACAGTATTTTCTGGATATTGAGGTAGTTCGGTCCAAATATGGGATTTATTTATGTCAAAGGAAATATGTACTCGATATGCTGAGTAAAGTTGGAATATTAGGTTGCCGACCTGTGGATACTCCTATGGATCCTAATGTGAAATTAGTAGGAGATCAAGATGCATTAATAGATGATCCTAGGCAATATCGAAGACTTGTGGGTAAATTAAATTATCTCACTGTAACGAGACCTGACATTTCGTTTGCAGTGAGTGTTGTGAGTCAATTTCTTGATACTCCTCGTACTAATCATTGGGATGCTGTTATACGGATTCTCAGGTATCTTAAGAGTGCTCCTGGAAAAGGGTTGCTGTATCAAAATTATGGACGCACTGATATTGAAGGATATAGTGATGCAGATTGGCCTGGTTCTGCCTCAGATCGAAGATCAACCACAGGATATTGTGTGTTTGTTGGTGGTAATTTAGTGTCGTGGAAGAGTAAGAAACAAACAGTTGTCTCCAGATCAAGTGCAGAATCTGAATACCGCGCTATGGCTCACACTGTGTGTGAGTTGGTTTGGTTGAAGAGCATGTTACTTGAAATTGGGTTTGAGCATAAACAGCCTATGAATTTAGTGTGTGATAATCAGGCGGCTGTTCATATTGCGTCTAATCCAGTGTTTCATGAAAGGACAAAACATATTGAAGTTGATTGTCATTTCATTCGAGAGAAATTGATTGACGGAGTCATCAAGACATCTCATGTACCGTCTATAGATCAATTGGCTGATTTGTTTACCAAGAGTTTAGGGGGTTCTAGAGTGAAATACATTTGTAACAAGTTGGGTGCTTATGATATATATGCTCCAACTTGAGGGGGAGTGTTAAGAGAATATAAGTATTCTTGTAGATAATAAATTAGTAAGGGTATTCTTGTAAATAGTTTGTTAGGTTTGTACTCCTATAAATACTAGTTGGTCACTCATAATACGGTGACTAGATGTTTTCCTCCCAAATACCTATTGTCAGGTATATAGTATAATTCCCAGAGTTTCCTCATTCATTCATATTCTCAATTTGAAGTCTACAGCAGTATTTCTTTATTTCAGGCCTTATTTTGTTTCCTGATCATTCTGCTGATATAACTGCAATTCTTAAGTCTCCTGAAATATCCTAAGGATCTGTTAGCCTACCAACAACATTGTGCTGCATCAAGTAATCTAAAGAGCCAAAACCAAGAAACTAACGTCTCAAAATTCCCACCAAGGATAGCATACAAGTATAGATCGTATGAGGAAAGGAATATGTATGCTGTACAGACAATTACAACTGTCACCAGTTTTTTTTTATTTTTTACATATGCTGTACAGACAATTACAACTGTCACCAGCTTTTTTTTTCTTTTTTTCTTCTAGTTAATGACTGAAGAAATTTTGTTAATGAGCAGAGATACGATGAAGAGGACAAGAAATTCTTAGGGAACACACAGTAAAAGAAACATAAGAACCACCTGCCAATCCCTCTGCAAATTTATTACCTTAAAAATATGATCAGCCCAAGGTGAAGAGAGGCAAATAACACTCAAAGTAAGTTCAAAGCAATAAAATGATCTTTAGCACTCCTACTATTCGCTCTTAAATTTCAGAAGAGAGCTACCCAAAATGTAAATAAACCTAGAAACACTTCCCTGGAATTTACCCATGCTGACTCTTACCAAAATAAAAAAGGCTAACTTGTATGGTATTCATCAGAATAATTGAGCGAACCCACACCTTAGGGAGAAAGGATGAACAAATATTCAAACTTTGTATCTGTTAAATACCGAAGGTAGAGGTCACTATTTGTCTAATTAGGACTTGCACACAGAACACTAATGTGCACAAAGGGCATTCTATGTCTTCATTCCAGCAACAAGTTAATGATATTAGCTAGCCCACTCCTAGCACACTCATCTAGTCTTCATCCATGAGAAAGTTTCTATTGAAAGCGAGAACTTGCTATCCACATCGGTTCTATCTACCCAAAGATATGGAGGACAATATCAGTCTCTATAAATGTGAAAAAGGCGATTTGATCAGAAGAAGCCAAAATCAATAACAAATCATGACCTAGAGTGTCTAACCTTGACCGTGGTGCAAATGAGTTACAAAGACTCAATAGGCGAATTGATTTGACATACCTATCTTTTAGCTTCCATGATTGTGCAAATTCAAGAATCAGCACCAAAGAATAAAATGAAAAGATGGGGGAAATATAAAAAAAAAAAAAAAAAAAAGCAAAGTAAATCAAGTTTTGGGGAAAAAAATGAGCTCCAAGCACTTGATCTACCCAAAAGCACATATATGAGATATCTCCAACCTTGCAATGCAAAAAAGAAGTAAAAAGGAATTTGAAAACTTTAAGATTACTGGGAAATGAACTTCAAAGACCTCATCCTTTTTGCTGGGACTTGTTCTATGTAAACTTGCGCATAAGCAAAACAACCACCAAAGGGAAATAGCCATAATGATCTGCCTTTGGACACCAAAAGGCCAAGGTCCAGACTCTCTCTAGATTAAGGTACGTTCATAATTTCTTAAAGCCAATCAACTATTTTGATTAGCTTTGCTCAACAGGGACATCTGCTATAGGAACAAAATGGATCAAGCTAATAAGACAACAATGATGTCATAGAATGTATCAGTCCATCCACCCTTCTAGACATTTTAATTGAGAGGATTGGAAACAAAAAATCCTCAATTAAATGGATTCAGTATGGTGATGGGAATTCTGCTTTCTTTCATTCTGCAGTACAGCAGAAATGAAATGCAAATTATACTGCTTGGATTAAGGAAGATTCTGGTGGTTGTTTGGATTACGTTTCTGATATAAAATCTTTGGCTGTTGATTATTTTCGATAGTTGTTTGTTGATCATAGAATAGTGGATAAATTTGATTAAAAAAAAAAAGGAAGTACCCTCTGGTAGTGCCAACACCGACAATGTAACGCTTACTCATGTTAAATTTAATAAGAAATCCTTCTCAAGAAAAAGATCATCTTCCAAATATCGAATCAATAGCACTTATGTTCAGACTACCATGATAAATTGCAAATATAAAACTTGAATCTCACTGAAGAAATTATAAGACAGTCAATTTAGAAACCCACAGATCTAGAAATTGTACCTAGATGAATATCAGAAGGCAAACAGAAAGGAAGCCAGCGCTCCAATTCTTCAGCCCATGAGTATCTCAAAATAGCTGGGCAGACGATAAGTATAGGACCTTCATTACTGAAGCAGCCTGCTATTGCAATAGCCTGAAAGCCAGAGTCAACAGTCAAATCAGGAAGAACATACTGTACAAGCATGGAATCATTAAACTGTACTGTTTGCTTTAATTGTCAAGGGATATACTCCATCTGGACCATTAAATGTTACCACAAATGTTTTGGCCACAATTATGTTTGGCAGCTTATGTACTTCCATTTATCATTTGAAATTGAGTTTGCCTAAACTATAATTAATATGAAGATATCTCCTGAAGCAATGCAATTTCGATAAAGTGGGCTTCCAAAATTGTTATTATCTATGAGAAGTTCCAAAGTAAAATTTTAACAAAATTATTGGGAAAAAGCATCTAACTTCATTTCTTATGCAAGAAAATGAATACTCAAATGAGAATGAACACCATGATACCCCTTGGTATACCATGCCTTCTGTTGCTTTTCCTTTTACTTTTCCCCACCCCCACGATTAGCACATCTTTAAAAGCCCTTTAGGTTTTAATCAGAAAGTTAAAAATCGAAGACAATTGCACATTTTCCTGGTAATTTAGATAATTTGTGGAAAATTAATGTTGTAGGCCAAACTGATTATCTTATAATGCAGCAAAAGTTCAATATGTTTCTCCCATTCATGTAACTAATCGCATTTCAACTCTTTGTTTTTGAGCTTTTTACTTATTGCGAAGTGATTTAGTGCCTTGAAATTTATAACCCAATGGTCACTTGTTTCAATAGTCTTTTCAACATGTGCAGGATCAATTTTCAAATTGAAAATAAAACTAACCAAATGAAAAAAAAATTGCCATATGAAAGTCCAGATTTCAATACAACATTTCAAATTCCATAGTAGTCAATGGTAATGCAGTTTTAAAATTATCAAGTGTTTATAAACAAAAATAATACAGGAACCAAAAATTTGTCCACTTAAAATGATCAATAAGTAGTAAAATAGCCTAAGCCAATTTACTTTACAGGTGCCATTGTTGATACTCATGCATAGACCTGGCAACCAAATATTATGCCCAAACAATCCATTTGGACGGGTGCATTTGAATTAAGGAAGCAATTTAAATGGATGGACTTTAAATGAACTCGTCAGAAGTCCATATTTAATTCAAACACATAGTTTGGGCAACTTGTAATCCAGTCACAAAAATAACAAAACAACCAGAAAACTCAGGGGTTAGGTGTAATTTTACATTTTCAGCCCCCAGCTTCCTTGCGCTAACTCTGATCTCAATCTCTCCAACAGGTGGTTGAGACCATAGAGACAATCAGCAATTCTCTCTCTCACACACACACAGAAACTCATACAAGAGTATGTGTACATTCAAACAACTAAATACAAGGTTATGTAATCCAGGATTTCTTATTTTTGGCACTTGATTGAAGGCAGCAATACACACTCATACAAGAATGTGGCTGGCACCATGGTGTATGTAGTAATCAGGTAATTGCTCTATAGAAACAAAAACAAGGATAGCTTAGGGAAGAGATCAAGTAGGAAGGATGGATTTCAAAAGGACATGTAATTTGGTTGAGTTTAGGATTCAACCAGTTTAACACTTCGAATTGATCCTACTTATAGGTCAGTTTTAAATCCACATTTTTCTTAAGGTATCCAAACAAGCTAGGAGATTAGTTTTGGAGATTTGATATCCAAATCCACCCAAACCCCTCAACTTGGACTCAGTCTTATAGTTTTTTAACGAGACTACAGGTATCATCTTAAGGCAGAACCGTGACTGGCAAAATTTAGACAATTGAAATTGTTCATCAGCAGGTAGATTACAGGAGTAAAACACAACAGTTTAACGAAATAGAGAGTTGGTTTCAACATAACCACACCGGAGAATAAGTGGAGATAAAATTTAAAATTTATCATCAGTGGCTTGTCAATGTATATTGTGTACGTACATCTATCAAACCCTGAGGTATAAGATGAGTTCTTCTAGTACCTACTTAAAAATTTATTTCTCTCATTGGCATTCTGTCCAAACAACTGAAACACTTGTCTGAAAGTTAAATCCCAACACTATTTGATCTTTTCCTTTAAACTATTAACCAATACTGACTTCAAATTAGATCCCTTTCCAACTAACACCATCTTGCCTATCCATCTATACCACCATTAAATCACACACATGATCACATCCACTCCTTCCCTCCCTCATAGACACGCTCATACACCTCATTCCAGCAGAACAGCAGTTCCACGCCAATTTAACTATTCCATTTCACTCTGTTGAATGGCTCCTCAACTCCAAGCAATATTAGCAACAGTAGTAAAGGAAGAATGATGGTGCAGAAAAGAAGATACAGTTATATAGCATTCCATGTTGTATCCAACTACCGAATGAATTATTTTTACCAACATGCCTATAGTTTCCGGTAATACAAAAACTGAGTTGTAATTTATTCTTCTAAACCAGCATTTGATGCAATCTCAATTAAGCTTGAATTTATTTGATAAAAGCATCAAGTTCTGTTTTTACATGGTTTGGCTACCTTTTTCTACCATTTCTTCAGTTATAGAATGGTACTAATTGAATATATTGTGTAAGCTATACAAAACTCGGGAACCAAAATTTTTGTGTAACCAAAACAAATCTTTGAGATTTTTCAGAGACCTCCAGACTCTCTATGCAGTATTTAAAATGAGAAACGATAGATTACAAGTGAAATGATATGCAGAAGAAAATCAAAGGACTTCTATTTTTGATGAGGATATTTTAGCTGTTCAATATATCATCTATCAAAAAGTGGTCTCTATCCCCGACCATTGACCCCCTGTAGCATGCTGATGGAATGAAAACTTGAGCTTCAAACAGTTAGTCTATTCATCATTTCTCCTGCATTCCCTTAGCATTGGACCTGTAGAATCAAAACTCAAAATTCAAAGCCTCCTTCCTTCGTTTCCTTTCCAGTTCTATCAAATACACCCCGCTATATATTAGTTTTTTCCACCAATATTAATGGGTATAGCAGGATTCTGAAACACTTCAAAGCCAATTGTAAAGCTTTTCAAAGTAACAGAATATATGGGTCAAGGGAAAATGAAATCAATGAGTAAAATTCAAGCCAGAGTCAGGACTACTTAAGTTAATAGGCTAGGCAATTCAGCCTGGATTTCAATTTATTTTCTATTGGGCATTTAGGTTTCACAAACTTTGAGTTGGTTGGTTCAGGTCGATCTCAAATGCTTCCAACTGCTTTGAATACCATCTAGGTTGCACTAAGTAAGATTCTGTGCCTCATTAATGCTGCTACTCGTAGGCTGTGTCTCCCTTCCATTGCTCTTCTGTATTTATCTTCTTCTTGTATTTCAATTAGGGGCCATCCTTCATGGCAGTTTAACTTGTTAGAGAGTGAAAGGTGGAAGGATGGGAAGCCGGACCGGTGTGTCTTTATGTTCTTAACACATGAAGAACAGCAAAATGGTGAAAAGGAATATCAGCCACAAGGAATTGTACTGCATGGTGAAGGTAACAGTCTTTCTGTAGAAAGAGGCTGCTGGAAAACACTTTCGAAGAAAACAAAGCATACCAAGTACCTGATTCAGCCATTCTTAAACTGATCCCAAAACTCCTCATAGGAGGTCCTATCTATATGTCCCATCTATATACTTTGATATTACACATAAATGGCAACAATTTTTTGCTTATCAAACTAATTATATGTCATTGAGGGTACATATTCCCAGTTTCATTGTTACCTGTAGAGTTTTACCAAGTCCCATCTCATCTGCTATTAGACATCGCCCTCCCCTCCTTAAGCCAAATTGAACACCTTCAACTTGAAAAGGCAGTAGCGCGTCAAGCAACTTTTTGGGGAGGTTCCTGATCAATTCATTAACCTTCTCATCAGTAAGAAATTCAGGCCTATGAGGTATCCATTTGCCAGCGCTATAGGAATGTAACATTGTTTCAATCACATTAAAAGTTCCCCAAGGTATCTCTTCACATTCAACGCCTTCACAGTTCTTCAACAACTTCAAGATTGATTCATACTCCCCAAGGCTATATTTGCAGGCCCTTCCACCTTCATTGTTCTGGGTATAGTGGGGTGGTACAACCTGATTGCAATCAAATAAAATGAATCAACTCTATTTGCACATTTCTCTGCATTCAATATGGGGAGAAAAACAAAAGAAATATAAACATGATATGTCATTTATTTAAACAAAAAGCTGCGATCAAATTGGAATAAACGATAAGGGTTAACCCAGAAGCTTTAGTTGTATTATAACAACTCGTATTGCACTTTTTTCGCATCATAATGATGGATAAATCTCTTCTGGTTGTTTTATCTCATGTTAAAACATAATTGCTCAGTCCCCGCTTTCCCTAGACAAAATATTTACATTTTTTTCCCTTTCACAGACAAATCCAAGAACAACTTACAACCAACTTTAGAAACCTTTTTTCGAATTTAGATGACTCTTATTCTACAATTTTTCAACTCACATTGCGCACATATGCAAACAAAAAAAAAAAGATGCACACAGAGGTGTTCTTGGTTCACTGCAAGATAAAATTTTTGTATACTAGAAAGCCAGTTGATTTTTTTTTTTTTAAATTGTCCACCAGAGGAAACATATTCTCCAGGAGAATAGGACCCTGGAAGCTAATGCAGAAGAAAAATATCCTCATTCGCCTTCAGAATTCCTTCAGCTACAATTTTCATCAAACACAAGTAACTCCTGCATTTGCGCAAGAACAAGAAAAACACCAGCAAGTAACAAAACGGCAAGAAGTCCTTCTTCCAACATCACATCAAACAAAACTAATTTCGCATCTATTCACACGAAAATCAAGAACAGCTCTTTCTACAAACACATTAAATACACATTCAATTGGGAAACAAAAAAGCTCAAAAATATATATATACATACATTAGATAGCCAATCACTCAGCTTCTCGAAGCAGGCTTCATCACCGGGATACGGAAACCCTGGAACCGTAAAAGGCGTGATGAAGAATGAATCAGGGGAGCAAATTTCAAGCCTAGCCCTAAATTTCTCAGTTGAAGGAGGGGAAATTAGTGGTTTTCGAAAATCAGAGCACTTTCGTCCAGATGATGAGAGTTTTTGGCACTTAAACAGCTTCCAAGCACTCTGAAATTGATTGGCGTTTGAATTATAGTTGGTGGTGGTGACAGCGGCGACGGTGGAGCTGGTGGTGGAGGTGGCGGCTAAAGCAGCGGCTTTCCGCTTGGCTAATGCGGCTCGACGGTTAGATTCGGCTCGCTGTTTTTGCGCTTCTGTGATTTCTTCTTCTCCTGATTCATCCATTTGAGGATTTTTATGTTCTTTTTTTCTTTTTTTTTCCCCGTTTTTCCTGTTCGATTTTGGAGGCTTGGTAGCTGGAACTAGGGAAGTAGGGAGGTTTTGAAATTGGGAAAGAAGAGGGAAAGAGGGAGGGTGGGATTGGGTGGGAGAACGAAACGGATGCACACGCACACGCACACGATTTTAAAAGCGGCAGCGGTGGGGACACTTTTAATAATGTCCCCTTTTCTAAGACTTATAGATATAACATAATTTTGCAGTTTACCCCCTAAACTATAATAATAGGCATTTTGCCCCCTTGAATGATATGTTTAGACAAATCTACCCTTTTCATTTTAAGCATTGTTATTTTTCTTTTTCCCTATCATTTTCTTTTTAAATTCTTCCTTTTTTTCTTTAAACATTGTTTAAATAAGTAGACTAGATTAGTCAAAATTTGTTTATTTCTTAATTTCGTATGTCAATATTTTATAAAAAAAAAAAATCTATGGAATACAAGATTTTTTTTCCAAATGTTGAAGTCAATGTCATTTAAGAAATTGAACTTTTCAAATATATAATAACAAAATAGGGAAATTGATTAATCAATTATTAGTAGTATCAATAACAAAAAAAAATGAACTATTATTGTTGTTTATTCTTATTTTTTATTTCACAACAAATAACAATTGCTAACATTTCTTTTTTATGTGATATATAATATGTTACTTTTATTATAAGTACTTGAGTAACTGTGAACTCTTAATTAGTTTATAGGTACTTAAATTGTTGAATTACTAGATTAATATACTTTACAATATAAGCTACATATATTTTGTAATAACAAAGAGTTTATGACAAATTATTAAGAATGAATTTAACAAATAAACAAATTTAAAAAGTAGTTTAAAAAATATTAAAATTTTTTATATAAGTCTTTTCACATCGGAGAGAGACATTGGCTAGTTCCACGAGAGAAGGAGAAAAAAAAGAAAATAAAAGGAAAAAATGAAAAAAGCTAATAGAGAGAAAAAAAGAAAGGATTTAAGATAGTAGGGGTAGTGTTGTCCAAACATATCATTCAATGGGGCAAAATGCCTATTATTATAATTTATGGGGTAAACTGCAATTGGGTATATTTTGGAAGTGTGTAGTTTTTTAGCAAGTTTGTATAAAACTAGTTTTTTAACAACTTTGGCTACAAGAATCCCAAAAAACTTCCAAAGTTTTTTACTTACACACTTCAAATATCTAATACACAAAAAATTTCCCTTCAACTTTTCTTCTTTTTCCTCCCTCACCCAACCCACCACGCCAGCCACTACCTCCACCACCTCTCCCGGCGCCGGTCACCTCAAAAGTTTTTTTTTTCTGTCCCTCTCCCTCACCCCCTCTCCTCCCCTCCCCTCTTCCCCTCTCCCTCCCCCGCCAAGGGGAAGAGGGGGTGGAAGGGGAGGGAAAGGGGAAGAGGGGAGGGGAGAAGGGGGAGAGAAAAAGCAAAAATAAAAATAAAAATCCATGGCCGGCCTTCCTCTGGCGTCGGAGTGAGAGGGGGAGGGGAGAGGAGAGGGAAAGGGGAGGAAAGGGGTGGCGGTGGAGGGAGAGGGAGGGGTGGCGGGGGAGAGGGGAGAGAGGAGGAAAGGGATGGTGGGCAGAAGGGGGTGGTGGGGGAGGGAGTGGGAGGGGGGCGGGCCGAGGGGGTGGCGGGGGAGGGAGAGGAGAAAAGCAAAAAAAAAAAAAAAAGTTTGTATGTGTTTGCAGAGTTCGGGAAAGGGAACAGGGGAGGGGGAAGGGGAAGGGAGAGAGGAAAAGGAAAAAAAGAAAAAGGAAAAGAAAAAAAGTTTTTTCATCTTACAAAGTTTTTCTACAACTTCTACAGTGATCTACAGTAAAGTTTTATACAAACACCCAAAAAACTCACCTTCCAAACAGGCCCGAAATTGTTTGTGGGGGTTTTTTGCATTTAACCCATATATATATATATATATATATATATATATATATATATATAGTAAAGTCGTATTCTCATTCTTATCGCTTTATACTTTCTCTTTCCTATGTGGCTTAATGACAGGGCAAGTGGTTTCAACACGCCCTATAAAATAACCTACGCTCTTCCATCTCTCTCTTCTTTTGCCTTTGTTCATTTATTCCATGATTTCCACCTTTTTTAAAAAAAATAACCTATGCTCTATATAGAGCTTATCTCTCTCTTTTCATAAGCACGAAATCAATTATCAATATCTATTTAAATTAAATTTCAAATATAAAACCGTCCTTATCATCCATGTATGACTTAGAAAACTGTTCTTAGCATTCTATCCTATATTTGCGGTTGATTATCATTCTATCATAATCATATATCTGCGGCCGCTTGCTCCTCTTTTGGTTTGTGAACTTCTAGGTATAACAACAAGGTATGACCCGTATAATTTCTTTAGCATGCATGCCTTTAGTAAAACTATTTTTTATTATCATCTTTTTATATTCTTATCAATATCTCTTTATATCCTTATCAATTCTTATTTCCTACCCAAAGTTACGTACTTTAAGTAACTTAAATTAAGATAAAACTACTTTTAATATCCTTATCAATATCTTTTATATCCTTATCAATTCTTATTTCCTACATAAGGTTACGTACTTTCAGCAACTTAAATTAAGATAAAACTACTTTTAATATTTTTATCAATATCTCTTTATATGCTTATCAATTCTTATGCCTACATATAGCCTCTTTATATGGTTAGGTATTTCCAGTGCAAGCGGTTGGCACATTAAAGTATCGATTTTGGGTTTTCACTCCTCTTGATTATCAGGTAAATCTTCCTTCAATACACATTTTTCTTTTTTAAAAAGACATGTTCATCTTCAATTGTAAGAATTTAGTAACATATCTTGAATTTTGTGTGTTTTGGTTTTATTTTCTATTTGTTTTGTTTGAAGAGATAGGATTTAAAATGGTATTTTCATCGTAAGTTTTCATGTAGAAACATGTTAGATGTTTCCACCGAATTGGACAACATTCATATGCTATAGGATGCATGTTAGATGTTTGTTAATTTTCCTTTGTTTCGTTTGTCCAAGGTACTGGACTTGTAGCTGGTGCTGTGGATCCTTGCTCAGTGCATACTTCAAGAGTTGAATTTGTTATTGTCTCCAGCCTTTTTTTCCCAACCACATGTAAGTCTGTTAGTTACTTTAGTTGAACTATCTATTCTATGTTTTCACTGCTGTTAAACATTCATATTATAAGCATTTGGCTTATGCCTCTTGAGTGATCATGAACTAAAAGGGGCAAATTTATTTTCATTCCTTTTGCGAAGACAAAATGTCTACTAAATTTTCATCTTGAATTGTGAATGATCATGGGTTTTGTTGCCCAGAATTGTAAATACAATTTGTAACTACAATCTGGAACAGTTTCATCTTGAATTGTTCAATTTTATGGAAGTAAATGCTATTGTTGATTATGTCCCATGTTGTTCTTAAATTTTTAATAATCAATTGACGAAGATATTTCTTCAGAAATTTTGTATCTTTAGCTATTATTGCTGTTAGTTACTTTAGTTGAACTATGTTTTCTATGTCTTCCACTGTTGTTAAATATTCATATTATAAGCATTTGGCCTATACCTCTTAAGTGATCATGAACTGAAATGGAAAAATTTATTCTAGTTCCTTTTGTGAAATTTATGTATGTCGGTGTTCAAGGGTCAACGTAACAAGATTTTCATGGGTATAATATATAGTCAACTAAGTCTACAAATACAATTTAATATAAAAGTATTACTCACTTTAATACATCAAATACCATAAATAGTCTAGCCAATTAAATGTACAATATTTTATTTTAGCATGAGGAGGTAGATTTAATATACTATTTTACTTTCTTAATCTATAATCTTTATGTATTGTCTTACACAACTTTGAATGTGCTAAATCATTTATTTTTTTTATACTTAGTTGTCCTGTTTTGCTATCATGCAGTGATAATGGAAAATCAATAAATGCTGATTTGCACGGATAAATGGAGGAGAATGTTCAAACAGAAGAAAAACAAAAAAAAAAAGTTTCTGAAAAATAGAACATTATTTGATACTATTTACTGCACTTTTTATTTCTTCTCAAGTTTTTGAATGTTATGGTATTATCGAATGCTATATTTTTCATTTTTGAATTATTATTCACTGAATTAGATTTTCACATTTATATTATAAGAATACTTTATATTATGATGCACACATAGTAATATACTTAAAAAAGGTTATAATAGAATATACATTAAGTTTGTATTTCATATCGACATTTTTATAAAATTGACTAAATAGTTTATTATTTTTCGAAGATTCCCGTTCAACGAATGGGTACAAAACTAGTTGGCTTATAAATTTAACATTGTTTAGGCCTAATTTTCGTGCAAGTTCGACATGCTTGTTTCCTACCAAAAAAAAAAAGTTTGAGAGGTTTGTATTTGAGCAAATGGGATAAATGGTCGATTTCTTATTGTAGTAACTTAATTTTTTTTCCCAAAATGGTCACTGAAATAATAAATTATTAATTGTTTGACCACTCATCTAATAAGAACATGCATTTTTTTTTGTCATTTAACGAAATTGTGCATTTTTTTGTCAAAAATATATGTTATGATCAATTAAATGATTATTTTCCGTAAAGAATATACTTGTGACCAAAGTAGGGAATTTTACATAATTCAGTGACCATTTTGTGTTAATTTCTCTATTTTCTTCTCTATTTATCTTGTTGTGAATAAACTCAAGTAGGAAACCAGAACCAACCTAGGAATAAAATAAAGCTAATTAATAATATTAAATAGTTAAGCATAATAAAGAACTTACAGGAAATCAGAATAATCTTTGAAATGGAAGCTTTTAATTGTAGAGCCTTTGAGATGAAATCAAACTTCAATTCTTTATTCTTTCTTGAAGTAAGAGGTTTTCAGAGAGTTTCTTAGAACAGCTAAAACACTCGATGCCTCTTCTTCTGATTTTGAATTCTATTTATAGAGGCTTTTGTCTTCGAATTTCATCTTCATTTGGTTAGCAACACCTTTCATTTGAATTTCATTTGCTTTTTCTGCCGACACCTTATCTTCTTTTGATTGGTTGCTTTTGAGATTCTTATCCTTTGAAATTGGCCGACAACTTTATCAAAAGTCTGCTGGGTCTTGAGCACAAGGACCACTGAAAGGATCAAAAGTAGATTTTGACGATGACTCTGCTGACTCATCTTTTTTGTCTTCTTCTTTTTTGTCTTGATTTTGCAAATAATTCAAATATTCTTTAAGCATTTCCGGATTTTGCATCATCTTCTTCATTAAGAAATCATTTGCAATTGTCTCTGAGACTGAGCTGCTTGATTTTTCTTTTTCCTTCTTTTGTGGAGTTGTTGGGGTACTAACTCTTTTTGCATTCTGCTGATTTGGATTTGTCCATTTGAGCTTTTCTCCTATTTCTAAAAATCTTAAAACATTCTTTTGATCACAGAATTCTTGATTGAATCCTGTCCACCATTTGATCTTGAATTCTCTGACTAGTGACATTGAAAGTGGTCTTTCTAGTTCTTGATGAATTTTGAAACTCCAGCAAAAAATCCGTGGTACTTTAAATTCCATGTGGAATAAAATTGGCCTTGTATACTCTTCCCCCTTTGCTTTTTTGAGATAGGTCTGGAATCCCATTAAAGCATTTGGAGGTAGAATTTCTTTTTGAGGCCCAAACCATTGCCACCAATGATTAAACCAAATTGGGAATTCTCTGCTGCAACTTTCTTTGAATGTGAAAAATCATGAATGATTGAAAGGTCTATACAAAAAAACACGATACCATGCCATTTTGTAATCCTGATAAGTAAATCCATCTGGAATGAATCTAACTGAGAAAGACTTTTTTGAATAAAGAGAAGTCCATTCATTAGGAGAACAAACTTTCTTTATAATACATTTTGAATGGATAATTATTTATGGGTTCTTTTTATTTGGAATAGGGAAAATTTCCACAGATTGAGTATCTGTGAGAATCAATTCATAATAGTCTAAATTTTTGGATGGGTCATCTGGTTGCCAAAAACATTTTGAAGGGAAAAGTCTTTGAGTACATTGTAAAGAGGTACTTCTTGATATCTAGTTAAAGTAATATGTTGAGTAAATGGTTTTGTGAAATAGGGATTTTCATTGGATTTCTCAGGAGTTCTTGGAATTTGTTGAATTGGTCTTATTTGAGAAGAAGTTGGAGTACGAGTAGCTTGACTATAAGTCAATGCTGGAAAATCTTGCAATAATTGAAATCTATTTTGAGTTATAGGAGTAAGACCCATCTCATAGTCTTGAGGAGTCTTTGGTCTATAACTTCCTGCTTTTGAATCCATGATCCTGCAAAATTTAACAAATAATACAACTCAATTTTTGTTTTTTCTCTCTAATCTCATAATTATATCCTTCTATTGACTCATCTTCTTCTCCATGAACTCTTTTGGCCCATTCTTTCTGTAATATTGTAAGATCAATCAATCTCTTTTTTGCAAAACATTGTTCTCGAATGCTAAGAATAACTTTTGAAGGTCTCATCTTCACTTCATCATATTTAGGAATATCATATACTTAAATTCTCTTAGTTTTTCCTCCTTGAACTACATAATATATTGTATCTCTCGAAATAATACGAAGATATTTCCTCGTATTATTTTTGTCATTGTTTCCTTTTCGAATTGCCTTGAGCAATTGCTTACTTTGTTCCATTTCCCTGTAAAAGCTCCCTTGTCAAAAAATCAGGAAGAGAATTGTTTTCTCCTTTAATAAATTCTATTTCAAAATCAAATACTGATAAAATTGCTTGCCATCTAGCAAAAATTTGTTTTGAAACAATATTTTGAACATCTTTTTGTAAAACTTCTTTTGCCGATTTACAATCTATTCTGAGTAAAAAATTTTTGTTGTACAAATAATCTTGAAATTTTGATATGCATAATACTATTGATAAGATTTCTTTTTTAATAGTAGAATAATTCTTTTGTGGATTAGACCATGTTCCTGAATGAAATCTAACTAATTCTTCTTTCAAATCATCCAGTCTTTGTTTTAATATTCCTCCATATCCTAATTCTGATGCATCTGTTTCAACTATCATAAAAGCTTTAGGATGAGGAATACATAAACATGGTAACAATTCAATTTTTTCTTTAAGATATCTAACCTTTTGAGTATGTTCTTCTGACCATGGTTTAGGATTTTTCTTTAATCTGTTAAATAATATGGAACATTCTTGTCTTAATTTAGGAAAGAAATCTGCAATATAATTTAAACATCCTAAAAATCTTTGCAATTGATTTTTCTCTTTTATTTCGTTTGGAAATTTATTTGCAAATTCTAAGGCTCTACTTATTGGCTTTATTGTTCCTTTATTTATGTCACATCCTAAAAATCTTATTTTAGTTTGGAATAATTTCATTTTAGATGCTGATACTACCAATCCATTTTTCTTAACTACTTTTAAAAATATATTTAGATGTTTAAAATATTGTTCTAATGATTCTGAAAATATTAACACATCATCAATATAGACTATACTAAATGAACTATAAGGGTTGAATAAATCATTCATTATATTTTGAAATTCTGAAGGTGCAATTTTTAATCCAAATGGCATTACCTTCCATTCATAATGTCCAAAGGGTGTTGTGAATGCTGTCTTATATCTATTTTCAAGAGCTATTATTATCTGTCAATATCCTGATTTTAAATCAAATTTTGAAAATATCTTTGTATTATATAATCTATTCAATAAATCCTTTTTATTTGGGATTGGATATCTAATCCATAATAAAACTTTATTCAATAGTTTATAATTAATAACTAATCTTGGAACTCCTCTTTCTTTTTAAGCTTGATTCATTACATAAAAAGCTGCAAACTCAAGGTGATTTTGAAGGTGTTATTAATCCTTTATCCATTAATATTTGTATTTCTTTCTTACAAAATTCTAATAATTCAGTATTCATTTGTATAGGTCTAGCTTTTGTTGGAATATTTTTCTCATTGAAATCCTTTTCATAAGGCAAATTTATCACATGTTGTTTTCTATCCCAAAAGGCATTCGGAATATCTGCACAAACTTCTTTTTTAATTAATTCTTCTAATTCTGAAATTCTTTTTGCATTTTTATCTCTTTTAATTGTTCTTTAATTTTTAAATAAGATTTTTCTTCCTTTATATAATTTATATGTTGTTTAACTTTAGTAATAGTATTTATTGTTTCATAAATAGATGATGATTGTAATATTTGTAATTCCCGTTGTTTAATTGGAGTTAAAAATTTAAAAGTAATAGTTTTTCCCATAATATTAGTAGAGACTCCTTCATATCCTATTGAAAATGGATATATTTGTATTAAAAAGGGTGTTCCTAATATTATATCATTGCTTATATTTCTTACAATTAAAAAAATTATGTCTAAGACAATAATTATTATTACATATTGATCCTTTTGTAAATTTATATTTTACTTGTAAATTTTCTCCATTTGCTGCCATTAATGTTTCATTTGTTCTTTCACAGTATTTAGTGGGAATTATTCCTTCTTTTATACAACTTGAATCTGCTCCGCTATCCAATAAAACTACATATGTTTCTTTGAAATCTTTTACCATTATTGTAACTAAAGCATACCACTTTTGAAATGTCATTTTTTCTATTATATTTAAATATTGTTGTTCATTTACTGGTTTTTCTGGAATAATTATTTCTTCTGTAGTTAATGTTTTTGAAGTAGAAGGTTGATCTTTTTATTTTCTATTAATGTCATTTTAGCTTCTATTTTTAAATCTTTAGTTTTTAATTCTATAATTTCTTGTTGTAATTGTTTTACTTGAGTCTTTAAACTATTAATTTCTGATTGAAGATCTTTAGTAGTTTCTTTTTTCATACTATTTATATTAGGATATTTATCTATTAATTTTGAAATACTAAATGGTTCAATTATTTTTGGCATCTTGTCTTCTTGTATGATTAAACTTTTTAATCTTTCCAAATATTCCTTTTTAGCTAAAGGATCATCAATTTTTTCTATTATATCTAATAAAAATTCTTTATCTTCCTTTTTTGTAATTACATTTATATATTTTGAATTACTTGAACAATTACAATCTTCTTCACTTCTGAACTACTTACATTTTTGTAATAATCATCTTCTGTACTTTGTTCTTTTTCATTTATTAATAAATTTATTAGTTTATTTTTTATTTCTTCTTCTTCTGCATAGATTTCATTTATTTTTTCTTTTAATTTACATTTGTTTGCTTTATGTCCTACTTTCCCACATTTATAACAAACAATTTTCTTTTTATAAAATTTTTTGCTTTTCTTTTTCTCATAATTTCCATCTTTATTGGATTTTTTTATATCTTATGTATTTTTTATCTTTTTTACTTTTCTTTTTATGTGCTGATGGTGATTTAATTCTTTTTATACCAAATGCTTCACAAAATGATCCTACTTCTTTTGTTTAGGAACCATATTTAATTTGAAGTTTTAATTCTGAACATAATATTAAACCTTCTTTTTTCACAAAAGCAAAAAATTGTCCAAAAGTAATATTTTCAAATGAAATAACATCTGTTCCCATTTCCTTTTGTAAATTATCCATTATTCTTTGTGAAAATAAACTTGGTAATCCTGTAATAAATATTTCCTTCCAAAATGAAGCATTACGATCTGGTTTTCTTAATACATTTGTTTAAAACATATCTTTATACCATCTAAAGTCTGACAAAGTTGGACATCTTAAATTTGTTAAGAATGTTTTATTTGCATTTAACTCTTTTTTCGGATTTCCTACAAAATACATTACTATTGTTACAATTAAAAATTCTGCAGCATCTGATTGTACTTGAATATTACCTTGATCATCTTCAATTTCTTGTGTATGATCTAATATTGATAATTTATCTTGAAGTGTTAAAGCATTATCCCACCAATTTTTTAATTGTCCTGTAAATTCTGATACTAATAATGTTGCAATATTTCTTTCTTGAATATTTTTAATTTTATAAGCTAATCTAGCCATTCCCATTTCTTGTAAAGTGTTTAATACTTCATATTCTGCTCTTCCATCTATATTCCATTCATAAATTGAATCTCCATCATATTTAGTAGTATGAAATTTTGATCTTTCTTCATATTGAATATCTGGGGGACTGGGTCTTGGATAATAATTTCTAGTGCTTACCAGTTGCCAATCTTTTTTATTACTAAAAGGTTTTCTTCTTCTTATTTTATTTATTTGATTATCTCCTTCTTCTTTAAACTGATCTTCTACGGGTGAAATTATATCTTCATCATTTTCTGAATGACTTGATTCTTCTGATGTTATTTCTTCATTTACTACATTATCTAATGCATTTATTCTAGGAGTTTGATTTTGAGTTTCTGTTGTTAAACTCTGCAACGTCTGAGATATTCTATTCAATATATTATCTGTATTGTTTATTTTCTGAATATTAACACTTTGAACTAACTCTTGTTCTCTTTCTCTTGTTAAACTTCTAGGTTGAAAATGAAGTGCTGATATATCATTAGGAAATCTAGTAACTGGTTTTTGAATACTATCTATCTTTGTATTTATTACTTCTATGTATAAAGTATATTGTTCGGATTTTGTTTATACTCATTTTTAACACATAGATTCCATTTGTCTTTCTCTTGTCATTTTTAACATATGGACTTTAAACCTACATGACCACATATCATGGCATTGTAACTAGTTTTTAATCAAATAAAAGGGTAATTATCTAAGGATACTATTGTTCAATTAACTTTGTTAAACTAGTATATTTCTAATTTTCTTGCTAAAGAAGTCATATATTTATAGGTAACAATCATTCAAGAGATTAACAAAAATAAATTTTAATCCAAATTATCGAAAATACAGACACATTCTCATGTAAGTCCTTTTCTTTTATTAATTGATTAGAGATTGTAATCAAAATCTAAGTCTAAATCGTTTTCGTGACCAAAAACTCTTGCTTATTTGGCAAAACAAAAACATTCCCACATGACTAACCTTGAACGCAATGTTTATAGATCATTAGACACAAAGCATTACCACATCAAATAAGTATAATTACTTAACAATTCATTGTAATTTTGGGACCACTCCCATTTAAGATGATACATAGTAATAGAAATTAGAATTCTCCACAATGTAATGCAAATTCTAGCAGGAGATGACACGGCCAAACTACTTATCATTTTTATTTCAATTAGATACTATAATAAACTTACACAATCAATTGAAATTCTTATTACAAAAAAAAAAACTAAAAGAAAAGACAAATAACAGAGAGTGTATATGACCTACCGAAAATGAAATGTTTGTTTATGATGGTGGATCCGCTAATCAAATAGAGATCCCCCTTCGTACCAGCAACATGCAATCCCCAATTCTAAGTGGCAAAAAATACATAGGTGGAGGGATGGCTTAGAACCACCAGCTTTTGGCCTGGTGGCCACCACCAAAGTATTAAAACTTGGTGGGGGTGTGAATCCTTGTCTCCCACCAATTGCCACATTAAGTGGCTTTATTTAAAAAATTCAGACGAGTGCATAAAAAAAATTCAGACGGGTGCCTACGCACCTGTCTAGTCCGGTGGTGGTTCAGTCTCCTCCGAGTTTGTTTCTTATGCATAAATATTTGAACTTTCTTAATGAACTAACGGTTCTTTTTAAATTTATTCATTGCAATTTCTTGAAGAGGATTTCTGGATTTTCTCAAGAATTTACTGATCTACTCTACACTTGAAACAATTTTTTCTTTTTTCTTTTTGAAGTGGTACTTTTGGAAGGCTTTTTGTAAATTTTGTTGGTGTGCTTGATATGAGTTTTCTCAAAGATTCATCATACCTTTAAGGCTTCGTTTGGATTGAAGGATTTGACGAAAGATTTGAATCTACCCAAATCACTCTAATTGTTTGGATTATTTAAGAGGCATTTGAATTTATAATTCATCAATTATTAAAATACATTTTAAACACTATAATAATTTGTAATTTGCAAATTCAAATACATCCTTAATAATCTAAACAATTAGAAGGATTTGACAAAATTTCAAATCATTTGTCAAATCCCTCAATCCAAAATGAACAGTAAGTTCATTCGTGTATGTAAGTTTATCAAATGCATTTGCATAATAAGTCTAACTAATCTTTGCATTGTGTTGTGATTATTTTTAATTTGGATTTTCTATGCATTTTTATAGCCTCACGGACTTAGAGGTTTGTTTATAATTAGACAACTCAAATATTAATTGGTGACTGTAATTTTAGCACAAGCAAAAAAGCCAATAATAGACATTTGGACACTTAATGATCTTAATTGACGAGGCCACTATTGTATATATCCAATGTTAATGTTCTACTTTTTGCTATTTTATTACTTATAGTCATCATAATTTTTTTCCCTTCTTAGGGAAGAAATCCCAATACAAAAATTCTTATTGTAGTTAACTTACATACCAAATGTAAGTAGTCAACCAGTTACTTAATAGTTCTAATTTAGATTTTATCTACAAAATGCTACTCTAAATCACGACATTCTTAAATGATAGACACAGACATGAGAATCTCTAAAATCAAGGAGGTGGAGTATCCTTTAGTTACTCATATTTAAAGCCCTTTTATCATATTTACATGTACTTCTTCTCTGCTCCTTCATGCATATTTGTCTTGGCTTAGATTACATGATTGATACTTACAAGGCATTATGATTATATAATCTAGAATTTTACTTAAACTACTTAATTGATAGTTACAAACAGCTCAAGATGTATAACAAAAGTTTTATTACTTATTCAACTACCATCTTCTTTAACGCTGGAACTAAATATTTAAGCCTTAAGTATTTGATCTTATTGGCCTATTTGATTAACTTCTATACGCAATTCTACTTGTACTTCCCCCCTTTGGTAGCTTAAAGAACAAACAACATGATATTGAATGACTTTGTTGTGGATTTTTGTTTTGTGAAGTTGATATCGGGTTCAAATAGGACTGTCAATCGAGTCGGGCCAATCAAAACTCGGCCCACTCAATCCGATAAAATGCCGATGAGCCTAACCTTTCATTAAGTTGGGCTGAGATTGAGCCTAAATATTAGGTGCGAATCAAATGTGAACCGAATTTGGGTCTTGTTACGTTCAAATTTGATATAGGTTTGGCCTTTTAATTTGAATCTATATATAATTATATAATATATATCTAAATATATAATACTAATACTTATGTATCAAAATATATTAATATATATAAGAAATATTAAATATACAAAATTATGTTAAAAGATTTAGAAGAACAAATATAATAGGTTCAAGCATGTATCAACCCTTGTAAATGTATTCAGAAGTAGTTGGCAGGAGTATGTTTGTGTTATTAGGACATAGGGATTCATATGTTACTTTTTTAACCTTTCTTTTCCCACAAAACATCTAAAATTAAATAGTTGAAAATCAATATCTTTTTACTATTTAAATGGTCTTCTATTAACTAGCTTTTTACATAAACTTTTATTTGCTTATTTGCTTAACTTCAAAAGAAAACCCATCAAAAGTTGATATGCACATGAATATTTACTTAATTTTGAAGAAACTAGAAAGCGAAACATAATCCCGTGCAATGAATGGGATCATGGCTAGTTAGTTAATTAGAAACCTAGATTTGAAAACATATATTAGATTAAGCATGCCAACTAAAAAGGAGAAACAATCAATTAAAAATGTTGCTATGATTTTAAATCAAACAATAACATTAGTTTGTAAGAAAAACAAAACTATATGGAAAGAAAAATGTAAAAGTTCAAGACATTGTTACTTTAATGTCAATTTCTCTCTAAATGCATTGTTTTAAATAAAAACAAAGGAAAAATTCCCCACTAATTGAAGATGCGCAATGGCTTCACTGACCAATTTGAGAAAACTAAGAAATTGCCAAAAAAAATTGTGGTGATTAATTGTCATACATTCTTGCATTTGCTTATTATTTCTCCTATTTTAGAAATATTCCTCTCTTTAATTTTGTTGTACCCTAAGGATTCAAAACTAGCATTCTGACCCGTGCTATGCACGGATTTATATTTTAATTCAAAATAATACTTATATATTATAGTATAGGATAAAGTGTATGAAAAAGGCAAAAAAATTCAAAGAAGTGTATGCTTAACATGTTAAAAAAAGTTTATTTCATAAGTACAAAATGGATTTTCTTAATTTTAATATCTTAAATAAGTTGAAACCAAATTTTGTTAACCTATTGTCAGGATATGATATGATAACAATTTGAATAAAATAATTTAAGTTATAACGATTTATATGATAGAGCAATTGTAAACTTATTTATCAATATATCATGTTATACCTATATATCAAAATTTTTAACATTAAAAATATAAAGTATAACTAATTCATTTTCCTCAATTTTAGAAAAAATTTCTCTCATCTTGTAATTCTAAAATTGTTGAGTGCTTATAGAATAATGTTCTTCATAAATTTTAATATAGATTTAAAATAATCTTTGTAAGATGTGTTTTTAAAATTATTAAAAACTATCATCCTTTCCATCCTCTTTTATCTGTTAATTGGCTATTCGCTACCTTCTATGCCTTTCAAACCTTTTACCATGGTATCATCCTTCCTGTCATATCCTTACAATCCCATTTTTTCTTCTCCCCTTTTTTCGTTCAATCTTGTAGTAGTTTACTTTCATTTTTTGACTTTCGCCACCACTCTTTAATTTCTTGCTATTCTCTTTCTCTCGCTTATAGCTAGCCTCTAACTTTCTATCTTTGCCACCCAATTTCCTATGCTTTTCCCTTCACTATTCTTCCAAACCCTATAAATTCATAATTTGTTTTTTTAGGCTAGTAGTACTTTATTTTCTATTTAGTGATTTCATAATTTAGGATTCACAAATGGTCCCATTATTGATATTTTAAATCCATGACCAATGAATATTATTTTCTTTTTGTTTTCTATATAATTTGCCCTTTTAGTTAGGATTACTAAGTTGAAGAGTAAAATATTGTTATTTACTTTTTTACTTTTAGTAGGGTTGGTGGTTTTCTTGTTTATTTACCCTCACATTAATAGATTTCAAATCAAATTCCTATATAAGTGGACCACTTCTTACTTTTAAATTCAAAAGATATGAAAGGATATATAACAATTAAAAAAATTAAAATTCTAAAAAAAAAAATGAATGAGGAGTTATAAGCATTCTTATTTAACCATCCAAAAAACCCTCCCTGCAATACATATAGATATAGATATATAGATTTTTATAATATTATGTGTTTTACCCTATTTCCCAGGTTAGGCGAATTGCATTCCCTATTCCTTGTTTTCTTTGTAAGGTTGTTATCTTAATTACTTATTTAAATCGGAGTCCTAGAAATGGAATACGAACCCAAATGGCAGTCTCACATTTGACTCATTCCCTCTCCATATCTCCACAATTCAGTTCCTGTTCCTCCTCTCTAGATGGAAGTTAAAAGAGATGGTAAATTGTGGTTTTTGATGAAATTATGTTGTTATCTCTTATTATTCGGTTGGAGGAGTTTTAATTGAAGTGGAATTGTTAATTGGAGGAGTATTAATTGGAGTGGGAAGGTATGCGAAAGGACCCTATTTCCTAGGTTAGGCAAATTGCTTTCCCTATTCCTTGTTTTCTTTGTAACGTTTTTATCTTAATTATTTATTCAAATCAGAGTCCAAGAAATGGAATACGAACCCAAATGGCAGTCTCACATTTGACTCATTCCTTCTCCATATCTCCACAAATTCAGTTCCTGTTCCTCTCCAGAAGGAAGTTGAAAGAAATGGTAAATTGCGGTTTTTGGTCAAATTATGTTGTTATCTCTTATTATTGGGTTGGAGGAATATTAAATGGAGTGGGAAGTGTGTGAAGGGAGGAGTGTTAGTTAGAGTGAAATTCTTATTTGATGGAAACGTAGTAGTGTGTTTCAAATGTGGACATGATGTATTTTACGAAATAAATTAAATATAAAATGTTAAAAAAATGGAATTGAGAGTGGGAAGGTGTGTAGAGGCTCGTTGTTAAAAACCCCTTCTCAAATTTATATAGATATAGATATTCTTAAAATGCCTATGAACAGCAAAGAATTTTACAAATTTTGAATGAGATGTGGATTTTTTAATTACCTAATGGTTAGTCATCAAAATTTTGTAAACCAAATCATTTGACTTGATAGTGTTACATATAATCGATAATAATACTTTAGATCATATTACCCGCCCATGCTATGTATAGTAAAAGTGAATGTACAAAAACCATTTGAAAGAATTTAACATTATCCCGCTACCCTACTACCCCTCTGCAATCCTTCCCTTTCCCACACTTACAATTCAAATCCCTACCCCAACTGTTCCATTTCTCACCTATAATATAGCACTATTTATCACCTTTTCTCACTACTCTTTTCTTGCTCCTGCAGCCCTACTCTCTCTCTCTCTCAACCAAAGATTAGCTTATCCAATCCCTTCTTTCCCTCCCCCTTCACCATTCACAAATAGTTTTGTCATTGCCTAGATATTTTTTACCAAATACCAAATCTTAAATCCTATTTTATGTTAAAATTGAGGTTTAAGGTGTAAACTCCTCGACTTTCTTAAAAATATTTATAGTCAAAATTTTCTAAAGAAACTAAAAAATAACCATCCAAATATAAGCTTGATCATTTAAGTTAGAATATGTTACTTTTGTTCAAGTGAATATAGGTAATACCTTCACCTTAAGTCCTACCCTTAGTATAAGAGTGTTATGTTACACATATAAATAAAAAAAATATGATGCTCCATAATGTATTGCTCTGATATGTTAGAATACTGCAAAAGAAGAATAGTGAAAAGAAAAAAAAAATACCAAGAAGATATATCATAAAGAAAATACTATAGTGCTAACTACTAAACAAAAGAATAATTATGGTTGTATAACTGATTAGAACTTGCAAACATTGTTAGATGATGAAGGATATGGTGTTAACTTCTTTACCTCAACCATGCATAATAGATTTTTTTTCACAAAAAAAAAAACTAATTAACTAACGTGAGTATGAAAAAGTTGTCCATTACCTTGGACAATATTAATAACGAGTCTTTCCCAAGTTCAAATAATAATTCAAAATATCTCTCTATATAATAAAGCATGAGCAATGGTTTGATGTTAACAAGTGTCATTGTTTGTTATTCCAAAAGGAAAATTTGCCAAATTGGTCCCTAATATTTTCACAAAAAAATTTTTTAGTGTCCAACATTTAAAATCAGTTAGAATTGTTCCTAACATATAAATTATGATCCATTTTGGTCTTAATGCTCATATTTGCTCATTTCTCTGACTGAAAATAGCACGCCTCTCTCACGTGGGCAATATTTTTAAGGGTAAAATTGGAAAACACACTTTATTCCCGGTTGAAAGCAAATGTACCCCTTTTCACCTTTCCCCCTAAAATTACGGTCACAAAAAACCCCAGTTTTCCCCCTAAATTTTGGGAGGAAGCATATGGAGAAGACATTATGTACTTAATGTTGAATAGGGCCCCCTTTTTCTTTTGCTTTCATGCTAACCAGACACCAAGCACCACAAGACCAATTGCTAGAAAGCCCACGAATCCAATTGCTATGACAACTCCACCCTTCATACCCTCACCATTTCTGGATATTGTGATTGCAGCAATATTTGGAGTAGGTGTAGTTGATCTTGCAGTGGGTTTCTTAGGGGCAATTACTGGTAAGGCCGAGCTAGTTGGAGCATCAGCTTGGGATGTATTATTCTAGAAGGCGGGGGAAAAGGTGGAATAAGAGATGTGGTGATGGGAGGAGGAGACGCCAGCGAAAGTGGAGGGGGATTTAACAAGGATGGAGCCTGGGAAGAAACAGGCGGTGGAGGTGGAGGTAATGCAGGAGAGGGAGGGCTGGTGAGCGGTGACTTTATAGCGAGAGGAGGTGGAGAAACTAGGTAGGTGGTGATGGGACTGCAATTGACAGAGTAGGAGAGGGTGAAAGAGTTGGAGAGAGAGGTGCTACGCCAAAGGGAGGGGAAGGTGATGCTTGTGGGGAAGGAGGAGGTGATAAGTTTACAGATGGAGGGGGGCAGCAGGGGGTGGCGGTGGTGGCATAGACGGAAGAGGAAGGAGGGATAGAGGAGGTAAGGAAGGGGAAGGGGGCGGTGTTGATAATGGTGATGGTAAAGATTGGGGTCGGGGAGGAAGGGAGAAAGTAGGATGGGTTGGAGGAGAGGATTGAGAAGGTGGAGTGGAAGAGGTTGAAGGGGTAGATGGAGGTGGAGTATCGGGAGTCTGATTAGGCTACTGCGACACATTGGGAGAAGGAGGTGTAATGCAAGCATTAGAAGGAGAAGAAGGTGGTGGGACTGCATTAGAAGGAGAAGAAGTTGGGGAAAAAGAGATAGAGCTGCTATTCTTCCTCTATTGCACAGCCATCCAGTTGCAGCTGAGTTTTGGATATGCCGGTTGGTCTTTTAGGGGAAAAACTAGGGTTTTTTTTACTGTAATTTTAGGGGGAAAGGTGAAAAGGGGTACTTTTGCTTTCAACTGGGAATGAAGTATGTTTTTCGGTTTTGCCCTTAAAAATATGCCCATGTGAGAGAGACATGCTATTTTCAGTTGGAAAAAATGAGCAAATATGAGCATTAAGACCAAAATGGATCATAATTTATATATTAGGGATGATTCTTGCTGATTTTAAATGTTAGGGAATAAAAAAGTTTTTTGTGAAAATATTAGGAACCAAATTGGCAAATTTCCTATTCCAAAACTATCCTTTCAACATTTACCATTATCTACTCGCATCTTATTTGGAAAATCTCCTACTCGTATATAACTACCATTATATACTTATCACTACACTTAACTAGTCCGCCAATGAATATTCCATCACCTCCCAAAAATCTCTCTAACTAATTTTTTATTCTATATCTTTTTTATTATTATTTTTAAAATATGCACACACATAGTGTGTGCCCTACCCACTAGTTATCTATAAACCTCAAATTGATGTCCAATCATAAGTACAAGATATGAAAATTTAAAGTTAAAGCCAAACTTCATAGAATGTTATCTAATCATTTTCTTGTTTTGAGTATTGTGGGTATATATTATTAATTTTATATGTGCATAGTTCTTTTTAGGGTTAACCAGCATTTTGACCCGTGCTATGCACCGGTTTGTATTTCAATTCAAAACAATAATATATATATATTTATTTATATATTATATTACAAGATGAAATATATGAAAAAGGCTAAAAAATTATACTAAATTTATAATATAGATTAAAATTTATAACCATATATCAAAATTTATACCCATATATCAAAATTTATAATATAAAAAACATAAATTATAACTAATTTATTTTCCTCAATTTTGGAAAAAAATTTCTCCTATCTTGTAGCCCTAAAATTGCTGAGTGCTTATCAAAAAATGTTTTTCATAGATTAAAAAAATCTTTGTCAGCTATGTTTTTAGAGTTTTCAAAATTATTAAAAACTATCATTCTTTTCATCCTCTCTTATTTGTCGGTTGGCTATCCATTGTCTCGTATGACATTCACACCTCCAATCATAGTGCCTTTCTTCCTATCATTTTTTACCACCTTTGTCATACCCTACAATTCCCTTCTTTCTTTCCCCCTTTCTCCACCCAACTTTGTAGTTCACCTTCATTTTTCGACTTTTTTGACCACTCTTTAACTCCTCAGTATTCCATTCTCCTCTCCTCTAAATTCCTATTCCCTCCCCTAATTTTCCACCCCTTTTTCTTCATCATTCTCCCAAGCCCTTGGATAGGCCCCCAATCTCCATACCTCATGCCCAATCTCCTGCAATTCCTTTTCCCTTACTCCTCTCTTCTTCTGCCACTCAGCCAAATTAGAATAAAGTAATACTACAATTTTTCATTTAAGATATATTATGCTATAAAAAAATCTATAGTTTTCTTTTATATGCTTATGAGAATTATATGTACACATATGTACACAAAAGTTTAGAAAAAACACCAAATTTAGTTATTGTTCATATTAACTTTCAATTGGCCACACTCAAAAAATTGAATTAAATGATTTTAAATTTTCAAAGGAGAAATTTTGTTATATATATGTAGCAATTACATATTTACATATGAAAAAAATAAAAAGAATATATAAAATAATGAATAATAACCAAGGCTATTCTTAGCATTTGGGTTTTGCACTATTATTCAAATTTAATAAGAGTCAAATTTGGTTAAGATATATACAAATCAAGTAGATGCAGTTTAGGGTCAAATGTTCTATATATTACCATGTTAAAAGGCTAGTAGGACTTCATTTTTTATTTAGTGATTTCATAATTTAAACTTCATGAATAGTACCATTCTTGATTTTTTAAATCTATGACTAATGAATCCTATTTCCTTTTTGTTTTCTATATAATTTGCCATTTTAGTTAAAATTACTAAGTTGAAGGGTAAAATATTGTTGTTTACTTTTTAACTTTTAATAGGTGTGGTAATGTTTCCTCTTTATTTACCCTCATATTAATAGTTATCAAACCAAATTCTCATATAAGTGGAACATCTTCTTACTTTTTAAATTCAAAAGATATAAAAATTTAAAAAATTTAGAATTCTATAGAACAAGAATGAGGAGTTGGAAACATTTTTACTTAACCATGCTAAAAACCCTTCTCAAATTTATATAGATATAGATTACATCTACCTCCCTTGAGATTAGATCAAATTACCAATAAAATCTTAAAGTTTAGCCAAATAACAGTCTAACTCTTTGAATGAGTAACCCTTTTTAGTGTCAACTCACGTTAGTTAAGATGTTAACAAAAAAAACTAGTGTGGGAGTCCAAAAATGCCCTTGTATTTACCTGTATGTCATCACAAACTATTTTTTCTCTCTGATTGTTAAGTAAAATAAAAAGTTTTTATCTTTGTATTTTTTTCGTAAATATAATTAAAGAATTGGCGAACCTGAAAAAATAATTATTTGACAATTTTTTTGAAAAGAAGTTGATAATTATTTAAATAGAGAAATCTATTTTAGTTTAGCCCAAATAATAAACATTTAAAATAACAAAAAGAATATTGGTAAAAGAAAAACTTTGCAATACGAGAAAACCAAAGAAATGCACCATGAATTATCCAAAACAGAGAAAACATATCAAACAAAATTGAGAAAAAAAATGTAGAGGAAACCGTCAGCTAAAGGCCCAGAATGAAATATTTCTTCTCACCTGTTCCCATCCTTATACTGACCAGGTCCATCACTTCAAAGACTACTTGCATAGCTGTTGCAATACTAATCTCTAACTTCTGTCCCATCATCTTTTTCAGACTCGCAAAACGTAAATGCATGGATGGATTTAATTGTGCATACAAATCAAATTAATGACATATACCCATGACAATCTTTTGGCTAAAAATCTTAGGAAATTTATGGATCTCAAATTAAATAGGTTTTGAGTTTTTAAGAATTTGTGGGTCTAAAAGAAAAAGGGTTCTGAGTTTCGGGTCCTTGGCCCTTGATTAGTGAATCTTTGGCGCTTTTATGCTGATTTATTGGATTGTTTCTATTCTATTTTTCATGAGGACTATTTTGCTATCAGATTTGTGGTTATAAGCATTGATTTGGTAGGAAACTAAGTAGAATGGCAGCAACTTATTTAGCCTTTTAGCAGCTTTGACACTACTTTTTGCCAGATCTGAGGTCGAGATCAATTTACATGGAAAATTGAGTTTAAAGAGCAGGTTTGGCAAACTTTGCCACCAGAAGAAGGTGATCAGTGGCAGCCAGACGTGGCGACACTAGCTGTTGCAAACCATTGCTACCATATCCGTTATCTTAAAAGCTTGTACAAATTTTATTGACAATGGAGATGCAAATACACTAGTCTAGCTTAGCCCCTTGTGGGCATATAGTCAGTTCACAGACTCTGCTTAAAATATTTAATAGAAGTTACTAATCGGGAGCTATTTGTTATTTAGCCAAACTTTAGGGTTTGTTTGGTAGTTTGGTCAAACTTGGGGGGAGATAAATGTAATTAACCCTTATTTTTAATATGATTAGCTAGTTATATTTAGGTTTATTTCAGTTTATTCCCACAACTATTCTGTGATCAGACTTTTTGCCCTAAAGTTCTAATTTTAGCAATCAACTACCTCAAACTTAGCCTTAAAAAAAAATAGCTCAAACTATTGATTCTTAGAACAATTTAAAAATGAGCTAGATTGGATTAAAAATTTTTATGCATTGACAGTGTAATGATTTTTTTTATACTAGTAGCATTGGATATATACCACATGTACATGATTGAATTTCAAATTTGAATTCATGATATATGGTATGATCTAAACCTATTTGTGTGATAAAAATATTTACACTGATAGTGTATAAAAAGGTTATCCTAAGAAGAATGGTGTGACTGATATACCCTTAATTTTATTTGAACTTCCAATGAAAACCTGAAAAACCTAGGCCTTTTTTTATTGGACCAAAAAAAGAAAATAAATAATAAAAGTATAGTCCATGAACAATCTTATCACTCCCAAAACCCAAATCAACACCACGATAAAGGTGGCACCACCACCACCACCAACCTTAGTAACCTTTTCAAACTCACTATAAGCAAACTAAGGCCCTGTTTGATAACTCAATTTAGCACTTAAAAGAATGTGGATTTAAAGTTCTATAAGAGGTAATAGTTGAAATTCAAATGGTGGGTGGTTAATTTTTAAATTCATCTTTGAATTTCAACTGCATGTTTGGTGATTATTTTTTACTTTTAAGATGGCTGTTGATAGGTGGTGAAGGTTGAAGTACAAGTAATAGAAGCATGTAATCCTTCTTCTAGTTGGAACCTATGGTTATACATGTCAGAGTTAATTAATTATTGCCTGCTTTATGTGATGTAATGTGTATGTGTGACGTGTTTGTATTTACTCATAGTCATCATAAAACTCTGATGAGTATAATAAAAAAATGTTAAACATACACATATTTCGTGCATGATCATTTCAATTAAATAAAACTAATTGGAATGGTAGAGTGGATTGATTGGGAAACTATATCAGTTATAATACATCAAAATTAAACATAATAAATGTGAAAATTAAGAAAAAAAAGTGGGAAGAAAATAGGCAGGATTAATTGTTGTAAACAAAAATAAAATGCTTAAAATGTGACCTTAATTCATGACCAAATAAATTGTGCGCAAGAAAATACACGATTAAGTGTATAATTACAGGATGTTAAACATACATAGATGTCGTGCATTATGCTTCAATTAAATTAAACTAATTGTTATTTGGTTCCTTTCCATTTGTTACGTGGGATGATTGACATGCTAGTACAAAATCTATAATGGAAAGATTGAAGGCACAATTGATTGAGAGAAAAAAAAAAACTAATTGATAGAAGGGTTTGTCTAACAGGGTTAAGATATATTTTCAAGTATCATATTTTTAGAAATGTAAGATTAATTAGGAAAAGTAAATAAATACAAGGAAGGGTAAGTAAAATTAAATAGGAAAAATATATAAATGCAAGAGAGGTAATAAATGTTAGTATGTGTATATACATTGTAGGTTTACTGAATGTTAAATGTATTAACAAGTGCCCATATGATAAGGAGGGAGGGAAGTGTTGGGTGGTACGGGAGGAAGGAGTGTAAGCATGAGGTTTCGGGTTCGAGTCCTCTTGTTTACACTAAAAAAAATTAAAAAATAAAAAAAGGGCCCATACTACAAAAAACTCTTGGTGGAATTAAGTCTTTTGGTTAGACTCTTCTTTAATGTATTCCACACGCATATACACATCCACACACATATTGGTTGATAATAAAGATCAAGAAAGGCAATTACTTATTTAGTAGATTGATGAGTTAGCTTTCCCATATTTTTTTGTGGTAACATAAAAACAAATTTTGGCCTATAATATGTTGCTAAGAAATCAGATTCCAAAAAAGAAAACATAATAAATAGTAGAGAAATTTTAGAAAAAGTACAAGTAATTATACAACTTGTATGGATCTGTATGCATCATATGCTAAAAATATGAAACACAAAACGATAAAAATGTAAAAATTGTCATCATTTTAGAAGTATTAACAAATAATCTAACCAAATAATGCTAGGGATTTTTCTACTGGGCACTTGCTAATATAGATAAGAAACAACCTACTTAATTAAGACACTAATTATTTCATATCTCGGAAAGTTATTTTTAAGGGATTCACATACTAAGTAATATACTTAATTTTTTTACCTAAAAATAAATATCACAAATCTTTTGTTGGCACTTATCTCAAGACTACTATTGTAGTCACTTGGCATCTATGAATAAAATGCCAGATAAATGATGTTTGGTCCATTTTGTCTCTTGAATGACTCATTAGTGTATTCATCTCCTAAACTATTATTTAATAAAATGGTATCGAGAGAGTTTTTGAAAATACTGCAGATTAAAACGTTGTTATTCATTCTTTCAATTAGAAAGTACTTGAAGTTCAAGTGTATCTTAGTTTGTATCATTATTCATGAATACAAAATTAATGATGTTTTTTCTTTATTTTTTTTTTGTCTTTAAAGTACAAAATTGATTGGAGATTTGCAGAAGGCGTTCACCAGAAAAATATTGAAAAAGATTTATTTTGTCAATTTTTTTGAATTTATCATTTGTTTTTTTGTATTTTTTAAAAAGTTTTAATAATTTACTATTTTATGTCTTCTTCAAAAATAAATTATATTTTTTCTTTCAATTTGTCATTATGGGGATGTAAAGTTCCAACTTCATAATAGTCTCTCTCTCTCTCTCTCTCTCTCTCTCTCTCTCTCTTAATAAGCCATAATGGTTTTATTTTGGTTTGGTTTAGAATCCAGGAACCAACTCTCTCTTTGCAATTAAAAAAATAAGATTATAAAAATAAGTCACTTTAGGAACGTAGATAGTATTATACATCTTTTAGACCAAAAAATATAAGAATAATACCACAAAGTTGGTCATACTTTGTTTCTCAGTTTTACAAAATGAATTATCAGATTTCTAAAATTATTAGTAAATTGATCAAAAGTTGTTATAAAAAAGAAAGTAAGAAAGGAAGAGAATTAATTGTTACAAAAAATAGAAAAAGAATAAAAAAGTAGGAACTCAATATGTTGATTAAAATTTGTTATAAATAAGGACATAATGAATTATAGGAAAAAATTTAAAATTACCCAAATTTTAGTAATAGTAATTTCTGATATGTAATCAAGCCAAATATTCAGTATACATTGGATATATATAAGTAGATATATGTATATGTATATAGAAAAAACTGTAAACTGATTGATAAAAAGATTTACTAAGACATAATTAATACAAATGTATATAAGGCAAAAACTAATGAATTGAGTAAGAAATGAGGAAGTGAAAAGGGAAGAGAATTAATTGCTATCAAATATAGAAAAAGAATAAAAAAACCTAAACACATAAAAATAAATATGTCCATTTGGCGAACTGAATAAGTAAGGAATTAATTGTTACCAAAAAAAAATAAAAGTAGGAAATTTGTGTTGATTGAAATTTTTTATAAATGTAAATAACAAATTCTAACAAAAATAAAAATTGGCCAAATTTTTGTAATAGTAACTTCTAATATAAAATTTAGCCAAATAATAAGAATACAAGATATGATTGGAGAGAAATATAATTAAAAAAACTATAGGTTGATTGATACAAACATATATAAGGTAGAAAATAATAAATTGATTGAAAGTTTCTATAAATAAGGAAGTGAAAAAATAAAAGGAATTAATTGTTACCAAAAAAGAATTAAAAAAATGCAAACATTAAAGGGTTAATTACATTAACATCCCTCGAGATTTGACCAAACTACCAATCAAACCTCAAGGTTTAACCAAATAACAAATGTCCCCTTATACATAAGTTCTGTTAAATAAGTTAAAATAGAGCCTGTGAAATCTGGTTACAAGAAAGCAACATTTACACGGATATACCTCTATTTATTTTATTTTCTATTTCTTGTTAAGTTTTTTTAATCCATTTCTTATGTCATCTCCTTCCTTGCAAATTTTTTTAGAAGCTTTCAAAGTAGCACCATGACTGCAACTATTGACACTATGATACGGATTTAGCAAAGGTCGCACTCAAGAATACTAGACCTTTTTTATATAGATTGCAATTCCGGAATCCAAAATGCCCACAATGCTGCCAAATGAGCCTACATAAGAGCCCTGCAGCTCGCCGTTACCGGTTACAGTAGTACGATGACGGGTTTTAGAAAAGTTCGCACTCAAGACTAGATTTTTCATATAGATTGCAATTTTGAATTCCAAAAACGCCTATAATGTTGCCGAATGAGCCTAAATAGAGTAAATCATCTAAGACCAAAATCTACAAACTATATATCAAAGTTATTCACATGAAATTCAGAACACAAAAAACCAAGAAAACCCCCCCTCACAAACAACAAAGTCTCCCCTGAGATTTGAAATTACAAAAATTACCACATAACTACATGGTCTTTACAAATAAAGAGAACTTCCCCACAAGAGATGATTCTTTTCTTACCTTTTGGATGCATATAACTTTTAATTGGATTTGAGTTGTATGGATTTAATTTTATTTATCTATGAGTGCAGGTACCCGTACTCCTAGTATTTGACTGAGACATGAATGTGGACATTCCTTTTGATAGTGGAGAAGACCAAGAGCAAAAAATGGAGATGGTGGTCGTGGTTGGAGCAAGTGGGCTGGTAAGCCAAAAAGGGAAGTAGGAACGGTAGAAGAAGGTGATTGTAGTGGACTCGATTAGTTGCTCCATTTTGGTTAAGTTTTGTCACTGTTTTCTTTTTAGTATTATTGTTTCTTTTGATACAATGAAATTACTGGATATGTTTAAGCAAAAAAACAAGTGCATTTTGGTTTTATTCTTTTAATTTAATTAGAAGACAACGTGCTTAGGTATTTGATTATGTTTTTGCTTTCCCTTTGTGTTTATATAAGAAGTTGAGTTTTTTTCTTTACAATTTGTTACCAGTATTTTTTTTTATTTCAGCTATATTTTCAATTTTGTCAAAATTTTCTAATTTTAAACTTTTTTTATTTTCTAATTTGTTAGAAAAGGGCATTTTTGGGCTCTCAAATAAATTCATTGCTGAGATTGACAGATTATCTAACGTCTATAGATGCTAGGGGGCTTTTTGTTAAACGTATGGTCATTCAAAGGGTTAGATTGTTATTTGCTCAAAATTTGAGCTTGATTGGTAATTTGGCTTTACCTCAAGGGAGGTAAATGTAATTAACCCAACATTAAATTTGTCCATGTGACGGTAAGATAGATAGTCCACTTGGTGGAATGTTAATGTAGCTAACTCATATCTTGCTAAAATCGGAATTCAATATTGTTTTATCATATATTCCTAATAGTTTTATGTCCATGCTATGCATGAAAACTATAACTGCTTAAAAATAGCTTAAAATTTTTAGAATAATGTAGGGATTTAATCATTTAAATTTATGTCCTTTGCTATGTAGGGATTTAAAAATTTGAATTAAACTATTAGATAATTATTAGATGGCATCAATCAAAATTATTAAAAAACTTTGAAAAATAACACATGTCAGATTGTTGGAGACCTTCTAGAACATATCAACTGATGCATGGCATATACGAGCATTATGTCCTATTCTATGTGCGGGAACTACAAAATAGGTAAAAGTAATTTAAATTTTAGAATAAAATGTTTAACAATTTTATTACCATAAAAAAACTAATTAATATCTTTATAATTACATGCAATTTAGTCATTCTTTTTAATTTGTAAAAATAAATGATATGGTGCATATTAAACTTTAGAAAAAGCTAAAAATAATTGCAAACTCTATAAAATTGTCTTGTTTGTATTGCTATTTTTTAAAAACTTTTATAAAAAATGTACCATAGTGATTTGATGTATGTGAAGCAAAAAGGCGATTGACAAATATATTTATGGAAAACATAAAAATTATTAAAAAGATTTGAACTGGTGAAGTATATGGAAATTACAAATTTTCATAATCAATTTACAACTTTTGCAATAAATTGAATAAAATTATATAATAAAAGATCATTTGAGATCCTTGGAGGTTGGGTATAAGATTTTTGTACAAATATGTACATATTAGTGTTTAAAATGTATAGCATTTTGCACTAATTAATCGCAATATATTTGCAACAATGAAATTGATTGTTTTTATATGATTTAAAAGCATTACATTCTTGTTTAAACTCTTTATAATAAGAATTGGTAAAACTCTTTAAGAGGGTTGAGGTAAAAAATTTATCACTTTTATCTTTATCTTTATAAAGTACTCACATGTTGATACCTATTAGTTTGTTAAATTATTAATTGAATTTATAATATCTTATGTACAAAAATATATTGTAAATGACAATATGCATTATTTGCCATTCGCAATTAAAGGAAATGTTAATGTACAAAATTTTACTTCAAAAGGCTTATTGATGAGTTAGTTTAACTAAGGATTTTTTTTTGCTTAAAGGAAATGTTAAAGAAAAAATTTACCTAGATAGAATTTTTGATAATTAGTTTAGCAAAATTTTTTGTCTAAAGTATAGAGATTTAAGCATTTGAACTAAACTAATAGATAATCAATATATAACATTCACTGAATTTATTAAAGAATAAAACAATTCACAAATCTTAACAAATGACACATGGCAAAGTATTGGAGAGGTTCTAGAAGATATGGATTGGTGAATAGTATGTATTTCTGTGTATTTTGTGGTCCCTTTTGGGTGCCATTCCCTCAACTTATATTTTTTACTAAAGATAATTGTCTAAATTTTAAATATTTAACAATATTTAATCTAAGGGTCTATAACATTTCTTTCACCATTCAACGATGAATTTTACTTGTAGGTATGATACCCAAAAGGGACTATAGAATTTATATGTAAAGTGAAAAAAATGAAGGGAATTAATTGTTACCAAAAAAGAAAAAGAATAAAAAACAGAAAAAATGCAAACGTTAAATACGTCCACATAGCGAAAAGATAGACAGCGTTTGAAACTGTGGATTCATGGATAAAAAATCGAGAAAGACAAAATCAATAAATACGTGTATAAAGTAGGAAATTCATCCGTTGATTGAAATTTGTTATAAAAAAGGAAGTCATGAATTATAGAAAAATTAAAAATTGTCCAAATTTTGATGGTTGTAAATTCTAACATATATTCAAACTAAATACTAACAATACAAAAAATGATTGCAAAGAATTAGAAAATGAAAAAACTATAAGTTTATTAATCATAAATGGTTTAGTAAGACATAATTAATACAAACATATATAAGGCAAAAATTAATAAATTGATCAAAAGTTGCCATAAATAAAGAAGGGAATTAATTATTACCAAAAAATAAAAAAATGAAGAGATCAATATGTTGATTGAAATTTGTTATAAATGCTTAAGTAATGAATTATAGGAAAAAAATTCCAAAATTTAGTAATAGATCTTCTAATATAAAATCAAGCCAAATAATAAATTACAAAACATGATTGGAGAGAAAAAACTATAAGTTGATTGATAAAATGATTTTGATAAGGCATAATTAATGCAAATGTATATGAGACGGAAACTTGTAATAAATGAGGAAGTGAAAAATGAAAGGGATTAATTGTTACTAACAAATAGAAAAAGAATAGAAAAACCAAGAGAACGCAAATATTAAGTACATCCACATGGCAAATAGATAGATAGCCCATTTGGCAAAAGATTAGAGTAGTTAAGTTAACAACCTTTCAAAATCGAAACTAAACATTGTTCTTTATAAATATAAATATATATCTATATATATGTATATATATCTATGTATATCTATGTATATATATGTGTGTATATATATGTGTATATATATGTGTATGCATATATGTGTGTGTGTGTATATATATATGTGTATATATATATATGTGTATGTATATATAAAACAGTGTTGGAGTAGACATTAAATATGTCCATATGACAAAAAGATAGATAGTCCAATTGACAGAAAATTAGAGTAACCAAATCAACAACCTACCAAATTCTGAACTGAATAGTTATACAACTCATCAGAATTGAAAAGTGACAAATTAAAAGATAAGGGAGAAGTTTGGTAGTATCTACAGCAATCATTTAAGTTCATCAAATGAGCATTTTTAGACAAACTATCAGTTGTTTGATTGTATTATCAGGACAAAATTCTAGGATAACTTTCTAGATCTACTTCACCAGTTTTTTGGCAATCCTGCATCAGGAGGTCATGCTCAATTGCCTTGTTGATACTTTGTTAATTGATCTTGGTTAAGTCGTCCACAACATATTTAGCAATAGAGTACATTAATAAACAGGACACATTATTGGCAATAATAATAATAAACCATGCCACAAAACACATCTTAGCATGAAGAGTAGAATTATAGCCAATATTCATATTGTATGCCAACAAAAATACCAAGGAATGACTGCGAAATAATCATCAAAACACATATCTCATCATGAAGAGTAGAATTATAGCCAATATTCATATTGTATCCCAGCAAAAATACCAAAGAATGTGTTAGAACAATAACAAAAAAATACTATAAAATGGCTACAAAACTAACTAAAAAAAGTTTCAAATCATGATAACAAATCACTTTTCATAAGGGTTTATTCGTCCACTAGAATGTGCAAAAAATCAAGGATGAATTTCTAAGGATAAGATGAAGTTTGGCTGCAAAATTTTACACTAAGTTGTTACAATCTGCAAGAACAAAGGAGAAAAGCAGTGATTTTCTAGAGTTTGTAGGTCTTTTTGTCTGTAGCCAAAAGGCCCCAAATTGATCCATATAAATAAGGTTTCATGTCCTCTAAATAGGTAATAACCATTAGAAATATGTTTGGAGTTGTATCTCTTCAAATGATGGTTGAAACCTAAAAGGTTGCTAACGAAATGCAGAAAGCTACATCAAGTATTCTGTTTGAATTTTCAATATTTTCAATATTCTAATAATCCCCTGCTATTTTCAACATATTAAAAATTTCTTCATGGATCACTAAAAAATTTTGATAATCTATGCATAAACAATGGTATCTTTCGATTGAACCATCATCCTAGTGTTAATTGATTATAACTTATTAATATTATTTGGTAGACAAGCTTTGAACTAAGAGTATATCTAACAAGCCACATAAATTAACATACATAGATTCACTTCTTTTTAATTTGTTTATACATGTGATACATTAGATCTTGTATCCCTATCCTTCGTGAATGTGTTCAAGGTTAAGCCCTAAACTTGTGGATGCCATCAATCAAACATTCATATAGGCAAACTCTTAATGCCCCCACCATTTGTGGCATTTTGCAAGACTTGTTAAGAACTCTAAGTTCAACCTTCCAATTTCAAAGTAGGGAAAAAATCACACTACACCTTTTGGGATGTTTTGTAGTGTTCAAATCACTATATTAATGTACTTTTACTCATTGAATTCAAGGCTAGTTGTTATAACTAGCGTTGAATCGTGGTTTCATTGTTAACGATTCATGGATTGGATTTTAACTCCGTCCTTTGTGATGTTTTAACCATCATTTCCTTTGTTAATCCTATGCTTAAATGATCATCCAAGTTCTCTTTTGATCTTACAAAATCTATGGTTATGACACCATTTGTGATCAAATTTCCTACTAGACTATGTCTTAATCCAACGTGTCTAAATTTGCCATCATACACTTGGCTATAAACTTTAGCAAGTGTAGTAGCATTATCATAGCGTATGGAAATTGTTGAAACTGTCTTTGGCCACATTGGCATCTCGTGTGGCAAATTTCATAACCATTCAGCTTTTTGCTAGCTGAAACTAAAGCTATAAATTCAGTTACCATGGTGGAGTTGGTTATGCATGTTTGTTTCTTGAATGCCCAAGAAATTGCTCCTCCATCTAACATAAAGACCCAACCAGTTGTAGAAGAATGATCATCTTTATTTGTCATCCAACTAGCATCCGAATAATCATCTAATACTGAAGGGCAGCCACTATAGCAAATGCCATAGTCTTTGATATGTTTTAGATACCTCCAGGCTGTAGTTAACCTAACCAATGCTATTTTCTTGGATTGCTTGTTTATCTACTTAATACGTCTATAGCAAAAGCAATATTTGGCCTTGTACATGTCATTGTATGCATCAAACGTCTAATCACTTTGGCATAATCCAATTTGAGACATAAGATTACCAATATTTTTAACAGACTCAATCTTTGGATCAATGGGAGTTAAGGTAGGTTTACAATCTTGATTATTGAAATGACTAAAAATCTTCTCAATGTAATGAGATTGTGAAAGCAAAATTTGTCCTTGCTCTCTCTTAATTCTTATTCTTAGGATAATATTAGCCACTCCTATATCCTTTATTTCAAACTCGTATAATAGCAACTTTTTGGTGTCACTGATTTGTTCTAAGTCAGTACCAAAGATTAACATATTGTCCACATACAAGCAACTAATGACACCTTTACCACTCATATACTTACTATATATACATTTGTCTCACTCATTAAGCTTGAATCCACTAGCAAGTATTATTTGGTCAAATTTTTGGTGCCATTGTTTTGGAGCTTGTTTTAATTCATATAAGGACATTACAAGTCTACGCACTTTGTGCTTTTGTCCAGGTACTACAAACCCTTTGGGTTGTTTCATGTACACTTCTTTATCCAATTCACCATTAAAAAATGCTATCTTGACATCCATTTGGTGAATTACTCCTTTTGGATTGAAGCTATCACAAATAGCACTCTTATGGTAGCTATTCTGGCTATCGGTGAGTAAATATCAAAATAATCAATCCTATGTTTTTGAGTAAAGCTCTTGACAACTAACATGACCTTAAACTTGTCTATGGTTCCATCTATCTTCAATTTCTTCTTGAAGATCCCTTTGCAATCAATTGGTTTACAACTTGGTGGTAAATCCACTATCTCCCAAGTTTTATTAGCCATAATTGGGTCCATCTCATCATTTATAGCCTCCTGCTAAAATGAAGCTGTGAGACCCCGAAGTTTTACTTTTCTTTATAACCTTTATGTGAACTCACTTACGTTTGATTCTTGGTTGCTTTAATGGTTGAATTTGAGTCAAGGGAGTGAATTTTGTTAAGAAAAGTTTCATAATCTCAAGTTGTTAGAAAATCTAGAATTTTCGCAGGAAGCTTTGCGCAGTTTTGGAAAATTGGCTATAATTTCGTATAGGAAAGTCGGAATTGAGTTCCGTTTATTGCGTTTGAAACTAGACTCAGAGGGCTTTCTATGGTGTAAAATTTAGAGTTTGATTCAATGTTTATAAATTCTAGGAAATTGGCAAAGTTGAATAAAAATTCTGCCCTGCACAAGTAAACATAGGAATGTTGTAGTAGCTTATGGCTCAATTTGGACCAACTTATGAATTAAATCTCTTTGAGATGTCTTCTAAAGATTCTTAGTATTTGAAGTCTACTTTTTAACAAGCCAAGTTATATAAATTTTTGATATTTATAACTCAAGTTATAATTTTTCTAAAGGAAGGGCATAAGTTAGGGTTTTGTGCATACTAGGGTTTTGTTGTGTGTTTTTGTGTGCATTTTGGTAGTATGATTGTGAGGACTTGTAAAATCCCTCATATTTTCTTAAAAATTTCCTTTTATTTGGAATCCATTATTTTACAATAGTTTTACTACTCATTCACTTCCTCAATAGTTACAATTAATCATAGAACCAAGGGTTTTCCCTTTTCTTTCATTGTTAAAGTAAACTAGGATTTTTACGTCTTTTGGTAGTGTGATTAATCGGTGTGGAGTGTGTACTCAATTTGGTGATTAAGAGTGAGTTTTAGATAAGAGAAAGTGTGTGATTAGAAGTGATAATAATAAGTTAGCGAATCATAAGTTAAAACCCTAGTACGCGCGATTTAAGGAAAATCGGTTTGAACCGACGTGCACCGTTTGCTACCGAATGAGTGCACCACTTGAACACTACTTTATTACCTTAATATCCTTGTTATTAATTGAGCAAAATCAACCCTAAAATATCTCCTAAAGCATCCAAAATTTTGGACTAAAGAAAAGGGAGAAAAGAAAAAAAAAAGAAACCATCTTGAGTTGACACTTGTTGGCAATCCATGGAACTTTGACCAAATGAGTTTCTTTTCTTTTTATCTTCTTCTTGGCTCCATTTTCTTCCATTTTTCTTGAGCTTGGCCGAAATTTTAGGGGAGAAAAACGAGAGGAGAGAACCTCATTTCATCTTGGGATTTTAGCTTCTTTGAGTGAAAAATCAAGAATCTAAACCGATTAATCCTTTCTTTGAGCACTTGGGAAGCTTGGTGTGCTAAAAGTTTACAAGGAAAGGTGGTTGATATCTCTTGCAAGCATCTTAGTGAGGTATTATGGCTGTCCATCCTATTTCTTTCCCTTCATCTTGCTTAAGTTGTGTAGCAACTCATATTCTTGGTTAATGATAGCTATGTAAGTAGTTTTGATGATTATGGTGGATTTGTGAGTTAGGGTTTTGAATTGTTCAGCTGTATTTCTTCTTGTTTAGATAGAAAATGATGTGAATAAGTTTAGATAAGGAGTTGAAGTAGTGGTTCAAGCTAGAAATGTGAAGTTTATACTTTGAATGCATTAAATTCCAGATTTAAGGATTTCAAATGCTCTGTTCTGACCAGTTCTATTCGTGTATGATAGAGGCCCAATTGGGCTTAGGTTAAAACATGAAAGTTGTAGGAAATGATGTTTTATAACTTCCTATAAAATGTCAGCTCAATCTGAGCACTGTATCACATGAAATGACAAAAATACCCTTGACTGCCATAGGTATAGTTTTGCGGACAGTTTTGACATTTCATCATTCTGGCTGTGTTTTTTCACCTTGATCCGTATCAAATCAGCCTTTGGCCAAAACACGAAACTTTTAGTCCTATGTTTCAGCTTTCCAACTCATCCAAAAACACCTCAAACGGAATTGTGTAGCCTGAGTTATTGTCATTTGAATTCAGTGCTGATAACCATACTGATAAGGACCTTCTGGTTCTGTAATATGTACTTTTGACCTAAATCAATTGTGAACTGGATTGAATGGTCTTCATGAAAGTTGTAGCCATTTGTCTTAACTTCGAAACGGTATAAATTTCACACCAATCCGATAAAAATAACTCTAGTTGTGACTAAAATGTTATAAGATGTCGAATCTGCTATTTAGCCTTTTGCCTTCAAAACTTGATTTCCGATTGGATTATTATACTTGTGTTGTACTTGGATGATTTTGAGCCATTGAATGGCTATTGTGATGAGATTGATTATTTGTATGTGTTTTGGGGCTGAATTAATAAAAACAATAAAGCCATAAATGGCTGAAAAATAGGTAAACACAAAGGGCGTGCTGCCCAAATTTTCACTTAAGGGTTAGGTAGATATAGTTGCGACTTGAGTAAGGATTTGAGGTCAAGTTGGACTTGGATCACCTATGGTATTCGAGTTTTCTTTAGTCAGGGTATATAAGCTAAAATTTTGTCGGAACTCGTACCCTTGAAAAGTGAAACTAGCGACCTTTTCGAAATACGATTTTTCCCGGTCTTTGATACTAAGTGTAACTTCTAAAGTCGAAACTACTTCTTGATAATAACTAAACGAGCGAGCATGAATTTTTCAGACTTTGATAAGTATCTTGAATACTACTTAAACGATTTGCATTTACTTGATTTTCTTGAAGCGAAACTCCTATGTTTCGAACTCTAGAGAGTTTTACATTCGTAAATGATATTTTATCGCAGATATTGGACTCCAACTAAGGAGTTGGATCTGAACGTGACTTTTGAGAGGCAATAGACCTTTGGTGAGTGCTTCCAAATACCTGATTGAACTGGACACTTGTTTTCAATACTTGACCAATGTGATTTAATGATGTGTAATTTGTTTGATCGGGCAAGAGTGTACTTTATCGCACTTGCCCTAATATGATATATACTTGTTTTTGTTGCAATTGACTTGATATACTTGTACTTGACTTATAAGTGCTGAGCGGCAGCATGTACCACACTCAATGTGAGTGGGAGGTGCCTCTCATTCCCGTCTCCGTACTTTTATTTTGATTCAGTCGATTGGAGATATTATCTCATCGACTTCTTGGGGACCCAAACCTCACTGGCTAGTTAATCGAGTCGAGCCGGCAAGGGCTTGATCGATTAGATAACGAACCATGGGTATCTAGTGTTGTCGAGTGGAGTGTTATTTTCTCGACTAATCGGTATACTCGAGTATTACCACCAGTGTTTATCTTGGAGTTCGGACTCGGTAAGGGGTTTGGATGGTGGACGGAGAGTAGTTTAAGTGGTGTTCTACTGGACTGGTTACTTTACTTGAAAGTTGACGGAATGTCAACTACTACTTGATCAAGCTCTGATGAAGCAATGAAAACTTGGCTCCTGAGAGCCATCTGTATCCTTATACTTTGAAATGATTATTGCTTATCGGGTTATTGTTTCTTTTGAAAAACTTTACACTCGCTCATTTTGAGATTTGTTACTTGAAGTGTTATCGCTCATTTTTATGAACTTGTTCTGCTCGCTATTTTGCTGCATGATATTTGTACTTTTCAATAATGATTAACTTGCTATTCGAAACCTCATTGGGCTTTTAGCTCATTCCACGCCATTTGTTTTCCTTACAGGGGGTACGAGCGAGGCGTGAGACTGGTACATGCTAGCGTAGTCTAGTAGTTTTTGAATTTTGTGATTGTACTTGCACTAGTGCTCGATTAGGAGTGAATGTATCTGAAACTCATATCTTTTGATATATGTGGGATTGTACGGATGTTTGAAATAGAAATGAATGTATATGTATGTTCCAAGTTTGGAAATTGTTATTCCCTTTACTCTTGAGTTTGTAACCTATTTTATTTGAAGTGAGTAAGTGAGTCCTGGCGAGAGTTGGGCAGGCAGTTCGCTAAACCCTAGGGTTCACCCTAGGGGGAGGTGGGGCCGTCACAGAAGCATCATGTGACTTCATTGTTTCATCAAATGTTTAAAATTGCATCGATATTAAAGCAATAAGGAATAGTTTTACTTATTTCATTCCTTGTCCCTTCAACAAGGTGAATAACAAAATCTGAACCAAAAGACTTCACCTTTTTGGCTCTTTTGCTCCGTCTTGGTTCAATGATTTTATTTTCATTGTTTAAGCTATCTTTAGGTGATTCATTTTAACTGATATTGAATCATTAGGCTCTATTACCATGAATCTACAGGTCTTGCTATTTTGTGCATATCCTAAGAAACTACTCTTAACACCTCTTTCATCTAATTTCCTTTTCTTAGGTTCAAGAACTTTGACAATGGAGTTAAACAATCCCAAACTCTCAAATGTTTGAGATTCAGCTTTCGATTATACCAAAGTTCATAAGTAGTTATAGAGTTCCTTTTATTTGGAGCTCTATTTAATATGTAACAAGTTGTAAGTACAGCTTCTCCCCAAAAATCTTGACTTTAACTAGAACTTGATAACATTGCATTCACCATTTCCATAAGTACTCTATTTTTCCTTTCAACCAGACCATTTTCTATGTTTTCAGACTCGGACCGGCAATCGACTCGGCCGAACTCAGGGGTCAGGGATCAATGGGTTCGACCGGGGTCGATAAGGGGTCAAATCGGATGACGTCATAAATACGTCATATATATATTCTGCAAATCAAATTTACAAAATATAATCAACAACCCAATCATCCAAATTTATATCCATTTCACCAAACAATTCACCAAATTCATCCAAACTCACAAAATTTACAAAATAGAAATCCCATACATGTTCAATCCTTGACAAATAGCAATCCAAATAAGGCAACAAGTTCATGTTCAATCCTTGATAAATATCAATACAACACTAAAAAACTGGCACAATCAGAGGATTCTTACATCTTCCCGCTTGTTCAATACTGAAGGACCTGAAGTGAGGATTATACTACTAATTGAGAAATTCACTAATGGACCAAACCAGCAAAATTTTATGTTTTACATCCCATGTTCCAGCCACAGTCAGAATAGAATCTAAAGAATATAGTTAATATATCTAAAAGATGCAATTGCAATCCTTGGCACTTAAGAATGGCGTCAACATGTTGACTTAACCTCCTACTCAAAATGCATATTGTATGTCATATAGGCCACACTTTTTTTCAAACTCACATAAAAGAAAAACATATCTGAAGCATCTTGAGACCATCAAAAGATTCACAAGAATTTTGAAGTCATATCAACTTTAGGAACTACAAGAGTATATGAACCCAGATTTTTTATAAGTTACCATTCTATCAAGAATGTAGCACTCGATTAGAAACAAAGAGACTGCCAAATCTAACTATGAAGAACATACAAGATCAATACAAACCAGACCAGCATGCAAGAACTTAACCTTTTTGTAATCTAACTTGCATACTATATTTGTCAATTATCACAAAATTGATAGTCTAGAATTTAATAAGCAGGTTAAAGCTCTCACCTAATACCCTGCCATCAAGTTTACATGAAACTTATAACTTTCTGTTATATATAAGTAACTGAAACCATCTGCCTAGCTAAGGGCATCTTTTACAATGTCCCCAGTCAATCTTCGTCATTATAGTCAAAATACTGCCGATGAAGTGGTAGGAAAAAACACTGGAGGAAAACAAACCAATCAATAAGGAGGTAAGACCGACGAACCAAGCAAGAAAGAAAGGTTCAAAAGGGTTTTCGTTTCCTTTTCGTAAGTAACCAGAAATGCCAAAAAATGTTCAAGTCGTTGAGGCCTAATTCCTCCGAATCAAAGAAATGGCCCAATAAAAAATGTCCAGAGAAAAAGGGCAGAAATATTCTTCTATTCCATCTATTTTTTCCCCTACAATAACATCTAGAGCATAACTATTTTCTTTCCATCATCAAGCAAGAATGAAGAATATAATTAGTCTTAGATTCTAAAAATTACCAGATTGAGCTCTGACCTCGCGCGCTGCTTGAGCCTTGAACTCTGAAGAAACTGGCAGTGTTGCAACGGTGGAGGCTAGAGGTTGAACGACACATGATCGGCGGCAATCGCGATTAGGAAACGATCGGTGATTATGAAGAGACGGCGATGGAGGTTTTTAGGGTTAATCTCAGATTCTCAGGAACGAACAAAAGAGAGAAGCAGAGAGTTGCGTTTGTCTAATTTCGTTCCATTTTTCCCTTTTCTTTTTATTTTTTCAGTCAATCAAGTATTGAGTCAAACTTTTTATTAAAAAAAAAGGCAGAAAAAGGAAAAAAGAAAAACCGGGGTTAATTTGATTCTCCGGTTCACCGGTCAAACCCGAGTTCTGACTGGGTTTGACCGATTTTTTATTCCCTGAGTTTTTTACCTAGCTCGGACCGGATGCCTGGCCGGTTCCCGGTCCGACCGGTTCAACTGGCCGGTCCGGTCCGAGTCTGAAAACACAGACCATTTTGTTGAGGTGTGTATGGAGCGGTGACTTGATGCTTAATACCATTGGACTCAAAAATTTCTTTTGATAATACTACCACCACAGTCGGTTCTTAAACATTTAATTAGATTGCCGCATATGTATCTTAAACATATGCATGACTTCATCTATTGAGTGTAACAAATATACAAAATAAAATATACTGCAATCATCAATAAATGTGGCAATACACTTACTTGTTTCCCCCTAAAGATATAATGCCATGCAAATCACAAATATCACTATAAACAAGATCTAATTTGTTTATTTTCATTTCAATCTTTGGAAATGGCTTTCTAGTGATTTTAGTTAACATGCATGCTCTACATTTACCGTTTTCGTTTTGTACATATTTAGGCAACAAATCAAATTTGATCATATCATAAATCCTTCTATAGTTAACATGTCCAAGTCTATTATCCACAAAGTAGTGGAAGACTCAAACACATAAGTGAAAGATATACTCTTATTCATCTTATTAATTGATCTGACATTTAGTTTGAACATGCCATTACAAGGATAGCCCTTTCCAACAAATATACTATCCTAGAAGAGTACAAACTTATCAACCTCAAATACAAGTTTAAATCCAAACTTATTCATCAAATTACCAGAAACTAGATCTTTCTTACTTCCAGAACAAATAGTAAATTTGTGAGAGTAACAATATGTCCAGATGTAAACTTTAAATTTACTTCCCCAACCTCTTTAATTGCAGCAATCACTGCATTGCCCAAATATACAACGAATTGTTCATCATCTACTTCCTTCAAAAACTTGAAAAAATCCATGTTCTTGCACGTATGGCGGGTAACACCCGAATCAATCCACCAAGAAAGATCTTTTTCAACTATGTTAAGTTCAGCAATCATAGCCACAAGACTCTTGATTTCATTGTTCAAAGAATTGGGGTTCTCCATCTTCTTCTTTTTGAGAAGTTTGCACTCATATTTTTAATGCCCTTCCTTCTTGCAATGGTAGCATTTCCTCTTTTCTTCCTCTTATTGTTCTTGTTGGGTTGATCTTTCAATTGATTGGATTTCTTGTTATCTTTGGACTTGCTTGTTTGTCCCTCTTGAACCACATTCACTTTGGAAGTAGGATCTGAGTCCTTTTCTTCCTCCTTTGGTTGAACACCTTTGTTCTCCTACATTCTAAACTCCTCCTTGACATGAAACGAGTTAGCAAGACCAAGAGTGATCTCTCCCTTTTTGTGTTTGAAATCTCTCTTAAAATTCTTTCAATAGGGTGGTAGTTTATCAATTATGGAACTAACAACAATTATTTCATCGATGAACATATTGTGTTGAGAAAAATGTTTAAGCATCTTTTCAAGTTTTGCAAACTAATCCATAGTAGGCCTTTTGTCTACCATTTTATAGTTAAAGAAAGTAGATACAAGAAATTTCTTACTTGTTGTATCCTTCCTCATGTACCTTGCTTCTAACTTGTCCCAAAGTTTCTTGGCTATTGTCACCGCATGATAGACATCGAAAAGCCTGTCAATCATTGCGTTGAGAATGTGTCCCCTACATATCTCATCACTTGTGTCCCGTTTTGCCTATTGCGGATGTCATCCAATGTCTCTTCTTCATCATTTGTTACAAGCCTTGGAGTAGTTAGAACGTACACTACTTTGAGGGCTACAAGAAGGAAATGCACTCGCTTCTTCCAACGAATGAAATTTCCTCCATCAAAATGGTTAAGTTTAACGATATTGGAAGCCAAATCTTTTATAATGCTTGCCATTTCAAGGGAGGAATAAAGTCTTGAGATTGTTAGAACAATAACAAAGAGAATACTATAAAATGACTGCAAAATTAACTAAGAAAAAAGTTTCAAATTGTGATTACAAATTACTTTTCTTCAGGATTTGTTGTCCACTATAATGTGCAAAAGATCAAGAACGAATATTCTTTAAAATGAAATGAAGTTTCGTTGCAAAATTCTGCACTAGGTTGTTACAACCCCCAAGAACAAAAAAGAGAAGAGTAGTGATTTTCTAGAATTTGTAGGTCTTTGTTTGCAACCGAAAGACCCCAAATTGATCCAAAGGTTTCATGTCCTTTAAATAGTTATTAATCGTTAGAAATATGTCTGAATTTGTATCTCTTCAAATGATGATTGAAACCTCAAAGTTTGCAAATGAAACGTAGAAAGCTGCTTCAAGGATTCTATCTGAACTTTCAATAATTAAAAATATTTTGACAGAATGTCTGGAAAATAATCCACCTATACTAGCCATCTTGTTGGAAACATTAGCACCATCAACATGCAAAATGATTTGATCATGAGAGAAACAATGCCATTGCATAAGAGACTGGAGAAGGGATTCCAAAGGATGGTTATAAATCAAAAACCATATTTGGCTATATGAAGAATTTCTAAAAGTTCAAAGGTTGGTAATTAAACTTTTATTATCGCTTGTTTCCTATTTCATAGCCATCTCTCGCAATGATTTTTTTTTCTCTTTCGTTCTTTTTCCTTATTGCATAATAGCTTTTAGCTTTGGGCTTTGGATGTCTAACATCCTTTATTCCAGGCAATGACTCTTTTGGTTTTATTGAAAAATCACCCTATTTTCTATTTTGCATATTTTTTTGAATCAAAGTTTTGGCTGCATAGTCATGTAATCATGAATTTAATTTCTCCTACAATTAATATGTTCAATATGATAGTTTTTTATTGCCTTTTGCAACAATATTTTATTTTTGCTTTTGCCATTGTTCTGGTTTTTCATACATATGTTCTCCTTTAAGTTTTTTTTTTTAAAAATTTTTAAACTTTCTTCCCTATGTTTTGTGCTAATTTAATTGTATGAAAGTTTATATATTGATTTGAGTTATTATGAATTTTGTGGTTCCCCTGTTGTCCCGATAACTTAGATAATGACTGACTAATAAGTTTGGTTTCACGATATTTTCATATAGGTCAAAGAAATTGTTCTTAAAGGGGTAGTGAGGCAGAATTTTGTGAAAAAGATATGCAACATTTCTTTCCAAACATAAAAAGGTATAGAACATGATACTGGATTTACTTTTGCTACGTTATCTACTTTTGATTATGAGTTAATTGGTTATAACGTACAAACCCAATAAATTACTTGCACATATTTTTTAAAAATGTGTTCTATTTTGTTATTTAAAATTAGATCTTGATTACATACATGCTTGTTTGTTCTTCTTTGTGATAACATAATGTTTTCATAAAAACTTCTTTAGTGTAATTTTGGTGTCACGAGTGTAATTTTGTTCACTTTTTTTTATTGCTGTATTTTATGAAACTTTGTTTAAGAATTTTTGTGCTTACTAATTTCATTTTCTTATTTCCTCATGTAGATAACAAGTTATGGTAATTTTTTATATTGGTTCTATTTATAGCATAGTGCCTTAATGTATATTTGCAAATTTTTATATTGGTTCTATAAGATTGTTTTTTTCCCTCAAATAGGTGGTAGCGTGGTTTCGCAAATATTAAGATTCAAAACTTTTCTTTTTGACATAAAATCTTCTGGTTAAGATACGTAGATTGGTTTTGAAATTGAATTCAACATCATTTTTTTTAGTTATACAGTTATGTGATTAATGATTCAGATCACCATTTTACATTAAGTAAGATTTGCGAAATATTAGGCTTGAATCTTTTTTTTTTGGTTTGGATCATTTCTTAGTTACATATGTCAATTAATACTTTAAATATCTACTAACAAAAAAAATAATGTTTTGAATATTGGATTTATGCTGAACATTGTAGAAAATGAAAGTGAGAAAATTAGGCAAAAGATGTTGGACAAGGCCTAAATATCGTAGACTTACTTGAATGGTTTTGGGTGCTATTTATGTCTATATATACTTATGTCTGAATTCAAACCAAAAAAGAAGTCCCTTAAGCCATCCAAGAATGATGGTAAAATTACTTAGTCTTTGTTCTAATTTTCAAAATTTCAGGTATTTATGAATGCTTCAAATGTGGTAAAACTATCTCTGTGGTTAATTATTGTCTCTTTATTCTAATTTTCTAAATGCATTTTTTTCATATTGGAATTCAAAATAGAAATTTTATCTCTTATCATTTTGTACTTAATATTCTTATATTTGCTTCTCAAGGTGTAAGAACGAAGTGCATATATTCTCGTTAACAGTACATGCTATGTTTTCTACCAATTACTATTTATTATGTTTTATTACATTTATTCAAATTCATAGGGAAATGCAATTTGCAGAAAATCACATGTTAATGATGAATGATATTTCTGTGCCACTCTTTTGGCTTAGCTATTTAGTTGTTGGGCATGTTTCTTCATAGATATTATGCTTTGTTCTATATCAAGTTAGTTTTCTCAGTCCTTTATTAGAAGTTTTCTTTGGTTTAAATGTTTAAGAAGTCTGTCATGTTCAACTATTTGCTTAATTTGTGTCATGAGTTTGAGACCTTTTAAGTATGGGGTGCAAAACTAAAGATAGGACAAAAATGCTGGTCAACTCTCAAACTATTAATCTTGTATACTTTCAGCCCTTCAACTATTATTAATATACTTTTAGCCCTTTAACTTCTAAAAATGTATATTTCTAGTCCTTCTATCATTTTCAAGCGTCACTCCTAAAGAGTTCTACCTCAAAATGACGTAATTTTGATCATTTTCAATCTTTCAATCACATCTAATCACTGTTGCAACTAGTACATGCTGATCAACGACTATTGATCGTTGTTGATAAATAGTTAACCACCATTCTAGTGTTATCAAATTTAGATGAAATTACACTTTTAGACTTTATTTTTTGAGTGGATTCCAAATACGGACTCAGATTTCTATGAATCTTGCTAATTATGAGTAGATTTTTTATTGTGTATTTTGCATACTATAGTTTTCGTTGGTTTTAACAGCTCAGATAGCCAAAAGGGTCAGAATTACACGCTCTTTGGAGTTGAAAGGTTAAACTATTGACTTTGTACATTTTTAGCATCTCATCTATTTTACTTAATGTTTAACCCCATGAACAAGTCAATGTGTATGAATTTGGCTCTTCCATCCAAAAAAGTCATTTGACCTTTTGAAACAGATGGACAATTTCATCCCTTGACAAAAAGCAGAGATCATGTAATATCAAAGCCCAGGGGTATAGTGAAATTTCGAGAAATTTAGGGATTGAATTGCAAATTCTTTTTTAAAGCATAAAACCATTTGCCAAGCTTTTAGTGGAATAGCGTAGTTTTGACCCTAAATGAAGCAATACTATGCAGTTTTATTAAAATTTGATTATCCTATTTTTCATTTCTTTTCTTTTTCTTTCTTCTTTTTCCTCATTTTTCTTCTAGAAGTTGACCCACAACCATGGGGTTTCCAGCAGCATCACTGTTGCTAGGCTACCATTGGCTACGGTGAATAGCTGTCGGCCACCAAAAACTCTGGCCACAGATTTACCCCAAATTTCATTCTCTCACTTAGGGTTTTACTTAGAGGGAAAATGCACAGTTCATCCCCAATGTTTGGGGTGTTGAACAATTTCATCCCTAAATTTTTATTCAAAACACATTTCATCATTATAGTTTTATAATTGTGATCAATTTCATCTCTAAAGTTTCATGCACACACATTTCATTCTCGTAGTTTAATAAATTTAATCAATTAAGGACAATTGAATAATTGTTAACCAATTTGGACATGAATATCATTGCACAACCAATATATCCCATTAATAATTGTATTGTTAATAATTAATTCGATCATTGATTTAATTACATAAATAATAATGAGTGTGTTTTGATCGGTGATTTTTTTTAAAAAAAGAAATTTGTTGCCAGACAAGAAAACTTACACAAATGTCAGATATATTAAATCAAATAATAAGAGGGTTACAATCTCTAAAAATTTTTGAATCAAAAAAATTAATCCCTTGATCTTTCTCTTCAAAAGACCTCAATTGAAGGATCCAAGAGGCTTGTTCTCCGATCAAAAGGGTGTTTCCTATAATTTGGGTGTAGAAAATAAATGATTTGATGATGGCATTGAATACTTGAATCTTTAAGTGTTCAACGCGAATGGAAGGAAGATCTGTTTGACTTGATTTGGATTTGGATTTGAAGGAAAAAAAACTCTTAAGAAAATTTGATAGAATTTCTTCGAAATTTAGGGATTTCAATGTGTCTTTTGTCACCTTTATTTATAGTTGCAATCGGGTCAAGTCGCGGGTTGGCGGGTCGGGTTGAGACTCATATTAACATTTTTGACCTGAACATGACTCGTTAATTTCGCTGGTTACCTGAACTCGATCTGAATAACCCGTTTACTTAACTTTCTTTTTATTTTTTTAACCTTCTCACTTTGGTAGTATGGTGGTTTTTTTTTAATAATGAAGTTTCCATAAAAATATAGAAAATTGTAGCCCAATCTCATAGTAATTTTTGGTTTTCTTTGTACAAAAAAAAATCATGAACAAAAACAAAACTAGTACACTGTCACAAATAAAATATCTTATTTTTGCATAATATTCATGATTCCATTCTCGTAATACTAATTTATAGCAATAGTTAGTTTTCTTTTTATTTATTTTATACATCTAATTTATTAATTAAATTATAAAATTACATATTAAACAGGTCAGAAGGGTCAAATGGGCCAACCAGTGTTGACCTGAATTTGACATGTTTGCTTAGCGGGTCATTCAGATTTGATCTGAATTTGACCCAAACTCGTAAAGAGTTAATACATACTCGCTAATTTCGTGTGAGGTTCGAATCGTATTTTCAGGTCGTGTCGAGGATTGCCACCCCTAATTTATACCCAAATATGTAGACTAAGTTTTTAAGAAAATTCTCCTAAACCTTCTTGCATTTTGGGTGACTTGTAACTCAAGAAACCCATTTTACTAGAGTTTTAATAGTTAGTCAGTCCAAACTGTCCATTGTGAATTAATAGATCAATTAATCCACTTCAATTTAAATGGACATTACATATTTGATTTGAACTAGCAGCCGATATGATATTGGTCCAAAACATGATGGACTTCCATAATTTAATTTAATTTAATTTAATCAAGATCAACTCAATTTATTTAATCTCACCTAAATAAATTAAATAAAATTCCTTTGTTTATAGATGCAACAAAACAAAATTTTGTAAATAAATGACAATACAAACAATCCTTTCTTTCACATTAATTTTTTTCTACAATTGGTTGCAATGGGATTGTTTGAAAAATTTCTCCAATTGGCTACATTTTCCGCTGTTTGGCTCTTAATTAAGTGGGGAAAATATTAGCAGGGGAAAAAATTTTCCTTCAAAAGGACGGAAAACAACTTACCCCCGCGAGTTACTGAACTTATTTTCTTTTAATTGAGCGTCTCTAGGTGGGCTCTTTTTGATCAAGGAGACATACATCGGAAGAGACAGAGAGGTCACCAAGAACAACCTCCATCTCCGGCGAAGGGACTGATCCAAGGTCATATTCCAATGATGTAAAATTCTCTGGGTCTTTTTTCCCCCTCTAAAGGGCACTATGCAACTCTGTCTTTTGTATTTCGATCAAGGACATTGACAGTGGAAAGAAGGGAGAGATCACCAACGAATACCTCCATCTCTGGTGACGGCAACTGCTACGTGACTCAGGTAAGACTCCAGCGTTATGCAAGTCTACAGGTTTTCATTTTGGTTTTCCAATTTTGGGATTTATCGACTTTTTGTTGTGCTGCTACAATTTCTGAATTACGTTACTAATTTTTCTTAAGGATTTGAGATTTTGCTTTAAAAAACCTTTAAACTTTTTTTCAATCCATGGAAGCTCTTGGTATTCTGAATATTTGGCAAAACTTTGCTCTGCTCCCCTTTTTCATACTGGTAGTAGTTGTGCCATTGATTGGAAAGCCATCTTATAACCTGTTGCCTCATTCTGTAGTATCAATTCTTGAGTTTTTCACGAGCATGTTGTGTCAGATTTTCTCTTCCAAGCACAATGGAATATGCGACTCCTTAATCAAGTTCTAGAGCCTGAGTTGGTTAGGCAAGTTGTGAAGATTCCCCCTTCATCCACTCATAGCTCTGATAGGATGGTGTGGGTTTTAATGCAGAATGGTTCATTCTCGGTTTCTTCGGCTTATACGCTTGTTTCGCAGGCTTCTAATTATTCTTGGGTGGTTTCGCATGTGTGGCTGAAGGGGTTTCCTATCAAAATCTCATTCTTTATGTTATGGTTGCTACGTTTGCATCTTCCCCTAATGAATCTGCTACGTAGATTTGGGGTACAGGGTCCGTCTAAGTGTCATTGTTGTTCTGAGCCAGCAGATGACGAGGTTAATCACATATTTTTAACAGGAGATTTAGCTAAGGCGGTCTGGAATAGATTGAGGGTGTCCTAGGAGATTTGAATATGGTGTCCACGTTGAGACATGTGGTGTTACGGTGGTGGCTGCGTAAGGGGCACAACGTGTATCTCAAGTTCGTTTATCATACATTACCTATGCTCGTCTGCTGGGAGTTATGGAAAGCGAGAAACAGGGGACTGTTTGATGGAAGGAAGGTGGGGTGGACGGAGGTGGCAGATTAGGTATTTCAACAATTATTTGATTTACTACATTGTAATTTTCCGGAAATAGCATGTTTTTTCGTCTCTTGGGATGTTCTTCACTCTTCATTGGTAGCTCTGAAAAGAAGGGTTTCTAGTTTACCGATTACATGGTTGGCTCCTAGGGCAGGGTATAAGTTGAATTCGGATGGCTGTGCAAAGGGGAACCCAGGAGTTAGTGGGGGTGGAGGAGTTGTGCGAGATGGGGAAGGGAGATTTATCGTTGGTTATTCCTGTTTTTTTGGGTTATTGACCAGTTTACACGCGGAGCTCAAGGCCATACTCTTTGGGGTGTGGCTCTGTGTTGCTCGAGGCTTACAAGACTTGCATGTTGAATCTGACTCACTTGTCTTGGTGCAAATACTCCAAGGGACACATGGTTGCCCTTGGAGACTGCAACGGGAAGTGGATGAATTGCTCAGTTTCAAACATCATTCCATGAGATGACCCATTGCTATAGAGAGGCGAACAAACCCGCTGATTATCTAGCTAACCTTGGGCGCAAATTCGGAGCAAGAGGATGTTTTTGATGACTTTCGTTCTTTGCCGGCTACTGTCCGTGGGGATATTATCATGGACACTTTAGGTTTTCCTAATTTTCGTAGAAAATTTCTACAGCTTAGCTAAAAATTTGTATTAAATAACTGTCATATGGATATTTTCATGAGATTAGCTAAAAATTTGTATTAAATAACTGTCATATGGATATTTTCATGAGATTGGGTTTGTTGGCAGGGAGTTTCGTCCATTTATAAGGAGAAACTCTGCCAAAATTTTTAATAAAAAAAGTAATTCTCATTAAAAAAAAAAATAGTATCAATTCTTGAGAATTGAGATGTGATTTCACTTGTAAGATAGTGACAAGTGCTACATGTATTGATTTTATTATTTCGCTGAAAGATTAGGTGATGAGAAGCTATCCTTTTTTTTCTTCTTTTGAGAGTAGATGAGAAGCTATCTTCAGTGTCTAAACTATTAGTATATTAGTTTATGTGCTAATGAACTTTGCTTTCGAGTTATTTTTTCCATAATGCAGCAAACGTTCCTTTTCCAATTGCAATAGTATTACTGAGAGTTGGGTTAAGGGTCAATATAGACTTTAAACTCTCTTGTTCAAATTGCTTTATTGAACACATAAATACATCTTATTTTAGCAACTCGCAGTTTGTGTTGTTTGTATTCAATTGGTACAGCTATTGCTGCCAAATATCCTTTCTAATTAATACTTGAGTGGTTAGCATGGAAGATGTATTATACTGCTGTATAAGTTGCAAAGGATACTTTCATTCTCATATTTTAAATTTTTATTCAAGTTTAGGGTATTGATTTAGATGTTGTCAGCCAATTTTGGAAACTTTTTTTTGGTTTTCTCTGTTCTTTTTTAGATCATAGCAAAGGATTTGTTCAAGGCCCTAAAAGAGAAATGTGATAAGAGATCTACACACCTTTGTTGCACAAATGATTCTAGTTGTATCTGGTGATATCACTTGTGATAACTTTGGAGTAAAGGACATAAATTTGGTTGATAATGGTGAGAGCTAGATATTGTGGTTAACATGACCTAGCTGCAACAACCAACTTTGAAGAAAAGCAAAGGGTATCAATTATTCTTGAGCAACATAAATATAGGCTTGAAAAGTATACTGATTGAGTTATTCTTCCAGATGTTTGTCGGTAGACATGAAGGAGAAATACATGGTAATTGAGTTGTTATCGATTAGATGTAATGGTTTTCTTGTCTTATCTGGTACTGGGGTCACTTGGTAAGTTTTTTTTCGAGTCACTTGGTAATTTACAGATTGGCTCGAATGTTTTCATGTCTTGCGAAACACATTGTTGTCATATCAAGGTGATCTATAAGCCTTTTGTGAATGTAGTTTAGTTTCATCAATAAAAAAATCTGACTTGTAATTTATAGGACTAGGGAATGCCACTACTTACTCGGAGTGTGAGTGGTGATTGTGTTTTGTTTAAATTTAGATTTGTCTTGATTGGTGTTTTGGACTTCTGCTTCTGGTCTGCCAGCGTAACTATGTCTGTTTGGATTGTAAGTTATTTGGGATTATTTGGGATATTTTTATTGTAGCACTTTTTGTGATGTGATGTATGTGAGATAAAAAGATATTGGGAAGATAAAAGGTGTATTGGAAATTATAAAGATGATGTAAGCAAATAAAATTGGGGAAATATGAAGCAATCCAAACAAACCCGTGCATAACTCTGGAGCATATACTGTTAGTTTCAATATTGTTGTTACTATAATTGTCACGACTATCTTAGTCATATATTTGAACATGAGCAACTAGCAAAATTTCTAGTGAAATGCCAAAACTAGAAAGACAGGATACATGATGAGTACTCAGTTTTTCTGTATGCAATAATTCTGGAAGAGTATTTTCTTGTGTTGTGACTAAGTAATATGTCAAATAACTTAATCTATACATACATTTTTAAGTTTGCAAAAGCAAACACTTGATTCTTTGTAGCATATTTGAAATATCAGGTTTGGTGAAAGAGTACAACATGAATGGAAGTATCGTCAGATATTCTAATTTTTTAAGATTAACAATGAAGTAAAATTATAATCAAATGAGAAATATTTGTAATTACCATACATTCTAAAGGTAAAGAGTGAAGTAAAATTATTATCAAATGGGAAGTATTTGTAATTACCATAAGGTCTGTAGGAAAGTATCTTGAACATTTAAATCAAACACTAGAAAATGGGTTCAGAAAATATTTTCAGGAGGTTAACCAAACACAGGAAAATTATGAAAATGATTTAAAATGACTTGCATTGAAAACGAAAATATTTACACCCAACCAAACAGACCTTAATCTTTTTGTTCGATTTGTGATTAAGAAGAAAGTAACGGTGGCTGAAAATTTCTTAGTTTTTAAAAAAAAAGGAAAAAGTGAATTAAAATATGAATTTTGAGGTTTTTGTTGATCCAATTAACAAGCATGCTGTGGTTAAATGATGATATTCCATTCAATTTGCTTAACAATCCATCAACTGTTCTCAATTCATCAAATTTATGAAACTATGAGAATGAAATGCGTTTACATGATGATTCATGGAGGAATTGGTTGAAATTATAAAATTATGAGTATGAAATGTGTTTTGACTGAAACTTTAGGGATGAAATTGTCCCACTACCCAAATAATGGGGATGGAAAGTGAATTTTTCCCTTTACTTAGATTTCACTTTTGGCATTAATTTTTACGGAAAATGATAGAAATGTGGGAAAAAAATGGATATTTATAGCTGGATTTGTCTCAAAACAACTAACCAATCCATAAGAAAAAGTCATGAAATCATAAGTTCACATACAAATGTTACTCCCTCCATCCCACTTTGATAGTTCTGGTTCTTTTTTCACACAGTTTAATAAAAAGTAGTTAATTTTGTTGGAACAATCAATTTAGGTAGCTATTTTTCTAAAATACCCTCACATTAATTAGAGTACAACTTTATGGGAACTTGAATTGATGGTAAAAAAAGAATCAACTCTCATTAAATGGAGTAGGTTTATAGTAACAACAATTTACATTGAATAAAGGCATTTTAGGAAAATTAAAATACAACTACATTATTCAATTGGAAAGTGGACTACAATTTGGGACAGACGAGAAAGGAAAACAAGACTATCAAAGTGGGACGGAGGGAGTAAAAGTTTTTATGAAAGCCACTTGACCATGTCAAAATTCTGCATTACTTCTCCCTTGGTCTTTCCCTTACTTTTTCTTTTCTTTTTCTTCTGTGCCAAAAACTAGTGTGTTGAGTTCGTACTATATGCATGAATTGTGCATATTCTGATGTGTGTTTTGACGTGTAAGTGCTGATATGTTATCTGTGTGTACCCAATTGAAGAGCGAGATCCGAGAGAAAGTAGGGGGTGGGTGAGATTTATGTGTGTGTGTGGGAAGTGACTGTGTGTGGCTCTGTGAATGTGCAACTGTGGGAGAGAGCCGAGAAAGAGGGAGATGACGGAGGTGAAGAAACGAAATTGTCCCCCCATTTCATGAGCTGAAACAGCTATTTTTGGATGGAAAGATCAAATTCAACTAATATGAGCCCAGTAGTTGTCATCCTCGCCCTGACCTACTTGCTTCGTTGGACTCCAGGAAGACAGGATTTACGGTAAAGAAATTTCAACTAATTGCAAGCCTGATATCAACCTCGCTGTAAATGAAAATATAGGGCTGCTCACAAGAAATATTTTCCCCGCAAGCAAAATTCTGTTTGCTGAGGACTCATTTTTATTCGAAAAGGTTCTTTTATGGGGGAACCAAGGTTGAATTGGAGGTGAAATTTGTACCATAGGACAGGACTAATGCAAATTTTGGCACACACTTCAACAGAATCCGAATTCTAATTCATTTCCAATTCCAGTTAAAAACCCAAACAAAAACTGAAGGCACAATTCTAGCAACTGTTATCTGTGATTCCTAGGTACTCACAAATACCCTATTTCTTTCGTACAAATACTAAGAATCTCAAATACCACCGACTCAAGAAACTTCCTTGCATCAATGGTCATTACTTCGAAACAAAGGATTACAAAAACCTGAATCAAAAAAAGAAGAAGAAGAAGATAAAAGCGTAATCTATTTACCTTCAGAATCCGATCATGTCCCTTCATAAAGCAACAAATACTTGACGAGAAAAATGGAGATTTGTTACCCCAATACCCATTTTCTTCATTTGATTAGCAGGCCGGCAATGAGTACTCGTGTTAAATGATGGAAAGGTACAAAACCATAACTCTGTAGCGACGACTGCGTTCCCACACCTTAAAGCCAGGAAATTTCTGAATAAATAAGGCAGGACTTTTCAGTTATATTACTTGATGAAAAACCAAAAAAATCAAATGCGGAAATCTTCCTGATCCAAAATAAAAATGTCACTAACAAGACAATCCTTTAACTCCTTTTCCACTTCCTATAGAGATAAATGAATTAACTTCAGCAATAAGTGGATATAAATAACAAAACCCAAAACCCCTCCAAGAAAATAAAAATGAATCATACGAAGTATAATTTGAGTCAAAATGATTAATGGAGTAATTGACCTGAGTGTAACGAGGAAATCAGTTTTGAGCTATGAAGTTAAAAATATAATCCAAATCATCACTTCATAGTATTCAAGTGAAGGGGTTATCATAATTAACTCTGAACCATTTGATTGGCTGTCATGGTTCAATGCTGTTAGCAGTCAAGCCATTTTGAAAATCTCATCATCAAAATCTCCAGCATTACTAATGTCAACAATTTTGAATCGAATTGTGCAAATATAAAGTTCTGAACACATACCTCATACTTTCTTGGATCCCACTGCCCATACACTTTTTTTTTTGTAACGATAGGATTTTTATAACCTAATTTAGCTTAATCTAGGAAGAGGGGAGAGGGAAACGTGATGTGAGTAGAGACTCCATCGAAAAAAATCAATTAAAACCGCTACATATAATGGCAAATTGGTGGCACCACCAAGACTAAGTCTTTGGTGGTAACCACCAGGCCAAAGGCCTGGTGGCTCCCCCTGCCCATACTCCCCCCACACTTGAGGTGGGAGAGAAGGAACAGAATCACCATTGTGATACCATGGCCCAGCTCTCACTATTTAATTCATGAAAATAGAGCCAGTCAAAAGTTGCTTACAGCATTTGCAAAACAAATCATACCAATGTTCAGCAACGAAGAACTACAATATTACCAATGAACGGCACAGACAACTCAGTGTCACTTGAAATCCTGAGAGACCATCATAAATGAAACAATGTTAATCAAACAAAGGAACGGTAGGTAAAGCGAAAAAAGCAAGCAGTGCAAATATAGCTATTTAATGTACATGGTCCGACTCTAAATTCAAACTCAAGATGAAAAGAAAAGTTCTATGATCAAAACAATTAACAAATTTATGTGCTCATGGTATAAAGGAACAAAGACCACATATATAAACATAAAGTAAGACACATCACTTATCACAACACTAATTTGATCTTTGCTTAGATGTAAACTTGATCAGTGAAGAAAGATTCACAATTCTCCCAAACTCTATTTGACTCTCTTATTATACTTTTCTTTTAAACTAAGATGTGGAAGTTGATATCAAAGAACACTTGATAAGAACACCAAAGCAAAAATTTCTGGAGTTAATTAGCTAAAGAATTTTGAATTGTAGAAAAAAGTTGTTGGACTACACCACAGTAAGAATTAGCAGAACAAATCAAGAAAGCAGAGTTAGACTAACGCAAACATGCCTGTTAGATATTGCCCATTTTGACCTACAATGAAACTCAGCTGTTTCGTTTTTTAACTTCAATAATTCCATTTCTTTGGACACTAAAACCGTAGTAGACATCAATCTTAATTCTAATACAGGAGAATACACACACAACTCTGATGGCATGTGTGTATGTATCTACGCAAGCAGATACCTCTCAAACTTTGAGATGCATTATAATCATCTAACATGTTAATTAAAGTGAAAAACAGATAGGTTAGGAACAAGGTCAGTAACCCTTCAATTTCTTCCTTCTGGAGGTGACTCCAAAGGAAACTTTGGTCTCATCGATTTCCAATCTTTCCCCATCAATTTGACGTATAGTATTTCTTGAATGGAAAGTGTGTGTGGAAACTTACAAGTAATTAGTACCCAATTCCCAAGAATCAATGCAGGAACTCATAAAGTCAAAGTCACAACCATTAAAAACTCGTTTTAGGGTTTGGTACAATGATTCATACAGCCATCAAAATGTGAAAAAATCAGCATCATTAGCTATCACATAAGCAGAAAGCAAAAGAACAAAGGTATACGTAGGATCCCTTCGATCATCCACCAAAACAAAAACAATAAAGACTGATATAGATAGTTTTCGACTCCTTCATCGATAAAAAGTAATTAGACAAGAAAGAACAAGTTAAGTAATAAACTTCAAAACCTGTTCTCTTTATCTTGGAATTCGCCCTTGACTTTATACCCTGAGACTTTGAATAGCCAAGCAAGTTCATAAGCCAATTGGCTATCCGAGCACTACATAAACCACAAAAGAAGTTTAGACTACCTTTTAAAGGACAATAAAGAGTCTACACTAAATCAGAAAATCTTGATCAGAACAGTTCATTAGCATTTGACATGGACCTCAAAAAGCAAAAGAACACAAACCATGACACAGATCTAAGGCACTAAGTACATACCGGAGGTCGATTTATCCTAAGGTATACATCCAAAGTGTTGCCGACCCTCTCAAATGTCTCAAGTAATGACAGAGTCACCTCCATCTTCAGCTTCCTGTCTCTGTACTCTTTCCTTAACTTATTGCAAGCAGTGGCAGAAAATAATCTAATGTTAAGCGAAGCAATTTCAGCTGATACAAAACTGCGGATGGCCGTTTCTCCATCTAAACCATTTCCTTCAGCAATGGATGAACCCAAGACCTTTTTTCTTGCCACCATCAACAAGACAGCCGACTTAACAAACTTGTGAGGACCTGAAAATTTTCTTATTTTTATAGAATATTACTGGGTTATTTAAATAATTATTCACTCATTTTCTCCGAATTATTTATTTTTGACCATTTTAAATCCATTTATATGGAACAACGTCTCTTTTATAGTTTTAAAACGTTTTGTTGGAAAATCTACTTTTGAAAATTCCTTTAGTTCGGAATAACGAGTGCACGTTTTCGAGGCTACACTTGGATCGGGAGTGTATCAATATTGGAGAATTAAGAATGATCAATAGTAGATCAAGAAAAATTAATTGAGGAATTAATACTAGATTCATGTGAGGACTCGTAAAATTCTTATTTTTAAAACCCTATTTTTGGCTCATTTAATTATTTATTTGGATATTTGCCCCGAATATTATTTTCTATCCTTATTAGACCTAAATACATGGAATTATAGCTTCATTATATTTTTAAAGTGACTTGTTTCAAAAATTAATTTTTTGGAAGCTCATTTAATGAAAATAGTGAAAACATGTTTGGAAATTTTAGCCAATTGAGAGTACAATAAGCTCGAAAAATTTGAGACATGTACAATGGTTCTAAAATAGGCAATTTTAGGTTTAAGTACTCAAGTGATAGTTAGTGGTACGATCGTTATAAGAATTTCTTGGAGGTTTCACTCTATCGCGCTTAAATTGGAGATACGCGTTTTCACGCGCGCGATTTAATTGAGGGACTTTAGACCCTTATTTTGGGACAATTAAGAATGATTAATAATTATATGAATATAAGTGCATTAGAGATTTAGTGCGCTAGTGAAATAAACTCGAGAGGAATCGAGCACAAAACGCGCGCGTACGCGCACTATTGCGGTTGACTTTTGTGCACCCAAACTCTTAGTCATTAAGCTTCCTTTGGAAGCCTTATTTCAGACCAATCTCTCTCTCTCTTCTCCCTCATCTGGCCAGCCACCTCCAAGAGCAAGAACCAAACTTGCTTCATCAATTTCTACTCCATTCCATGCACCAAATCCCAACTATTTCACACCAAAATTGAAGACCACTAAGCTTAACACTTGGAGAGTTCATCTAGCTACAAAAAAAGGGAGCTTTCCGCGGTTTTCTTGGACCAAGGGAGGACCGAAATTTCTGCTTTGTTCATCAACCAAAGTAAGTAATGATCAAACCATCTAGTTTTGATTTATGGAAGTTGATTTACACTTATGAGCTTAGATATTCATGTGGGTGGCTTGTTATTGTTGGAAAATTTTGAATGTGGGCTCTATGAACTCCCACTCTTGAATTGATGGCTGATGTGATGCTTGATGATGGATTTAATGTTGGTTTAGTGCTCAAATTGGTAGATTAATGGTGCATAGCTAGTATAAACTTCAAGGAGTGCATGGATGTAAGGTTTCCAATTCTGCCTCTGTTATGATCGTGCCTCTTTTTGCGGAATTTTGAGGTTTTAATGGCTTGTATATGATGTTTATATGTTGTATAGATGGTGTATAAAGTTTCATCGAAAAATATTGAGGTTTGGTTGGCCAAATGGATTAATTTCGCAAAGCTAGCAAACCTGGAAAAATTTCCCGTAATGCTCACACAGTCTTCTTGTTTCATCCATAACTCTGTGCTCCGATGTCAAAATCAAGTGCCGTCAGTGGAATTTGAAACTAGACATTTCCATCTTTCCAACAGTATAAAATACAACCCCTAATTCCACCCGAGTAACCTGTACCAACCGTTTAAAAATGACTATCCTGTTTCTCTGTTTTCCTGGAACGAAGTTCAGAAGCTGCAACTTGAGGCTCGAATTTGAGATAGTTGTGTGCTGAATTTCAAAACGATTTCTTCTGTGAAATTATATTTTTATGAATTTATTTTCCAACGCCACCAACTATGCTTAATTCTGAGTTGAATTGAGTGATTTGTGATCAAAATACGAAACCTGCCCTGTTCTTGAAAACCCTAAATGTTGGGCAAAAATTGATGCTAGACTTGGTGTAGACTTGCCAATTGAATTTCTTGGAGTTAAAACACTTACCGAATGTACCATGAATGTTCCTTAGGCTTTTTCTACACAAATGAACCATGTTTGAAGGATTTTCCCTGGCCAAATGTTTGGAATGGAAAACAAAAAGCTCAAGGCAGTTCTGCCTTAGGATTTTTCGAAACTTTGGATGTTTGGTTGACTACCTTCCCGAATGTATTTTTCCATGAAATTTGGTAGAGGGACAACCCTTATATGGTGGTATTATACTGCTAATTTTGGTGTTATTCTGAGACCGTTTCATGGCTCAAATAAATTTCCAAAGTTCAAGACTTGATTTTGTTTAACAAGAAAATTTGGATAACTTTGAGCTACCATATCTTGTTCCGCTTGTTTTGTTGTAAACTTGGATTACAACACTACTAGAGTTGCAAATGTCAAAGGCTAGTTCCAATCAAGTGAATTTTGCCGAATTTTCAAAGTTGGCCAAAAACCAACTTAAATCTGCCTTATGAACCAAAATAGCGACTTTGAGCTCATTTTTGAATGTTTTTCATTTGGAATATTAGAAAAGTGTATTCTAGATACTTTTAGTACTTTGGAAGAGGTTTCCAACGGTACCAAGTTTTCCAATTTTGGACTTGTAAAGAGTGAGATACGATTTTCCAAAATCTCATATCAAAACTGAAAAATTTCCAAGCCTTAAGGAAATAGAGTTTTTCAAATTCTCCTCATTCCTTCGATGTTACTTGAACGTATTAAACTTGATTTCCAAGATGAAACCTCGTTTGTTTTTGTGCTTTAAAATCCCATCTTTGAACCCCGATTTACGAGTGATTGGGGTTCGTTTTCATGAAATTTTCTTAGATTGTGCACTAAGTACAATCTTCGTAATAATTGGGGGTTTATGAGTGATAAATCCTTATTAATTGTTCAGGCACACAAGAGGAACTTCAAGAGGATCCCACGGTGGACGCTTGAACTTCGAGTGCCGTTTCTTCTTGTTTACTTGGTGAGTGTCAAGTGCATGTTTACTTGAACTCCTGTGAACTCGATATGTGTTTACATGTTATTGATATTTGAGATTTTAAAATTCGAGACGAGGGTGTACTTTATCGCACTCGTTCTCGCTTGAAATAAATGACTCATACTTGAAATGATTGAATATCTCGATTGCTTGAATACGTCACATACTTGTATGGCTTGAAATAGTATGCTATGGCTGCATACGTCGCTGGAGTGAATCTCCTCGACACACACACATGTACATGTGGGACGCCCAAACTCATAGGCCAACCTTGGAACTCGAGCCGACATGAGCTTGGTCGGGAACCTCGGCGAGCCATGAGAATCACATGATAAGCTTGATCTATTGGAGAGATCTTGCTTGGCATACTCGTTGAAGTATTGCCTTAAACAAATGACAGGCGGGCCCGATACAGGGGTATGTAAGGTGAAAAGGGGACAGGTTAAGTGGAGTTCTACGGACTAAACCTACCCGATTGACGGAGTGTCAATTCGTGGAGGTTCTTGATCGTGCCAGTGGAATATAGCTCCTGAGAGCTCCAGTATCCTTGAATTGTTTCTGTTTACTTTCAGTGAATCGTTAATTATTGATATATTATTGCTCTCCTTGTAAATTTTGGCTTGTTACTTGGACTATGTGCTTGCATGTGTGTTCTTGGCCTCACGAGCGTTTCGCTCACCCTATAGATTTGTTTTCCTTAACAGGTTGGACATGGAGTGAACTTGAAGAAACCCCCCTTTTGACGTACTTTTGGTTTAGGGTTTCTAAGGTATTTTGGACTAGACTTCGTATCGGTTGTACTTTTGGGAACTTAATGTATGGATGGAATATTCAATGTATCCGGATGTTGTACATTTTGGGATTTGATGTAACTTTGGAAATCCGATGCAAGAATTGGATTGTTATTATATATTGTTAAGATGAAAGTTTTCCGCATTTCTTACTTTCTTTCGTGGATGGCTAGTAATATATTAAACTTGGAACGGGAATTGACTTGAGTTCTGGCGAGAGTTGGGCAGGCGTCCCGCGAATACCCTTTGGTTCGCCTTAGGGAGAAGTGGGGGCGTCACAAAACTTATTCACTTTACATAGAAAGAAACCTTTGTCGGGAGTTCCTCCATTTTATTTGCAAGCAGTCTTACAGCCTCCAAAGTGTTTCTCTGGATCATGGTAATTTAACAGTCATAATTCGATATGACAAAAGAAAAAGTAAATGCTCTAACAAATGGATCAAAGGTTAAGAAGAAACTGACCAACTTAGGATTACACAGTCGATAAATGAGCCTAAATATGGATTCTTCAAGTGTCCAGATTGATCTTCGTGAATGTGACCTGTTAGGCAAAAAAATGTGTCACATCGCAAAAAGGTTCATTTGCAAAAATTCATTCATAAGGTTGGAATTTGGCAACAAGAATAAAAAATAGCAACAAGACCTTCACAAAGGATAAAGAATCAATACCCAATGATGTCAAGCAATACATCAAGTGGAAGCATCCCTTTCATGTCAGATTGATTGCACTCACACGGAAGATTTGGATTAGCTCCCTTGTCAAGAAACAACTTAATTATCTGAGGAAACACAGTATAAGCTGCTTTGTTAGTGGAGAATCTTTATTGTCATCGTAGAATGTAGAATTAACATCAATTATTTGACTAGTTTCTCCATTGTGCACTGCAGATGTGCAATTCACAACATCTAGTCCAAACATCTTAAACAAAGTGTGTGGGGGGAACTCGTATGCACATTTCAGGCGATTCACTGCTTTCACAAATTCATCCTTGTCATCAACATAAAGAATGTGCTCCATCTCTTTACATTTAGGCTCGAGTCCAAAATCCCAATGAATGATACGGCTCTTTTTGAAATCTGGAGAAGTGTGAATACGCTGTTTGCATTTGTTCATTTGTTGATTTTCCCCAAACCAAAGAAGCAACAGAAAATGAAATAAAGATGCATTAGAAAAATGTCAGTAGAGAGAACTGAATAAAGATACAAGCAGCTACTCAGAGCAATATACACATTTGTTTATCGAGGTACACCCAGAAACCACTCCAAGCTATCAAAATCTATCAGGTTACATATCATTTAACATTACTGTGAAGCATCAAACAAAACCATCGGCTTATAAAACGATCTGCAAGCCATTTAAAGGCTTAACCAAAAGACAGAAATGAATCTAATATTTGTTTCATGTCAAACAGTACAAAGACCATTAAAATTGAAATGCACGCTGCATGCGAGTAAATAATAACACCACAAGAACACGAGCAGATAAGGTTGACCATATAGTGAAATCGGTTAGAAAGGACAAAGGGTGACATTTATGGCATCACTGGTAACAAATTGTATGTTTAATTATGAATAACAGACGAATCAAAAATGTTCTACAGCATCTCGTCTGGCCCCTCCTTGTCATATAGAGTACTGCAAATAAACTAGTGTTACAGCATTACTGTTCCAATTCCTATATGAAAAGTTTAGCTATATGAATAAGTCTTATCAAACACATTTCCCTTCCATTAAAGCTCGATTTTTATGCAGCATAACATGGTTAGTGCTAGTACACATTGTACAGCACTCACTGCAAAATAGCAGTACACATAGCAGATGATTTTGTTATTCAATTAGTTATGTTCTTAGGTGACCGTCAAAAACCATTTTGTGGAAAAGTGTACTGATTAACGAATGGCAGCTCTCTTGATTTTTCTAAAAAGTTTTTCCAAACAACACTTGTGAGCAGAAAATAAATGAGGCAAGCTGTCATCTTTAATGGTCTAAGCTCAACTAACTCTTTAGATTTCCACCCTAAACCTGAAACGGAAGCCAAATTGATGCGCAAGCACAAAACTGTCATACCTACTATTTCTTGTAAAGTAAAGTTAGAGTAGTGCTGCTGTATACTATAGCTGTGTCCTCTCTCTCTCTCTCTTTCTCTTTTTTTTTGACATGGATACCACAATTGAGCTATCTTGAGATTTTATAAAGCCAGAAGCTAGTCTTCTTCTAGACTCTTGTGCTCTCCACTCTTTAACTTTTACAACTAGTCCTGCTTTTCTCGGCCAAAGTGATACAGCTTTTCTCGGCCAAAGTGGTATCAGCAAAGAAAAACCATCATTTACTATCTTTTGAGCCTTAACCATAGCTGCTTGAGGAAGAGAAGCCTAAAGAGGAAGGCAACAGCAAGCAGAAGCAATAAGGTTGGTAGAGCTGAGACACATTTTACAGGGTTTAATGTCAAGGAGAGTCCAAACAAACTCTCCAGCGACAAGAACCTGGGACTGTCCTAGTTTCATACATGCTTGCAGCCATCATTTCAATTTTCTCTACAAGAACCTACACCAAGTGCTCAACAAAGAAACAACTTTTACCGAGAAACAAGTTTGGGAACAAGAAGATGATAGGATAAATGCAGACTATCACCTTATCTTCTGACATTGGAGTGCTTCCCAGAAAACTCTCCACCATGGCTGCTGAGTGATAGAGAAGATTTCAACCGAGCCCGCGAGGGCAGGGTTTAAAGGGTTTGCTACCATCTGAACTTTCCGCTGTCGCTGGCCGATTTTCTTTCGGTGGTGTAGGCTTAAGGGGCTGGGGTGTCGCGTATAAAGAGCATGGAGAAGACGATTAAAAAAAAATTAAAATTAAAATTTACAAATTGGTCCCAAATCTTCTAGTTATTGTATTATGTCTCCTAAAGGTTTTAGTTTGTAATATTCCTCCATGGTCTTTACCTTTCAATATTATACAATGACCCCCCCCGCCCCAAACACAACAAAAAAAAGACAATTAGTCAACTTTGGTTCAAATTAAATTAGCTTCATTTAACTACTGTCGCGCCCCACTTTTGGAATGAATGTGTGGTGTGTGTAGTGTGGTGTGAACGTGTGCAAAATGAAAATAAAGGCCATGGGACTTGATAAAGCGACGGTTTGGCCATATAAAGTTCAAAAAGGGTTTTTTGTATCAAAAATGGAGTCGCCACTTGGTATAGAGTTAGGGTGTACCAAGTCACCCAAAAATGATTTTTGTTTTTGAATGAAAAAGTAAATAAACCCTTTTAGAGAACTTTTGGGTCTACGTAACCAAAAGAGGGATCGGGGGTCACATTTGACGAAGGGGAAGGCAAGGATAAAAATCCAAGGCACCCCTTCGACCTAGCCAAGGCTAGTTGCGTGACTTAAACCAATTTCTCCTAATTTTTCTACCCAAGGTATGTATCGCATGTTGCATATGACTACGTGAATGCAAAAACCTAGACCTAGAGGACATGGGGGAAATTTCTCTTCAAAGGTTGAGTGGTGCCAATCACATTAATTGTGAAGCCCAGTAATGATCCTTTGGAGAGGTCACACGTAATCCTAAATGACGTAAAAATGAGTGGAATGCATGCCATGTGAAAGTGTGAGTTTGTGTGAAGTGAGAAAAATGATAAAAGTAATAAGATATAAGTGGAGGTGTGCAAATGTCTTTGCAAGGTAAAGTAAGTAAAGAATAATAAGGTGAAAAAATGCCATAAGGTGCATGTGTGAAGTGAGAATGTAGAAAGTAGTGTGAAAGTAGTGTGAAGTGAGAATGTAGAAAAAGGAATGGAATATAAAGTAAGTGATAGTGAATGAATGAAATGCATGAATCCTATGGGAATGCAAGCAAAACGGGTACGGGGACTCTTAACTTTGTGACTTGATTTTTCCTTTGATAGAGGGAATATAAGCGTGCTAAGGCTTAGAAAAAGCCACACTCGTCTATATCCCATATTTAAGGGGACTCTTCAGGCAAATGTACCCTAACTAGCATGAGATGCAAGACCTAAAGTGAGGGGAAAGGGGAATCGAGGAGCATGCCAGATGATAAAACTAAGGAAAAATGCATGATATGTAGTGAACAGGCAAATAATGCATTAATGAATGGGGATGACCTATTGGGTCTAGCGTTGGACTAGCCCTTTCTATGAATTCCTAATGAAATAATGAGCCACAACTAGCATTGGACTAGTGTGGTGACGTACATTCATCCATCACATTCATTCATGGCTATGGAAAGCGATTAGACATGCCAAACACCTATAAGCACATAGCACATAACAATTAGCATGCTCGACTAAATGCAAGAACCTAATAAAGCAAATTAACACATAGCAACAAAAACAAGCAATCAAGCTAATAATTAATTACATTTGCTAGCTAGGCACAATGTCTTCAATAGGTCTTCATCAAGTGCTCCCCAAGCCCTATATATTACAAGCCAAGAGGTGTACACATACCCCATAATGAATAACTTAAATTACAAGCCAAGAGGTGTACACATACCCCATAATGAATAACTTAAATAAAAGTAAAGGTAAATGAAATAAATGCAAAGACTTAAAGAAAGGCAAGGAAAGCAACGTAGACATGCAATTCACACTTAGCACGTTGGATCACATAGGAGAAATGAAAATCAAGGAGATAGAGGTTACCTCCCTTGTAATTGGGCACCAATGAAGCGAAATCACTTATTTATCTTCCAAAATAAAAGAAATGGTCAAGGCACCAATTTATTTGGAAAAAATAAAGAAAATAGGCAAACACAAGCTCACTTGGTCATAAAGCCCCTAAAATCATGAATTAAGTGCAATTGAAACAAAGCATGGTAGTCAATTGAAGCAAGCAAGCAATGAAATTGTAGAATTAAAATTGCCAAGGACCAAATTGATGAAATTATTCAATTGATTGGGTCCTAGTAGAACAAGGAGAGACTTGGGGGGCCAAAGTGTAAAATCTGGAAATTATTTCATGCAAATTCATGCAAACTAACGTGGGATGGTCTGCAACAAGACAAACAAACTTCTGCAATCAAGAATATCGACATAACTTGCATTTTCACAAGCAAATATCAACTTTTAACACTAAATCTGATCACAACCATTCAATCAAAACATCTAAAACCTTATCTTAGCAACATGCAACACAAATTCAACATCCGACAATGCCAAACATCGAAAGAAAATCACGCCAATACTTGAAGAAAAATCCAGCAAGCATTTGGCAACTGAAGTTGATCATTTTGCGGCAAGGTTGGGATCCCAGCTCAAATGTTTAAGACCCAAATTTGCAAACTCGCCATCACTCACCCACCACCCCTCCGACATCAGATTAGGCAGCCAAAGAAAATGACCAAAACCAGCCCATGTGGGCTGTTGTGAGAAGAAAGGAGGACAACAAGCTATGAGGACGAAAACACAGCAAAAGGAAAGATGAGAAGTGCAGCGAGAGTTTAGCCGAACTTCACACCAAGCATCAAAGCCAAAGCCTTTACAAACAGCACATGAAAACATAGCAGAAAATCATGCCAATCCTAACGAGACCTTTATGCCAACTACAATTTTTTGCTAACATGCAGTCTTCCGGCAATCAAAGAAACTTGCAAGATTTTAAACCATTTCCAAACAAACATAGCTAGCTACCCATTAACACTAGGACTCTTGGGAGAAATACATACAATGAACGAAAACAAGAAACTTGTGCAACTGGTTTCTAGGCCTCAATGGCCGAAAAGTGAAAATTGCTGCACTCAAAACAAAATTCATGACCTGTTGCAGCAGATTTCTGTGCATCGACCTTTGGCCACACACAACCTACAACCTAGCCATAGAACCATCAAATATTCTGTTTTCTTTTAAATATGAGACCAATAATTCGAACCCCAGAAAATTCGACAGCAAAAAAACGCAAACTTTAATCAGTTTCTGCAATTATTTCAACCCAAACCCAATCTACTCATGCGAAGAAGGAAAAGAAAACTCAGTCAAGCTACAACAGCCCATCCACAATCACATGACTCTCATAACATTGCCCCAAAGCCAGATAACCTGACCGTGTTGCCAATCACAGAAGTGCAGAAAAAGAAAAAACAAAACTCGCGGCAAAACAAAAGCTAGCATCGCAGCAAAGTTTCAACCTTTCTGGCATGATTTTATAAGCTATGGGCAGAAAACAAATGAAAGGCGTTACCTTGATCCCTTTCCAGAGGAAAGAACAGAATCTGGGATGATGAATAGGGCGTCCTTGCTCAGCCCAAAAAGCTTTATCTTCCTTGGCTGTCAACGCTCTTCTTCTGGTTCGCAGTACTCGTATTTCTTGATGAATCGAAGATGATGATGGTGACGTTGGGGCTCCTCCTCCTTGCTGCGCCGCCCCTCTCTAGTTCTCCCTTGGCCCTCCAACCTCGCGGCCCTCAACTCTCTCGAAGCTCTCAAACTCTCAGCCGCCCAGTCCTCTCTTTGTTTTCTTTCAAAAACCCTCAGCCCGTAACCTCTCCAAAACCTCCGTAACCCTTTTTCTTGTTTTCTGCTCTCCGCCGCCCACTTAAACCCTCCTTCAAAGCTCTAACCTTTTGCACAGCCCTCTATTTTCTCTCTTTCTCTCTCAGACCTCAGCCCGTAGGTTTCTTTTCTTGAGCCGCCCATCCCCAAATTTTCTCTCGGCTCTTTTCTTTTTCCTTTGCTGTTTTCTGTCTCCCCCCGACCCTCTCTCTCTCTTCGTCTCTCCCCCCTTGCGGCTGTCCCTCCTTTTGCTATTTATATGGGAACTTCCAACCCTAAAACAACTCAGTCCTCTTTCCATATTGCAGCTAAGGGCTCCCTGAGTCCTTCCTTGCAAAGCTGCAAAAAAAATGCAGCTTGCATGCGACTGTTTTACTTCAAAAATAATAGTAAAACTAAATAATAATAAAACAACAATTTTAATCAAAATAAACAAACTAAAAAAAATAATAAAGTTACCATTTTCAATCTTTTTCATTCATTTTTCATTTTTCATTTTTCTTTTCATTTTTTAAATAATGAAACTAAATCCAAAACAACTAAAACATATTTTTTGAACACTTTTCTTTTCCCTTTGAGAAATTCTACGCTAAAAATGGCTAAAAAACTAAAAAATGAAACTAATTGTGACAAAAATAGACCAAATAAAAATGAATAGTAAATAAATAAAAAAAATCAAAAATTTGGTGTCTACAGTTTGCCCCTCTTTGTCTGAGTTTTGGAAAAACTTGAGACAAAGAAGTAGACACCAAATACTCACCTGTGTTATTCGGTTGCCACTATTCGGAGGACTGACCTAAACAAGGAATTTTAAACATGGGACTGGCCCGAACAGAAATGTAAACGGGATAGACCCGGACAGAAATTTAAACGGGATAGACCCGGACAGAAATTTAAACGGGACTGACCCGAACAAGAATTTAAACGGGGCTGACCCGAACAGAATTTAAACGGGACTGACCCGAACAGAATTTAAACGGGACTGACCCGAACAGAAATTAAACGGGACTGACCCGAACAGAATCTAAAACGGGACTGACCCGAACAGAATTTAAACGGGACTGACCCGAACAGGAATTTAAACGGGACTGACCCGAACAGGAATTAAACGGGACTGACCCGAACAGAAATTAAACGGGACTGACCCGAACAGGAATTTAAACGGGACTGACCCGAACAGGAATTTAAACGGGACTGACCCGAACAGAAATTTAAACGGGACTGACCCGAACAGAATTTAAACGGGACTGACCCGAACAGGAATTTAAACGGGACTGACCCGAACATGAATTTAAACGGGACTGACCCGAACAGGAATTTAAACGGGACTGACCCGAACATGAATTTAAATCATGGGACTGGCCCGAATAAAATGAAAATCATGGGACTGACCCGAATAAAATGAAAATCATGGTGCACACTAGTGGGACTGACCCAACGGCTAGCGGCGAATGCAAATGAAAGGCACACTAGTGGGACAAACCCAACGGCTAGCGGCGAATGCAACTAAAAGGCACACTAGTGGGACAAACCCAACGGCTAGCGGCGGATGCAAATGAAAGGCACACTAGTGGGACAAACCCAACGGCTAGCGGCAGATGCAAATGAAATGCACACTAGTGGGACTAACCCATAGCTAGCGGCAATGAAAATGAAATGCTCACTGGCGGGACTAACCTCACGCTCCAGTGGCTGTGAAAATGAAATGCACACTGGCGGGACTAACCTCACGCTCCAGTGGCTATGAAAAAGAAATGCTCACTGGCGGGACTAACCTCTGCTCCAGTGGCTGTGAATGAAATGCACACTGGCGGGACTAACCTCTGCTCCAGTGGCTGAATATGAAATGCTCACTGGCGGGACTAACCTCACGCTCCAGTGGCTATGAAAAAGAAATGCTCACTGGCGGGACTAACCTCTGCTCCAGTGGCTGAATATGAAATGCTCACTGGCGGGACTAACCTCACGCTCCAGTGGCTATGAAAAAGAAATGCTCACTGGCGGGACTAACCTCTGCTCCAGTGGCTGTGAATGAAATGCACACTGGCGGGACTAACCTCTGCTCCAGTGGCTGAATATGAAATGTCTTGACAATTTGTCGGTCAGTGGGATAACACCCGGTTCTGCCGAGGTTGGTGGGATAGAACCCAGCTCCAACGTGATTTAAGCGGCCAGCGGGATAAAACCCAGTTCTGCCGAGGTTGGCGGGATAGAACCCAGCTCCAACGTGATTTAAGCGGCCAGCGGGATAAAACCCAGTTCTGCCGAGGTTGGCGGGATAAAACCCAGCTCCAACGTGATAAGCGGCCAGCGGGATAGAACCCAGTTCTGCCGAGGTTGGCGGGATAAAACCCAGCTCCAACGTGATAAGCGGCCAGCGGGATAGAACCCAGTTCTGCCGAGGTTGGCGGGATAAGACCCAGTTCCAATGTGATAAGCGGTCGGCGGGATAGAACCCAGTTCTGCCGAGGTTGGCGGGATAAGACCCAGTTCCAATGTGATAAGCGGTCGGCGGGATAGAACCCAGTTCTGCCGAGGTTGGCGGGATAAGACCCAGTTCCAACGTGATTAAAGCGGTCAGCGGGATAGAACCCAGTTCTGCCGAGGTTGGCGGGATAAGACCCAGTTCCAACGTGATTAAAGCGGTCGGCGGGATAGAACCCAGTTCCGCCGAGGTTGGCGGGATAAGACCCAGTTCCAACGTGAAAATGAGTGAAGTTGGCGGCACCAAGTCCAGGCCCAACGTGATAAAGTAAAGTTGGCGGCACTAAATCCAGGCCCAACGTGATAAAGTGATGTTGGCGGCACCAAGTCCAGGCCCAACGTGATCTTATGAAGTTTGCGGCACGAAATCCAGGCCCAACGTGATCTTTGGAATGTTGGCGGCACGAAATCCAGGCCCAACGTGATCTTTGGAATGTTGGCGGCACGAAATCCAGGCCCAACGGGATTTGTTGAATGGTCAGTGGGATAACACCCGAGCCTGCCGTCCAATTGGTCAAGAAATTGAATTTGATTTGTCAAGAAACAAGAAATTTGATTTTCCAAGAAACAAAATTTTGAACTTGATTTTTTGATTGTTTGACTTTTGAACTTTTTTGATTTTTCGAGAGAATCTTTATTTCAAAAATAATTTGCCCCCAGTGTAGGGCCCTTTTTCCCTTCTTTCTTCTCTTTCTTCGGCATCGGCCTTCCACATCACCGGATGCTCATTCGTCGATTTCAACTATGTATACCTGCACAGGGGGCTTACATGCACTCAAATTTTCATGAAAAAGGCAGCGTGATTTGAAAGTCTTGCTTGAGTCTTTGACGAAATCCTCAAATGGACTATAAAAAATTTGCCCCAGTGTGGGCTTATTTTGTGAAATCTTGCAAATAAAAATTTTGCCCCAGTATGGGCCCATTTGATTGCAAAAATTGGTTTGGATGACTTTCCATTTATTCGAACACTGTAAGAAAGAAAATTTCATGATGAATTCCTCAAAATAATGCCAAATTACAAGAGATTTCTTCCTTACCTTAGCATCGAAGCTTTGGGTAATGGGCGTTATTTCTGATTTGGAAATGGGAGGTCAAGATTTGTCTTATTCATGTGCACAGATGGTATGTAATCCCTTCAATACCATATCTTAGTGAAAGCAAAGAGTTTGTCACCCTCATGTCTTAAGAAAACTTAGTCAACGTATAAGCTTCATGGGCTTGCAAAATTTCGGGTAGAAATGATAGCTAAACATGTGAAATCTGGTTATACCCTTATGATCATGAGTGATCGATGAATTTTTATGAGCATAATCCTCACTTTGGATTGTCACGAAGGAATAAGTCAACGATGGACTTTATTAGCTTGTAATTTGGCTTGAAAACGATAGCTAAAGAAATAATTTTCAAAGGACATTGCACCGAAAATCGCATTTTTCAACATTGCCCCTATTTTGAACTCAAAGATCTCAGACTTTGTTTGCATTTTTCTCATCAATGACCAGGGACTTCAGCGTCGAATTTTTCTGCAGTTTCTTGCATTTACTTTTCTTGCTTTGCTTTTTATCTCTTTTCCCTTTCCCTCAACTTAGCGGGTTTTCACATGGTGAGTAGCGTCAACCCCATACCCAGGCAATTCCGAAATACAGCTAAAAACTTTCGGCATCAGAAATTTCCTTGACAAGGCCATTGCAAAGAACAGAAGTCAGGACTTTTGGCTTTTGTAATGGGGTCAGGTGGAGTGCTTAGAAAAGTTAAGGTTTGAAAGCGGATTTCAAAAGCGGTTTGAAAAATCTGAGATCGCATTGTTGCGCCAACCCTATTTTAGGGTTAAATCAGAATTTGCCCCAGTCTGAGGCTTTTCCCTTTCATTTCCTTTCTTCTTTCGATTTTTCGGCTTTTTGCCATTCTTTGAAACTTTTCATAAAATTTGCCCCAGTTTATTTTTGAAATGAGGTTCTCTTTTCTTCCTTTGTTTTTGATTTTGTTGCTTTTCACTTTTTCACTTTTTCACTTTTCCTTTTTTAACTCAAACTTGCCCCAGTGTGGGGTTTGCGATTCTCAGGGGTTGCCAAATGAAGTATTTTATTCTGAAGGCTCAAAAGGGATAACTAGGGATAGAATGCTTGATTGGAAAGGAAGATGGCCTGACTTGTATTCCGTTCCTTACAATAACCCTGAAAGGAAACTTTCATTAACGGGAAATTTTTGGCATGTATCTGAATTAACTGATTGAGGAAGACCCTTGTTCATCCATATGTGTGAAACATAGGCGATCCACGCGGACAAAACTCTTCCTTTTCTTTTTTCAAAATTGGAACCCAAGTGGAATCAAATTTCCCCAACTTGCGGTTCTCTTTCCCCTTTTTCTTTTTCCTTTTTTTTCAAAATTCCCCAATCTCCTTCCCCAATGTGGGGTGCGATCATATGTGCACTCGAAAAAGAACCACCAATTTTTGCTCAAATAGGGATGCAAGGAGTAATCAGTGTTTAGGTTGTAGAAACGACGGCCAAAGCGTCATTCTTACACTTCATGACAACCAAAGTAGCGAAATGGTCATTGAAAATCCATTCCTCTTTTGATATTTAAAATTTTTCAATGTAGGGTAGTGATCATTAGGACTCTTATTTGAAACGAGATTATTCTTTCAAAGGCTCAAATGGGAGAACAAATGATAAAATGTGTATAGGTAGAGAAAAGAATGCTCGAAGTATCATTCCAAATTTCCCAGACAAACAAGAATAATGCACATTTTTGCTTTCACTTAGATGTGATTGAATCAGATTAGACACCGCGGATCTTTTCAAGCAAAAGTTGCCCCAATTTATCAATCAATGTGACTGACTTTATTTTGGGATTAAGTGCAGGAGAAAAGGTATCTCATGGGCCTTCTGAATGACCTCTTTCAATTTTTTGAGCACTCTTATTGTGTAGCTCGGATCACCAATCTGGTGTATACATTTGTGAGTTTTCAGGCCAAAGGTTGAAAAATCTCAATTTGAGCTTATTTCTTAAAATTCACCATGAAATCTCTTAATGAGCTCAATAAAGAATGAAATGTACATGAATATACACAAAACAATAATTGTCCAAAAATTTTATTGCTGAAAAAGTTTGAAACAAAATTTCTCGTTCAATTATGATACAAATGAGAATAGAAAGCTTCTAAAGAGCTCCACATATATATCCCTTTTGTCTCCTTCTCTTTTGACACAAAAATATATTAACAAGTCAAATATACAGAATCTTCCTTGAAAGCAATTATGAAATCTCTTAGAAGCTCTTAGCCTAGAGCTTTCAGATGGATCTTTCAGGTTTCCATTATTGGATCTGCCCAAGAATCAAATAATACTTTCCAAACTTTATCGGATCAAAAAAAATTGTTATCCAATATAGGGAAATATTTTCATCTTATTGAAACCTTTTTTATGAATGCAGGGGAGGGGGGAAACAAAAGAAAAATACCCGGAGTCAGTAAGCAAGAATAAAAAAAATCGGTATGCATGTCCTATGGGGGAGCCCTTTTATGCCAAGGGTAGGCCTAGCATGAAAATGCAATCCTCCAGAGCAGGCACTATACAATACCTGATGGATCCAATCAGCTTATGGAGTGAAAAATAATTTGAAAAAAAATTTAGCCCATTGGAATGAGAAGAGACGTTTGTCAAAATGAGGACCTCGTCCGAAGGGATTGATCACTTTTGATCGATACAAGAACTTGCAAAAACGCACGGGTTTGATCTTGACGAACTTCCTATCGAAGAGATTGGAATTCGTTTTGACAACTTTTCTCAGTGAAGCACGGGTCAAAACTCCAACTGATCAAATGGCTAGATGCAATGGATGTTTTTCTCAAAATCGACTAGGTTTTCCGTTTTGAAATTCGACATGGAAACCCTAATTGGTCAAATGAAATTGACAATTTATTAAAAATCGACCGGATTACCCTAAAAAGGGAAACAGGTCAAATGAATTGAATGAAATTTAATTTATCCAAAATTAATCAGATCACCCTAAAAAGGGTAAATTGATCAAATAGATTGAACGAAACTTGATTTATTCAAAATCGGCTCGGTTGCCCTAAAAATGGGTAAATTGGCCAAATGAATGAAATTGAATTAGTGATTTATTCCAAAAATCGGCCAAATGACCCTAAAAAGGGTAAATTGGTCAAATGGATTGACGATTTATTCAAAATCGACCAGGTGACCCTAAAAAGGGTAAATTGGTCAAATGAATGAAATTGAATTAGTGATTTATTCAAAAATCGGCCGAATAACCCTAAAAGGGTAAATCGGTCAAATGAATTAACGATTTATTCAAAATCGACCGGGTGACCCTAAAAAGGGTAAATTGGTCAAATGAATGAAATTGAATGAACTGGCAAAATGGATTGGTTGAATTGTCCGGCCATTGGTTATTTCAAAATTATTGAGGTGCATTAGTCTATGACCTTCTAAAAATCAAATTTTAGCCTCAAGTTATTTATCGTCTCAATAGGAGGAATCATTTGTGAATTTCTTCAAATTAATGTCCTTCACGCAAGGGATTTTTACCAATTTTTGATAAAATGGCCAAAAAGTGATTATTAGATGCTCATATTCCAAAGATCACTCTATGAAAATGATCGGATCCTACCTTACCTTGTGCACTACCCCTTTGGATGGTACAAAAATGTAAACGTGCAAGTCTCACTGGATTAAGTATCCGAGACACAAGGTGGCTTATTCCTAAACACGGGATTCCCTAAATGGCATTCCCTTTCTAGGGTTAATGCATGATGCCAGTTTATTAAAGCTATGCAAATATGTGACAAATATGACCTAAAGGACATAAGTAATGCATCGAGGGGGAAAAGGTCTAAAATGAAATGTATTTATTAAGTATAATGACTGAAATTTAAACATGTGAGTTATCTAGTGGGTGAGTCACTAAAAGAGTGCCAAAAAGGCCTCTTATTGCTATGGCACATGAATGCAGGCCAAGAAAACAAAGAAATGGTTAGTGCAATTGATAGTACACATAACACATTGGGAGCAATTAAGAAAAAGAAATACAATAAAGCAAGTAAAAGGGGTGGAACCCCTTCCCTCGTGCCTAATGTGCTTAAAAAAGGGTGAGGCCGACTCTAACCTAGGAAAATTCTATAATGGATGCATGAGGCTGGGGTTCACTAATGCAACTAGACTCGATAAGGTTTAAAAAGGTCCCCAAGCCTTCAGACCCAAAGGCAAAGGGTCATCACTCCCAAAGCCTTCGATCGGTGGCTCGAGTGATCCCTTAGGTAGCGCTATGGGCGCAGAGCACACCATCCGCCTACCCAAGGCAATCGATCCTAGTCCTACAAGGCGGTGTGGGATGGCGCCCACAAAAATCAAAATAAAATGGGATGAAAGCAAGTAAACGTGAACGTATGAAGTGTTCCCCTATTTTGAGGGAAGGGGTGAGAACCACGCGAGGCTCTAAAGGTGACACACCCCCCCAAATGCAATGCAAGCGCGAGATAAACAAGTAAACATACATCCAATCAACCAATCACACGTACGTGAGTGAGGGAATAGTTGGATATGCGCGCGAGGCAAAAGGCCCTAAAAATGGAAAATGCAACCCTAATATCCAAATGCAATGCATAAAAAGGGTAGAAAAACGAAACGAATGGCTAAGTCAAATGCTTGGACCCACTTAGGAAGTCCCCAGTGGAGTCGCCAACTGTCGCGCCCCACTTTTGGAATGAATGTGTGGTGTGTGTAGTGTGGTGTGAACGTGTGCAAAATGAAAATAAAGGTCATGGGACTTGATAAAGCGACGGTTTGGCCATATAAAGTTCAAAAAGGGTTTTTTGTATCAAAAATGGAGTCGCCACTTGGTATAGAGTTAGGGTGTACCAAGTCACCCAAAAATGATTTTTGTTTTTGAATGAAAAAGTAAATAAACCCTTTTAGAGAACTTTTGGGTCTACGTAACCAAAAGAGGGATCGGGGGTCACATTTGACGAAGGGGAAGGCAAGGATAAAAATCCAAGGCCTAGCCAAGGCTAGTTGCGTGACTTAAACCAATTTCTCCTAATTTTTCTACCCAAGGTATGTATCGCATGTTGGATATGACTACGTGAATGCAAAAACCTAGACCTAGGGGACATGGGGGAAATTTCTCTTCAAAGGTTGAGTGGTGCCAATCACATTAATTGTGAAGCCCAGTAATGATCCTTTGGAGAGGTCACACGTAATCCTAAATGACGTAAAAATGAGTGGAATGCATGCCATGTGAAAGTGTGAGTTTGTGTGAAGTGAGAAAAATGATAAAAGTAATAAGATATAAGTGGAGGTGTGCAAATGTCTTTGCAAGGTAAAGTAAGTAAAGAATAATAAGGTGAAAAAATGCCATAAGGTGCATGTGTGAAATGAGAATGTAGAAAGTAGTGTGAAAGTAGTGTGAAGTGAGAATGTAGAAAGAGGAATGGAATATAAAGTAAGTGATAGTGAATGAATGAAATGCATGAATCCTATGGGAATGCAAGCAAAACGGGTACGGGGACTCTTAACTTTGTGACTTGATTTTTCCTTTGATAGAGGGAATATAAGCGTGCTAAGGCTTAGAAAAAGCCACACTCGTCTATATCCCATATTTAAGGGGACTCTTCAGGCAAATGTACCCTAACTAGCATGAGATGCAAGACCTAAAGTGAGGGGAAAGGGGAATCGAGGAGCATGCCAGATGATAAAACTAAGGAAAAATGCATGATATGTAGTGAACAGGCAAATAATGCATTAATGAATGGGGATGACCTATTGGGTCTAGCGTTGGACTAGCCCTTTCTATGAATTCCTAATGAAATAATGAGCCACAACTAGCATTGGACTAGTGTGGTGACGTACATTCATCCATCACATTCATTCATGGCTATGGAAAGCGATTAGACATGCCAAACACCTATAAGCACATAGCACATAACAATTAGCATGCTCGACTAAATGCAAGAACCTAATAAAGCAAATTAACACATAGCAACAAAAACAAGCAATCAAGCTAATAATTAATTACATTTGCTAGCTAGGCACAATGTCTTCAATAGGTCTTCATCAAGTGCTCCCCAAGCCCTATCTATTACAAGCCAAGAGGTGTACACATACCCCATAATGAATAACTTAAATTACAAGCCAAGAGGTGTACACATACCCCATAATGAATAACTTAAATAAAAGTAAAGGTAAATGAAATAAATGCAAAGACTTAAAGAAAGGCAAGGAAAGCAACGTAGACATGCAATTCACACTTAGCACGTTGGATCACATAGGAGAAATGAAAATCAAGGAGATAGAGGTTACCTCCCTTGTAATTGGGCACCAATGAAGCGAAATCACTTATTTATCTTCCAAAATAAAAGAAATGGTCAAGGCACCAATTTATTTGGAAAAAATAAAGAAAATAGGCAAACACAAGCTCACTTGGTCATAAAGCCCCTAAAATCATGAATTAAGTGCAATTGAAACAAAGCATGGTAGTCAATTGAAGCAAGCAAGCAATGAAATTGTAGAATTAAAATTGCCAAGGACCAAATTGATGAAATTATTCAATTGATTGGGTCCTAGTAGAACAAGGAGAGACTTGGGGGGCCAAAGTGTAAAATCTGGAAATTATTTCATGCAAATTCATGCAAACTAACGTGGGATGGTCTGCAACAAGACAAACAAACTTCTGCAATCAAGAATATCGACATAACTTGCATTTTCACAAGCAAATATCAACTTTTAACACTAAATCTGATCACAACCATTCAATCAAAACATCTAAAACCTTATCTTAGCAACATGCAACACAAATTCAACATCCGACAATGCCAAACATCGAAAGAAAATCACGCCAATACTTGAAGAAAAATCCAGCAAGCATTTGGCAACTGAAGTTGATCATTTTGCGGCAAGGTTGGGATCCCAGCTCAAATGTTTAAGACCCAAATTTGCAAACTCGCCATCACTCACCCACCACCCCTCCGACATCAGATTAGGCAGCCAAAGAAAATGACCAAAACCAGCCCATGTGGGCTGTTGTGAGAAGAAAGGAGGACAACAAGCTATGAGGACGAAAACACAGCAAAAGGAAAGATGAGAAGTGCAGCGAGAGTTTAGCCGAACTTCACACCAAGCATCAAAGCCAAAGCCTTTACAAACAGCACATGAAAACATAGCAGAAAATCATGCCAATCCTAACGAGACCTTTATGCCAACTACAATTTTTTGCTAACATGCAGTCTTCCGGCAATCAAAGAAACTTGCAAGATTTTAAACCATTTCCAAACAAACATAGCTAGCTACCCATTAACACTAGGACTCTTGGGAGAAATACATACAATGAACGAAAACAAGAAACTTGTGCAACTGGTTTCTAGGCCTCAATGGCCGAAAAGTGAAAATTGCTGCACTCAAAACAAAATTCATGACCTGTTGCAGCAGATTTCTGTGCATCGACCTTTGGCCACACACAACCTACAACCTAGCCATAGAACCATCAAATATTCTGTTTTCTTTTAAATATGAGACCAATAATTCGAACCCCAGAAAATTCGACAGCAAAAAAACGCAAACTTTAATCAGTTTCTGCAATTATTTCAACCCAAACCCAATCTACTCATGCGAAGAAGGAAAAGAAAACTCAGTCAAGCTACAACAGCCCATCCACAATCACATGACTCTCATAACATTGCCCCAAAGCCAGATAACCTGACCGTGTTGCCAATCACAGAAGTGCAGAAAAAGAAAAAACAAAACTCGCGGCAAAACAAAAGCTAGCATCGCAGCAAAGTTTCAACCTTTCTGGCATGATTTTATAAGCTATGGGCAGAAAACAAATGAAAGGCGTTACCTTGATCCCTTTCCAGAGGAAAGAACAGAATCTGGGATGATGAATAGGGCGTCCTTGCTCAGCCCAAAAAGCTTTATCTTCCTTGGCTGTCAACGCTCTTCTTCTGGTTCGCAGTACTCGTATTTCTTGATGAATCGAAGATGATGATGGTGACGTTGGGGCTCCTCCTCCTTGCTGCGCCGCCCCTCTCTAGTTCTCCCTTGGCCCTCCAACCTCGCGGCCCTCAACTCTCTCGAAGCTCTCAAACTCTCAGCCGCCCAGTCCTCTCTTTGTTTTCTTTCAAAAACCCTCAGCCCGTAACCTCTCCAAAACCTCCGTAACCCTTTTTCTTGTTTTCTGCTCTCCGCCGCCCACTTAAACCCTCCTTCAAAGCTCTAACCTTTTGCACAGCCCTCTATTTTCTCTCTTTCTCTCTCAGAACTCAGCCCGTAGGTTTCTTTTCTTGAGCCGCCCATCCCCAAATTTTCTCTCGGCTCTTTTCTTTTTCCTTTGCTGTTTTCTGTCTCCCCCCGACCCTCTCTCTCTCTTCGTCTCTCCCCCCTTGCGGCTGTCCCTGCTTTTGCTATTTATATGGGAACTTCCAACCCTAAAACAACTCAGTCCTCTTTCCATATTGCAGCTAAGGGCTCCCTGAGTCCTTCCTTGCAAAGCTGCAAAAAAAATGTAGCTTGCATGCGACTGTTTTACTTCAAAAATAATAGTAAAACTAAATAATAATAAAACAACAATTTTAATCAAAATAAACAAACTAAAAAAAATAATAAAGTTACCATTTTCAATCTTTTTCATTCATTTTTCATTTTTCATTTTTCTTTTCATTTTTTAAATAATGAAACTAAATCCAAAACAACTAAAACATATTTTTTGAACACTTTTCTTTTCCCTTTGAGAAATTCTACGCTAAAAATGGCTAAAAAACTAAAAAATGAAACTAATTGTGACAAAAATAGACCAAATAAAAATGAATAGTAAATAAATAAAAAAAACCAAAAATTTGGTGTCTACAACTACATTATAGCTTTGATTTGTGTTTTTAATTTTTTATAAGATTAAATCCCAAGTTCATAGTTAGGTCTTACGAGAAGTTTGTCATTCCTTATTTCTATAACTTTTTTGAAAATCACTTTTGAAAAGTTTTCAATTTCTTCTTGTCTACAACTAGTTATAAATTTCAAGTATCACCTAAAATCCTTAACTTCATTATTGTTATCAATCATCTTCAACTTTTAAAATCACTACGACATGTTCATGTGCTCTCATTCTCGACTAAAATATATAGGGATTTGATTATTGTTTGAAGCAATCATTTGATTAGTTAAACTGGTGCTAGGAAATTTTTTTTCCAAGCCATTACATAAGAAACAATTGGAATCATTACGCCGATACATATATTAAATCTATGTAACTAGCATAGTCTACCGGCTTAAAAGATACATGGCTGTGATACTCTGAATATATATTCTCAATAGCATTAGTACAATTATCGAATTGCACTTTGTTTTCATCTTTTGAATTATAGCATTAAAGTCAACTTACATGTATAAATTATCCACAGTTTAACTTCTAGGTTATCGTATATACTTCAATTAGGTAGAAATTCGTGATGCGAATTTGGATGTCAACCTTTGCGTTCTCAAGGGTTCCAAACTATGTATTCGTAATTAGGTAGTACTCAGCTATTTTTTTTAACAATGATATTGCAAAATTAACAAATAAATAGAGATTATTGGATAATGGATAAATATATTTTATCACAAGTAATACTGTGTAGTGGTAGTTAGTTACTAATAAGCAGGTTGTGTTAAATGATTAGTGTACTCCTAACTTATCATATTCCAACTACTAAGGTTAGTGGGCAGCTTTAAGGATAGTGGGAGGATGTTAGGGAGAATGTTATATAACTTACCAAGCACTACCAAAATCAATGTCCCCTCAATTTTCTTATCCATGAATTGCCAAGAATAAGAAGAATTTGTGTGTCTGCATCATCTAGGGAAATAGAGGGAACAAGAGATGAAAGGTGAGAAGATGACTTGGATTTGACAATTTGGAATTAAGAGCACGTAAGGTTTGAACCTTTGTTAATTTTCTTGTAAAATTTTTGTCCTCAAGCTTTGAAATTTAGGATGGATTTCTCTATATGGTTTTGGACATAGGATTATTATGACAAAATCTTTTATCTCTTTCGGTTGAAGTGATGAAATTTATGAATACACATATGAGCCAAGCATCTATATTGGTGTTGTTATACAGTCTTTTTTTGTTAGAAGTTTGCAATCAATACTAGATTTCTAGTGTTGTTTCTGACGAGTCTGGGTTTAGCATAATAAGACAAAAACATTTAACTTGTATCAGTAGTATTACCGATTTCCGGGCGAATTTCCCAAAATAATGCGATTAAGGAAAAACGTATGAAAAGTGGTGTTGTGGGGGAGTGGTGGATGATTGAGGGGTCGCCGCAAATGTTATTGTCGGCTTCTAAAAAAAACCAAATTTCTTTTCCATTTTTCTTTTGCGATTGAAAAGCAAAATTTTGGTTTCCAATTTTTTTTTTATATGCATAGCCGCATGGACTTTTGCATGCGGCTACCCCCTTTTTTCATACCCGCATGCAAAAGTGCATGCGGAAGCCATGCAAACTTTTTTTTTAAAATAGCCGCATATGCATGTGGCTAATGCCAATTTTTTTTATTTTTTAATGAAACCCTAGAGCCTAATTCCAAATTTATAAAAAGTAAATCCTACTTTATAAAATCTAAACCTTAAATTCAATTTATAAATCTTAAATTCTAATTTATAAACCCTAAATCTAAATTAATAAATTTTCAATACTAATTTATAAAGCGGAAATTCTAATTCATAAAACTTGAACCTTAATTTATAAACCCTAATCGTAATTTATAAACCCTGAATCCAAATTGATGAATCGAAAATCCTAATTTATAAAGCCTAAACCCTTTATTTATAAAGCCTAAATTCAAATATATAAATCTTAAACTCTAACTTTTAAAGTCAAAATCCTATTTATAAACCCTAAATCCAAATTAATAAATCTTAAATACTAATTTATAAAGTTGAAATCTTAATTCATAAAAATTGAACCCTAATTTATAAATTTTAAATCGTAATTTATCATCCTAAACTTAAACCCTAATTTTTAAAGTACCATAAATAATGTAGCATTAATATAATAAATGTTAAATGCAGCAAAGTGAAAAATATTATCATTGTTTTAAGTTTGGAATCAGTAATAAATGCTACAAATTATAATTACCCATGAACATGTCTCTTGCCCCTATCGCGCGGGGTAGTTGAGCAACCACATCTCCAATGCACTCTTCGGTGTGGCAAATCGTGCTGCAACTGTAGCCGTTCAGACCTCCTAAGTAGTGCTTCAGGTATTTGTTTTTCCTCATCATCATCAGAAGTGTCTACCACAGGAGTCTGGCAACATCTCGGACAGGAAGGATTTGCAGAAGTACTGGAAGGGTCTTGATGCGGAACGGTGTCTGTGTATGTCTGAAAAACTGGTGAAAAACCCATCGAGGACCCTAACAAGTCATAGATATGATCAAGATTTTCACCAAAATCATTATTCATCCCAAATGATGTATGTGGCCTAACAGAGGATGAACCAACACCTGTCATATAGTTGAATTCTAGTAAGGCATTGGATGTCATATTTAAATGACTTCCAAAAACAGACACACATAGAGGGGTATAGAACGATCCAGAATGGGAAAATTGAGTGACAGCATTAGGGTCATATCGGGCATTTGATGAAGCATGAGGAGTCTGTGTAACAGGAACTTCATCATCACATAATGAGGTAGCCCTTCTACGACGCCTTCCTTCCTGATTCCAACCACGCACTTGTCTGGGTAGATGCTCGACAGGCATTTCGAAAGGTGCAACATGAGAGGTAGATGGACTAACATCGCGACGGTCCAAAGGTCCAACTGCAGTTTGTATTCCCTGGTTCAAGTATTGTAATGTTCCGAATGCTTCCTCTCTAATCCAAGTTATGCCGGGATGAGCACACTGAGCAGGGTTAGCAGGATCGAGGTATGTATTGCAAATTGATCCTATTCGTGATACAGTATCAACCTGTTGAAAATAAGAAATATTGATTGTAGTTATAACATATGTTATTTAAGAGAAAATAAATACGTGCTTAGAAAAAAAGCTAAAATGGTAATTAATTACCAAATAGTCGAACTGTCCCTCATCTCCTTGATGACTGTCACGTCGAGGCAGGTACGAAACAGGAGGCAATATGTAACGGACTGTCCGATTATGGTACCATGTCATGTAGTCATCCATAGACTCATTGGGATCACGACGAGTGCCCCGAACATATGCTTCAGCACGATGCTCCCAATATTCAATCCAATGACTATGGTGTTGTGCCCAATTCTTTCCAGGCCGTCCAAATCGACATAAAGAATGCAATTTTTTATCGCCATCTGTGTCAACTATGTCTGGTATGGGTTGATGCATCCCAAATTGTCGAAGCACACGCTGCGAAAAGTGAAATTCAACTACCTCCTAATATATCAGCGGAATGATCGACTGCCATACGTGTCGTTCTGTGACAGCCCCACTTTCCCCTAAGGCGTACCAAAGGGGTCAGCGGACTGCCTGCCCAACCGAGGCAGTTAAAACAGATCTAAAACGTTGCGGAAGGTAATGACGCGCTCAATCTATTCAAAATTGCAAAATAGCAACACGAAAATAAAAAAAACCGCCAATGAATAGTGGGTGCCATGTCATATAACTCAGGAAATCATTTCCAAACCAAATAGGATACATGAACAGGGTTAAACAGTGTTATACACATACGTTTGTAATTTACAAAACAAAAGGATGATAATTAGATCGTTATACACATACGTTTGTAATTTACAAAATAAAAGGAAGATAATTAGATCAAAATACATTTAGGATTTTTTTCCAACTATCGAGGAGCTTTACAAAAATATATTAAAACTAACTCAACTCGTGCTTCAAAACATCATAGTCCCCAAAAGTGGTTCCCTGTAAGGAAAACAAAATTTAATTGAGTGAGATTTCGCCCAATGAGGTACCATCACCCAAGTAACAAAGTTCACATAAGCACAAAGCTATTCAATCCAAACACATCCAATAAGTGAGTCAATTCGCATCACGTTTCAATAAAGATATTTAAAAGGATACGGTCGGTTCTCAAGAGCCCTTATCCCTACTTTCCGTACTTGATCTCGTCCCGTTGACCCTCCGTCAACGCTTAAGGAGTAACCAATACCGTAGACTCCACTTTCACCGATTCTTTCCACCTCACATACCCCTACCGGGCCCGAACTCCAATCAGTTCAGAAATGGTAATATTCGAGTATACCAGAATCAAGAGTCTCATACTCAAGAATTCCACATAAACAGTCCCCATGGCTTGTCAATTTTCTCGACCAAACCCTTGCCGGCTCGATTCAATTGACCACCAATAGGGTTGAGCTCAGTGATAACAGTAATGGTCGTTGGATACTCGTCTAAACGACCCCAGTTCAAGTATGTTCAAGTAGAATTCAATTAATGCGGTAAACAGTCACATAAGTCATAGAGCGCGAGAGTGATAAAGTACACCCTCGTCTCAAACAATTTCATCCATATACATAAGCATTCAAGTCATAAATTTCAAGTATAACCAAGCCATGTAGCAATAATCACGTGAGTAGTACACTCACCAAGCAAACACAGAGTGAAATCACAAATTTCTGCCCAACGAGTGCTCCGCGTCACCGGCACATCCTAAAACATACAATAAAACACAATGAGACTCGAGTACGAGTCATAAACCGAATCTCCATACTACTAGAGTAAGACCAAATAGAACGTATAAGTGCAAAATCAAGTTAGGACATGTGCGGAAATGAAGTTTAGGTTGGAAAACAAAAGGCAAATTTGACGTTGCTTAGCGGAACTAACACAACTGAAGCTACACTTGTCAGATTGAGGTACAATTTACACTGTTTCGAAGCTAAGATAATGGGCTACACCTTTCCTGAAGACCACTCAGTCCGGTTCGTGGTGTAGCTAGGTCAAAATTTCAATGTACCAAATCAGAATCGCACAAACAGATTAGCTAACTGCATTCTGGTTAAACGACCATAACTCAGGCTATCGAAGTCCAATTGGGGCGTTTCCAGGGCCGTTAGAAATTTAAGACACAGTACTACAACTTTCATGTTTTGGCCAAAATCAAACTCAATACGCAACAGGGTGAACGGTCGCGGTCAGTTTGGGTGAACTGCCAACCCTGACCGCCGAACTCCTACCTAGGGCAGTCTGGGTATTTCCGTCTTTTCACAGGCTACTGAGTTCAGATTGAGTTGAAATTTTACAGGCAACTATAAAACATTATTTCCTACAACTTTCATGTTTTAATCTAAGGCTAATTCGGCCTTTTTCCTATCCAAACAGTACCGGACAGAACAGGGTTAATTAAAACCCTAATCTGGAATTTTGCCGCACAAAGTGGAAATTTTCCGCAATTAGCTACAATTTACGCACTATAGCTTCATTCTAGACTATCCCAAGCCATCATTCATGGCCGCACAATATTAAATATATAAAAACAGAAAAATCAAGAATGATTATAAAAATTCATCATTCTCCACCAATAGTCATGATATTGTCCACAAAATCACCTCTTTGACTAACACAAGCTACTAATTTAACATTAGCAAGACCAAAGAATGAACTTCTTAGCTACTCACCTTGCAACTCAAGAAAAGAGCCAACTAAGCACCACTTTCTTCCAAACCACTTCACCAACAACCTCACAACCACTAAACTAAGGATTTTTATGGAGGAATTTCAAGTTTAATCGGTTAGATTTGAAGATTGAGCAAGCTTGGGATGAAGAAAGTTGAAGGCTTTTCTTTTCTTTCCCCTTGAGAGAGTTGGCCACAAGAAGCTTGAAATGAAGATGATTTTGGGTCAATTTTGATTAATTGGTAAAGTTAATGAATAGTAGTCAAAGTCAAGATTAAATCATAAGGTGACACTTGTCACCCTTATTTAATGCAAAGCTATCCTTTTGTCTCTCCCACACTAATCCATTTGGTAACCTCTAGTTATCTCTTAACACTTAGTAAATCAAAACCTGTATACAAAACTTAACTTAACTGGCCGAATTTTACCGAACTTTTCGCACTAGTGGGTCCCACGCCCGGTATTCACTCCTAAAATCTCATGAACCAACTTATACTAGAAAAATGATTGAAAAACCATATTTACTCATAAAATTATATAGAAAATTTTCCTAATATAGAAAATATGAAATGCGTGCAATTCAATAAAATAAAACCTAGAAAATAAGAAAATTTACGGGCTCTCACACTCTCCCCCCCTTAAAAGAATTTCGCCCTCGAAATTTCTCACCTTGATTCACTAATAGGTCAGGGTATTTTCTTTGCATTTCTTCTTCCACCTCCCAGGTAGCCTCCTATACCCCATGATTTCTCCACAATATTTTTACCAAAGGAATCTGTTTGTTTCTCAGCTCCTTAACTTTCCGGTCAAGCAACTGCACAGGTTTCTCTTCGTAGGTAAGGGATTCATCTATTTCGATTTTCTCTGGTTGTAAGATGTGAGATGGGTCGGGATAATACTTTTTAAGCATCGAGACGTGGAAGACGTCATGAATTCTGGATAGACTCGACGGCAGTTCTAGCCGATACGCTACTTTACCCACTCTCTGAAGGATCTTGAAGGGTTCGATGAATCTTGGTTGGAGTTTTTTTCCTCTACCCGCCGTGACGCTTCGTAACGGTGTGACCTTAAGGAACACACGGTCCCCGATTTCGAACTCCAAGTCTTTTCTTCGATTGTTCGCGTAGCTCTTTTGCCGGCTTTGAGCTGTTTGGAGTCTTTGTCGTATCAACTTGACTTTTTCTCGTGCCTCCTCCATCAATGGAATAGTCGTTGGATCTAGGGCTTTCCTCTCGCCGACTTCATCCCAATAAATCGGTGACCGACATTTCCTCCCATTAAGTGCTTCGTATGGAGCCTTTTGAATTGACGAATGGTAGCTGTTATTGTAGGCAAACTTTACTAAGGTCATATGTTGACCCCAGTTACCCCCAAAATCCAGAATGCAAGTCCTTAACATATCCTCGAGAGTTTGAATTGTTCGCTCCGATTGTCCATCCGTCTGAGGGTGATAGGTGGTGCTTAAGTTGAGTTTGGTCCCCAGAGTCTCTTGGAATTTCTGCCAAAACCTAGATACGAAGCAGGGATCTCTGTCTGAAACGATGCTCACAGGAACACCGTGTAGCCTTACGATCTCGTCCATGTACACCTAAGCCAATTTGTCCATGGAATACTTCATGTTCACTGGCAAAAAATGAACCGATTTGGTTAAACGATCAACGATCACCCAAACGGCATCGTGTCCTCGTTGCGTTCGCGGTAAACCTGAAACGAAATCCATTGTGATGTTTTTCCACTTCCATTCGGGTATCTCAAGAGGTTGTAACAAGTCCGATGGTTTTTTATGCTCCGCCTTAACTTGTTGGCAAACGAGACATTTCTGCACATACAGAGCGATCTCCTTCTTCATGTTATCCCATCAATATGTTCCTTTTAGGTCTTGATACATCTTGCTACTACCCGGATGGATCGTATACTTGGATCGATAAGCTTCCTCTAAAATCTCTGTTTTTAATGCTTCATCTTTAGGTACCACCACTCGGTTTCGTTATTTTAGAATACCTTCAGGACTAAAGTTGAAGTCGGTCGGTTTCCCTTTTCCCACCTTCTCTCCCCACTTCTGCACCATCAAATCCTCCTTTTGCGTTTCTTTAATGCGTTCCAGTAGGGTGGATGTTACCTTAATATTATCAAAAATCACCTTAGGACTCCCAAGGCCGGGTTTCCACTCACAAACGGATTCTAACAAATCCCACTCTTTGATCATTAATCCTGCTACTTGAGTCTTGCGACTTAAGGCATCGGCCACCACATTCGCCTTCTCCGGATGGTAGTTGATGGTGCAGTCGTAGTCCTCCAGAAATTTCATCCACCGTCGCTGCCTCATGTTTAATTCCTTCTGCGAGAAGAGGTATCTAAGACTCTTATGATCTGAGTACACCTCGAATGTTGCCCCGTATAGATAGTGCCTCCACTTTTTCAGAGCGAAAACAACCGCGGCTAACTCAAGATCGTGGGTTGGGTAGTTCTGCTCGTGGGGTTTCAACTTCCTAGAGGCAAAAGATATCACATTTCGATTTTACATCAGCACACACCCCAGACCTTCCTGCGACGCGTTGGTGTAAACGGTAAACTCGTCTACTCCATTAGGCAAAGCTAGAACTGGCGCCATGGTTAATCTTTACTTTAACTCTCGAAAACTCGTTTCGCATTTGGCATTCCACACAAACCAACCATGTTTCTTCGTCAGGTCAGTTAAAGGACCTGCCAGTTTGGAAAAGTCTTTAATGAAACGTCGGTAATACCCCGCCAACTCTAGAAAACTATGAATCTCCGTGGGGTTTTCTGGCCGTTTCCAATTGGTCACCGCCTCTACTTTCGTTGGGTCAACCGAGATACCCTCTTGGGAAATTACGTGCCCTAAGAAAGAAATTTTCTCCAGCCAAAACTCGCACTTACTGAACTTGGCGTATAACCGATGCTCTCTTAGGGTTTGCAGAACAATTCTTAGGTGCTGTTCATGCTTCTCGCTAGTCTTGGAGTAGACCAAGATGTCATCAATGAAAGCAACGACAAATCGGTCCAAGTAGGGTTTAAAAACCCTATGCATTAGATCCATGAAGGCGGTAGGGGCATTGGTCAGTCCAAAGGGCATAACTGCGAATTCGTAGTGCCCATATCTTGAATTGAAAGCAGTTTTCAGAATATTCTCTTTTCTAATCAACAACTGGTAATACCCCTGTCGAAAATCTAATTTCGAGAAGACCACTGCTCCTTGTAACTGGTCGAACAGCTCATCAATATGGGGCAGTGGATACTTATTTTTAATCATCACATTGTTTAGCCCCAAATAATCTATACATATCCGCAGATTCCCGTCCTTTTTCTTCATAAACAGTACAGGGGCTCCCCAAGGAGACCCACTCTCCTAGATGAACCCCCGCTCCAAAAGGTCTTGTAACTGCAATTTCAGCTTCTTAAGTTCCGCAGGGGCCATCCGATACGGGGTTTTTGAGATGGGCGACGTTCCCGTTAACAGGTCGATTTTGAATTCTATCTCTCTTTCCGGAGGTAGGGCTACTAACTCATCAGGGAATACATCCAAATATTCATGTACTATATGCATATCCTCTATCATCAATTTGTCGGTGGGGGTATTGATAAGAAAGCTAAAAACCCTTGCGCTCCTCTACTTAGTAAGTTCCTAGCCCGAATGGCCGAGATCAAGGTAGATGAGGCTAACCTACCCCTTATATCCAACCTTAAGGTTGCCTCACCAGGTATGCGGAATTTTACCACTTTCTTTTTACAATCTAGTTGGGCATTATACCTGATTAGCCATTCCATGCCCAAGATCATGTCATACCCCTAATGGACAGGCTTATCAAATCCCCTAACAATCTCCTCTCTCCTACCCAAACTTCACAATCCTTATAAACTATACTAGTAACCAAACGCTGATCCCCCGTAGGCGTACTAACTTCTAGGTCATAAGGTAAACTAGCAGGTTTTATATCAATGCCACACATGAAATTGGGGTTAACGAAGGAATGGGTGGCACCGGAATCTACTAAGACCTTTGCAAAGCGGTGGAATATAGAGATCGTACCTTCTATGATCTCAGAGGAATCTGGGACCTGTTGAGGCTCTAACGAGTACACTCGGGCCGCTACCTTGGGCTTTGTCCCGTCTCCCTTAACTGGTCCAGCGTTGGTCCACGGTGGTTGCTGACTTCCCTTTTCATCTTGTTTTAGGATTGGGCAGGTGGCAAGCTGATGGTCTGCGCTTCCGCAACGCAGACACTTTCCATCCTTCTTCCAACAGTTGTTCTCAGTGTGGTTTGGCTTTCCGCAATACCCACAGGGTCCACGGGATGCCGAACCCAAATCTCTCTGGAAGTCTCCTCCCTGGCTTCTTCCAGTTGGGCCACCCCTAGATGGAGCCCCTCTGCCTACTCCCGACTGTCGTCCACCTCCGATTCCCCGTCCGTACTTGGGAGGGGCACTCTTATCCCCCTGCCCTGAATTGCTCCCAGGAAAATCTCGCTTCTTTGCCTGGAAGTTCCTTACCTGTAGCCTAGCGCTTTCCACCCGTTGGGCTTTCTCCACGGCCTCGCTAAAAGCATTAATTTGGGTCACCGCGAGGTCCTTTTGTATTTCCACATTCAAATCCTGAATAAAACGCCTTATCCACCGTTGCACCTTGGGAAGTGGAGTAAGAAATCGGACGGGGGTGATTTTCACTGAGTGTGGGACGACAAGTCACGTTTTCTTTCATTTTGCCCTTGCATTGTCCCTACATGTCATTTACTTGTGGTATGCTAATACCTCCATATATAGTACTTACTGCACTTGACTTTGTCTAACTTGAAATGTCTCTTGGTGTATATGGTGCATTATATTGTGTATATGTCTCCTTGTGTATTTGGTGTGTTATATCTTTTTGTTTTAATCAATTTACTGTGTTACATACTAAATCACCTTTTGAAAAAAAAAAGAAAAAAAAATTTCGAGGACGAAATTCTTTGAAGGAGGGGAGATTGTGATACCCCAACTTTTAGGATCATCTTTTGTTTAGTCTCAAAGAGGATATTTACGGTTTCTTTAGTTTATTTTTATTTTAAACCATTATTTTGTTTTAAAGAAGAAACTAAAGTTATTTTTTTGGGTTTGATTTAAAACCTTGTTTTATTTTAAAAGATTGGAAACCCTAAAAGTCTAATCAAAACCCTAGTTTCACTTGTGACTGACTGTTTTCTTAAATTTCTCATATTTTAACCGAAACCCTAAATTCAATTTATGAAATTGTAAAACCCCTCACGTTTTTCTTAAAAATGTCCTTTTATTTGAAAATTATTCATTTATTATGGCCCTACTGCCCAATCACCCCACAATAAGTGTAAATGAATATAGAAGTAAGGATTTTTGTTGTCCGTTTTCAAGTTAGAATGAATTAGGATTTTCACGTTTTTTCGTAGTGTGACTATTCGGTACAGAGTGAGGATCAAATTTGGTAGGTAAGAGTGACTTTTGGATAAGGGAATATTATATGATTAGAAGTGATAATAATAAGTTAGTGATTAGAAGTTAAAAACCCTAGTATACGTGATTTAAGAAAATCGGCCCGAACCGACGGATATCGATCACTACCGATTGAACACACCACTTGATCACCACTTCCTTACCACCACATACCCTTGATATTTTTGTAAAATATCCCCCCCTCATCCTCAGCCTCATAACCAAAATATGTGGCCAAAATGCAAGGAAAAGAAAACAAAATTTGGATGAATTTTGGTGGTGCCACTTGTTGGCTATCTATGGCTTCTTGCCTAACTCATTTTCCTCCATATTTATCATAAAAAAACACACAAATTGTCCTCGTTTTCTTCCTCCTAGCCATGAATAAGAGACAGAGAAAGAGCAAGAGAAAACAACTTCAATTTATCTTGATTTGCACCATTTGAGTGAAAACAAGAAAAACTAAACCGATCAATCACTAGTTGGAAGTTTGGGAAGCCTAAGGAACCAAGAATATCAAGGAGAGGTGAAGGATCATCCTAGCAAGGTCTTGTCTTGAGGTATGATGGCTGATCAACCATTTCTTTTCCATTAATCATGATTAAGTTGGGTATTAATGTTAGTATAGTGCTTGTGATGCTTGTTTCAAAGAGTTTTGATGATTGGATGGATGACTTTTGAGTTAGGGTTTCTTGTGGGTTGGTGTTGTATGATGCATATATGTGGTATATGATCTTGTAAAGGTAGTAGTAGTGGTAGTTTCAAGGGAAAATATGAATTATAGCTTGAAATAACAAAAATTCCAGATTTCTGGAAATCTTAGCTTCAGTTCTATCCAGTTCTATTTCATCATGTTAGAGGCCGAACTAGGTTTAACACAAAACATGAAAGTTGTAGAGAATGACATTTTATGGTTGACTACAAAATTTCAGCTCAATCGGAGCAACGTAGACTATAAAAAGATCAAAATACCCTCACTGCCCTAGGATGCATCCAGTGATCCATTTTAGACAGTTCATCCAATTGACCGTATCTATTCACTATGATCCGTGCTGATTTAGCCATTTGCCAAAACATGAAAGTTTTAGTACTTTGTCTTAGCTTTTCAACGCCTCCAAGAACGTCTTAAACGGATTTTGGTAACTTGCGATATGGCCATTTGAAGGCAGTACGGTTAATTAGCCGATTAGTTGGAATTTGGTTCTGTGAATTGGAAATTTGACTAGGTTACACTGGAAATTAGACTAGGTGGTCTTCACCAAAGTTGTAGCTCTTTGCCTTAGCTTCGAAACGGTATAATTGCACCTCAATCCAATACGCGTAGCCTCAGTTGTGTCCGTTACGCAAAAACACGTCAAATCTGTCTTTTGTTAAATTTCATTTCCGCACATGTCGTTAGCTTGATTTTGTACCTGTATGACCTTGAGCCTATTGAACGGCTATTGAAATGAGATTATTTTGTATGTAACTTTGAGTTTGTTTGAAGAAAATATTGAAGTCATAAATGGCTGGAAAATGGGTAAACACAAGGGGCATGCCGCCAAATTTTCACGAGAAAGATAAACTAGCCTTTGGAGTTCTAGTTCTGTATTTTGCAAATTTAACTTGGATGCACTGAAAAATGGGTCGAGGTATCTTCATGGAAGTTATAACCTTTTGTCTAAAGTTCGAGACACCATCTAATACATTTTGATCCGATAACCACAGCTCCATTTATGGGCAAAATCGTGTAACCCGTTTTGTACCATTTTCATTTTCACGGACGCGCACGTGCATTTCTCAACCGTTTTTACCGTTTTGGACCGTTTAGGTCTACTTTTGGTATTTTGTTATCATTCCGGCCGTTTCGGCCAATTTCGACATTCTTTTGGCCTTAACGTTATTTTGACAGTTTTTGATTAATTTTGATCGTTTTCGACCGTATTCGATCGTTTAAGTTATAAACTGCTATTGTGTGGCCGTTTCACTTATGTGTGTATATAATATGTCAATACAGATTGTGAGGCTTTTGACGGTGACGGTCAAGCTCAGTGAATTGTATCGTTTTTCGTGCCAAACTTTATCAAGTGAGTAATTGGGTTGTTTATTGATGTGAAATTGTTAAATTGCTTGGTATATGTTAAATGGGTATTTAGGCGAGGGTGTACTTTATCTCACTCGACCTAAGCCCATCCTTTGTTTTGATTTCATATGTGAGAATACATGCCTTATGTTGAGTAACACCCTTTTACTGTGTGCTGATGGGGGTGATTACATGACTTGAGTATCACCCTTTTGCTATGTGCTGATGGGGGTGATTACATGACTTGAACTAAACCCCATTTGCTGTGTGCTGTTTGGGGTAAGTATTTTGTTGTGTACTTTGTTGAGAGATACCATCTATTGAGAGATTGGATATCTCAGGGCTTGGTTCCAACCCGGTTCCAAGGGTTAGACGAACTATTCGAGCCAGTTGGGGTTTGGTCGAAGATAGTTCCATGCTAAACTTGGGATTTAGTTCCTTGTTAAAGTTTTGACGAAAGTTAAGTTATTTTGTTTAGCTCGAGCTGCTGTGTGCTGTTGATTGGCCAGCGGGGGTTGATAAGGTGGACGGAGAGTAGTGTAAGTGGAGTCTACGGACCATGAGTACTTTGGTTGATGGAGTGTCAACAGGCGTTCAACCTCGGGGAATTGAACTGGTTTTGGAGCCACCTGTATCCTACCATTGTGATGTTACTTTTCTGTTGTTGATGTGAAATATCCTGATTTACTTGTTATTTGGATGTGAGTTTACATTTATACCCCTGATTACTCACTAAGCATATAGCTTACCCCATTCTATTTGTTTTCCTTAGCAGGGGGCCGACGCGGGGATCGCTCAGGAAGGTGTTTAGTCTTTTGATTAGAGAATAGTTGAATTTGTACTTGTTATAAGTTGACTAGTAAGTTGTATATAGTTATCGTGGTGGTTGTAGTTATCAGCTTTTCTAGGGTTTACTTTCTGGTACTCGTGATATGTAATTCTTAGAGAATTGGATGTAATATTTGAGATTTATCTTGTATTTCATTTGAGGACTGTTGTGAGTGAGTGAGTCCTGGCGCGAGTTAGGCAGGCGATCCGCCGAATCCTTTGGTACGCCTTAGGGGGAGGTGGGGCCGTCATATTCTCCACGGTCTCGCTCAAAGCATTAATTTGGGCCACCGCGAGGTCCTTTTGTATTTCCACATTCAGGCCCTGGATAAAACGCCTTGTCCGCCGTTGCTCGGTTATGATTAGTTCGGGGGCAAATTTGGATAGACGGGTGAACTGACTCTCGTACTCTGCTACGGACTGAGCTTCCTGACGCAGGCAAATAAATTTATCTTCCTTCCGTTCCTGAACTAGAGGAGGGAAGAATTTAGCGTTGAACTTTCGCATAAAGTTCACCCAGGTCCTGGGCGTTTGCTCCAGTTCCCACTTTTGCCGAATAACATTCCACCAGGAACGGGCCGCCCCTTTTAACTGAAAAACGGTGAAAGTCACCTGCCTCTCCTCGGTGTAGTGCAGGGCAGCAAAAATATCCACCATTTTCTCTAGCCACCTTTCGGCTACATCTGGATCGGGCCCCCCAAGGAACTTTGGTGGGGCAAACTTCTGAAATCTCTCGAGAGCCCTGTCCTCGCTCTCCACGTGGTTGCCAGGGTGCCTAGGGTTGGAGTTAGGGTTTTGACCCTGTTGCTGCACCACTTGGACTAGTAAATTAGTCGTTTGTTGCATAGCAGCAGCTATTTGAACGTTGGGGTCAACCCTAGGTTCAGGGTTTGGTCCAGATGAGATTTTTCCAACGCCCCTATCCGACATGGGTTGCCTACTCCCGCGCCCACGTCCCCGACCACTACGTGTCCCTTCCATGCAGTCTAGTCGATCTAGGTAATCGTAACTATAATATTAAAAAAATAACGTTACATGTAGGTAAGGGACCAAAAACTTTTCACAATAAAGCATATATACATTACAAAACAACATCAAACAAGTCACGTATTAACAATCAGTCAAGTACAAATAAAAATAGTTCACAAGGGAACGGCATCATCAAAAGTAGTATATACATAACTAGTCCAAACGTATAAAACAGCTAGCTAAGGTTATTCCCCGGGTCTACCATCCCCCTATCCTTCCTATATACGGTAGGCAAAACCAACCAAAATATCCTAGGAGTCACGACTTAGTCCGTCGTCGGGCTAGCGGACCCGCCCGACGGGGTGGATTCACCTCCACCCCCGTTCCCCGTACACGAAGCCTCGTCACTATCCTTTTCGAGCAAATCATCGCAAAGGGTCAAGATCGACTCAGCTCTAACCCTAACTTTCCTATCCCTCTTAACCATGCGCTCACGCGCCTCTTCGAGTTGAGCACAAAGGTCATCCACCCTATCTTGACCCTCAATCACGTCGTACTCAAGCTCCTTGATTCTCTCAGCTTGCCTCTTGTTGGTCTCTCTCAATTGGTTTACTTCGGTCTCGAGTCTAGCGTTATCCTTCGCCAACTCCTTTCATTCCTATACCCGGGCCAACACGACGGTGTTGGGGTAGGCATAGGTGTGGCGGCACTCACAACGTCGAAGGCAGTTAGCCGGACTCCAACGTACGACGGCCCCTCTTGGCCGGATCTGGTACTTAATCATCGGGAGCACTCCACGGGGTCGCACACCAGTAGCGCTACCATTAGGCCCACTATGTTCGTCCATCCTACACCAAAAGCGTAGTTAAACTTAAATACGCTTAACAAAATAATCAAATATAATCCTCAAGTCGAGCATTTCTAACGCGCCCAGGCCAATTCAAACCTAGGCTCTGATACCATCTGTGACAGCCCCACTTTTCCCTAAGGCGTACCAAAGGGGTCAGCGGACTGCCTGCCCAACTCTCGCCAAGACTAAAGAGACAGTTAAAATCGATTTAAAACGTTCCGGAAGGTAATGACGCGCTCAATCTATTCAAAATTGCAAAATAGCAACACGAAAATAAAAAAAATCGCCAATGAATAGTGGGTGCCATGTTATATAACTCAGGAAATCATTTCCAAACCAAATAGGATACATGAACAGGGTTAAACAGTGTTATACACATACATTTGTAATTTACAAAACAAAAAGAAGATAATTAGATCAAAATACATTTAGAATTTTTTTCCAACTATCGAGGAACTTTACAAAAATATATTAAAACTAACTCAACTCGTGCTTCAAAATATCGTAGTCCCCAAAAGTGGTTCCCTGTAAGGAAAATAAAATTTAATGGAGTGAACTTTCGCCCAATGAGGTACCATCACCCAAGTAACAAAGTTCACATAAGCTCAAAGCTATTCAATCCAAACACATCCAATAAGTGAGTCAATTCGCTTCACATTTCAATAAAGATATTTAAAAGGATACGGTCGGCTCTCAAGAGCCCTTATCCATACTTGCCGTACTTGATCTCGCCCCGTTGACCCTCCGTCAACGCTTAAGGAGTAACCAATACTGTAAACTCTACTTTCACCGATTCCTTCCACCTCACATACCCCTACCGGGCCCGAACTCCAATCAGTTCAGAAATGGTAATACTCGAGTATACCGGAATCAAGAGTCTCATACTCAAGGATTCCACATAAACAGTCCCCATGGCTTGTCAATTTTCTCGACCAAACCCTTGCCGGCTCGATTCAATTGACCACCAATGGGGTTGAGCTCAGTGATAACAGTAATGGTCGTTGGATACTCGTCCAAACGACCCCAATTCAAGTATGTTCAAGTAGAATTCAATTAATACGGTAAATAGTCACATAAGCCATAGAGCGCGAGAGTGATAAAGTACACCCTCGTCTCAAACAATTTTATCCATGTACATAAGCATTCAAGTTATAAATTTCAAGTATAACCAAACCATGTGGCAACAATCATGTGAGTAGTACACTCACCAATCAAACACAGAGTGAAATCACAAATTTCTGCCCAACGAGAGCTCCGCGTCACCGGCACGTCCTAAAACATACAATAAAACACAATGAGACTCGAGTACGAGTCATAAAACGAATCTCCATACTACTAGAGTAAGACCAAATAGAACGTATAAGTGCAAAATCAAGTTAGGATATGTGCGGAAATGAAATTTAGGTTGGAAAACAAAAGGCAGATTTGACGTTGCTTAGCGGAACTAACACAACTGAAGCTACACTTGTCAGATTGAGGTGCAATTTACACCGTTTCAAAGCTAAGATAAAGGGCTACACCTTTACTGAAGACCACTCAGTCCGGTTCGTGGTGTAGCTAGGTCAAAATTTCAATGTATCAAACCAGAATCGCACAAACAGATTGGCTAACTACATTCTGGTTAAACGACCATAACTCAGGCTACCGAAGTCTAATTGGGGCGTTTCTAGGGCCGTTAGAAAGTTAAGACACAGCACTACAACTTTTGTGTTTTGGCCAAAATCAAACTCAGTACGCAACAGGGTGAACGGTCGCGGTCAGTTTGGGTGAACTGCCAACCCCGACCGCCGAACTCCTACCTAGGGCAGTCTGGGTATTTCCGTCTTTTCACAGGCTATCGAGCTCAGATTGGGCTGAATTTTACAGGAAACTATAAAACATTATTTCCTACAACTTTCATGTTTTAACCTAAGGCTAATTCGGCTTTTTTCCTATCCAAACAGTACCGGGCAGAACAGGGTTAATTGAAACCCTAATCTGGAATTTTCCGCACAAAGTGGAAATTTTCCGCAATTAGCTACAATTTACGCACTATAGCTTCATTCTAGACTATCCCAAGCCATCATTCATGGCCACACAATATTAAATATATAAAAACAGAAAAATCAAGAATAATTATAAAAATTCATCATTCTCCACCAATAGTCATGATATTGTCCACAAAATCACCTCTTTGACTAACACAAGACCAAAGAATGAACTCCTTAGCTACTCACCTTGCAACTCAAGAAAAGAGCCAACTAAGCACCACTTTCTTCCAAACCACTTCACCAACAACCTCACAACCACTAAACTAAGGATTTTTATGGAGGAATTTCAAGTTTAATCGGTTAGATTTGAAGATTGAGCAAGCTTGGGATGAAGAAAGTTGAAGGCTTTTCTTTTCTTTCCCCTTGAGAGAGTTGGCCACAAGAAGGTTTAAATGAAACTGATTTTGGGTCAATTTTGATTAATTGGTAAAGTTAATGAATAGTAGTCAAAGTCAAGATTAAATCACAAGGTGACACTTGTCACCCTTATTTAATGCAAAGCTATCCTTTTGTCTCTCCCACACTAATCCATTTGGTAACCTCTAGTTATCTCTTAACACTTAGTAAATCAAAACCTGTATACAAAACTTAACTTAATTGGTCGAATTTTACCGAACTTTTAGCACTAGCGGGTCCCACGCCCGTTATTCACTCCTAAAATCTCATGAACCAACTTATACTAGAAAAATGATTGAAAAACCATATTTACTCATAAAATTATATAGAAAATATGAAATGCGTGCAATTCAATAAAATAAAACCTAGAAAATAAGAAAATTTACGGGCTCTCACACGTTTGGTCGAACAATATGTGGGAAGATGAGCAATAAGTTCGTCAGGATAAGGCTCCCAAATAAACTGTCGCCATTTAAATAAATTACAGTTAGCCTTGATAGTAATTACAAGAAGAGAAATATCCATATAAATAGTTTGGACCGGACAATACCTCATCGACGTCCATAATGGTAAGCTGATCACGAAATACAGATACAACATGCGGGGGCACGTACTTGGTTGTACAACTCCCGGCCCACCGACCGCCTCTCGAAAAATCATTTCCCTGTGCAGCGGGAATCAACACAGTTGGTCTAATCTTGGGAATTCTCTCCCATGCCCATAGCTGGTAATAATGAAAAACTTTATCAAATTATGTTATTTACGAAAAAGAAATGAAATAACAGTGTTATATATATTCAAATGGTGTATATACGCTCACCTATAGAAGCATGTATGGTCCAGCAGTGCAGCTCGTCGATGCGTGAGACGCTTTACACATACGGGAGTATAAACACGCAAGTGTTGCACTGCCCCAACTATATCGGCTCATACCCTCAATGTCTCGAATGAAATCTAGCCAATGACATCTAACAAGATTGCCGTATGTGTCGGCGAATAGATGTCCACCAAATAAAATCAAAATGTAGCACCGAACATGCTGATGAATCAATTCTTCCGGTGCATCATCCGGAAGAGGCTCATATAAAAACTCCAATATAGGTACAAGTTTCAGCCTGCCATCCTTAAAGTGACGATTCTCTAAAAGTTCTTGAATCAAGTCCTTCTTCTGAGCAACAGACCGATTTTGATCGATAAGTGTGACCGGTAATCCATCGAAACCGAGATCCCATAATACCTCCACATCCTGCAAAGTGATAGTAGTTTCGTCGATAGGGAGATAAAAAGTGTGGGTCTCCTGTCTCCATCGCTCAATAAGCGTTGTGATCAACCCATGGTCAAGTTCGAACCGACCTGCTTGTACTACACCCCAGAAGCCTGCCCGTATCAGATAGTGTGCTATTCGCGGATTCAGGTCATTATGTACAAGATCCCAAAAAAATCCGTCGGCTCATTTAATATTCAGCTGTACCTCGTGCCCCAAAAGAATTGCTCTCGATCTATGTGTGGACTGCAAGTATAAGACATCGTCAACATGTGGAATCTGGATGGGCTTGGTTGTACGTCTGGGCCAATGTTCCATATCTACAAAAACGTGCGAGCAAATAATAAAAAATGACATAATAAATTTACAATTGGAGGCAAAAAGAAAGTAATTGTTGCAAATGGATGTTTAGGCACATATACAAGTATATTACAATCCAAATTGACCCACTTCATTAAAGATGTCAAACATATAATATTACAACAAAAGTTCTAATATACTACAGAATGAGCATGCAGAACCACAACTTATGATACAAATGACCTACTTCGACCCTCAATTAAACATTAAAATGGCTAGAGTAAGGGCAATTGGAGGCATTGTGTCCTATCTGTGAACAGTGGCTACAACGATGAGGTGCATCCGGACATCGACGATCCATCTGATTATGTATTCTGGCTATGGCCTTAGGGCCAGGTCACTTTTGCTTGACTCTGGCAGAATCATAATTAAGATGCAAGTCCTAAGGGACCCAATAAGCCGTGTCCATCAAAGGAAACAACTGGCCCTGCAAAGAAGCCTGCCATGCTGAAAATGTATGTGCATGACCAACTAGATGGTGTGAATTTGTTCCCGATCGATAACATGACGCAATAACGTGCGAGCATGGGAATCGAAGTTCTGTCCATTTACCACACGTGCACGTTCTATTTCCAAAGTGGACAATTTGTGCCTTACCCCTTTCCCATTATCGCGTCGCCCCGTTGTTACGCAATAGATTCCGTTTCTATGGTCATACACTTTCACTGAATGCGTCCTTGCTTTTAACTCATTTGCTACGAACATTCTCCATATCTCCTTTGGAAAAGGGTATATCGCATTAAAGGCCATCTTCCGTTTCTTTGTGAAAAGATCAACAATTTGATTGAAAGTGAATTGTACGCAAGATGTGATTGGTAATAATCGAGTTTTGCGCAACAGGTTATTGAAGCATTTCGCTACGCTGGTTGATGTATGACCCCATCGATATCCCCCATCCTTACACAGTGCCCATTGTTCTGGTTTAACAGATCCGCCATTAAGCCATTTGTATGCCTCTTCATTTAATAGCCAAATCCGTTCCATGAATGCTTCGTACTTCTTTGCTTGATTTGCAGCTCCGGCAGCCCATACGAAATCCTTAAGTCTAAAAAAAAATATATGAAATAATTTTAATCTGAAAAAACATGTAAAAGTAATCTAACCAATTACGATTCTTAACCATGACAGGAATAACAAAAAATACTAAAAATTTAATTCGTACCTCTGATTTCTAAATTTCTGCGTGAAATTGCTTTGCACGTGGACCAAACAATATCGATGCACTGCAAGCGGTTCCTTCCACTCTGACAAGGTTTTCATCGCGTGCATTATCCCCCTGTGACGATCTGAAATGACGCATATATTTTCCACTTCTCGACACACATGGTGACGTAATTGAGACATAAACCAAGACCAACTCCGATTGGTCTCCTCATCAACAAGTGCGAAAGCTAGCGGAAATTGACGATTGCTAGCATCAAATCCAACTGCTACTAACAACTTTGACTTGTATGTCCCTTTCATGAACGTGCCATCAACACAAATAACTAGTTTCAGGTGTCGAAATGCCTCGATAACGGGTCCAAATGCCCAAAACACATAGTGAAAAATTGAATATCCAACAGTACTTTGTGGATGATGCTACCATACCACAACTGTTTCCGGATTAGCCAGTACCAACTCTTGCATGAAAGTTGGTAGTTGTGCTATTGAAGTGGGCCAATCACCATATACGATGTCAATCGCACGACGCCTTGCGTACCAAGCCTTTTTGTACAAGACATCTGTATCAAAAGCACGCTTAATGGTTGTTTGAATTTCCGTAATGGCATAAAGTGGCCCATTCTCAACATGATGTATGATATGATCCGCAATTAGTTCAGAAGTCAATTGTCGGTGATCATTGCTGTTCGACACCCGGATATATGTGTGCTCTTTTACAAAAGTTACAATTTTCCACATATTGTGTATACATCTCAATGATGCTCTAAGCTGCCAATTACACGATGGAAAAGCATTTTCGGACCTGCATTTAACATACCAGGTCATTGGTTTACTTTCTCGTACTCTGTACTCCCTATTGTGTTTGATTGACCACAATTTAACAGCTCGCTGCACATGTTTCTTTGTTTCAAGCACCATGCCCAATCTTAACTCCTTTGTACGGTCATCCCACACGTTTAATTTCTCAACTCCAATGATGTTAGTGGAATCAAATTCCAACGTAGCATCAACTCCCTCGCTATCTTGTAAACACTGCGCCATTTGAAAGTTACTTGACGAATTCGGATCGGACCCACCAACATCAAGATTGAACTCTTGTTGGTTGGCCTCATCCTGTTTGTCATCAGTATCATCAGAGTTATCGCCATCAAGTTCAGGTTCGGTGTCAGGATCTACATCAACTCCCTCGCTTTCTAGTATAATCGGTAGACAGGAAGTTCGAGAAATTTGCGCTACACATACTTCTTCCCCAGCTTGTACTAGCATAGTACTACAACATGAGGTGGTATAAAACAAAAGGTTTGACTCCACTTGGGAACCACCTTGGTCCCATCTTGAGGTTTGTCCACTATCGACATTACTGTGGTAATGACGTAACTGTGGTTCCACCTCAACGTATATCTCACATGCCGTTTGTGGTGTCATCATTTTCATATGGTATAGCATATCCATGTCTTCTTCACACCCCAAGCGTAATCCAGCAAAAGTATTTAGACCTACTGAATTTCTAAACCATAGATTTAAATTGAACCCAGTTCGATCTAAACCCATGTAAGTGTATACCCTATCAACCAATTCGGAATAACTTATTCGATTTTTTACTAAAATGGCTTTTTTACATCTCGGCGGATCATATGAAAATGATCCTCTGGTCTCCACTATTTTTCCTCCCCAATAAAACTGAATCACCAATGCGAGATCCGTGGACATATTTGTACCTAATTTTATGAATATTATTTATTTTTGATTCAAGCACCTATGTCATTCTCAACATAAATTTAGATTAACTAAATTGAAATTGATCATATCCATAAAAAAATAATCATGAACGAAATAATATGCAGTAATATTAAATAGTAGAATAACTAAACAAGAACGAATTTGTAAATTAACGGCACAAATGCTGTAAAATATGCAATAATTTAATGATTCCTATTTAATATTAATTAAACACTTATTGCTATTTTTTTTTTGCACTATTATTACTATTAATATTTGTAAGTAATTGCTACTACTTATAACTTTTTTTTATTAATATCGCATTTATTAATATTCTTTTTCAGTATTATTAGTATTACTATTACTAAATAATTGCTAGTATTGACTACGACTAGTATTAATATTACTGTTATTAACTATTTACTATTATTATTAAATATTTTATAATTACTTTTTACTTTACTATTTCTCATTTGTCCTTTTCAACTATTAATTAATTATTTTTACTATTATTATTTACATTTACTATCATTTAATATACTGGAGTACTTTTTTTTCCTATTACTATTACTTTTTTTACTTTCATTATTTACTACATACTATTTACTATTCACATTTTTTTACTATTTACTTTTATTATTATTATTATTACTATTACTATTTAGTATTTACTTTTTTAACTACTTGTACTATTTACTTTTAATAGAAATTTTGACCATTCTAAACAAGAATGTATTAAATATAATTATTAGTGACTACTTGTACTGAATAGAAACATTATAATGTAAAAATTTGTAAATCCTAAACATGAGTACTAATTATTAATATAGTAATACTAATTTAGCTAATTTAAATACTAATCAAATGTACTCAACTCATAGTACGTAATCAACGAACTAACAAATTACTAGTAACTACATATAACAAACAGATTAAATGTAATTCAAGGTAACAAACTGATTAAATGTACTAGTTACCTCTTAGCAAACTGATGTGATGGCCGTCCCCCACCTTCAACACTGAGCGAAGGCTGTTTTTGATCGGTACAGGAAATCAATGCTCACAACCATCTACGGCTTCCTTTTTCCAGTTATAGCAAACCATAAACCAACTATCGGTTGCACAATGTGAAAGCACAAATGCAGGACCACAATGCCAGCAGTTCTTCGATACAAAATCTAAAAACACAATTGCGGCGACACAATGGAAATGAACAAATGCAGGACCACAATTGCAGGAGTTCTTCGATACAAAACCCCAACAATAGAACGAAGAAATTGGGGAGACTCACAAAGGAAGAAGTTGAAGAGATAAGGATGCAAATGGGGATCTGGTCGATGATGTATTTGTAGCTAGACATTTTACATCGATGTTGCTGATTATATCCACCCGTCGATCAATATTTGATCAACGGCCAAAAAAATACTGCTAAAATAACTGTCGGTGGCTGGATTTTAATTAAAAAATTAACTTAGCATCGTTGATCCATTTTTTATTAACGGTTGATCCACTTTTTATCAACGGTAAGAATAATTAGGATTTGTCACGCGGCGTCTGAATTCTTTTTCTAATAAAAGATTTGCACCGTTGATCAACTTGTAATCAACGGTGCTCAAGTATAGCCGCATCCATTAGTTTTTTCAAAAGCCTTTACACCGTGGATCACAAGTTGATCAACGGTGTTAAGTACAGGTGCAGGTCGCCGCAATGCGGCGTTCTTTTTTTTAATTAAAAAAAATTTCTACTAATTGCGGTGACTTTTTTTTTATTAGAAAAATTTCTACTATGCTTTGGATTGCAAGGTAAAAAAAAATATTATTGGCATTAGCCGCATGCATGCATGCGGCTATTTAAAAACAAATTGCATTGTCGCCGCATGCACTTTTGCATGCGGCTATGAAAAAGGGGTAGCCGCATGCGGCTATGCATATATAAAAAAAAAAAATTGGAAACCAACATCGATGCTTTTCAATCGCAAAAGAAAAATGGAAAAGAAATTTGATTTTTTTAGAAGCCGACAAGGACATTTGCGGCGACCCCTCAACCATCCAACACTTTCCCACAACACCACTTTTCCGACTTTTTTCTTGAATGGCATTATTTTGGGAAATTCGCCCCGATTTCCGGTACCAATGCAACATCCAGAAATTTTTAGGAAAAAGAAAAAATAGGGAACAAAAGAAAGTGACCAAGAGATCTAATTAAAGCCATGGAACTACTAGTTTACTACATACGCGAATTCAAAGAATAGATAAAAACACACCGTTAAAAACACACCGTCTACTACAGCTTGGTAACTTGGGTCATACAAGGTTGACGGCTTTTATTTTAATCATTCTTGAAGATGAGTTTTGGAACTGGAACTTTGAGGATGTAGTGGGAGGATGATTAACAAATAATGGAAGAATATAGAGGAAAAAAAAAAGAAAAGTCAAGAAATTTGTGTTAAAACTCCCTAAGCAGGACTAAATTTCTTTGGCTGTTACAAGTGATTGAATTATAGCAGCGGTGATGGTTTGGAAATGGCTAGTGTTGAAAAGGAGAACTAGAATGATGGGTCTAAGTTAAAACCTTCATATTTTTGGTAGTATAGCCCTGAAGTTTGGGTTAATTAATATTTCGAAACTAAAATATTTCGAAAAATTTTCTTTGTGGATCAAAAGTTTTCAAGTTGGACTGATTTCAAATTAAATAGTCTTTTTGCTTAAATTGAAAATAAGTTCTTTTTAAAAGATCCAATTATAATAAGTATTATTTGACCAAATCTAAATTTTCTTTTAATAAAGCCAATCTTATTATAAAGATTTCTTTTGGCCTAAATGAACCAAGGGACTCTTCTAATAATCCAAATAAAATTGTAAATTCAAATATAGAATAGACAAGGTTTTTTCATTGGTGGGTCTAGCATTAGATCCAAACCCCAATTGAAATTCGACCCAATCTAATGTAGGCCATTTCTACAAAAGTAAATAAATATATAAATAATTTAAATAATTAATTAAACAAATAAGTAGATAAATAAATGAATAACATTTACTTTGAGAACAATCAAATTAAGAGACTTTCTAAAATGGGGATACCCTCTAAAAACGGAAACTGTCTAAATTAGCAAACTTTTCAAAGTGAAAATATTTTATTTCGGAAAACTATATGAGCACAATTTTAGCGAATGTCCAAACATATTTTCTGGGGTTGTTCAACATAGAAATAAGCACTTTAAGAACAGGATATATGAACTAATTAGGATGTATATGTCAATGATTATAGGTTTGGAGCGAGTTCATGAACACGTCAAGAATCTCTTCAATCGAGTAGATTGAGGTAGGTAGTGCTTATCCCTTTGTATTTTCTAAAACATTAAATATGAATTTTCTCAATTAAATGTTTTATTTTAATATATGTAAAATGGATTATGTATGCCTATTTGAGACATTTTTCTATGAAATGAGTGGCGTATTTTGATGAAATAAAACAAATGTGCATGTGATGTGTGAAATGATTTTATGTTACAAAAAACTCTAAACAGTCATGAAATAGACGGTAGGGGCTACAGTTCTGGTATATTATGTTGTGTTAGTCATGGGAGTCGGTATAGAGCCCCCGACCGATTGACTTATGTTATGTTATGTGGTCAAGGGGTTTATGTGAAACCTCTTGGTTACCCTCTTAGAAGGGGTTTAATTTCTAAACTGAATATTCAGAAGTCGAATATTGCATCTACTTGTTTATGAGGTATGTTTATGAAATGAGATGGCATGATTTATATGTTATATAATTTGAAAGTATGTTCAATGAATATGATCATGCCATGTTATGTGTGTTTCTATGCCACGTTCAGCGGGGTCCATATCTAGAATCTACGGGACTAAATGCCATGTCGAACGGCTGCTACTTATGTGCATACCACTCACCTTCAATGAAATATGTTTATGTAATATATGAAATGGGATGACAAATATTTTTAATTGATATATGTATGTGGTATAGTGTGACCTAATTTGCAAATGGATATAATATGCCTATAACTACGTGATCTGACTGGGGTCTAACTACTATTTGTTGGGCTACATCGGTCAACCCACATCTCTTTATTTTTTCTTGCAAATCAAGAAAATCACATCGTGTACATTTAGAAGATAAGTGAGAAAGGTAAATAGATAGATGTTTAAATTCTAGAAAGTTAAAGTAAAGCATTTGTAGACACAATTTAGGAAAGTATATGTATTTCATTGGTATCTATAAGATTTAAATTTTAGTAAAATGTTGTAAGTTATGATGATGATTTCTTGTATTTATGGGAATAAGTTTTCATAGATACAGCAAGCCACATTCCAAATCTAGTCCAAGGGCTCAAATTTGGGGCTTGACATTTATTGGTATTAGAACTTAGGTTATGTGATCTAGAAGTATGTGGAATGATGTTCGAAATATTAGTGATTTTGGGAATTGAAATGAGATTAAAAAAAAGGATTAAAGAAAATAAGAGATTCTCATGGTTTGTAATTGTACGAAAGCTTAGGTTATGAGATCCGATACTGGGCATAATGATGTCTTAGGTATTAGTGATTTTTGAAATGGGAATGAGATGGATAAAAAGTTTAAGTGAAACAAGAGATTCCGTAACAATCCGTGACATCAAAGCACTAGGTCATGAATATACTAGGCAAGAACCCATATAAAGAGGTAGAGTTTAATTATTGTGATAGCCCGTAAGTAATTTGTGATTGTATGTGTATCTTAAATTGTAATTGTGTCGATGGTGTTTACGGTATTTATTTTATAGGTTTGATCTCTGAAATGTGTTCTAAGTTGATCATTTAAGATGTTGGATTCATTTTATATAATTTGATCTCTGCAGTATATTCTAAGTTGATCATTTAGGATGTTGGACTTGTGGATGATTTTGGTGTGTATTTAGGATATAAGATAAAAAAAATAATAATAATGAGGAAATTAGAGTGCGCTGTGAAAGCTTGATGGATTAAATAAGAAGATTTAATTTTGGCAGTGTAGGATTAATTGCAGGATGGATTACAAAGACAATTTGTGAGAACCCGAAAATTTTCTTATTTTTATAGAATATTATTGGAATATTTAAATGATTATTCACTCATTTTCTTCGAATTATTTATTTCGACCATTTTAAATCCATTTATATGGAATGACGCCTCTTTATAATTTTAAAGCGTTTTGTTGAAAAATTCGCTTTTCGAAAATTTGATTAGTCCGGAACGACGGGTGCATGTTTTTCTAGGCTATACTTGAATAGGGAGTGTATTAATATTGAAGAATTAAGAACGATCAATAATAGATTAAGAAAGGTTAATGGAGGAATTAATACTCAATTCACGTGAGGACTCGTAAAATTATTATTGTTAAAACCCCTAATTTTGGCTCAATTAATTATCTATTTGGATTTTTGCCCCGAATATTATTTTCTATCCTTATTAGACCTAAGTACATGGTTTTATAGCTTCGTTATATTTTTAAAGTATCTCGTTTCAAAAATTATTTTCTTAGAAACTTGTTTAGTGAAAAAGTGAAAACGTGTCTAAACACTTTAGCCAATTGGGAGTACAATAAGCTCAAAATTTGAGACCTATACAATGGTCCTAAAATAGACAATTTTAGGTTTAATCACACAAGTGATAGCTAGGGGTACGATCGTTATAAGAATTTTTCAAAGGTTTTAATTTTTATTACGCCTAAATTAGAAATACGTGTTTTCACGTGCGCGCTTAATTGAGGGACTTTGGACCATTATTTTGGGACAATTAAGAATGAATAATATTTATATGAATGTAAGGGCCCTAGAGGTTTAGTGCACTAGTGCAACAAACGTAAGAGAAATCGGATACAAAACGCGCGCGTAGGGTACTAGTTAAAAATTGATTTGACGTATCAAAGGATTTGACGTCAAGCGTCTTTTGTACGCAGAGGCTACAGAGCCGAAATTCATTTCCTTTTCTCTGCTACAATGGCCGGTTAGACTGCAGCAAAGGAACAACCAAAGTCACCATTTCTTTTCTTCTAAAACTCAACCAAATTCCTACCAAAACTTCCATAGATTCTCACCAAACTTCACATTCGTTTAGCTTTTCACTTGGACAACAACTTAGGCTGGAAAAGGGAGGAGTTTCACGGCTGTCTTCAGGCTTCATAGGGACCGAAATTTTCTGATTTGAACAGCCATCAAAGTAGGTAGCCATCTAACTTCTTAAACTTGTTTATGGAGTTTGATTTACGCATTTGAGTTGGAATCTTTACTTTAGTAGCTTGTATTGTTGGAAAAAGTGGGCTCTATGAATTCCCACTCTTGGGTTGTTGCTGATTCTGTGCTTGATGAAGTTTATGATGACGGATTAGTGTTTAAGTTAGTGTTTCGTTGAAGAAAAACTGCAGGAAACTCACGTAGAGAGCAAGGGCCAAACTTGACCATTTTGCCCCTGCTCTGTTCGGTCATTTTATTGCAGAAATTGAGGATTTAATGGCTTGATTGTGTAGTTTACATGTTGTAGAAGTTGTGTACAAAATTTCGTTGAAAAATATTGAGTTTTGGTTGCTCAAACGAATTTATTTCAAAAACTAGTAAACTGGAAAACGGTTTCGCCGTAATCCAGACCAGTGGTTGTATTTCGTCCATAACTCCGTACTCCGACGTCGAAATCAGGTGCCGTTAGCGGTATTTGAAACTAGACGTTTCCATGTTTTTATCGGTGTATAATGCACGTCCTGGTTTTATGTGTGTGAGCCACACCATTCATCTGAAGTCGGCTGTCCTGTTTCTCCGTTCTGCCGAAATGATTTGATAATGCTGCAACTTGAGCCTTGATTTTGAACCAGTTGCATGCTGAAACTTGGAACGATTTCTTCTGTGAAGTTGTAGCCCTATGAATTTATTTTCTAACACTATCAACCATTCCCAATTCCGAGTTAAATTGAGAGAGTTATGATCAAAATACGGCGACTGCTCGTTTTGAAAATCTTAGATTTGGACAGATTGCCTTAAGGATTTTTCCAAACTTTGGTTGATTGAATGACCCCCCTCCCGAGGGTATTTTTCCGTGAAATTTGATAGAGAGATAACCTTCATATGGAAGTATTATACTGCAAAATTTGGTGTCAATCCAAGTCCGTTTCGGCACTTAACTAAAGGTCCAAAGTTGGAACCAAATCTGGAAATTTTGTAACAGTCTTTAATTTTTCCCAACTTTGAGCTACCATATCTTGGTGCTCGAAACTCCGATTCTTGATCCGTTTGTTCTGACCTAAACCTTACTTGCACCTATAATTGATCTATAAATTTCAAGGGCTGGTTTACAACGAGTGAATTCTGCCGAATTTTCAAAGTTAGCGAAAAACCAACCCCGGCTCAATCCTGGGTGATTTGGAACAGCAACTTTAGGCTCATTTTTGAGCACTTTCCACTTCGATTCATAGAAAAGTGTCTTCTAGGAACTTGCAGTACTTTCTAAGAGGTTTTCAACGGTATAAAGTTTTCCAATTCTCGACTTATGCCGAGTGAGTTACGATTTTTCAAAGATTCATAACAAAACTGAAAATTTTCCAACTTTCAAGGAAATAGAGTTTTTCAAGAACTCTTTATTCTTTTGATATTATCTAAACGTTTTATCCCCGATTTCCTAGATAAAGACTTAAATATTGTTGAATGTTATTAAACCTCTCTCGAACCTCGATTTACGAGTAATTGAGGTTCATTTTCACGGAATTTCCTAGAGTAATACTAGTGAACGAATTATTCCTCGATATTTGGGATATGGGTGATAATTCACTATTATTTGCTCAGGCACGCACGAGGACCTCCAAGAGGACCCTACTGTGGAAGTTTGAACTCTTCCTCCAATTTACTTGCTTGCATAACTTGGTGAGTGTCAAGTGTATGCCTACTTGAACCCTAAAGTCTTGATTCATGCTTGATTCACCTGATTTCATGCTTAGCTTAACTGATTTTGACAAAATGGAGTCGAGTGTGTACTTGATCGCACTCGTTCTCATTTGAAACGAATGACTCATGCTTAACATGATTTGCTTGGTTTACATGACTTGAAATGTCTGCTTAAACCTATCAAATGCTTGAATACATGAAATGGTATGCTATGATTGCATACGTCGATGGAGTGAATCTCCTCGACATTTACATGACAAATGGGGGACGCCCAAACTCATAGGCCGACCTTGGAACTCGAGCCGGCATGGGCTTGGTCGGGAACCTCGATGAGCCATGAGACTCAAATGATAAGCTTGATCTATTGAGAGATCTCGCTTGGCATACTCGTATAGTATCGCCTTATAAATGTAGTGCGGGCCCGAAGTGGTGTATGGTGGATGGATGGGAAGTAAGTGGTGAACTACGGATATGAAAATATCAATCCGGTTGACGGAGAGTCATCACGGAAAGATATATAAACAGTGTCGGCAAATGTGGAACTTAGCTCCTGAGAGCTTCTATATCCTTGAATTGTTTCTGGTTACAGTTTATTGGTGTTATTAATTACTTGCAAGATAATACCTGAATTGTTATTGGGCTTGTTATCTGAACTATGTGGTTGCATGTGTGTTCTTGGCCTCACGAGCGTTTTGCTCACCCTGTAGATTTGTTTTCCTTAACAGGTTTGAACTCGGAGGTAAAATGGAGGAGCCCTCTTGATGTACTTTTGTTTAGGGCTTGTTATTACTTTTGGTTATGCCTTTGGTTTTGGAATTGTACTTTTGGTATGGAAATGTGACCTTGAGAACTGTCACAGTTGGTATCAGAGCCATATGCCGACAGTTGGGACCTTAAGTCCTTCGTCTGGAAAAGCCCCGAGCCTCTCGTTCGTGAAGAGTCACGAAGCGAAACTCTCCGTAGGGAATGCCCGCGTGCGGGTGGTAAGCTGATAGGTACCCCGTGATGTGACCCTTTGGACGAAATGTAATCGGGTATTCTGACGTGTGGTTTGGAGAATGGATGACTATTATTAAGTTTGAATACTTCCGCATTTATTGTATCTAAGTTATTGGCTTGTATTGTGTGGTCCGGCTATAAGTTGAATGGAATTGCTTGAGTCCTGGCGAGAGCTAGGCAGGCGTTCCGCGGATACCCTTTGGTTCGCCTTAGGGAGAAGTGGGGGCGTCACACAATTGTAATTATGTTGGCTTCTCTTGACGATTTTGTAGGATTAGTTCTCGGGGTGAAAATTGCTCAAGAGGAAGAAAGAGTGAAATACTTGGTACCCATTTTAATAAGAGAGCTCTATAAAATAGTTTTCTTGCCTTAAACTAAATCAATACTAATGCTGCTACCGTGTTACTTGTTTGCAAACTAAACCAAGTCTAGAAGTATTTATTTATTTATTTATCAGTTTTATTGGAGTTAGTTTTTTAGTAGTTGTGTGATTTAGGAATTTGTGTTTTATTTGGTAATTTTTTATGCAAGTGATTTCTTTTCTAACAAATTTTATAGATTATAAATAGGACATTATTTAAGATGTTTTCGAGGGAGTCTAGAAGCGTTTGTCAGGTTTTCTATTGCGGTGTGACTTTCTTCAAACATGATATTTCAATAATATTGTGAGTTGATTACTTTCTTCTTTCTTAAAAATATTTTGAGTGTTTGTTTCATCCTTCAATCTGTAACCTTGCATGCATTGATTATTCTTAGAACCTTAAAATTTGGGTTCACAATTGGTATCAGAGCCAGACTATGAGGTTAGTCCTGAGTATTTTCGCGAGCATTTTCACTGTCAAAGGATTAGGACACAAAGTTGTCGAAAAGTATTCAGTTAATCAGAGTTAGACCACAAAGATGGTTTTGAAGTGTGTAGTTGGTGAAGAATTCGAACATAAGATTGGTCCGAAAATTGTTAGATTGTTGCAAGTGCGAAGACAGAGATCGGAGAACAATCCTGTCAGATTTGTTGATTGTTGCGGATTGGATTTGATTAGTTAATCAACTAGGAAGGCCAGGAAAATTTGACAAAAAGGAGAGGAAAATTTATTTAGATATATGAACCATTAAATAATGGCAGAATATTATATAGATCTGATTGATGGTGAAAATTTTTTTTATATTGACTTCTATAAGTACAAATAGACATCAGAATATTTATAGAAATTTGATTAATGGTGAAAAACTTTTCATATTGACTACTATAAGTACAAATAGACATGCATATTTTGGTTGGATTTTAACATTAGAAAAATATCTCAAACAATATAATTTGGATGATATTCTTTGTTAGATTGATGCAAGTGAGTTGCCAAAACATGTTTTTAAGAAGAAGGTATGATTATTCTTTCAAGTGATGCATAAAACGATGGCAAAATATATTTACAAAACTTCTGTTCATTGTAGTAAAATATCTTAAAGATTTTAGAAGGATATTTACTATGTTTTGCAGATAATTGTAAGAAATTATGCTTTTAAAAAAATCTGGTTGTTGGTACTGGTTTGAAAACGATAGATTTGTTGATGATATGGGTGATATTGAAAATTTTGAATCAGTTGATAGTTTTGATTTGCATACCTTATTTGGAGAAATTGGAAGTGATGAATTTGTTAAAGAAAAACAATGTAGTGATTCAATAAAGGAAGAAGAGAACTCTGATTTGGTATACAAAGAAAAAATAATTATTGAAAAATTTATTGGTTCGGACTCTGTGAGGACCTGAAAATTTTGTGTAAATTTCATATTTTAATTTTATATACCTTATTATTGATGAATTTAAGTGTTTAATTGTTTCCTTTATAATTTAAGAGTACAAGAATGCTTTAAATTATTGTATGATTGTCTTTATAGAAACTACACCACTTAGAACAAATTAATGGGGCAATAGTGTGACCACTAGAATTATTTTGGCTATAGTTGAATAATGTTTTGAGACAAAACACATGCAATTGACAAATGTCCAGCTTCTCGCACGGGATCCTCAGTACCACTTTTCCAGTGGCAATTCAGTGCCACTTCTACATTTATGCCAAGTGTCCTATTTATTTAATTTGTCATATATTGTTTATTTAAATTTCTTCTACTATCACGTGATTAGTGGGATTGTCACTGGATTTGACACCAGTAGTGGCACAGAGGATCCCAATTGCCAACTTCTTGCCAAATGTTAAAATCTTTATTAAATGACCAAACAGCCCTTGAATGCCCCCAAATTTGCCATGCAACCAGCCACTTTTCTGTTTTGAATCCGCGGAAGCAAACAAAAGAGAACCATTTCTGCCTTCCTCAATTCAAAACCCATCCGAGAGAGTGAGAAAGGGAGAGAAGTCTGGTTCCTTTCTTCCTTTTCCAGCCACACCCGAGAGAGTTGAGTGAGAGTTGAGAGAGAGCGAGAGACTTGCCCCTTGTCTTGTTTCATTTCCAGCCGAAGGAGTGGAGAAAAGCTGAGAAAATCTTCCTTGGCCTTGTTCCTTATCCAGCCGAGAGCTTGAGAGGCAACTAGAGTAAAACCAGAGCTTTTGTTTCCACTTCAGCCAAGAGAAAAACCAGAGTTCCGTGCTCCTTTTGCAGCCAAAAGAAACCAGAATTTTCTGCTCCATTTCCAGCCGAGGAGAAAGTAGGAAGGTGAGCTGATTTCCAGCTTGAGTTTGGGCAGAAAAATAAGGTAAAATGGCTAGAAATTACAACCTTTCTATATAGCTTGGTGGAATTTTGTTGCATGTATAGTTTGAGGCTGGATTGAAGTAGAACCAGGTGGTAGAAATTTGTTTCATCGCTGGAAATTTTCCCAGCTTGAACTAATTTAGAGTAAAGGCTGTTTCTTTCGATTTTCTTGCTCAAACAAGGATAAATATACTTGAACTCATGAAATATGTTTAGTATACTCATTATTTGGTGTTACATGTGAATTTTATGGCCAGAAAATTTGATCTTATGGCTGGAATTTTTGATTGGAAGTTGTATGACTGCTAAACTAATTTTCCAGCTTAGCCGATAGTGAATCTTTTGATTTTAAGTGGGTATTTTGGTGAAATGTGGCTAGAAAATCATGTTATATACTTAGTATAATCTTTATTTAGTGTTGCATGCTAGTTTTTCTTGGTGAAAACTCGATTAATGGGGCTGAAATGGCTATACAAGGACTGCAGGGCTGTGAGACAATTGTTTGCTTGTCCAATGGATGTCTAGTTGAAATTCTTGTTTTAAAACTGAAATTTTTTGAAAAGTTTTGTTGAATTTCAGAACTGTATGTCCTCATTTCAGTGTTTATGAGATTGCATGTTAATATGGGATGGATTGAATGAAATTTATTGGGGAAAAATCCCTAACTTGGACCGAATGTTTGCTGGATTTCTTTCCAGCTTTGCTTATGTTGAAACTTGGATGGTTGGATAGCTTTTAAATGTTGATTTTAGTGAATTTCCTGACGGAAATCCTACTAGGGACTATATATTATTTTCAATGATGAATGCATGTCGAATTTGGTTGATGTTTGATGCATTAAATGAAATGTTGGTGAAGATATATGGCTGGAAACTTCAACTTTGAACCCGAAAATGCTGTTATGTTTTCCCAATCTTAGACTTCATCTTGTAACCTGAAATTTATGCATATATTGATCAAAAAACATCCTTACTCCTCTATTTTACTCTGCATATTGTGATTGTCCTGATTTGGGGGGAAATAACTAAATCTTAGAAAAGAAATGGGAGCTGGTCGAGCATGCAAAATTGTTTGGCAGATTTGGATTGATCGGATAATTTCGATTGTATTGTTGAGTTTCTTTAGAAATTTGAACTCAATCTAAACCAAAAACAATCTATAACAGAATGATTATAAAATATACATTAAATTTGAGGAAGTTTAAGCAAGGAAATAGCAAACTAAAGTAAGAAACTTGACTACCCATTGCTGGAAAACTGTTTCTAACCATTTTGAACAAACGCTTAGGTTTTGAGTTTAATTTTGAATTCAAAAAAAAAAATGGAACTTGAACCCAAAACTGACCAAAACCCCTTCAAACCATCTTATAACAGTTTTATTTGTGAAAATTCATCCAAAATATAGGATATAATCAAGGAAGTTCCTTGGAACACTAAGCTGCCAATCTCTAGGAAATTTATCAACTTTGAAACTTTGATTTCTAAAATGATCCTTTTGATCCTTAGAACCTAATCCCAACCTTCATTATAAAATGTAAATTGCCATATAACCACTATATCTTACTTTCTTTTGCCTAAATATAACCACTATTTCAAGAGAGGTACACTCTATTATTCTTTAAACTCTTTATATGTGCTCCTATATGTTTTTATGCGTGATTACATGTTTTATGTGCTTTTTTTCTTTTTCTTTTATTTACTCATATTATTCATTTTAATCTTTCATTTATTTTATTTAATTTTGATATTTGTTTGGAAGGCATTTAAATGATAAATTGTAACCACTATTTCAAGAGAGGTACACTCTATTATTCTTTAAACTCTTTATATGTGCTCCTATATGTTTTTATGTGTGATTACATGTTTTATGTGTTTTTTTTCTTTTTCTTTTATTTACTCTTATTATTCATTTTAATCTTTCATTTATTTTATTTAATTTTGATATTTGTTTGGAAGGCATTTAAATGATAAATTGTAATAGATAGGTTGTATTCTCTTGCCCAAGAAATGTATTTAGATAAGTGATGTAATAGATAGATTTCATTTTTTTTTTATCAAAAATGTAATTAGTTAGATAGTTAGATAGGTTTACTAGTTTTTAAAATTTTCCTTTTAGATTGTAGTTAGAACTCCCAATGTAATAGTTAGGTCTTATTTTGCTTGTATGTTTGTGTGTTTATGTGCTTGCACGTCTACTTGCTTTTCTTAGGATTTTATATCTAAATATTATGCCTATGTATTACGTGCTCTATATGCCTTATGTGTTTATTTGCCTTAATTATGTTCTATATGCTTTATTTATTTATGATGGGTGCATGACGTCACCATACTAGTCCAACGCTAGTTGTGACTTTTCTCTCCAACTTCTCACTAGTCCAACACTAGTGAGAATTTGTAAAAATGGGTTAGTCTAACGCTAGACCCTTAGGCCTATTATGCACTAGATTCATACTTGGTATCATATTTACTGCATCTCACGCATTTTTCTATTTTTTAGGTTATTTTTATTTGTATGATACATCTCCCTATTCCCGTATCCTTGTATGCGCAAATCATACTTGCATTTCATTTAGATAGCTAAAAAATAAGCTAGTACATTTGCTGGTGTAGGTTAGAAGAGTCACCGTTTTGAGCTTAGCATGGCGAGTATGGCTCTTTAGCCTTAGCATGTTATTACCTCTCTATAAAAAGAAAAATTGCATCACGAATTTTAATCTTCCGTATCTGTTATATTACATTCTCCTCTTCTAGGTCATTTATATATTATAATTTTTTTTGAGTTTCATTTTTTGCATACTCGTGATCGTTTCGAGGAATCATTCTCACTACAAGAAATTTGGCTTTTTGTGACAACATTCTTAGTGACAACATAGAAACTTGTCACAATTGAGAAAATTCAGTGATGACGTTTGATGTTGTCATAGTTTATCGTGGGCACACTCGTCAACAGTGACAATACGGAATAAGTCGTCACAATATGGATGGCGCGCAACTATCCAGTGTGGCGGGAGATCACCATTGTGACGACCGGAAAATAGATTGTCACTGAAATAGCTCCTACAATGACAATTTAAAATGTCGTCACAAAATGGTTACCTGTTAAGAATTAGTGACAACAACTAGTCGTCATTGTCCAAAGTGTTTGCTCCTAATTCACTTTCACTAATTCTACTATGCCACCCTAATTTTTTTAATATGGTCCATATGTTGTAAATAAATTTTATTAATTCTACTATGATACCCTAATTTTTACATTTGAACCCCGTATGTGGTAACTAATCTCATGACACCCAATCTTTTGCAATTTAGAGTTGTCACTGAAATGCGCTATAGTGACAACTTATTATGTCGTCACAATAGGGTTGCTGGTTCAGAATTAGTGACAACAATTACTCGTCACTATCTAAAGTGCTTGTTCCTTACTTTCTTTAATTCTACTATGCCACCCTAATTTTTTCAGTACAGCCCATATGTTGTAAATAAATTTTTTAAATTCTACTATGACACCCTAACCTTTATATTTTAGCCCCATATGCCACCCTAATTTTTTTTAATATGGCCCATATGTTCTAAATAAATTTTGTTAATTCTATTATGACACCCTAATTGTTACATTTTAGCCCCATATGCCACCCTAATATTTTCAATATGGATATGTTGTAATTAAATTTTATTAATTCTATTACGACACCCTGACTGTTACATTTTAGCCCCTTATGCCACCCCTAATTTTTTCAATATGGCCCATATGTTGTAAATAAATTTTATTAATTATGTTATGACACCCTAAATTTTACATTTTAGCCTCGTATGTGGTAAACAAATCTCATTAACTATACCATGACACCTTATCTTTTGCAATTTAGTCTCGTATGTGATAAATTGATTTCATTAGTTCTATTATGACACTCGATGCTTTACACTTTAGGCTGTGTTTATCATTGCCAAAATGAGGAAGGTAAGGTAATAAAAATGTATACCTATTTTTTAATTTTTCCAAACTTAGCTAATAACTTGTTATGAAGTTAAAAAATATCATGGATTCATTAAAAAAAATTTCATTAATTCTATTATGACACCTTAACTTTTGCAATTTAGCCCCATATGTAGTACACCAATTTCTTTAATTCTACTATTACACACTAACTTTTGCAATTTAGCTCCATATGTAATTCGCCAATTTCATTAAATCAACTATTGCACTCTAACTTTTGCAATGTATCCCCATATGTAATACATGAATTTTATTAATTCTACTATGGCACCCTATGGTGTTGCAATTTAGCCCTTTTTTTATTAGCAAAATACATAAGGTATCTTAATAAACTATGTATACATATTTTATAATTTTTCCAAACTTAGGTAATAATTTGTTATAAATATAAAAAAATCATACGTTCCCTATTTATCTTGATGATAACATGGTGGAAAATTAATAATTATGATAATCTAAAAATAGAGGTAGTCAATGGTAGAATTTAACAATAAAACTGAATACGAAATTAAGTCTAATCCTAACATTTGCTTGATCAAAAGGTTGTTATTAATTATAGTAGCCACAATTATCATTTATGAACTAGTACTTATACCAAATAGATTTAGCACTTCATACATGTATTTGCAAACTATTTTGATTGTTCGATCAACTAATTTGGCTGTCAGGTTTGTTAGACTGTAAGTCATACATAATTGATAACACCATAAAATGAGTACCAAAAAGATTTTGATAAAAGAATGTTTATTTTTTTCAAATCATAAACATATTTCTAACAATATTTTTAGTTTTTAAACTATTTTATTGTATAATAAATTAGAAAAGTCCTATATTAGTTAAAAATGCTAAAAATATTTTGCCCAAATACACTAAATTGTCATATTCTATTATTTTAATACAACTTGAGAGTAAAAAAAAATAATAGAAAAATAATAGAAAAACTTAATTACATAAAGATGAGAAAAAGAAAAAAGAGAGAGGTAGGAGTAAGGACAAAGAAAGTGTGATTTTCTTGCATCTACATAGGAAGAAGGCATGTTATTTATACATACAGAACTAAGAGCGGCAAACTAAAAAATTCAAGAGGCATGGCGGACTAAAGGAATTTTGAGGAAACGACATCATTTGCTTCACTAATACACACTCTATGTCCAAAACACTTAGCCAAAATTTCAGACACTTTCTCCCTTTCTCTTTGTCCTCCTCACTTGCCCTAAAATGAACTCCTCTGTATCAAGCTCACACTACCAAATCCATCATGAACTGAAGTTTTCCATTGTCATCAATTTGGCAACTTATCGAGCTCGCACCACCAACATCCCTAATTCGACTGTTGCACTGGCTTGGTGGCAAGAAATCAGAAACTAGGGCTTGAAAATTTGGGTGATAGCTGGAGTTTAGAGCTTGAAGCTTGGGAAAAATGAGAAGTGAGGGATTGAAGGTATAGTTTGAGGTAATTTCAATATTTTGTGTCCGATTTTACAATGCATGGTATGTATTTTGTGGCTATGGCTAGTTGCACCTTCTCTGTTTCGTTAGATTTAGATTTTAGGTTCAATCTTGTAAGTCTCTGATTTAAGCATCAACAAGTTTTGAATCCCTTCTATTATATTCTTATAGATTTGTTAGATTTTCATGAATTGATTCTTTGTTAGTGATTTTTGGCTAGAATGCTGTGAACCTTGATTTGGGTTCTAGCAAAATTGGGTCAAATTCGTCAGGTCTCTTTGGAAGTGCTATTTCTTATAGCTAAGAATAATGAATGAGCTGGTCCATTTTGGCTTTTCATAAAATCTGAAATCTGAGTTTTTTTAAGAGGTGAACACTTCAGTCTTGATTTGATTTTTTGGCAAAATTAAGAAAGATTGTTGCTTCACAAGAGACTGAAGCAAGGGACTGCAGATTTCATGAAAATTTAGGTGTTTTTTGCTGAAATTTTCAGGTGGAGTGAACGATTGATCAAGTTCAAGATGTGGGTTCTAGTATATTTGATGTCGCTAGGAAAGTGATTGGTGTTGCGGTTGAAGTTGTGAAGCCTGGGATTGATGCTGCATTGCCTATTTTAAAGCAGGTAGGAGAGCAAGCTCTGAAGCTTGCTTCCCCTGCAATTTCAAAGGCATCTAAGAAAGCTCAAGAGGCAATTCAGAGCTTTGGCATTGACACAAAGCCTGTGATAACTGCAGCTAAGGTTTAGTTATCTTTCCACTTGAAATTCTGCAATTAGTATCACTATTTGGGCTTATTGAGGCGCATATTATTACTTCACATAGATTGATTATTACTTTAACTGAATTCATATAGTGACAGAAAGAGGCAAAATGGGGGAAAGAGGAAAGTCAACTGTATTTTGAACCATTTTTGTTGGCTGACTTGGACTAAAGTATTCTCTTTTGATCTTCAGTTTAAGGAAATGAATGGATCAAGACGGTGGGATGGAGGGAATATTCAATATCTTGCAATGGACCATGACATTTCTTTACGCTAAGTTTTCTGTATTTAGAATTGGATGACACAGAAGGAGATAATGTACATGGCTAGAAATTGCTAGTGGTTGAGATAAGGATTTGTTTTAGTTAGTGTTCTTTCTAGCTCTAGGTTCCATGTCAAACAAAGATAGTAAATGAGTGTCAATTACAATACACCAGGAGAACATTCAAAGTACTTTGTCCATTTATTTCAGTATACAAGTAGACAACGTGAATGTCCATTAATTTCCTTCTTAGACTCTGAAACATATCTTAAGTTGCCTTTCTATTGCGATTTTAGTTAACATTTTGTTTTTTTTTCCTTTCAATTAATACATTTGATCTTACAATTGGTTTTAGAATTACTTACTTGGGTTCTCTAGCATTTTTGTACTCTCGTTTGCTGCAACATAGTTCAAGTAATTGTTTTGGATAAATTAATAACCATTCCCTGGTTCTTAGATAATGATCTCCAGTAAAGTTCCATTGTTTTGAGCTTTTGTTTTTATAGCATGGACTCAGAAAAGTGGATGACTTTCTTTGTACTGCAGACAGTTTCTGATGTAGCACAAAAAACTACCAAAGTGATTGAAGATGCCAAGCCTATAGCCTCATCTGCTGTGGAAACCATCTTATCAGCTGACCCTATTACAATTGTAGGTGCTGGTGGTGCCCTATTCTTTGCGTATCTCCTGTTTCCTCCTGTCCTTTCTGCCATCTCTTTCAGTCTTCAAGGGTGCAAGGGTAAATTGGTTGACTTTCTTCTCATTACATTCATCTCCGTTTCCTGCACAGGATTTTGATCTTTGGGAAAATGATGACATATCTGATACAGGCATCATTGTCCACTTCATTACTGTCATGAGATTACAACTAGAATTATCAGGAGTACTATGAAAACTGTTGCATATCTGTATCTAGAGGAAGAGCTAGCATCAATGCCTAATACATTTAGCTTTTTTTGAGAAAATCTAATACATGCTTCAAAACTGAAACTATGATTAATTGGTTGTCAAGTCTACTCGAACAATCTACTTACTTCCTGGATGTAAACTGTGCACCACAAAGCATTCTTGGTACAATGGCCAAAAGCTAAAGAATCAATGGAAACTCAAACCAAATCAGATAACACTCTTCCAACAACTCGTGTTTGAATCACTTGTCAGTCTCTTTTAAAAGATGCAACTAGAACAACACTAACAGATTCATGGTTGCTACCACTTAACATTTCCATTCCTTGTTCCTTCAAAATAAAATTCATGGATGATTGTCTAAGTTAGCAAAAATATGCGTTTAACATATAATCTGGAAAAAACATAGAGAATTCCAGATTGTCCTCTTTTATATGAACACCTGATTACTTGAAGCTTGTCCATGTATCTGTTGAGGTCTAGCATTGAGATCAATCAATTTATTCTCCACTTTTATCTCCAACATGATTGTCATTTTCTAGTATTGGAACTGAATATGTACTGTGATGAGCAATTATAGGACAGTGTAAATTGTTTTAAGATAGTGTAAATTATAAGACAACAATTATATGAATAGGTTTCTAATTAAGAATCGCATAAATTATTATTTCTCTTATTTATGTTTTAACTTTTGCTCATTTTACGTATGCTTTTGATAACCAATTATACTGAAATTTTGTAATTTATTCTTTTACCGTATGGCTACTTATGCACATTAGGAAAGAATATACTGCTTGTAGAAAAAAATTCTTGCTAATTTTACAAATTTATAGAAATCAGGCTCATGGAATCTCAATTTATTTTTTTTTTGCAGCACTTGCATGATCAACTACAACTGAAGATTAAAACTTCACATGTAAGCTCCTTGTTTATTAGTAGGAATTGCACTTATATCTTTACCGATTCACCTCTTTTTTTTTTATTGTTTCATATCTTACTTATCTCTTTAAAGAAGGTACTAATTATGATCTCATACCTAGACAGCTTCGTGGCCGCAGCACAACCAAGAGGCAAGCAATTGAGCTTGACTGCTTGAGGAGTGAAATTGAAGAGCATCGAAGAAGGGTAGATGCGGCAAAGGAACGAGCTACACAAATTGCAGAAGAATTCAATGCCTAAAAGGAGCTAATTAAGAACTTGCAAGAGCAGCAACTTGAAACTAGGGGGTTGTACGAGGAGTTTATTGCCCAAATGAAAGACTTGCACAAATGACAGACTATTGAAAAGGTGAGGAGATAAATTCTTTGCATTTATTTTGGCTGAAACTCTATTTTGACTGATTCTTTTACTTCTTATCAAGTTCCCAGTAGTTGGAGTCTTGTTTCGTATGACTATTGATTCAAATTCAGTAGTATAAGGTTGTAATAGCATATTTTCTTACTAAAGTCTACTCTAATGCATTTAATAGTTTATTTTCAATGCAGTCTAGCTTGATATCGATCATGTGGAGGCTGTTGGATATGATGATAGAGATGGTTGAAGTCTGACATTGGTGCTATGGTCTATGCTTTAGTTTAGGAATCTAGTACTCTTTTTTTTTGGAAGGATATGTATTGTTCATTACTGCTTGAACTTATTATGTGGGTTTTGGGACCCAACATTTGTGGTTCACTTTTGTTTTGATGAATTTACAGACGTTTATGGCCATAAATATGAATTTGTGGCTTTATTCTACATTGATTTTGTCTTTGGTCAAATTGAATGTTCTGCTATAATTTGGTGGAAATGCTATGGCAATGCTATATTCGTAATGGTCAATTTTAGCTCTTCAAGACAAAGCTCAGTGACAACCTTTAAAGGTTGTCATTAACATGCAATTTCACTAAGTGATGACCATTTCTGTCACTGAATAATAGGACTGATTGTGACAAGCTCCAGTCGTCACTGTAGACTTCAAATTTGTGACGACTTTTGCAACATCTATGACAAAAATATAGGTGAAATAGTGACAAGAAAAGTCGTCACAGAATGAAATCCGGTGGTGACAACTTTGTCTTTGTCATTAAATAACAAGATTCTGTGACGACTTTCAAACGGTTATCACATAGACCCATTTGTGACATAGAATCTGTGACAACCATGTGACAATGGAAAAAGTCGTCACTGTATCCGTATAATGACGACTTTTTGGCTTTTAGTGATGACTTTTTGTTGTCATAAAAGGCCGATTTTCTTGTAGTGCCATTATATTACATTCCCCTCTTCTAGGTCATGTATATATTATAATTTTTTTTGAGTTTCATTTTTTGCATATTCGTGATTTTTTCGAGGAATCATTCTTGAGTTTCACAATTAATGTGATTCGCATCAATTAAATTTTGAAGAGACATTTCGTCCCTCTCTATACCCCCTAGGTTTAGTTTTGCATCCGTATAGAAAACATCCAAGTGTGATAAATTAAGGATTAAATTAAGAAAATTTTTTGCTAAATTTCGCAACTAACCTTAATTAGGTTGAAAGGTGCCTTAAGTTTGAATCTATCAAACATTTGCCTTCCTTTTCTTCAATCGTGACTTTCGAAATCATTTTCTCTTGTTTTCAAACATTCAGAGTCGTCTAAAAGGGGTTTATTTGTTTTTCATTTAAAATATATTTTGGGTAATTTGATACATCTAAATTCAATACCAAGTAGCGACTCTCTTTCTAAAAAATTCTTTTTAGACTATTATTTTTTACCCAAACCTTCGCATATTTTAAGTTCCATTTTAGACCCTTTTTTTATTTATTAAAATAAAATCAAATGCTCATTTGTAACACTTTCTCTTTTATTTCAAAAATGGGGTGCGAAAAACTGGAGAGAGAAAAGGTAACAAGATGGCTTTTGAAGTTATTCCTTAATTATTACTGTTCTTGTAATTTTTTGGTGTGTTAACTTAATAACTTCATTTATTTTTTTCCTGTTCTATTGTGGGGAAAAATTTATGGAGTTTGAGGAAGAAAAAAAATAAAAAGATGGCTTTTGAAAGAAAGACTAATGAGGAATTGAAGGGAGAGAGAGGAGGTAAGAATGTGAGGACCCGTAACTTTTCCTTATTTATTTTATTTTCCCGCGTGCATTTTTCTTACTTTATTTTATTATCGTAATTTTCCAGAGATTTTTATAAGTGAGTATCGTTTTTAAACCATTTTCCTAGTATAAGTGAGTACCTGTTAAGTTTGAGGAGCGTTATGGACGTGGGACCCGCTAGTGCGGTAAGTGCGATATATTTTTGACGACTGGGTGAATTTTCATAACAGTATATCATGTTACAAGATACTAGGAGATAATTAGAGGCTAGCTAGATATATTAGCTTTGGAGGATAAGAAGATGAGGATAAAACTAAGAAAGGCCAAGTGTCATGAAATTAGTGGATGTTAGACTTTGACCCAAGGTTTCTTAACTTTACTAAATCAAAAATTTGACCAAAATTCATCTCATTTTTCTTCATGCTTGGCCGGCCAAAAGAGAGAAAAACTAAGAGAGAAAACTTCCTTTCCAACTTCCAAAAATTGCTTGAATCTTGAGTTTTAGCCAACAAATTTGCAAACCACTCCAAATAAGTTGCTCTTTAGGGAAGATTAAAGCTTGTTGTGGAGTTATTTTAGGAGGAAGAAGCGTAATCTACCATTTTTCCTTGTGGTTATAAGGTAACTTGTCTTGAACATCCTTCTTTACTTCTAATAGTTGCATATTAGTGGCTTAAGGTTGTAGTTTTAGTAGTTTTATGAGACATATTGTGGTTTGAGGTGATGATATGGAAATTTTCAGTTTTTATGATGTAATTTCTGCTCACATGTAATGATTGAGGGTTGGCCATGTTTTGCTAGTTTGCTATATGAAAGATTGAATGATTATGGAGTAGATTAACTTGCCTAAAGAAATTTCCAGCTTATGTGTTTAAATTCCAGCTTTAGGGTTTCTAATTTGAGCTACCATTTGGTTGTATTTGAAGGGTATTGTGATCCTAATTAAGTGTGTTAAATGGTTTATGATTTGTATGTACAATTGGGGCTGAATTGATATGAGTTTGGGTGTTGAGTTTTGAATGGAAAAGTAGGAAAAAAACAAGGGAGGTGCTGCTGAAATTTCTGCAGGAACTCTTGAGCAGTTTTGGGAAATCTGTTATATCTTGATGTAGAAATGTTAGAATTGAGTTCTGTTTATTGCGTTTGAAACTAGATTCATAGAACTACAAACCATGAAAATTTCAGACCCTGGTTCTGTCTGTGTGATTTATGGTGATTTTCCAAAGTTGACTGAAATTACATACCTGTTCTGTCTTTTACTGGATAAAATAGCAATTTGAGGCTCGAATTTGACTGACTTGTGATCTGAATCTTATAAATGTGTCTTCTGAGAAATTGTACCCCTTTGAGTCTATTTTCCGACAGTATAAATTTTATCAATTTTGGACTTAAGAAACTTGAGATATGATTTATCAAATAGTGTTGCGCAAAACTGGAAAATTCTGTTTTCCTAGAACTGGTCTTACTTTCATTTTCCACTTCAAATTTGGAAATGGTGAACCATTGTAGGTAGGGTTTTGGGGAGAGGTGAAGGGCTTTGAGGTCGTTCATGTCCCTAGGACCAACTATTACCTTTTCACTCAAAAGTCACATTTTAGCTCTTTGCATTTGTAGTTCATTTGAATAGGCATATGACTCGTAGTCGAGTCTCACTTGTACATTTCGTTTACTAGGTTTTGGATGTGGAAACCTCAATTGTTTTATCTTGGTTATTTTTAGGGTTTCACGGTGATCAAAACCCTACTTTAGGTGAAAACTTGTGAAGTTATCTTTGCTTGAACTGGTGAGTGTACCACTTCCCTGAATTGTTGCTTAATTGGGTCATCTGTACTTGAAATCTGTGACATGAATGACTATGAACTCTGTTTAGTCTAAATGAGACGAGAGTGTATTTTATCACACTCGTTCTCTGGCCTGTGTGACTGTTTACTGTATAAACTGGAATCTGTTACTTGTACCTGTTATGAGCTTGAATCAGTTACCTGTGCCTGTTATAATGTCGTTTGGAAGTATATCCAACGACCTTCCTGTTAAACCTGAGCTCAACTTCATGGGGAGTTAATTGAATCGAGCCAGCAAAGGCTTGGTCGAGGAAATTGACAATCCATGGGTGCTTGTTCCTGGGGAATCTATGGATATTGGAGACTCTGGATTTCCGGTATATTCGAGTATTATCATTTCTGTTCCTGTTGAGGTGTTCGGGCCCGGTAAGGGATATGTTTGGTGGACGGAATTTGGCGTTAAGTGGTGCTCTACTGAACTAGTTACTTTACTTTAAAATTAACGGAGTGTCAACTACTACTTGATCAAGATCTGGTACTGCAACGGGAATCTGGCTCCTGAGAGCCACCTGTATCCTTCCTATTTGAATCACTGTTTTAACTGCTTTACTTTATATCTGGTATGTGTATCTGACTGATTAAACATGAAATGCCATGATTCTTGACTACTTGGATTTTTGGTACCTCATTGAGCATAAGCTCACCCCCTTCCCGTTATCTTTGTTTTCCTTACAGGGGTAAACTGTGAAATCATGATTTTTGGATGAAAGAGTCGAGCTAGTGTAAATGTTTCTTTGTTAAGCTCCTTTGTAATAGAAAAACCCTAATTGTATTTCGATCTAGTATCACATTTTTACTTGTAAAGTTCCAACGTGTGTTTCAAAGTGTTTATTCATGTCTCTCTCGGGTATTTGTTGGTAAATGTACATTCGATGGGTTTACATGAACTTTACTTGTATCCGTTGGGGATTCGAATGAGTGCGGGATTTGATCGAGAAAAGAAAAATTTTGGCGGGAAAATGTTCATCGAATCCGGTCATATATCCGGCCAGTTTTTGGCCGGATACTTGGCCGAATTGGCAGGGGAAGTTAAAGAAAAAAAATTTGGTTTCGCTGCTGCCTTGATTCTGGCTGGATATCCGGCCAACTTCTGGTCGGATTGTGTCGTGGCAGTCCTTTTCCGTTTTCTTTTCTTCCGTTTTCGTTTCGTTTCGTGCTTGTGGGAGTGTACTTTCGACATATCATGGCACCGTGCGTTTTGGAAATCTTGTATTCGACTTAGTAGTCCTGACGAGAGTTGGGCAGGCAATCCGCTAACCCCTTTGGTTCGGCCTAGGGGAAGGTGGGGCTGTCACAAAGAAGGTGGCTTTTGAAGTTGTTCCCCAATTATTATTATTCTTGTTACTTTTTGGTATGAAAACTTCACAATTTCATTTCTTTTTCTTGTCCTCCTGAAGGGAAAAAGATTATGGAGGAGTTTGTGGGAGGAAAAGCATTTAAGTTTACTGATATGAACCCCTAGAGAGGTAAGAAGTGTTAAATTTTGTAAGAATTTCGTTAACAAAAACTGGTAGAGTTTACCGATCCCTTACAGTTGGAATCATCGAGATACCTTTCACTCACTAGGATATATGTTATTTTGGCTTTCTTGTATTGTTTCTTTACATAATTTGCTAACCAATAAGTTTCTTGTATGTTGTGAACCTGAGATTGAAGATATTATGCAAATTCTATGACATTTGTAAAAGCGAAAATGCCCCAAACTATGTTATCCTATGTTTGTCTTGAGCATCAAAATTTTGATGGAAAAATGTTGTTGTGAAGATTTTATTAAAATGTAACTCTATTATAGAAGTATTATAATGAGAATCATGTAGACATAAAATAAAATCTCAAGATTAGATGGGATTTGTTGGTATATCACGTAAAACCATTAACGCACTGTAGAGGATTGTGTTATTTTTAAGCAGTGTTAAATGTAGCATATCATACTCTACTGACATGAATGTTATTAGTCTCTGGTAGAAGTGTAAAAACCCCAAATTGTTGTATATAGTCTTGGTATGGAATTCAAAAGCAAAGTTTTAGAGAAATTAAGATTTGAATCGGGGTTGATAGATCTTTAGCCCCAAATTGTCGTGTATAGTCTTGAGTTTAATCTCAGTTTGCCTTTAGGATGAATTGCTTTCCTTGGGACTAAATGTGCATGCATCTAAATGAAGCATGTCTATAAGATTGGAACTAAATGAAGCATATAGCCCCAAATGTTAGGTTGTACTGACAATTCGATATGCTTTCGTAAGATTGGAACTAAATGAAGCATATAGTATAATTTGGCTTGTTGAGAGGGGCTCTTTTAGGTAGTAAGGGAATAATTTGTACCAAAAGTGTGCTCAATCAATGACCGTGGTTGCCGTATGCATGCATCTGATTTTGGTAGCATCAACTATTTTTCATCATTCAAACTATTTTTGCAGTTCAAATGCTAAAACTAGTTGATTAGGGAAAGAATTGGAGAGGTTGCGTATACAAAATCAGACTCTTTATGTGTGTGTGTTTTTCTGGTCCTCCAGTTTTTGAATTTGTACATAAAAAATTCTCTTTTCCAGTGATGTAATTTTCTTAGAAGCTATAGTTCAGCATTGGAAAGATGATGATGACTGGAGCAGTTTTGAAGTTCTGGATGGGGGCGTTATTGATGCAAGTCTTCCATATTCTTCCGAAAAGGTACAAAAAATATAAGAGGGTATAACACTTTGACTTTATAGCTATTCACATGTTTCAGTTTTATTTTCAGGAAAACTTCTAGTCTTTTGAACTTCCTTGGGAGGGGCAAGAACTCATGGTCTTTTTTTTTTTGCTTTCTTTTTTTTTGTTGGGCACATAACTTTGTTATTCCTTATTTGATGTGAAATCTAATTTTTGGAATGAAGGTTTCACAAAGTTAGCGTTGATGTGGGGCCAAAGTACCCAAGAGCAAAAGAGGAGCCTATAGAGTCCTGCATCTACTATTATGCCTGTAAATTGAGATACCCACAAGGAATTTTGCCCGTACAACCTAACATTTATTAGTTTATATTGCCAATTGAATTAAACAATATTAGGATTGTGAGTTTAGAGGGATTGATTTAGCACTAATCTTCTGTGACAAACAGGCGAGTAAACTAGGCTTGCGGAGAAACGTGAATGTTGACTGTGACGCAAAAAATCAAGTGGATGTCTTTGTTCCAGGGAGGAGGCGCCTCACTGCCAAAACAGCTGACTATTTCTAATAGTCTTTTTTTATTGTATAACATTTTTTAATTTTTTCAAGTTTACTTGGTAATTATTAATTGGTGTTTTATATCCAATGTGCAGGAATATAGGCTTGATGATAGACATAATGAAAAAAGCATATGTCCATCGGGTTTGTGACGCCCCGAGGCAGAAGAAAAGGGAAAAATTTCTGGTGAATAGTGTTTGGTGGAGAATCCGGCCAGAAGCCGTGCAAATTCCTTATATTTTTCTTAAAAATTCCCTTTTCTTTGATAAATACCACTTTATAATGGCCCTACTACTCAATCACCCCACAATAAGTGCCAATGAATCTAGAAAGTAGGGTTTCACTTTTGGTTTCAAGATTGGAGCAAAATTAGGGTTTTCGCGATTTTCACCGGATGAATTTTCGGTACGGAGCAAGGATCAAATTTGGTGATTAAAAGTGACTTTTAAGTGAAAAATAATATGTGATTAGGAGCAATGATATAAGGTTAGTGAATAGGAAGTAAAAACCCTAGTACGTGTGTTTTTAAGAAAAACGGCGCGAACCGACGGGTACCGCGCACTACCGATTGAACGCACCACTTGACCACCACTTTTTTTTTACCATACAAGCTTTTTGATATTTGAGCAAAATATCTTCTCAATTTCCAGCTAGCTTGACCGAAATTGGAGGCTAGAAATGCAAGAAAGAAAGAGAAAAAAATGAAAGGTGGTGGTGGCGACAAGTGTCGCCACCTAAGGGTTTCTTGACCAAGAGAGATGGTCTTCCTTTTTAGCCCAATTTTTGCTCATTTCCCTTCATTATTTCAGCAGCTTGGCCGAACAAAGAGAGGAGAGAAAGAGAGCAAGAAAACAATTTCCTTCTTCTTGAGTTGAATCATCCAAGTAAGAAATTGAAATTCCAAAGCGATTAAAGAGTGGGTTGTGAGTTGGGAAGCTTGTGGAACCAAAAGATTTCTAAAGGAGGTGAAGTATCACTCTTTCAAGCTTTGTTTTTGAGGTATAAAGTCTGATTTATGGCTTTGATTCTTTTATTTTGGTTTAAGATACTATTTAGTTCATGCTTTGGCTTGATTACAAGATATGCAAGTTGTTGTGATGAATTTTGGATGATTTAAGCAAGTTAGGGTTTGATTAATTTCTGCCTAAACTTGTTGTATGGTTGATAGATGTTGTATATAAGATTATATAAGGGGTTTTGGTAGTGATTGGAACAAGGAATTTAAGAAAGTTTCATTGAAGACCAAAAATTCCAGATTTCTGGAAATTTCCTAATTCAGTTCTGCCCGGTTTTGGAACTCATAGTTAGAGGCCGAATTAGGCTTGGCCTAAAACATGAAAGTTGTAGAGAATGGTATTTTATAGGTTCCTACAAAATTTCAACTCAATCGGAGCAACGTAGCTTGTGAAAAGTCGAAAATACCCTCGCTGTTCTAGGTTACATTCCAGAGTTCCGCGTGGACAGTTTAGTCTATTTGGTTGTGTTTATTCACTATAATCCGTTGGGATTTAGCCTTTTGACAAAACATGAAAGTTTTAGTATTCTGGCTTAGATTTTAAACGCCACCAAGAACACCTTAATCGGACCTTGGTAACCTGAGATATGACCATTCCAGTGCAGTGCGGTTAATTAGCCAACTAGTTGGATTTTGGTTCTGTAAATTGGGAATTTGATTAGGTTGCATTGGAAACTGGACTAAGTGATCTCCATGAAAATTGTATCCCTGTGTCTTAGTTTCGAAACGGTATAAGTTTTGCCGCAATCTGATAAGCGTAGCCTCGGATGTGTTATTTCCGCAACCACACGTCAAATCTGTCTTTTGCTAGGTTACATTTCTGCACTTGTTATCACTTTGATTTCTGTTCTTATGTTGTTATGAGCCTATGGAACGGCTATTTACTTGAATCTATGATATGTATGACTTTGGGATTGGTTGAGAGAAAAATAATGAAGCCTAAATGGCTGGAAAATTAGGTAAACACAAGGGGCATGCTACCAAATTTTCACGAGAAAGATAAACTAGCCTTTGGAGTTCTAGTTCTATATTTGGCAAATTTGACTTGGATACACAGAAAACTAGGTTGAGGTGTCTTCATGAAAGTTGTAACTCTTTGTCTAAGCTTCGAGACACTATCTAGTACATTTTGATCTGATAACCACAGCTCCAGTTATGGGCAAAATCGTGTAACCCGTTTTGTACCATTTTCATTTCCGCGCACGCCCGATGCATTCCTTTACTGTTTTTCCGCTTTGATCGTTTTAGTCCTTATTTCCATTTGTGATCTAGGGCTTGGACTTGAGCAAGACAATAATAAATGATGGATGAGGTTCGTGAGTCGTGGTTGGTGAGTGATCCCTCAACTATTTCCAAAGTTATTTTTGAACTAATTCTTGCATTTATTACTCCATTGCATATCATTTGGGTTTGGGTGTGTGCCATGACATAATTTGGCTCCAATGAGTTCCTGGAAAGTCTTGTGCTTAGAACCAATGTCTCCACTATTGATTACACATTCTTTGGAGCACGATGGCTCCTTACTTCTGTTTCACGGTTACCTGATCTAAACGAGCGTTGGATATTTAAGTACAAGAACTTCACTGGCTCACATGAGCAATAAATGAACATTTGATTATTGCATCATGACATCATATCAATGCTTTATTGTGAAATATACTTGGCTGTTGATTTTACTGGTCACTCACTGAGCTTCTAACTCACCCCCTATTATCTTCTTCTCCCCACAGGGATCGAAGTAAAGGAAGAACTTGTATTTGGATCTCTGTGTGGCTGGATGGCGTACATCTTAGATAGTGGTTAGATTTGGTTATGGTTTATGTACTTTTGGGCCTGTATAAATATTTGGAATTGAATCGGATGTATATCTACATTCTACGCTTAGAACTAGTTTCCGCTTCGCTTATGATATGTAATTTTTGGAGAATTGGATGTATTATTTGAGTGTACCTTGTAATTTACTTGAGGAATGTAGTAAGTGAGTGAGTCTCGGCGAGAGCTGGGCAGACAGTGCGCTAAACCCTTTGGTTCGCCTTAGGGGGAGGTGGGGCCGTCACAGGGTTCCCCGAGAAGTCCATCAACTTCGGATTTGGGGCAGGGACGGTCATCAGGTGGACCGTTCCTGAGCAGTTCACGGTCAAGATTGGGTCAAAAAAATTTGTACGGTCCAGATCTCATATTGTACCTTGTTTTTAATAACATGTGTGGGACTAACAAAATTTTGTTCTAAAATTACATATCGTGGAAAGTAAATTACACCATGTACAAACAGAGTTGCACCGTATACAAAATGTACATAACCTTCCGGAGGTGCAACCGTTCCTGCCCCTGGTCCATCAATTTCCCCATTATTGTGCGGAACGTCGGAAAAATGAAGAAAGTTACTTTCGGATAGATAAATTCTGAAGAATTGTAGCAACAGATAGAAAAGGTGAGAAGAGACTTGTGAAGACAGCTTTTAAGTATCCTGACTCAAAATATAATATGAAGACGGCTATTGATGTGTTGAGGGGCAAGTACAAAGGAGTGAGCGTTTGTAAGCCCCGATGCAACCAAATACAACCAAAATACTCAACCAGACAAGTAGTCAAGTAAATACAATGACAAAGAATATAAGCAATTTAAAGCACAAAAATAGAGTAACAATAAAGTAAAAGAAATTCAAACCAATCAAACTCCCAAGCTTCTTCCAAACTTGGAGTTGAATCCACCAAATAGTTTCTTCAATTGATGGTAGTGCTAACCAACTTGTACAAGTGAAGGCTCACTCCTTCCTCACCCCAAACATACTTTGGTTGAGTAAAGGAATTTTACTACTCTCCAAGTAAACCCTCAACTAGCTACAATTGAAAGTTTACCCATTCAATTAAGAACTACTTTATACAAGTGAGGCAACCTTTATCAAGGTTTTACCACTCCAAGTGATAGGTTCACCTTCACCAAGGTTTTACTCTTCCTAGAGAGTAACCTTCACTTGAGCAATCTCACAACCCAACTTTCCCAACCCCTTATACAACCAACAAAGAATATTTCTACTCAAAGATCTCACTTGTAAGCTTGTATTTAGTGTTGGCCAAAAGTCTGTGTCTTCTTGTGCTTTGGGGTATTTATAGAAGGTGAGAAATGGCTCCAAAAGGCTCTCCAACGGTCAAATATTAAATGCTGTCGAAACTAGCCGTTGGCCTGTCGGACGTCCGAACCATTTGCTCTGCGTCCGGAACCATGCGTCCGAACCACCTATCGGACGTCCGAACCATTTGTTCTGCGTCTGAATCCTGCGTCCGATAGAAGTCAGAATGTTCAACGTTCATTCTTTTTGTGTCGGACGGCCGAAGCAATGAATGAGCGTCCGATCCAAGCGTCCGAAGAGTATCGTCGTCAGTCGGACGACTGATCCTCTATCGAGCGTCCGATCCTCTACGTCCGAACCTTCATATTTCTTAACTTCTCTTTGATTCAAATCTTTTCGATTCTCTTTTGGATCAATAACCTGTTCTAACAAATTTTTCACATAAAAACATTATTCCAAATCTACATTTTGGTTTGTTAATCATCAAAACCAAGGACTGATCAACCAAGCTCAACAGCGTTGGCTTGATGACTCAAAGAAACCAAGTTATGAAGTGTTTCTCAACTAGGTCCATGAGTGAGAGTGTGAGTATGAGTGGACATTGAGAGATGATTACACGTTGATGTACTAATTAGCTCACTATTAATAATTACACTTTCACATACTATTTATCTTTGTGGACATTGAGAGATGATTTCACTTTCACATACTACTTAAGCTTTGTGGATATTGAGAGATGATTACACTTTTACATACTACTTAGCTTTGTGGACATTGAGAGATGATTACACTTTGATAGATTAATTAGCTTACTATTGATAATTACACTTTCATATAGTACTTAGCTTTGTGGACATTGAGAGATGATTTTAATAGATTATTTGCTCATTATTTACAAATCCATTACCAACTCAAAATAAGATTCAATACTAATTATCTATAGGATCATGTATCACTCCAATGTTGACCATGGACCACTTCAATGTTGACTGACTGTGGATAAGCTAACAATGAGCTTTCTTCATACAACAAAATTATAAGTACCCAAATTAACAATAAGCTTTCTTTGTGCTGCAAATCTTACATTAAATCTTCAATGTTTTCAAATTTTGTTCATATGTCATACATCCAATCGTGATAGTGTCTACACTATAAGTGTATATATGATTTACTCAATATTAGATTAATCATTTATACACTGACAATATATACACCATCACCATGAGATGAATGATATCTCATCTGAATTTAAATTTAAATTCTAAATTTTGTTAAATTCTACTCATGTGTCATGCACCGACCATGATAATATATAAATTATCTAAGTATGATAGTGTATACACTGTAAGTGTATTTAAAATTTGCTCAATATTAGATTAATTTTTTATACACTGACAGTGTATACACAATCACTATTGGATGCCTGATAACTTATCTGAATTTAAATTTGAATTTCAAATTCTGCTCATAAGTCATGCATCCAATCGTGATAGTATATACATTGTTTATGTATATAAGATTTACTTTAAAACATTCAGCGACAATAGTGTCCTCAATTTTTAATAATTACCACATCATCAACTACTAATGATTACTAGAACACTATGTAGAGGCATATATAGCAAAAAAAATTGAATTTCAACTTTCTTCGTCCGTGAAATTGTCTAGACTTGCTTTTCTCATCATAATAGTCGGAGAGTTTCTTATAAACCACTAATTTGATTTAAGTTTAAATATTTTTTGGACTCAAAAATTGGTATGTCAAATAAATGATTGTTAGTTTGAGTTGTGTTGATCTTCAAGCCGCAACGAATTCAAAATCACTATAAATGCTGCAAATCAACTACCTCGCTCCCTTGGATTGCTGAACTAATGAACTGCAATAGTATTTATTAAATTGGTTTGATTCTTGATTTGCCCATTTTTCCAATGCAATAAAGTGGCCACAGTGTAGTTATTAGGACATGGTACTATCTATCTTTTTGCTTTGAACTTTAATTTTTCACTTGAAAAAACTCATTTGATTCTTTTGAGTCCAAATCTACATTATTTTTGCCATTAAAATTTTCTAACATTCTACTTTATCCATAAACTATTTAGAGATTTCAAATTTCTTAAGTAATTTTATAATTCTTATCCACATAAAATGTTTTTTAAATTTAACCAACCATATGAATCAATATAGTTTAATTATTTCTCTTCTTTTCTTTTCCTTTTTTTAAAGGAATTTGATTTCTAATTTAGTAGATTGGCCAAGTATATATGTGTGTGTCATTTTATTAGACTACATAATTATAAAATTAATATATCAATGATTTAAACTTTTTTAGCCCAACAATTGAACTAGTGATAATTGCAAAACATTTCCATTTTAATAAATGATGGTAGATTTCAAAATCTTTGGAAAATAGTCAATTAACTTTGGTCGTTAATATATGCATTGGACTGTTACAATTCTTTTGACTAACATAAAATTCATAAGCAACTTTGTCAATCATCAAATATTCCTTGTATTAGTAAAGCCTACATATCAGGTTGTTGCTAATAGTGCTTCCCGTAATTCATCAAGGATGATTTCGTCCATATATCAAACTTATTCCTCAATTTGTCTCTGAAATTGCTTTAGAAATGGTATAATTCTATATTGACTATGAATCACCTGTATAAATCCTTCAAATCATTTCTGTTTCTTTTGGTGCATATACGCACGAGGAAATTAGAGTTTCTAACAATTTATATAATTCAGGGTGCATATCTTATAGAGGCCCAATATATCTAGCAATATTGATAAAATTTTCTTATATTGCATTACCAGTCCATACACGTAAACCAGGTAGGTAGTTTTCAGCTTAGGCTATTTTAGGTTTTGCCCTGCTCTTCGTGCAGGGTTGTTGCACAGGGTTGCCCACGGTTTACTGTTTGTTTTTTTTTTTTTTTTGGCATGTATTTTATGGTAATAGGAAAAGTGTTAAGCGGTGATATAGTTGGGAGACAATTCCATAATAAATATTTTTCCATAATAAATGGTAGCATGGAGCACATGATATTGAAAGCTTTCCCAATGAGTTTGGAGGAAAGGTGACCGTGAATTATGATCATGAAGAATTTTCAAGATTGATGGTCTAGGAAGATGTAAAAACTGCTAAATACTGGGAATTTGAACAATAAAAATGAAGGAGTTTTTTAAATTATTTTATCAATAGAAACAGAGGAAATATTATGGTTGTTGAAATAGTATATTGAATTTGGATAAAGTAGGGAAAGAGAAAAGTGAGAGATGTAAAAGAAATTTTGTAGCAGGATTTATATTGGATTTTTTTTAATCGTATGTAGCAATTTGAGTACTAAATTAAATTTGAATATAGTAGGAAAGGAGGAAAATGAAGGATGGAAATGAATTTGGAGCAAATTTTATTTTATAATTTTGTAGCAGACAATGTTTTTATTTATTTTAGAATCTTTCATTAAAGCATGTTTTTATTAGTATATAATTATCTTAGATCACACTTATATTGTTAAGATATAAATTGTTCTAGACAAATAGTGAAGAGATAATAAATTGGAATTTTTTTTGTTTGAGATAAATATAGTACATTTTGTTTTTGGAAGTGGAGCATTACAGTGAATATATTTCTACAAGTTGGTCATTGAATATTTGTATTGTATATTGATTTTGACCTTAGTGTGTTATGATGGTTATATATCCAAGTTTAATATTATGATATTTGAGCATTTTTCTCCATCCGTGCGTGAATAGGTTGTCTTCAACTTTGATCTCCCAACCCTTGTGATGATAGCAGATGATGATGATGTTATTTTTACTTGGCAGAATATTTATCATGTCTTCTGGATGCAACTCCTGCAATATTAAAGAGATTTTTGTTAGTTTTTTTTTTTTACTAATGGTAAATTGTATAAAAGTATAGGTGGAAAACATTACTAAATATTTGATGTCTTGGGATCTGATTGTTATGTAGATTGAAAACTTTGTAAGCAATCCTTCTCTTGGGAAAAATACCTGCAATTTTGGAGGACAAAAGGGTAAATAACAATATTGTTGGAGCAGAACTCATACTAAAATGTTAATCTAGATTTATAAATATCTCTCAAAGAGAAAAAGCAAGCAAAATCATTTTTTCCCTAGAATCCATTCGGTTGCCTATTCTTTGTTTGAGAGTTTTCCTTTTTTTTTATATGTGTTTTGGGTTGGTAAGAAAAATGTGAAGTGGTTATATTACGTTGATGATGCTAAGGTTTTATAGAATTTGTGTGATACGGAAGCATAAGTATGTGTATGAAAAGTTTGGGTGAGGATGAAATTTTATGGTTAAGTAGTATTAATACTGTAATCGTTAATTAATGTATGATGGTAACAGATAGAAATAGTGAAAATATTCAGTATTATTAAATTTTTAAAGACGGTGGATCTTAGTCTTTTTTTTTTTTGGTTGCCCGCCCGGTATCCGAAGCTTTGCCCCGACTAATCCGGACCCGACCCGCGTCGCGCACCTGGCTATGGTGGGTGAGTCTCCCAACAGGGGTGTCTGCGTACACTAGAACTCGAATACGATACCTGCTTAAGCGAATCCGAGCCGCTACCACCCGGATCAACCCCTGTTGGTGGATGGATCTTAGTCTTTAACATTGTTGTATTAAACGAAAGTTTGCAGATGGTACATTAACAGCCTATCGTTTATATGGATCATTGGAACATTGATGCTGGTAAAAATGCTTTTTATTAGATGAAAACATATATAGTGTTAATTATATTAGCATTTGTACATCTAAGGATTGGAATAATTTAAGCATTACAGTGGATAGATTTTTACAAGCTAATTATCAAATATCTACATTCGATATTGGTTTTTGAGTTAATTGTGCTATTATAGTTATATATCCTGGTTTAATAGGATGATATTTAAGCATTTTTTTATATATCCTGATTATACATGCTTTATTATTATTATTATTATAAACCTGTCGAACAAAATCTAAGTTGGCTTTACCGGCTTAAAACGATTATGATCGCTATCATTACATTTAAATTGAAAAATAAATAAACTATGCATAAAAATGGCAACGACTAACTTTAGTAACGGATTAAAAAGGTGGTATAAAAAATTTCTCTCTAGTCATTTAAGATATTTTTCACAAATTATTGAATTTTTTAAGCACTATCTAACTTTTTTTAAGAACTCAAACCGATAGCAAATAACGATTAAGATAAAAACAAAAGTATCAAAATTTTTTCCCTATCGTTTAAAATGTTCTTTACACATTATCCATTTTTTTTAAGAACTAAAAAGGATGGCAAATAACATTTCTATCATTACACTAAAATTGAACTGTGCATAAAAACAGCAATAACTAACTTTAGTAATCGGTCAAAAAGATGGTATGAAAAATTTCTCTATAATTATTTAAGACATTTTTCATGAATTATTGATTTTTTTTAAGGACTATCTAATTTTTTTTTAAGAACTCAAACAGATAGCAAATAATGATTAAGCTCAAAAAAATGGTATGAAATTTTTTTCCAATCATTTAAAATATTCTTTACACATTATCCAATTTTTTCAAGCATTATCCATTTTTTTAAGAAATAAAAAAGATAGCAAATAATACTTTATAATTAATCATCTAAAACATCTCTTACACATTATCCATTTTTTTAAGCATTATTCATTTTTTAAGAACTCAAAAGGATGGCAAATGACAAGGACGATGATTTTTTCCCTAATGGCTCAAAAAGATAGTATTAGTCCAAAACCAGGCACCATGTTTTTTTTTTTTTAATTAGGCTCAGGCCATGGCAAAACCAAAGCAAACCGTGTCTAAAGAACGTTACAGATGAATGAATCTTTTTAATTATTTTCTCAGAAATAGAGAGAAATTTGGAGTGGAATTGGCACTAAAATATTTCACTAAATTTAAACGATAAAAAATCTAAAATATAGAGAAATTTGAATATAGAGGGATTTGGAGTAGAATTGGCACTAAAACATTTCACCAAATTTAAATGATAAAAAGGGGAAATATCTGAAATGCAGAGAAATGTGGAGTAAAATATGTAAAATGATTTTTTAATGGTTTTGTGAGGGATAAAGAGAAATTTGGAGCATAATTGACACTGAAATGTTTAGCTAAATTCAAAGGGAAAAATGGAAAAAATTTGAAATCTAAAGAAATCTAGAGTAAAATCTGTGAGATAATTTTTTTTAATCATGTCACGTCTATTCAATTGGAGATCACCACATCCAATACAAAAGATATCATTATTATTATACTATTAAAATTAAGTAATAAACAAATAATGCACACAAACAATAGCAGTAGATTTGTCTAGAAAACATTAAATAAGTGTCCAATGAAGAGATCCTTTATTTTTTCTTTTAATATAAATAGAAAATATGTGTCATAAAATTTACAAATTTGGAACAAAATTCATGCTAGGATTTTATTGTGACATTAAATGATTGTTCAAACACTAAATTAAATTTGAATAAAGAAGGAAAAGAGAAAAGCGAGATGGCTTTGATAGCATAATTTTTATAACTGAAAAGTTCGAAAATATTGATATGGCCTTTGTGGAGGAGAAACGATGGAAACAAAAATTAAACTAATATAAATAAATCTGGTAAATGCAAGGAAATATAGCAGGAGGAAGCATGAACAATAAATCATCAATTAAAGATCTATAGAGTATAACACATTTTGGAAGGTGAACCCCACTTACTGAATACAGAGTACACTACTACTATTATAAGATCAAGAAGAGGAGTCAAAATTGCTCTGTGGAAGCAAATCACAGCTGTGTCAAAATTGCCCCGACATTGGAAGGAAATCATGATTCAGCCGACAGAACACCAGGGGAGACGACGCGGCACTGTTCCTCAACCTTCCGCTCTTTTAATAGGTAGGATTTCCAGTCAAGATCAAAACGTACAATGTCTGAGAACTCTGTCAGCAACCTGGCAAGAGAACCTACAATTCATTAAGATCAGGTTCAAGGCAGCACCTGTGCTTTCTTCTTTCTTCAAACTATATTAACTAAAAAGGGTACTTGGGAAAAGGCAGCACATGATGGTGCTTGCAGATTCACAACCGTTCAGGTACTTCGTCCTTTAACTCAAGGGCTTCCTTGTTCTTGATTTTCCATCATACTATTAGCCTTTGCTCCGGAATATGCACTCCTTGGAATCTCAACCAAGAGTTCCTTCTCTGCTATGTCATCCTAATCTTCGACTTGTTGATGTTCCTGAACCTCTAAATAAAGATATATAATGAGATACACAGGAACCTGATAAAAAGCTAATCATTATAAATGTAATTTCCAAAAGGAAAGCCTCTTGCTTGCTATCAATTGTGTCACGCTTTTGAGGATCATTCGATTTCTTCATTGCAGCCTTAAGTTCTCTCTTTGCATTTGCTCTCGTTATACATCGTTCGACACATTGTGCAGCAGTAACATCTGCATGGCAAGCAACGCAAAGGGTCCGCACATTCTCTAGTCTGCATTCACCTGTACAAAACCACGAAGTACAGCTTATATTAAGAAACTGGAACACCAGTTTTCTTACAAAAGCCAGAGGGGTTGATGATGCTCATAAGCAATAATGCTTAGAAATTTGAGGATCAAGTACCTCCTCTTATTTAAGAAAGGGTTCAACATAATGCTAAGTTGCCTCTTATTGAGGATTCTATACTTCATATGTAATTTAAGGACTCCATTTTTTTTTGTCAATCTGCTATTTGTTTCTAGCACATCTCCCCATCATTGAGATGCTTCTGAGGTATAGGAAATTATAATATCTTCCACATGATAGACAGTCCAAGTTTTTTGGTGAGTACTAAATAGCATTACCGCTCAGATAATATGCATCAACAGATATGTTCCTGCTGCTGAGTGTATACTTTGTTATTGTAATGATTTTCAAATAGCTTTTGATGGATTAACACCCCCCCCCCCCACCACAAAACCCGGCGTCAGCAAAGAAAGAGATAACCAAGAGAACTCTAAGTATCAGAAAATTTTGTCTGACAAGCTACATATAGTGCTTAAGCATGAGAAATTGGCAGGCATAATTATCTGGTTGTCATGTGCTACAAGACTTAACTGCAAAGAGTTCAAGAGAACGCGAAAGAGAAAATTACACCTATAATCTACTTTAAAAAGTTGGTTCAAAATAACTTGCATAGTAACTCACAGCTTTTTGTGCTTTGCTAACTTTGGAGCTGCTACTCTTATATACTGTTGTTGATTCTCATTTGATAGAGGTCTAATTTTCTCCACAAGTCCATGGCAGTCTAGTTGACACATGGTGCAAATGCCACATTCGACTTGGAAGAGTGTCTACAGAAAATTTCATAGTAAGAGACAACCAAAAGTTAGCTTTTACGTAGGACAGAGTTCAGACTGACCTCTCTAAGGTATTTTGTTTTGGTTCTCGAGCTATATTCTACATAGGATTCCAGGTTACAGAAAAGATTCTCAAAATATTCAGACCTCTTAGCATTCTCATTCCTAAACAACAAGAGCTTTGATGAGTGCATGAACCTTTCTTGAGAAGGGCCAGTTAGTCACGAAACTTACACGCAAGGGCTTTGGCAGAACTTGCAGAGCGGTTTGTGCTCAGTAGACCACCCTTGTGTGTAGACTTTCTCCTTTTTAGTGTGGCCACTGCGTAGATGGACCTTTCTCAAAACTGCATTCGATGGTTAGTGGCTGTTTATCTCATCCAAATGTGTAATACATCTGGTACTTCGACACTTAAGCAGTCCCTGACAAAGATAACCAGTTTGTTAATTGAAAAATTCATGAAAATTAAAGTTCAAAATAATACAGACCAGAGTCAAAAACCACACTTATCACAAATATACCCCTATATCATGGATGAGGGATTCCATCAGATAGCACGGTTCAGTGGACAAGGGCAGCTGCAAAGGCTTCGCCAGCAATTTCCTACGTTCTATAGGCCTCAACTGGTTCCATTGTTTCATAAATAATATGAGTGCAGATTGGTACCTTTGAACATCCTGTCTACAATTTTTTCCCTTTTTCATAGCATCCTCATGAAGGTCTTCTGACTCAAATTCTTCAGGCCTGAAATTCAAAAAAAGTGGTCATGGCCTTGAATCTATTCCAGGTATGCAAGAGTATAAGTGGATCCTTCCAGTATATTGGCTCACCTGAACAAGAACAAAAAGAAATCAAGGGAGCGTTGTACAAAGTTTAGTAGAAAATACGAAAACAAATTATTTATGCCATCTTTTGGGGTTCAGTGTTCTTGTAAATAAGTTCTAAGTTGCATGATGTTGTCAGAGAAAGAAAGAAAAGCAGTTATTTGCATGGCAGAAATGAATATGGAAGGAATCAGGATTTTCTGCATCTATGAATAACAGAAATCGGCGCGGGGCTGTAGTAGGTGGCATCTCTGCCAAAAAAACCATTGCATTTGAGGTTGTAGACCATAAGATGGTTGAGAGAAGCTTCAAGCATATAGTGATTTGGGATTAAACAGATGGACTTAAGCATAACATATTCTCAAACAGATCCTATGGAAAAATAGAAAAAAGTTAAATGTACCATCAAGTATAAATAAGCAGTTAACTTCAATCAGTGAGGAAGAAAACAAAAAAGTCAGTCAAGATTACCTCAAACCGCAGATACTCTACTTGTACAGAGCTTGTTAAAGCAGCCTCAATTGCCCCAGAGGCATTGCTGTCTAATTCTACTCCACTTTCTTGGTTCCCTTGAATTCTTAACTTGTAAATTCTAAACAGATTCCCAGTTGCAACACAAAAAGAATAAGCAGCAGACAAAATTGACTGTACCTCATCTTTATCGGTTGCTTCGCTATCCTCTAAATTATATGAAGAAATTGTTCCAGCAGTTCCACTGATAGCTCTAATTGAAAATGCATTGCAGCCCAAGGTTGGACAAGCCTGCTTTGGTCATCTCATGTGAACTCTCGGCAGATTCGCAAATGAAAGCAAAATGGCAGAAAGCTAGCACCAGGAGAAGTTAACTAGAGAGACAATGTAACAAAAATGTATACCTCTGACTGAAGGCTTACCACTTGAGATGATACAATACCAGTTCCATTCTCCCCCCCTACTCCCTTTGTTTGCCATTTTATAAGAATTGCAATATTGATCAGAAGGCCATGACTTTGGTGTATGACAGTAAATCTGGGGTATCACGACATTTTCAGCACAAGCCTCATTGTTTCCTTCGCTCTGCATAACTGAATTGCCATTTTTCTCATCTGTTACTCCAGTTGTTTCAATATTGGAAATCATTTCAACTTGTGTAGTGCATGAAGTATCCCATTATGAGTGCTGGACATGACATCAAATTCCACAGCAACTTTACCATAAATTTTAAATAAACTGTGAGCCATTATGACAACACAGCTAAACGGAGATGGTTGCATTGAGATCGAGTAGCATAAACATCATAGCAAACAGATCATGATCTCTGGAGATAAAAGCAAACTACATGACTTGCTGTGAGCATTTTTTGAAATTAACATTGTGATATACATCTTTACGATTCTTTGCTTTGCCCTTTAACTCAAACTACACGTATTGCTGCAATAGTAGAGTTAAAATTCAAGCCGTTCCCTTTTTGGGTTATACGGCCAGAATACTTCTTACAGGACATTAAAAGAAGTAAAAAGGTGAAACTGAAAAATGCAATGGAAGCATGAATAAAAATTGCTAAAAGATAAAACAAATTAAATCTAATCCAAAACAAGCACAGGAAACAAGATTCTCTCTCTTTCTCCCCCAATCTTTGTACCTGGTGAGAACATGTAAAAGCACATGCTCAGAACCAAGTCTTTTGTACTTACTACACCCAAATTTTAGCTCTCCAACTTAGATACTACTTGTTCAAATTCAAGGAATATTCTGAGTGATTTAGCTGCAAAAGAAAAAGAAAAAAATGCTAGAGAGTTGCACATAATGACTCAACAATGTTCTAGATTTGAAAATGAGGGTTCCAGATTGTGAATGGCTAACGTAAATTCAGTTTGTTGTCGAATTACAGTAACTTAGAACATTGTAATTGTTCGATTACAGTAACAATGCTGTTCAATTACTTCATTGTAATTGTTCTCCTCATAATTGTAGTTCTCTCCCTGTTAGCCTAAGGGTGAATTGGTTTCAAGTCTTACAGCCTTCCAGACTTCAAAATATGATTGATTAACATCAGGTAAGATAAAAACATTTAGAAACATAAATACCTATGTAAGAATAAATTGAGAGATCAATTCTAATAATCACTATAACCAGGGCCTAAAGTATTATAGAGAACCCCATGATAAATTTTAAATCACGGACGCTTGTCAACCATGAAAAAGATTTACCTGTAGGATGCTAGATCACTTAACTGATAGCCCATAAACGTCGCTATGACTTTCAGCATCAACATCAAACGAAGAATATCCTATATCAAAATAACAATGGGAAAATGACCTTGATTTCAGATATTGCAGCATGTTTCCCATTCATTACAGCCAAAACTTCAAACAGACTCTTAATCAACTTTTGCCAATGAGAGATTCATCTGAAGTACCCTGAATACAAGCAAACCATCAGTAGTTAAAAAAAAAAAAAAATCTCTGCCACATTAGAGGAAATCATTTTTTAAAGAAAAAGGGAAAGAAAACAAAACTACCTTCGCGCAAAAAATGTATATTTTGACTGCTTTCATCTGTCCAATCCTATGAGCTCTAGATTCGGCCCATGAACAAACAAGAACCAAGAAACCAGACCAATAGAATATTACTATAAAATCACCAACTCAAACTAAAGGTCGAGCATCTCCAACCCCTCCAGAATAACCCTTTCCATAATACAAGTCACAGAAAAAGAAATAATGAGAAACTAGCATGCGAAGTGAGAAGAAACAGAAGCAGATTGGCACATTAAAAGAAATATATACTGAAATGGTTGATAAGGAGCAAATACGAGTTGGTTTTCAATATACACCACTAGAGGTACATAACTTATTTGCATTGGCAAAGTCCTAGAAGAAGTCATGCTGAACTAACAGTAGTGATTGACAAAGTGATTCATACCAATAATGAAGACATAGTGATTGACACGACAACAAAAAGATTTATCACCCTCTTCCCCAACATCATAGTGACCTAAGAATAAAAACCCAAAATTAAAAAGGAAACAACTTATGGAAATGCAGGGTAAGTATCCAATAAAAGCATGAGAAAACTGAAAAAGCGATTATATACCCAATAGGGTGCTTCAACGAACATCTTGAATAGGTTCAGGTCCTTGTTGCTGCACTTCTAGAAGTGAACTGTATTCAGGTAATTCAGCTATTTCAAATGACTTTTCTGGTTTTGGCGAATAAGGAACCTTTTATCATTTGCAGTTGGTTCATTGTTTGTTAAGTTAATTATCCTCCTGGTAATTAAGAGAAAAATCTTAGTCAAGGCAGGAAAAAGTTTGCGAAGCCATGGATGATGTACTTCTTTTCAAAGAGAGACTTCAGCTTAAAACAACTTCTACAGACTTTTTTGAGTCTTTTTAAGAGTTGTAAGATGCAAGCTTGCCTTATTTATGATGCCTAAAGGTGCCTTAGATCTGATGCAACAAATTATTCTGGATGAATCCTGGAGTCTCCTGATTCAGACTTCTTCCTTCAAGTTCAGAGGATGTTTTTACTATTTCAGCCTTCATTTACTGCCTAATTGTTAATTGCTGTGTTTTCAAATCTTTAACAAATTATTCTGCAAGCCTTTTGGGCTACCACCAGCTTGTGATGCATCACCATTGTAACCAAATAGCAAAATCAACATATATGAGAACATTATAAAGGTACATGGACTGTAGTATACAAATTAGAAAAGAAGTCAACTATGGGGTATGTAGTATAAAAATTAGAAAAGAAGTCAAATATGGGGTACCATTTAGCTTTCTGTACAAGTCTAAGACTCAGATATTAAAAAAAAATTAACTTGATATCTAAAAGTAGCTGCATAGGGAAAAGTAAGCAAGTGAAACTCTGCATTAAAAACATTAAATACGTTCATCTGATTGGACAAGCAAATTTGTCAAAAGGAAAGTTCTTTCTTTGTGTTTCACTTTCCGAAAAGGAAATGAAAATGGATGAACCAATTGGTAGGAAGCCATCAGTGTCTGTTATTTTTGTTCTAGACATACTGAGAGACAAGATATTGAATAGAAACTGCAAGCATGCCAACAGATTAAAGTCATCAACTGATCTTGGCCTAACTTCAGGAAATTTGGATGGCTAGATCTAAGAAGGTTTTCCATAACTTACCTGGTTCAAGCTAGAGATTTCCTTGGGCAACTCCAAGAAAACAACATTTTTTGCTGCTGTCAATGTAAGTCCGAAGCCTCCAGCTAATATTCCAATGATAGCAATCTTAACCTCAATCAAATGCAATAACAAGTGTATGATACAGCAAGCACATGGGCTTTTCAGGTCTATAGACAGATGCAGGTAACTGGTGTATTTAAGTAAAAAACTAAGCCAGCAAAAACTTGAAGCACAAGCTCCAGCAGCACTACTCAGATCAATGAATCAAACGAAAGTGGTTTTCAACATTACAAAGAACTCGCAAAAGCAATATAATGTGACAACTTTGTCAATACATGCTGAACCCTCCAAAAGGCACACATAAAGCAAAAAAAGTTGGGCAAGCAATATTGACCTGTTCTGATGATTGAAAGGATTGAATAGCTTCTTTCCCAATAAACGATACATGTGCATCAATTCGAATATATTCCATGCCTTTCTCTAATAGAAACTCCTGCAATTTGCATAACTTGAAAATGAAGTATGAGCTATATATACCGGATTACTAAAAGACCAAAAAACATTGAATACCTGTACGCCCATTCAATCCATACAGCAAGCTAGAATGGTAAACAAGAAATTCTAAGGGTCTCTAACCATCAAACTAGTGGCCCACCTCCAAGATCAAGAATGTCACAGTTACAATCCTGTGCTTCAACTTGATAACTACCAAGGATCTTTAATATTTCTACTGCTGCTTTTATATTTATTATCATATCCAGTTGTTGTATTAAGACCCCTAGGTACTATTTTTCCAGGGAGAATATCTAATACTTTGACTTTCCAAAGCAACGTTTGCATTGAACATGTTTAGCTGACTAATTGCATCAACCATTCAGTTGTGATGTTACCCAAGACAGGTCCATTAATATGCAATGGAATGGCTTTAAAAGATGCCATTGTAGGTCATCAATCTATGACTCCCTCCTTTTGTTACTTCAAGGAGCCTTATTTGGAACTAAAAGTTGTAAAGGTTTTCTCTCACTTAGCCATAAGGCATCATCCCATTAATTCTCGATATCAATTTGAAGTTTCTCAAGTTTTTTTGTACTTGCACTTCTTCAAATTTCTGCAGAGATCGGAATTTTGTTACGAATTCTGATGAAATAAATATCCATTGTTACACAAAGCACCCAAAGCAAACTGTCACATGACTCACATCTGTGTTTCACAGAGACCAAAATCTAAAAATTGTCAGAACTTTAAACTTGACAAAAGCAGAAACATCTTAAGCAGAAGCAAGTCACAACTATATTTATAAAGAGAATACAGAAAACAAATGTAAAGCCTTCAATATGTAACAAGGGAAAGTAACTGACCTGTATTCTGTCACGCACAATATTATCATTATGATGAGCGAATATTATAAAGCCTTCAATATTATGATGAGCGAATATTGTCATTTGTTGTGAACTGACAGTAGCTTCTGTAGCTTCCTCGCCTTCAAATCCTGAAAGCATTGGATGTATAGAGAGGCACTCAAGGAATCCCAATAGTTTTGCTAGACCCAGTATTTGGTCTTCCTTTTTCATCATGTCTCGATTGTTGCTTTTATCTGAAAACATTTAGAATAGGGACCCCAACTCATCACTTAATAACCAACAAATTTGAAGTGCAATGTATATCAGATGCTTCTCTGAGAAAGCAGAACTGATGTAATGATCTTTGTGGACATCATTTACTTGGAATTCTAGGCCAACAATCATAATGAATGTCAGTGGATGTGCAGTTCTTAAGGATGCTATGGTGCAGTGCAGTTAGTTGATTCCCACCTTTGTGACTCAGCCACTCAGAGAACTTCAATCTCCTGAACAATTTTCAGACTCAGAATCTTAGCAACATATGGAACAGCATTTTAAACCATTGACAATTTATACATCCAGTTATAAATTAAGCTCCACTCTGACTTTTAAATGATGTCGTCTAATGAATACCCAACACCAAAAGTTACAGATAACCCTTGCAAGATATCGCAGAGCTTTACTTGTGATCAAGGGTTCAAGCAAAGCATTGCTTAACCAAGACGCAGGATTTCAACAAGTAGCCTATTAAGCGTCAAAGACAGCAGCAGTTAAGTATTTGTGAACAAAAGAGAAAGAACTATGTACAAGATGCTTTACTAGAATAGAGACTCGACCTTATAAAGATTAATGCAACCAATGCCTTCTCATCTTGATTTAAAGAGAATTTTGTGAGATGGAACTCTTTTTCAAACTTGCTTAGTTCTTTTGCTACACCTGATGCTAGCATCTGAAAACATTTCATGGTGCAGCATAAATAGTTATTGCACTCCACTTCGTTCAATATATACTAACAAAATAAAAGAGACAACTGAACCTTGACGAAGTTCAGAAAATTCATCTTCAGTATCATTTGCAGAAGTGTCACTATTGAGCACACCGAGTGCAGCCAGGAAAGAAGTAAAATATGATTTTGCTAAAACCAATCCAAGAGCAGCCATGGCAGAAGCAATATCGGATCTCCTCAAAACTAATCTCATTATTTTCTGGCGTACTGGCAGTAGCTGTGCCAGCACATGCTGCTTCAAACATCTTATCTGCAGCATGCAAATGAAGGATATTAATGGCTAGTCCTTAGAGAAAATCAGAGCAGGGACACCTTCAAAACATGGTACAAAATATAATCCAACTCTTAGTGCAAAGGTAACTAATTTTATATCAGAAGATAAAAAGATATGAGAGGCATCAATACTAAATATTGACAATGTACACAGTAACAAAAGAAAAGTTCTTGATTTTGCCCCTTTCTTTGTCCTGCTTCCACAAAACGTGACTCCAAACGTTCAGATGTTTCTTGAATTGCAATTGATTAATTGACTAAATTAATGCTATTTCCAGAAGAAATCGTTGCATAAAGTGGAAAGTTTGAAAGTTGAAACTCCAATTCTAGTGATGACAATTGGTATCACTGTTACAGGGTTTCAAGATCCAGAATGTGAGTGGAGATCATGCTCCACATTTACTCCCCCCCAAAAAAATTCAACCTTAAAATCCTTCTTTCAGGCAATTAGAACACTGATTAATGTTGCTGCTTTACAGAGACACTGGAAAACAATAAATGTCAAGCATATAAGAATTTAGTTGATATTAAATCATACCATAACAGTTTGCTTCAAAAGAACATTTAACTCCTCCAAACGTATGCCCTTTGAGAAATCCTACAAGATTGAGCCATTTATTGTATTAGGACAGGCAAAAAAAGACTCAACAGGCAAATCATTTTCTGCTGCAAATCATGCAAGACTTCAAAATCTCAGATATTAAAACATGAGGATGTTAAATACCAGGTATTATTATGTTTGTTCATTGTACTAGCTCTTGTTGTAGCATAGGATATACTATACACTACAGGTGGCTAAATAACCTAAACATCTTTTTAGTGATTGTCGTTTTTTCATTTGGCAGAAATTGTTTAAGTAATTATAAAACAGAAAGGAAAAAGACATAAGCCACTCTTTTGAAAGCACTGTTGAGATCATGTTTTAAGGTCAATGACAACACAAGGACAGTTGAAATGATGTTTACATCAAAAAGAACATGATTTTTTTGTTACCCGACAACAAAAGCTAAAAATCTAATTTATTATGATATGCATGTTCAACAGAGGAGTGCAACCATCCAAATGCTTGTTTCTTTTCCAGGGAGGAGGTGGTGGGGGGTGGAGGATGATGGAATTGGTGATAATATGTTAACATATTAGATTTATGCTATGAATAATAAAAAATCTGAGTTTTATAACAAGGTTAATGAAATTTAACCTAGTTGTGAAGGGTTAGCTGCACCAGTAGTTTTACCAGATAAACAGCAGAACTTATACTCAAGTGAATTTCAAACTGCCTCCTATTAGACAACATTTTGAAAATTGTGCAATCTAGCAATCATTAAGAATTCCAAAACCCCAAGAATACAAGCGGGCATCAAAGTTTGTAAATCCCGCCTTTAAAATCTGGGCTCAAAATGCCCTAGGAGTAGTATATAAGCATCATTTCATATTCCCTTTTACGAATGAAGTAAAATACATTAATCACTGACGAAGCAAAAGTATTTCCACTCCAAAGACCAAAAAAACAACTGAAAAACTTTCCCTTGACAACCATTAACAAGTTTAACAGAGCAGTATGTCTTTGCAAAATCATATTTGGTCTCCCCCAGCAAGCCCGGCCTAGAAAAAGGATGCACAACCAATGACATGAAAAGAGCATAAACAGAATAATCAGAAGTTATTAATCTAAGAGGTCAGGAGACTTACCATAACATATTTATCTGATGAAAAATGTCGAATGGCCTATTATCACCTAGGACCATATGCACAGGTGAAAAGGGAATCCAATTGGCATAATGCACATAATCAAAGCCAACAATAGGCAAGAAATCCTTACGTAGCATTCAAGTGTATTGACACATCCATTAACAAGTAATGGAAATTCAAAATTTTGACATAGCAAAAACACAAATGTCAAACAGTTCCATCACAATCTTGATAAGGAGGGAGTCCCGGATAGGAGGATTAAATGCTTAACCTTCATTGCCACGTCAAGCACAGATCTTATCTATCAAATAAAGAAGAAATTAGAATTGATAAGATATGCCATGCAACAAAAAGCAAAACATTTTGGACTTGGAGGAGTAACAGAATTAAAGAGCTATTATGCAATTCAATCAGACCAGCACCCACAAACAATTTCTTTCAAATGGATAATATGCATTTCCAAGCATGGACAAGCATTGCAGGAATGCCATAAAATGTCTGGAACTCAAGATAAATCTGAAGAGAAGCATTATCACTTTAACTAATGTACCAAATTTTGGGCCCAGTCATGAATTGGACAGCTAAATTGCCATAATTTGTGGTGTTTATCCCCCTACTTAATAAGATTCTCACTTTGCATAGCTTCCCATCTGATGAGTCAATGAAGATTATTTAAAGGTCAAAAACGGAAGAAGGAAATAGAACTTCAGACATCCTAAATCGAAGCCAAAACGAACAACAAGCTTAGTGAACCCATGTTATCAACTTGCCTCAATTGCGTACTATCCCAACAGAAAGAGTACCCAAATACAAAAAACAGAAAAGAAAAAAAATTAATCAACTCCCTTACAACAAATGCTTCATAGCACCAACGACTCCTAAAGGTCATCTTTTACTAAAGAACAACAACAGTTAGTTCTTTCACAAAGAGATGGTTAACAACGTGATCAACTACTGTAGCTAACAAGTAACAACCATGTCACATGGTCAGCTTCCAACTGGTACTAATTGGTAAGTTTGAAAAACATTGAGAAGCAAAGACTAATGCTTCCAGAATATTACCACTTTCATCCCCAAAGTTTTGCCCTAAACACATTGTATCTTCAAAGTTGCTCAATTTCGATCAATTAAGGACAATTGACAGAATTCAAAGCAAGATGGATAGAAATAGGTCACTTGAGATGCATGCCCTGATGAGTGAGGTGCTTAACCAAACAAAAGAGGGTAAAATCCCTCATTTCTTCTCTCTCTTTATGAACCGAATCTTAAAAAATTTTGTGGACTTGATTTGGAACTTTATATAAACAAAATAGGTCTATTTTTCTGCAATTATAAGTCCATTTTCACAAAAGTACAGTTGTAACCTGGCAACAAAACAAGGCCGCCTTCAAATCTTCTTCTGCAAATTCAGTAATGCATCATTCCAGACTTAGCAGCAACTTCCCTCCTTTTACATTTTGATAAGCATGTATTTTATGTGTGTTTTATTGTTTAGTTTTGGTGTGTTTTAATCATTTTTATAGCTAATTAACTAGGTTTCTAATGAAGTGTGCATTTTGTGGTTCAAATTGTGAAAATTTGCATTTTTATGGATTAGAGCAGTGAAAATTTCATGTTTTTGTAGGTTTATGATTCAATCGTCATGCGGAGTGAATTAAGAAGATATTTGGATGATTGTAGATAATTTAAAGTGATTTAAAGTGAACATGAAGTGCAAAATGTGCAAAAAGATGAAATGCAATCAAGTATAAAAGAAGAAAAGTTTGACAGTTTTGATATAATCTTTTGGTATTTTGATTAAATCTTGAGTTACAAGTATCGGATTGAGATTATTCTTGAGTCATTTTGAAACCAAGACATAGATCTACATTTCTTACGAGATATTGAAATCCATTTCATGAGTTTTCCTAGTTAAAAAGTTGAAATACTGTCATGAAATTTTTCTGTCAAAAGCTGAAATAGGCGATTGATCAGTCAAGGGTATTTTGATCATTTCGCAGTCTACAGAGCTCCAAATTAGATGATTTTGATACATTAGAAAGCTAACTCAAAGTTTACAACTTTTATGTTTGTCAAAGAGCTAATTATGCTTTCATCATTGAGAAATTTGCAACTGAAGTTGGTCCAAAAACAAAGCAATATTGAAAATTGAGCAAAATAGTGTAAACTTGGAATCAAGAAGATCCATGAGGCAATCTGCGAGGTGTAGCCCATGGATCTAGGGTCGCAGATCCTGAATTTGGCTCTACAACTTGCATAGCAAGTTATAGACAGTTCACACAAGCTTTTGACTAAATTATTTGCAAGAATTCCGACTGGATATACACAAGAAAGCATAAAATCTTCAAAAAACACTTTTTGATGCTTTTAAGACACAAATTGCCAACTTGAAACATGATTGCTAGGAGCTTTACTTCTCTATAGATAGGGCCTTTTGTTAAGCTTGTTTGATAACTTTGGAAGGCTAGGAACTACCACAAAAATGTAATTTTCACTAGTTTTTCTTAGTTCATTAGTTTAGTAGTATAGTTTAGCATAGCTATCCAATCTTTGTGTCTAACTAAATAAGGGAGGAGATTAAGAATCAAGATGAAGAGTTTGGAACTCAAGTGACATGGGTGACATTTCTTCTATAACTTTATTTCTTGTATTGATTCTCATGTTTAGTAAAAATACAGTTTGGTTCTTGTTTGTGTTTCCTTTATATCTTTTTAGTTTGTAAACCTGGGGAATGGATGAACTTCTATGATTGTTAAGTGAAATTTTCATGGTTGTTTGAACTTATTTCTTGATCAAGTTATTTAACACATTTCTTGTTACAATCATGATTAACTTGGTACCTGTAAAGTCCAAAGACAACCTAAGAGGGGGGGGTGAATTAGGTTATTCAAAAAAAAAACAGCAAATAATTGCAAATATTCACTAATCAAAATTAGCCTAAGTGATCACACATTCAAGCATACAAAATAGTACTCCTTCCGTCCCATTGAAAGTGTCATACTTTCCTTTTTTGTTTGTCCCAAAATATATGTCACATACCCAAAATGGAAAACAAAATTTCTCTTGTTTAATTTTTACCCTTCAAGATTTTCTCATTCTTTATTTTTATTGGTGGGTCCCTTGATTTTCATTTGCTATTAACAAAAGTTGCAAGACATTCGTGATGTACACACAAGGTTTGACGTGATGTGTGAATATCACTCTCATTGACAGATTGGACTTCTTGTAGGTAGCTTTAGCCCCGCATGTTATTTTTGCCTCCTTCACCACTAATGGCCACACATTTTTGTTTCTAATATTATTTTGAAGTGGCAAAATCGGAAAACAAAGTTGAAACTTAGTACTATACATAAAAAGTTCAACTCCCAAAGCACGACAAAGTTTTTGGGACAGAGAGAGTAATAAAGATAAAGCAATTTAACCATAAAATAGAATTAAAAAAAAAGAGAGAAATGCAAACCAAACAAACTTCCAAGGTTTTCCAAACTTGGAGTTGAATCAACTAAGTAACTTTTTCAAGTGATGGTGACACTAACCAACTTATATAAGTGAAGGCTCACTCGTTCCTCACCCTAAAATCCTTTAGTTGAGCCAAGGAGTTTTAAAACTCTTCTAGTTAACCCTCAATTAGCTACAATTGAAAGCTCACTCAACCAATTACGAATTACTACAAGTGAGACTTATCTTATCCAAGGTTTTACTTTTTCTCAAAGAGAAACCTCACAAACCCAAGAACTTTCCCCACACCTATACAATATTCAAAGTATTTTTTTACCCAAAAATTACTCTTAAAAGCTTATATCTTATGTAGGCAAAAGTCTTGTCTTCTTCTTATATTTGGGGGTATTTATAGATAATGAAACTATGCTCCAAAAGTTCCTCCAATGGTTAAAAAACTAGTTGTTAGAAAACTAGCCGTTGGACCTGTCAGAGTCCGAACCAATCGTGTCAGACATTCCATACTCTGTAGAACGCCCGATCCAATTGTTCTGCATCCGATAGAGAATAGAATGCTCAAGTTTCAACTTTTTTTGTGCCGGACGGCCAATAGAAGGGATGAGTGTTTGATCGAAATGTCCTATGAATACTCGTTGTTTGTCGAACGTCCGATACTTCACTGAGTGTCCGATCCTTGCGCCCAATAGGCAAATTTCCTTTTTAATGTTTCTTGATATGCTATCCTCCTTTTTATATTTTTCAAAGTACCTATCCCTAATCATTTTTCAAATAAAAACATTAGTCCAGATCATCATTTTATTTCATTATTATCAAAATCAAAGATGGATCAACCTAAGTTTTCAGTACCATTAGGCAAACTTCACTGAGTGTCCGATCCTTGCGCCCAATAGGCAAATTTCCTTTTTAATGTTTCTTGATATGCTATCCTCCTTTTTATATTTTTCAAAGTACCTATCCCTAATCATTTTTCAAATAAAAACATTAGTCCAGATCATCATTTTATTTCATTATTATCAAAATCAAAGATGGATCAACCTAAGTTTTCAGTACCATTAGTCGTGATTATCTAAAGGTGTTGTTTCATCAATAGTCATTGTAATCTAACACTAGTTTATGGAAGTGTTAAACCAAGGGAGTTAACTCACTAATGTAGAGTTACACCTTTGTGGCTTTCGTAGCTTGTTCCATGTAATTTTAAAGAATTTAGAATTTATAACTAATTTTATATGAAGTTAGTAGGTGTGAAGTAGTTATAGGAATGGTTGGTATATCCTCGAAAGCATGTATTACGTATATTTGAAAATTATGCCATAACTAGAGCTGTTAATCGAACCGGGCAGCTCGCGAGCCGAGCTCGACCCGGCTCGATAAGGGCTCGGCTCGGCTCGTTAACAGAGAGAAACGAGCCGAGCTCGAGCTCTAATGAGTACTCGTTTATTTAACGAGCCGATCCTGCTCGGCTCGTATAGGCTCGGTAGGCTCGAACGATAGGGGCATTTTCGTCATTTCAGCGTGTATGTGGTACACCGTACACTAAGTCATCTCCCGTCTGCTGTAGCCTGTAGCCCTAATTCCTCATTTCCTCTATTTCATTTTCCCATCCCACAGGCCAGAGCCGTCGCCCCGCACCCGCAGCCGCACCCCATTCCTCGCAGCCTCCCTTCTCACCGCCAAGCGCCATCCTCCATTCTCACCGCAGCCTCCATTCTCACCCCACCCCTTTCTGCATTCTCACCGCCAGCCTCCATTCTCCTAATTTTTTCTTTTCCCCTTTCTGCATTCTCACCGCCAGCCTCCATTCTCACCCCTCTTCCCCGCAGCCTCCCTTCTCAGTTCTCACCGCCAAGTGCCATCCTCCATTCTCACCGCACTGACCGCAGCCTCCATTCTCACCCCACCCCGCAGCCTCCATCCTCCATTCCGCAGCCGCAGCCGCAGCCCATTTCCTCTATTTCGTTTTCCCGTTCCACACCTGCAGCCGCAGCCGCACCCTCCTGACAAAAGCAGCCCACTGAATCAAGCCAAAGGAGAAACTATCTCTGCTTGTGTTGAATCTTTTTTTTTTTTTTTTGGAATTTCAAAATGCAGTATGAAGGCTCTTCGTCGTGAAAGGCGGACGCTAAGCAAGCAAATGCTGAAGAAGTTCTCCGAAGAAGAAAGGCAAAGCCTCTTCCTTAAGTGGGGTATTGGGCTTGACACAAAACTCAGGAGGTTACAGTTGGCTCAGCGCTTGTGGACCAACACAGAAGACATGAACCACATTGCTGACAGTGCCTATATTGTTGCCAAGGTCGTCGGGCTTATTGAACCAGGGCAACATGCTCCTAAAGAGATGTTTGGACTCAACTTTACACCTCGAAGCTCATCAAAAACCTATAGTTTCAAACGGAGTTTGATATCTATTTTGTAAATGATGAATATGAATGGAGTTCGTGAGAGGAAGATTTCACACAATTGTTCACATCCTTTGCGGGCTCAAATTTTTTAATTGGGTGGGTTTCGCCTTTGGTTTGTCCACATTCTTAAATTTGCTTGCTGATTGCAGATTGATTGTAGGGAGCATCGTATATTCCCCAATGATGTTACAATTTGTACTCTCTTACTCCTCCTGTTATATACTTGTATTGAGTAGGATTGGCCAAAACTTATGCTCAGCCTAATTAAAGCACATAATAAAGATTTGTTTGATGCATGAGCAATCAAGCGACTGAGTTTTTCGCGAGCTCGAGCTCGAGTTTCGAGCTCGAAAAGCTCGAATCGAGTTTTTCGCGAGCTCGAGCTCGAGCTTCGAGCTCGGCGGCTCGATTTCAAAACTCGATCTCGAGCCCGAGCTCGAGTTCTCTATGAACACGTCGAGTCGAGTTCGAGCGCCTTGTAGAGCTCGAATGACTAATCGAGCGAGCTCGAGCTAGCTCGATTAGGGGTTCGAGTCGAGCTCGATTGTCCTATGCTCGAGCTCGACTCGGCTCGTTTAACAGCTCTAGCCATAACTATCCAAGACAATGAACTCATTTAACTGTTTATTTCATTTGTATGAGTAGATAGGAATTCCATAACTCTAGACACATTTTCTTGTTAAATTTACTAATTTTATTGATGTTTTGTAGTGTAGATTTACTTGTTTTATTTGTGATTGTCTAAATAATAGAGGAATTTGAAAATCACTGGAAGTTGATAATCTTCCCTGTGAGATCGGTCCTAATTATCACTATGCTCATTTGACCCATATACTTGCAGAAAATGGAGATAATTGGGCTTAATTGATTTGATAATTAGGAATTTATAACTTGAAAACCTAAACCACGCACACTTCCTTCGACTTTTCTCCTCCAACTCAAAATCAACATGACAACTAAAATCACAATTATGCTCACCAAAAATTTCTTCCTCTTCTGCATTTTTTCCTTTCAATCCTATTCAACTTTTTTAGTAAACCAAGTATGAGAACTCTTTTTCTTGAGCAAATTGGCTTATCAACCCACTTAAAACACTTGCACCTGTATGACCTCTATCAAAAGAAAACAATGATATTTTCTAAAACTTGTCAGTTAAAGTCATAGTTTTACCGCTATGTTCATATCACAAGGATTTCTTACTGACCATAGAGGACAACCAACGAATTGTCTTCCAGGATTGTCGCCACGTCAACAAGTTGTTAAATTCGTTCTTAGTCCATTATCATAAAAGGGTGTTGACAACATTGAAGTTTTAAAACTTCTACTACTCATTTTCGAAGTCCAAGTTCTCTACCACGTCCTTTATTCTCGACCTTGTTGCCAGCAAATTGAAACTTGATGCAGCTACGTATTGGTTGCCGCAGAATTTGTGCTCACGAAGAGAAGAAATGAGGAGGAAATGAGGGATTTCACCCCACTTTTGTTTAGTTAAGCGCCTTAATGGGACATGCATCTCATGCGACCTATTTCCGTCGAAAATGTTTTGAATTTTGACAATTATCCTTAATCAATCGAAATTGAGTAACTTTGAGGATGCAATGTGTTTGGGGTGAAACTTTCAAAATAAAATTGGTTACTAGGCCAAATTTTGAGGATGAAAAGTGCATTTTCCCCCTTGCACGTATCCTTATTGAGGTTAATCTAATATATGACAGTAGAAGAAGAAAAGACGCACTTCAAGAAAGAATCTGCATTGCAGAAACAAAAACTTGTTTCTTGATTTCTAATTTAAGCATGTTAAATTAGACAAAAATGGAAGAATTTAGCTTCAGACCTGATCTTTTGCATAATAAGGTTATGATATCACTGACTCAGTTGCAATGTGAATGACTTAATAACTGATATATTACATACCTTACTTGACAAAAATGCAACAAGGATAAAGAAATCAAAGACAACTTTTATGATTAATTAAGAGTTCCTCCAAATTGCCTTTTTATCAAATGGATCAGAATGTCGTTAATATCCTGCTTGCTCCATTTAGTATGCATTCGAGATTTTTGTGAATGTAACGCCATAAGGCAGGCAAAGCCTGTTTTTGTTGGCAAATGCAAGTTTGATCAAGTTAGTTATATCGTGAAATGGGAATCATCATTCCTTTTGCTCAAAGGGAACAACAGAATGGTTGTAGCACAATTACTTGAGCACGAAAAATTGACCAACGATAACAATAGAACTTTTGACAATCCAATAGAGACAATAATTAAACAGAAATAAACAAATAGGGAAACACCAAATTTAAGTGGTAAAAAAAAGAGAGCCTAAAATAACGCAAAAGGTTTAACAGCACAAATATCCAAACAACCACTGGCTAACTCTTTTAGTTTGGTGCTCAACCCAAAAACCCTCTCTGAAATTGGGGCATGGGCCCCCCAAAACCTTTGTTGGATTGGTGCCTTTGGCATATTTAAATGGATCTATCTAACAGGTGGCCATTGGACACGGGTTAAAATATATTTCAAATATCATATTTTTTTGAAATGTAAGATTAATTAGAAAAAGTAAATAAATACAAGAGATAGAAGGTAGGATTAAATAGGGCAAGTATATAAATGCAAGGGAAGAAAATAATTGTTAGTATATGTATATACATAGTAGTAGATTAGGTGAATTTTAGATGTGTAAACAAGTGTTTAAATGACATCTATTAGAAAAACTCTATTTAAATTCATTTAGGCATTGTTTGTTTTGAGGGAGTGGGAAGGAAAGGAAATGAAGGATAGGATTTTTGGTATTTGGATTGAGTTTGGAAAAGGGAAAGGAAAGGATTGGGAGGGAAAGAGAGAGATAAGGTTAATTATTTTTTGTCAACATCCTTTTCCGTCCAAAAGTGGACGGAAACGGTGGGAATGACACCAAGATTAATGAAAATCTTAATCTTGATCCAACATATTTATACCTATCGAGTTGAGAGACTTCTTTGTAAAACTCTGATACAAAGACAAACTCAATAGCAAAAAGGAGGAGGATGGATTGCATTAGGTGAATATTTAGCAAAACAAAAGATCAGGCAAGAGGTAAAAACTGCTCGATCATACTCGGTATGAAAGTATCAAAATTAGTTAAAGAGGAACAGACAAAAAATCCCTTGCTTTGGCAAAACGCAAGTGTATCTTTTATATGGGAAGCATAGTTACTTTGCTTGCCTCCCCGTCATTGTTCATGAGGCTACCTCTGAAACTTATTTTCTCAAGTTTCTTACAAGTAAGATTTCTAGATATAGAGTTGTCTTTCAGATCAACAGCCTTCCTAGAAAGGTCAAGAAGAACATATCAGACATACGAACATTTGATCCACCATTTTGCTGACAGAAAAGGTATGATTTCCGTCATTCTTTCTAAGAAATAACATGTTATTTATCTATTTTATTATCTTGAACTTCATAAGTTTTACGGATTTATACAATGAAGAGTTTATTCCCCCTTGTTTTGTGAAAAAAAAAGAAGCTAAGATGGGAATAGGAATTGTTTGGCTATGAAGATATGTTTTAATGGCTGCAAAGCAAAATATACAGCTTTATCATTCGAAGCAAAGGTCACAAGAAGATGATTCTGATGATTATCTGGTAGATTTAGGAAGATTTGATTCCTGTACTTGCTGAGATCTTAGGCGATGATTAAATTTTAAGTAACAAAATCTTAATGGCAATGTTAATTGTTATCTTCTTTGGTCAATTTGAGTTTTCAGTCTCCATTCTGTTTTAAGATGTTGAAAGACCGGTTTCTACATAATCTGAATCTTCTGAGCAGGAAAGACTTCAAGTTACATAAGCAATCTTTTTAACTAAAGAACTAAACAAGAAGGATACATACTTACAATTGGCTTTTGTTTGCCAAAGGCAAATGAGACGGGGATATGACTATGTTGATGGTGATCAGTTTGCAACAGCAGTTGCAGCTTCTGCTTTTGCTATACATTCCCTTGAAGAATACCAGAAAAAGCTAAGGAAGGGATCTGAAATCGCTTTGGGAAGTGTTAGGACCAGGAAAGATGAGCGTTCTTTGCCAATAGAAACAGGTAACTCCAATTACTGAGGAGTATATTTTTAAAGTACTGTAAGCAATCCTGAAGAATCAATATTAAGATTATAACAGGCATGCATTGAAGCTTCCTCTGGGAGGCCATTTGGCCAGGGTAATAGGACTACATCCTTTGCAAGGCCTGTACCTTTTGCGGAACAAAAGCAAAAGGGCAACTCAAAGAAATACAGAAATGCAGAAACCAAAGCAGATGCTTGGGAGAAAGCTCAGATGGCCAAAATTAAGAAAAGGTAGCTGTTTCGTTTGGGGTTGTCTTGAAAATATTTTGCTATGGTACAGCTAATGTTTCTTTACATAAACAAAAGTGCTGGAATATCAGGTATGAAAGGATGCAGTCTGATATTCTTGCTTGGGAGCATGAAAAGAAAATGCAAGAGAAACTTCAACTGGAAAAGAAAAAGGTTTTTTTTTTTTAATGACCTTTCAGTCTCCATCTATTCAAGTGCCCAGACCTACTTACTGATAACACTGTTGAAAATACAGAGTGAGCTGGAGCTCAGAAGGGAGAGAAACTTGCAACATTACAGAAGCAAGCTGGCCAGGATAGATCATAATGCTGGAGGAGCCAGAAAACAGATAGAAGAGAAAAGGAAGTATGAGGAATCTGTTGTGAAAGAGAAAGCAAGAAAAATAAGATCCACAGGAAATGCTCCACTCAGATGCTTCTGCTTCTAATCACAAGGAACGAAATTTGGACAGTGCCTAACGCTAAATCCAAAAATGCACATAAATTTCCATCTTATGTGGAATTTGTACTGATGATTACATACTTCCTGGTCTTTGAACTTTTATGTATATTGGCTTTCAAATGTTTGCAGTATCTGCTTGAACTTTAACTGCAAATGAAGTTCTTCTTAGAAAGATATAAGATGAGCCTAGAGACCCTATCAGTAGATATATTCCTTATGCCTTCCATTACACTGCTAGTCTCCATGAATTTGTAATCCTCGTGGAAGCATATGTGTGATGCATACAACTTAACAAAATAAAAGAACAGATATACTTGGATTAAGATTGAGAACAAAAGATCCTGAGTGTTTTTGTGGCAATACCAGGCAAAGGTCAGGAATCAGTGCCATTACTATAGTAACTGCATTGGCAGCAGTGCCATTACCACAAGAATAAATCATACGGTGTTACCTTGAGGTCCTGACAGCTTTCAAGAACTGCTTAATTTTAGGTTTGCCAATACTAAGGTTCACCTCAACTCGACTAATGTTCTACCCTCCTATATCATTAATCGACTTAGCATAATCAAGCAAACTCATTGATGGACTTTGTCAATTCTGCAAGTTTTTGGCACTGGATGAAAGTCATTGTTGCAGACAAAGGAAGCCGCTTAATAGTGTAATTCCTTGGCAGCGCTGCCAATAGAACTGTTAAATCCTCCAAACTAAAAAGTGCCACCAGTGTGTGCTTCTTCCAATCACCTATTTCTATTATTCTTTGGCAGCCATCACCATTGTGAAAAGATTCAACCTGGTCCAAGACTCCAGGACTATCCAAACATTAGATGTTAAATAACCCAAGTCTTGCAGCTGTTCCACATTTTGTCTAATAAAACAATTACATGATTACAGCAACATGTGAAGCACCAAGTGTCATTAAATGTGAACTGCCCTCTTGGCCGACCGGGGAACATATTTACTTCTTCTCAAGCCTACAGGACATGACTTAAAGTCTACCTCTGATGAAAAGGGCTACAATACGAATGTTGTTATCAGGAAGGCAAAGTATCATTTCAATGTCAGTGTTACCTCAAGAAAAGAAATTAGAAGTCAATCACGTAATTTAACCAAGGCTGGCCAGATAGTCATCAAGATTAACTGTATATTGCCACAACTCGCATTTTCTCTTTCAATCATTGTACATACGGGATTTCATATTCCAATTCGTGCAAGAAACAACCACTGAAAACAATATGAACATCCTTAATTGTGACAAGCCTAGCGGAACATGTCGGTACTATGATTTGTAACATTGTTTTTGTAAGACTTCCTTTCTCTTTGGTGTGAAAAGAAGAAAGAAGAGCACAAGAAAAAGGAAAATCTCCTTCTTGCATTTATTAAAGGTGCCCACTTGACATACAATTTGTAGACCATATCTAAGCACTTGTACTAGTAAATAACAAGGGTATCTATCACTTTAAATTATCTGTCATTAGCATTCTAGGGATGTCATAAGACTCAGGGAACAATCCGATCCCATCTGCCACAAAAATGTTACCTCGATGCTTGGATGCCTCTATGTACATCAGGCCTAATTGCACATCCATAGGGACACAGCAAAATCCTGGGCTGGGGTTATATTTTGTTTCCTGATGTAGCTTGTCATATTCCTATAGACAGCATAACTCAAATATAGATAAAAATCCCGGCACATTCAGCCAAGTACCAGTGGCATATAGAGCCTATTACAACATCTGAAGAGCGTTCTTAGCATTTCTCTGCCACAAACTATAACAGAAGGCTGATTTTGTTTCTTTAATCAATTCATGAGCCAAAAGAACATTTGAAAATTGTCCCTTCAAAACTGATAGGGATTTTATGGTGTGAAGATTGCTTTTAGATAGAACGAAGAAGCGAACATTAATGGTCTGCAATGACCTTTCCCAAATTATAAATAAAAACAATGTCACTTCTAACTTTCATTCGCATATTGGACACATATTTCAGAAAATTGGGACTGTCATGCGCTAACAAATTCAAGCACTGTATTTGAGAAGGCTTTTGAATCTTCCCTATTATATCAGTATATTCTGACCACTCAAGCTTTATTACTTTAAAAAGAAACACACAGAAATCATGACCCCACTCAAGCTTTATTACTCTATCCCTCCACCATAAAGCTGAAAACAAAAGAAACACACAGATAAAAAAGGCCATTTTCCAGAAAAAGGCTCCAAATAACCAATACTCGGCAGAATTTTCCTTTTTCAAATGAAAACGCCAGCTTTAATATTATTATGGTGACAAGAATATAACAAAATTCTATAATTGCTGCAGGGGTATTAGATAAAAATGATGCAATAGTCCAAATATATACAAAAGGATCTGATGTTTCTTTTCATCTTTTGTCTCCGTATTATCTAGTCCTGATGGCTGATGTTCTGAGAGAAAAATCTTCAAGAATCTAAGGGGATATGAATGAACATATTCTGATCCACTATCAAGTCTAATGCATGTTAACTGGAAGAGAAAATATGGTAACCACGAGTGGATATAGTGGAGGACCATTTCCAGATCAATTGCAGGCATCCAAGTTTGCATGACGTGGAAAACTTATAGGTGTCCATGGCTGATGCAGTAAACTTCAGATTCTAGTGCCCGACTAGCAGAGGAAAAAAACAGAACTAGCGGGTTTCCCTGCTCAAAATTGGATAGAAGTGACTTTCAATGATTAGAACCTTTTATATATTCGAGTCAATGTAGTCCACAGACGTGCATAACTAACAGAAAAAAAATTGGCTAGCCAGCATCCATAGAGTTTAATAGATCTATGCATTAAAGGCATTAAGCCTTCTACGAAATTTTGGAGTGTCACACGAAGGCCATGGACTATCTAGTTTACTAGAATGCCAAGAATTTTCATTCTGAGCAAGTGAAATTGGTGCAGATGTCCTAGTAATTTTCGGATGCAGGCTGACGGGTATTTTACATACGTGCAAGCTAAAAAATACCGAATTACACCCGTTCACTGCAAGTATACAGATCAACTAGTAGTTTAGGGTATATATCGGGTCGATCCCACAGGGAAGAGTGAACAATTACCGGTATTACTAAAGCTTCTCTATTATTTAGACTATCAATGAATTATAACAAATTTATCCTACTGAAATTATACAAAATAACAAATAAAAGCTCCTTAGGTTGTGGTATCCCTAACTACTCATGCAAGTGCTATATTTGGATCATTAATTACTACATCTAGGCTAGTTATGGTGTAATTTCCTTATGCATTTGAATCCTACTTTCGTAGTGAATCGATTATACTTATAACTAATCCATACCTATTCTCATGGTTATGAAATTAGCTACAAGTTCATTTCTTCAGTGAAATTACATGAAATGAATCACTAAAAATCACATAGGTGCACCTCTACTTTCGTGAGTGTACTCCCTATGTTTAGCACTTCTTGAACTAATGTTAAATCTCAATTTTCATTGCAGAAATAACACCTTAGATAATCAGAATTAATGGTACCAGATTAATCATGATTTAAAGAGCCAAAGTGCTAAATAACTTGCTCAAATCATAGCAGTCAAATAGCCAAATAATAAGCACTAACAATCATAGAAAGTTCAACCAAACCCAAGGTATAAACTTTAAAAACACATATTAAACACAAAATCCAGAACTTGCATATTAACTAAATTTGGAATCAAGTACAAAAGATAAAGAATTGGAGAAGAGATAACCCATGTCACATGAGCTTCAACTCCTCCTTCTTCATCTCAATCTTCATCCTAATCTAGCAATATACAAGAGTGGATGCACTAACTAGCTAAACTATACTACACTAATCTAATACTAAGAGAATGGAAAAACTACATTTCTGCACTTCCAATCTTACACCCGTTGTATGATTCCTAGACCTCAAATGTCTCTGCATATAAGCTGATGAAAAGTCCTTCCCTTACCAGTCAAAAATTTCTGCTATGATTCTCCAAATCTGAATTTGTTAAGGGAGTAAAAAATAATGGCTTTTGACTTGGAACCTTGGCTATATCTCTTCCTTATGTCTTCTGAAGCATGTGCAGCCTACGTTTTCTCTCCAACTCTAGCTGGAAAGTAGTGTGAAGATGAGAAAAATGGCTGAGCAAATTACAGAAATTCGGCTGCCAGACACGTTTTTACTTTTGACCTCACTTCAACTGCATTTTTCTCCATGATGAAGGCCGAACTGGCTTTTGTGCAAAACACAAAAGTTGTAGCCCTTTGAATTAGAGTTCCAATGCTTCAAGAATCATCTAATTTGGAGATCGGTGGACGGAGATATGGTCAAAATACCATAGACTGGTCAATTCTGGGCTTCAGCTTTCGACCATCCAGATAATTTTCTGTGTTTCGACCTTTTGACCAAGAAAACGGCTGAATTGGACTTTGATGTCTTCATACCAAATGCAGATATATCTCTTAGCTTCAAAATGGTACCAAGATCACCTTGATCCGATCATTTTAGCTCCTGATATAGTCAAAATACGAAAATGTGTCTGAGTTGTCAAAGCTGACTTTTCCTTGATTCTTTTTGTTCTCAAATTGCATTTCTCCTTTTACACTTCATATTTTATTTTCCCCACTTTAATCCATCATCAATCATCCAAATATCTTCTCAATGCACTTCATTTGATGATTGAATCATTAAACCTACAAAATATGAAGTTTTTCCCATAAAAATCAATAGAAATGCAATGTTAGCCACTTTAACATAAAATGTAGATTTTTACCAAAACCTTAGTTATTTTAGTTATAAAACTAAATAATCAAACCAAAATTAACTAATAAAACACACTAAAAATACGTAAAATAAACTCTTATCACAGGCTGAAACTTTTTGACAGCGAATTGCATGGGGTGCCATGGAATACGCCAAAAGAAGTTAATTTTTTTTGGAGATTCTATGGTTCCGTTAAGGTATCATGCCCTTCAGTTTGATGTAATCATGCCATTAAAGACTGTAAAATTTTCTAAAAGTCTAATATAATCACACTATTGGTTTAATATAATCATACCATTGGACTGTTCAATTTTGTGGTACGAACACTCTATTGAATAAAATAAAGGAAAAATAGGAAACATAAAGGTGAAAAATGATTGGGGGAAATAGTGAGAAAGGACCAATGCATATCCATAACTCTTTGTAGACTTTCCTGCTACCACATATTTTGTGTATGGTCATTATCCATGAGGGGACCAAACCAAAGAAGGCAAATAGAAAATACTTTTTAAGAGAGGCAGACTCAACTCAAGACTCATTATGCTAGCTCCTGTTCATTTGGATTTTGAGAGTAGTCAGGAGATCAGACTGCTGTCAAGGCATCATGAGTCACCATTTTGTTGTGCCTAATTGGAATCTAAGGCACCAACGACAAGACCAACTAGATGGAGGAGACGGGAACAGATCCTCCCACGTGCAAAACCACCAGAATCCTAGCTATGTTGTCCCCATGTAAGTATGATCACTCTCACTCTCAGATTTTTCACTCTTTCATGACTGATTCTTTTCAAGAACTTTCTTCCTCTCCATCATCCTTCCTGCTAATCATTTGATGAGGAACTTTCAAGCTCAGAAAAATGAAGAAATAGCTCAGGCCACCATCACCAATCCCTCTATTTTCTCCTCAATTTGATACTAGTACAGTTTACATACCATGCTTCATCTTACTTTCTAGTCTAGCTTGCACAAAACATAACATGAACAGGTTTTGAGCAGATTTTCTTACCTATATCAACATCTCTATTCTATCCCCTTAATATCACTCAACTAATCAATTCATCTCACACACAATTCTTGAAATTCAGGTTGAATCACGAAGTTGCTGAGCTGACATGGGAAAATGGGCAGCTAGCCATGCATGGTTTGAGCAACATCCTTCCTTCTCCAGCTCCAACAAAGTCCACCTGTGGCAGAGCTGGTGATCATACACTGGAATCAATAGTCCATCAAGCTACATGCCATCACAAGCACAGCCAGATGATGAATTCGATGCAAAGCCAAAAGCATGATGATGGGGATCAAAAATTAAGCTCCAAGATTAATAGTACTCTAGAATTCTCAGGCACGAAATGGGGCAAAAGCTCGGGGCAGGTGCAAATGCTTCCAAGTACGATGAAAAAGAGGCTGAGGTCAGAGACAGAGTCCGATCAATGTGGAAGATTTTTCAGCGGCAAAATTCATGATTTGGGCCAAGAACGCAGTGCTTGTGCTAGTGCTAGCGCTACACTGTGTAGGGACAATAATAAAGACGCCACAATGGTGACATGGGCTTCCTTTGAATCTCCCAGCAGCTGCAAGACTAAAAATACCACTGATGAAGACTCTGCTTCTCATGGTGGATTGGTATCAATTATTCGCTTTTTTTTTTGTGGTTCCTTTTCTTTAGCCTTAGGCGAAATTTAACAAGATTGTGCACGTCTAGGCACTTCCTCTTACGTGGTCGAATTTCTATATTGTATCGTGTAATATAGGATAATTTTATCTCAAGAGTTTAAATGTAGGCATTTCCAATCTTAGGAGCATCTCTCGATTCTGATTGAACTATGCAGTATGTTTGTGATCCTAATATTCCCATTAGCAATAAACTTGTGCTTATGAATGTTTTGGTAAATGGTTAGTGAAAGTGAAGTACATAGTACCATGCTACAAAATGACATGAAAAAACTCATTGACGAAGTTACAATGGTTTCAAAAGTTTCTTGAAGTAGTTTTATAATAATGAGAAACCTTAAGGGTGGTTATTGCAATTACTAGATTTCAATGATTTCTTCCTACTATTCCTAGATATAGATATTATTCTTTGAGTTTATGCTGATTATGACACTGATGTATCATAATATGAATATCTTTTTCGTCTGTGTCGTTTTGCAGTGTATTTTTGGATATTTTTAATGTGTGTAACTTGTGGATAATTAATTTTTAGCAGGAAAATAGGGATGAAGAGCAAGAGGCCAAAGGAGGAATTGTCCAGTCATGTTCAGCAAGACGCAGTCGTTCGGCTGCAGTACATAATCAATCAGAACGGGTAATAAAATTATTATGGCCTTTTCCATCTGGGATCTGGCTAGAAAATATCTTCTTGTTTTTCCAAAAAGAAAAATGAAAATTTCAACTGGTAAATTGAAAAAAAAAAAAAATTCACTTATTCGGTCTCTTATAGAAAACCTAATTTCACCAATTCATTATTTAAATGTACACATTTACAGATACTGTTCCCTAATATTTCAACATTTTCATGATTTAATTTTCATGATTTTTTACAAAAATTTAACATTTGTAACATCTTTTAACATGTCTCCAATGGGCAATCACTTGATGAACCCAGTACCAAATTGGATAATATTACTCTTTTCACTTTTTGCAAAAAAAAATACCATTTCTTATACTCAAAAAGTAATTATAAATTGAGGCATTTTTTTTTTTTTAAGACAGAAATTGAACCTTTGAAGATATTTGCCACAAGCCCTTGTCAGTAAATTTTCCAATTTAACGGAATGGACTTCTTTCTTCTCGGTAAATAAGCTGTTTAACATCGGTCGATTAACTTCTAAAATCTTCCTTAAGCCCTAGATACTGCCAGCACAAACAAAAATAGTTATTGAATTCAAGAACAAATTCTTGGAAACAAAAAAGAAAACAAATTGTAAAGCAAGATAAGTACCATTAATTTGTAGGAACTTGATGATATTATGTTGCTGCATTTTCATATGTATCATTGGACACTAATAAATGTGTGACCTGCTACGTGCCCAGAGACGGAGAGATAGAATCAATCAGAAGATGAAAGCTCTACAGAAGTTGGTGCCTAATGCAAGTAAAGTGAGTTGAATTAGCCTCTTTCTCTTAATCAATTTTACATTTTAAGTCATCCTACTTTACATCGACGAAGATCTAATCTAGTACGTGAACACGTGAAACTGTATATAGCAACCATTTCAAGGTTTTTCTAATTAGTTTTCAATGGATACGGTTTAGTAAAACAATACACACATTTATATTTTGTGAATCCAACCTAATTTTACTTCGTACAAAACCGACAGTCAGATCCTACTATGAGTGCTCATTGAATACTTAATAGGAAAATTTAAAGCTTAATTATAGTTTACTAAAAGTGATTTTAACTCTAAAATCGTACGTTGTTGGTGTCCTGATTAGATCTTGCCGTTTCTTTTAACTGACAAATTATCTTAATAAAATCAATTGAATTTTACCAAAAACGAGCTTTATATAAATTAAACCCCCTTTTTTTTTTTGAATTGGAACAGACTGATAAAGCATCAATGCTTGACGAGGTGATCGATTACTTAAAACAACTTCAAGCTCAAGTTCACATGATGGGTACAGGAGCAATGCCACAAATGATGATGACTCCCCTAGCAATGCAGCAACAGCTACAAATGTCCCTTCTAGCACGTTTGGGCATGGGAGCCGGTGTTGGGGTTGGAATGGGAATGGGAATGCTTGACATCAATTCCATGGCTAGAACTGCACCTCTTTCACTCCAACCCTTCATGCATTCCACCCCAATTGCCTCTGCACCTCCTACATTTGTGCCGCCACCCTTGGTCATGCCACCGAGGATTCCGGCCTGCACTCCACCACCAGCCACGGCCAATGCCACAACTACCACAATTAATGCCTCCGGCGCTTTTAGTGATCCGTACAGTTCATTTTTAGCACAAGTATGTTTACAAATCAGTTCTCTTTTCTTGATTTGGTTCTATTTAATTTGCTTTTCTTTTTTATGGTTGTTTTGTTGAGCATTTTTAAATTATTTTACTTTAGGGCCTTTATCGATAGATTTTTTTATGAGATAAAAAGATAATTAGAAAAAACATATTTAAAATTTTTGTGAAGATGTATTTCCCAAAACAAAGATCCAAATAGACAGACAATTATTGATTTGACTCTCAAATTGACTTTCTTATGCATTTAGTAATATCTACATGGTGCAAATTAAGGAGTTAGCCAAAATTTTAGGTTTTAATCAATTTAGTTTAAAAAAACTTTTTGCGAACTAGTTGACATACACACGCAGAAGTTTTCTTGTTTACCATACAAAATTAAAGAGTGCTCTTATATTCGTTTAATAACATTTAATAAAGATGCAACAGATCGACTATCGGACTCTTTGCTTAAATACCCACTTCATTCATTTTCAAGTCTGAAGTGCCAAGACATTAAACTATTGCCTACTTTTGTTGATTTCTTGTTTTTCTTTTTCTTTTGCAGCAAACAGTAAACATGGACTTTTACAGCAAGATGGCAGCTCTCTTCCGGCAACAAGCTAACCAAACCTCAGCCACCGCGAGCAACCCATTGCAGCCAAATTTCAACCAAGGGAAATAAAGTCATATGTAAATATCCATATCAAGGTACTTTGTTGGAAAAGAAAGCTAGAAATTGCAAGAACATAATTAATTACATCTTCAACTTAATTAAGAAGTCGTACATGTGCAAACTGTTTTTGCTGTTAAAAGTAGCATTATACCAGGAAACTTAAAAGACTCTTGACCAAGTTGTGAACACTACACCATTCCTTTGAGCAGTACTTTGAACCAGTTTGGACTGCAAGTTTTGCAGAAAAATATTGTAACGATATGATATATGTGAGGTAAAAAAATGATTAAAAAAAAATTTCTATGAAAACTCGTAATTCAAACAAGGCTTAATATTAAGTATTTTTCTACTTAATCAAATACAAATTTCCTTTCAAGGGAGGGTTAAGTTAGGTGGTAAGATGAGAGGAATTATAAATAGGATGTTCTAGTTCAAGACTTCCCCCTTATACAAAAAAAAGAAAAATAAGAATTTTCTTTCGAAGGTGCTAACCAGTATGCTATATTTACATGCCAAAGTCACAAGTCTACAATTTCATACTCTCAAATATGTGTAATTAGATGTCCTCTATCACAGCTAGTGTTGTACTAATTACAATTCAAAAAAATGTTACATAACTGTGAGAAAAAAATCATTCAATTTAGTTAGTAATATAATCAGGTATTTGGTGGATTTGCTATCATATTTATCATAATACTCTACGTAATCTAAAAGTAACATCCTCATGTATCTCTACCATTTGTGACAAAAAATGCCACTAACCTGGTCCGTCACTACTCATAAATGCTCTTATTGCGTCTATTTTTAATATTAGTCACTAAAATATGGAATACCTTCGGGTTAGTTGCATGCATATGCGAAAGTGTTTTCACTAACAAGCTTCATAAAAAGAAAGATATATCCTAGAAATAAGCAAAACTTTAAAATATTGACATCACATATATATAACCAACTCGTCTTAGATGAGTTGACTATCAGGATGAAATACTTAAAGTGGACTGTAAATCAAAGATTTAATCCTCTCTACCTGCACTAAAATCCCATTCATGTGTAGTAGTGCATCCCTTTGATCTAGAGGAAAGAAGTTGCGGATTGATAAAAACAAAAGAAAAGAATATGTATGTATATATACACAGATACACATATTTTTCTGCTTCCATATTTACTTTTCTTGTGTTCAGAGGCTTACGCAGAACTAGAGGGAATTGAAGGGCTGCACTTAGAAATTAAGGTCTGCCGACATGACAACTGGATTCTAATAAATACTTCAGAATACTTCAACCATCTACCTGTCCTTCTCAACCAAGTGATTTGGAATTTCAGACCGAGAAAAAAAAAAAGGAAAATCGGGATGTAGAATTTAAGAAGGGATACGAGATTAAAATCCAAATCTGCCCTATATATGAATATGATTTTTTACATCCAATTACTAGGATAACAAATGTTTTCTTTAGTACTTTTATTTTAACGGAAAGCCAGCATCAAGGGCAAACTCTTACCTCAATTAGGTTCTTTTGGGGTGTACAAATATGGGAAGATGTGGCAATGGACACCTGATTTTTTCTCATTTTGAACAAAGTCAAGTTCTGGTATTACTTTTCTTTTTCTATTTTTTTCCCTTTTGTAGCAGTAAGTTTCTTTCAAGCTATAAATAGCAGTTTGACCCGGGGGGACTATGAATAATTCTCGATGATTTATGTGCACCACAAATCTCAAATGTGGTCATGCACGAATGGGGTATGGACCGATTAATCACATCAAAAGGATTTCATGGGACTTCACAAGATGCGCTGCCACTTGATCCTAGAAAAATTTGTAATCCCTTAAATGAAGAGAGAAATCAGTACCACTGAAAATTATGAAGCTTGTCTTATGTAAAATGAGTTCCCACAGCCATGAAATTGGTAATGGATTTAGAGGGAAGGGCTTGACTAATTTGGAAACTATGTATGAAAGGCTCAAAAAATTAAAGAAAAAAAAATACAAAGGAGCAATTTTCTGGTAGGTGCAATTAGATACAATTAGACAGTTTGGAGGGACAAAATTAGATAATGACATATAGTTTTATCTTATGTCTAGTCTACTTCATATAATAAATCAGCTTCCCAGCAATGAAGTTGTCAATGGCATTAGAGGGAAGGGCTGGACCGGTACAGATAATGATGTTCTGAGGGCTAAATTAAATAAAAGAGATTTCTGGAGGGCTTGATTGACAAAACTGGATATTTCGGACATGGCACAAAATGTTGGTAAGCCCCTTTAATTTTAGGCATGACTCAGCTAAAACTGAGGTTGGCAAAGGACCATTTGCATCATTGTCACAAGCTGGATATCATTAACATGATTGGGGCAAATTGCACTAATGAATGGAGTGTTATCTCCTTCCTATAATAGGAGTCACTTTCTCAAATTCTGTCAATTCTTTTTGTTCTTTCCACGTCCCATCAGATCAGTCCCAGAAATTTCTAGTGATATGAGATAAAAAAAAGTTTAGCATCTAGAAAATGGAATAGGTACTCCAATCACGAGGTATGCATACAAAGGGTTTTTTTTTTTTTTTTTTTAACTAGTGCTAACTTTTAATTTACGCCGAATTTATTATTTGAATATACACTAATATTTACTGCTTCTTTGTAATTAAATACTTTTCAGAATTATTTTTATTTTGTAAAGAAACTTACGCTGAAGTACCCAATTCCTATCTTAACAAGTTTCCATAGAATGTTATCAGACAAAACCACAAAAATTCATTAGGATCACCATATTTTGCTGGATCTTGCTAGGAAAATGGTGCATATATGCAAATGCCTTACCCATTGTCAATAGACCGTAAAATAGTACTATACATTTTCTTGAAGTTAAATACGTACTCAGAAAAGTTTTTCTTGAAGCCTAATCGAGCTGCATGAACCCACACAGATACGTATATATGTGTGTATGTGTATGGATGTATTTATGCATAATTCTTACATTAACAAACTTTTTACTCGTGCCATTATGTTGTATTTTTTATGAGAATTACAATGAGTTTCATAACTTTTCTTCTGTTTTTTTTTGGTTTTCAATACATTGAAAGAATGTAAATTAGAGAGAGAGCTTTAATCAACTGCAACACTAATATTAGTTACTTAATTAATCTGTGATATTTAATCCAATTTGTATGAGTATTAGTAGAAATTTTTATGGAATTTTCTAACCGGTGCCCATTAGACATTCCTTAAAACACTTAAAATACACCATAACCTACTATATATATATACACACACACATACTAACAAGTATTATCCTCCTTTGCATTTATATGAATTTTCCATTTAATTTTACCTACCCTCATTTACATTTATTTACTTTTCCTAATTAATTTCACATTTCTAAAAATAGGGCACCTAAAGTGTATCTTAATGAGTGCTTAATTAGAATGTTTACAAAGTGGGGAAAAAGCGAAATGAAAGAGAAGTAGAATAATTGTGGTAAGATGCCAATTCTGTTGTCTATCTTCATCGGTACCCTATGGGGGATTCCTTTGATGGGAAAAGAAAAAAAGATAGAAAGCATAGAGTATTGGACCCCTTAACAGATTTATATAGCATAATTTTAGGAATTAAAATTGATAAAACAAATGCACCACCCGTGGCCTTTGACTTGTAACAAATCACATACTATTTGGTTAGTTATGTTCACACCTTTCTAGGTCGTTTAATGTTCCTGCTCAAAACCTTGTTAAGTATGCTGTTAATCTTTCAGATTCTTGTATATGGAGAAACTCTCCTCCATTTTTTATTTGTTCTGCACTTGTTGCAGATTCGATCACATGATTAATAAAATTATTCTATTTTATTATAAAAAAAAAAACTTACATTTTGAAGAAATAATAAAAATTGATATAAGAAACAAAATGTAAAAATTTCAAGAAAGGGTCATTTTTAGTGTCAATTTATGTTAAACCCTGTTATTGTAAACAAAACCAAAGATGAAAAATTCAATAGAGTATGTTATTTATTTTCAATATGAGGTTCACTTTCCAACTTATGCTACATATCAAAAAAAAAAAAAGGATTACGATAGAATGTAAAATGAATCTTATTAATTTTACTATTATAAAAGTTTCAAGGCTAAATACGTCCATATATTTTCAATATCTGGTAAACAGTGTTAATAAAAGAATTTAATAAAAATGTGTATACAGTAGATATCCCAAATCTGCATAAACAAGCATGCTGGTATTATCACACTACCAATAAATAAACCTCATACACAAAATAGAATTAGAAATGTAAACTAAAACCCTATCTAAAAGCACAACTACAAATTAGATACAGAACTGGGTTCAGTCATTTGGATATTAAGTTCAAACTGAGGCAAACATTTTGGAGGAAAAAAAAGTTTAAAAGTTTAATCTATATTCAACCTCAAAATTAAAGAGGAATAATATATATGAAGGGAAAGAAATAACTTATTAAGGATAATTTGAAATTACATGTTAAAAAACGCTTAACTTTAGACTCCAATAAACAAAAACAAAATGAAGTACATAGTGATGATATATAGACTCAAGTATTTGCATATGAAAAACAAAAAGAAAAGTTATAATTGCTAATATCTTTAAAAACCACAACAATAATGGTTGAGACTAAAAAGTTACATATATACATATACATACATACATATATATATATATAGAGAGAGAGAGAGAGAGAGGGAGAGAGAGAGAGAGAGATAAGAATAAAACAAAAGATGCATCGAACAACAAATAATAAAAAGGTTAGAAGGAAGAAAGATAGCTCGCTATGTTTAAGATGGACTTAAAGAGAGAAAATATATTTCAAAAAAAAAGGAACAAAAAGTAAAAGAGAAACTTTGACTCCAATAGGACACCCTTTTTATCTTTTAAAATGTGATTTTGGAAAACACGTCTATAGTAACAATATTATAAATAAACCATACAAAAATACCCAAAAAATTGGATTATACGGCAACAAATACCAAAAAAAAGAACACTAGGACATGTAACATTACCATCTCCATCCGCTCGCTCCAACCTTGCTACCCTATCCTGCTCTCCTTTCTGGCCACCTTGCACAAACCTTCGCCATTTCCCTTTACGTTCTCTATCCTCGCAGGTCCCTTCCCATTCCCATTCCCCTTTCCCCGTACTCCACATGCCACTTGCCTTCTTCCCTTTTCCTCATCACCCTTTCTTCTCAATCCATGTAGGCCTTTGTCTTGCTCACCCACCCTCATCCTCTATCCAACCCTTCTTCCCTACCTTGCTACCTCTCACTCTCTCTTCGCTACAGCACCCCTTTCTTCTCTATCTTACACCAACCCTGCAACCCCTTGTCTCCTCTCTTCCCCCCAACCTTCCTTTCCCGTCATTATTCATAACTTATTTTCTAATCAGCCGGTCACATTTAGGTGTATCCAATGCCAACTTCAAAAAAGTACCCTAAAAACAACAAACACACTCAATGTAAAAACACTCTACAAACTCCAAGTATAATAATTTTTGAACAGCACATCTATTGTGAAAGTTTGGTAAAAGCATTCTAGAAAACACCCCATCTAGATGGAACCAATCTTTATGTATTATTCTCGTCTTGTCCTTCCTAATTTAACTTTTGCAATATCAATATCTCCTTAGTTACGATTGCAAACTTTAAGTAGTTAGAATATTCGTTTGTTTTTTCCATTTTGTTAGTCATAGCAATACTAAAATTTTAGTTGCAATTGCTTCCAATAAGAACAGATCAAAAAAATTGTTGTATTCCTTTTATGCTTGGGCAAAATTAAAAATTTGAGTGGTACGAGCGGCGTCTGGTTATGTATAATTCAGGTACAATTTCAAACATACACATAGAACCATTTGGTACTCCATGCATGATGATTACAAAGTTGAAATTTTAGATGACTACACTTTATTTCTTATTTTGGGTGGGATGTACATATTTTAGTGGGAATTACTTAGAGCAAAGATAAAAAATTGTTAGTTCCTTTTTATTCTAAGTCAAAATTAAAAAATGTTAGCGGTGTGATTAGGGTCAGTTATATAATTCAAATCCAAAACAAACCTATTTTATTTTCTATGCATGATGATTCCAACGGTGAAACATTGGATTATTGCATTTCATAAGATAAACTACATAAGAAGTTCTTAAACTATTCTAATCATTGGATGACTGCATTTCATTAGATAAACTACCTAAGAAGCCCTTAAACTATTCTCATCGTCCATTTTTAGTTCCTCATCTACTTTAAGTCTCAAATTAACCCTTGAACAATTGAAGGCGATAAAGTTTGATCCTTTAATCCATTTCCACTGTTATATCAGTCAAAGTTTGCCCTTAGATCCATCAGGTTTAACGGTGAAGATAACTAGTATCATTTTTTATTATTTCTAAGGATTAAAGTTTGCCCTTAGATCCATCAGGTTTAACGGTGAAGATAACCGGTATCATTTTTTATTATTTCTAAGGATTAAAGTCATTTCATAACATTTATTTCACTATGCTATTGTTGTTAAAGTTTGACTGGTCAAGTGGGGAGGCAAAGTGTACATATTAGTGGGAAAATTGTATATGTTAGGGTTAGGTAAAGTATAAATAGATTAATTAATTGGTTCGTACACACTCTTATTATTAGGCAATCTAAAACTCTTATTATAAATAGATTATTAGGCAATGAAATGCGCGCACGCACACACACACGTATATAGAGTAGAAACTCGAAATCTTATAAAGAGGAAGGTGAAAGAGAAAAACTTAAGAGTTGAACTAATGATCTAACTTGTACTTGATTTTTTTTTTTTTTATCAAAACGGCATCATTTTATTAATTGGACTCCAACAGTTACGTAACAGATGGGCAACTGCCCTTACAATCAGCATGAGCAAGCTCATGCAGCCAGCCTGGGAAGCAATCCTTCCATTCGGCAGAACATTCCAATTGTAAAGCTTTCTTAGCTAGAGAATGACTAACAAAGTTGTTTGCCCTTCTAGTATAAGCAAAACAACATTCATCAAAATTTAGTATGAGTTTCTTCAAGTCAGCTATTAAAGAGTACTTGATTAAAGAGTGCAAAAAATTATTTAAAAGTGGTTCACGAATTGCCAGAGGCAATTGTTCAAGGTAATTGATGGCCCAAGATGGCAGGGCTTGGATTTTGTAAACCATCTCTATAATTGTCCAAGGTGTTACAGCTGACACCCAATTGGAAGCCCAATCTAAATTCTGCAACCCAATGCGCGAATTCAGAAGTTTGTGAATAAACCCGTCCAACACCCCCTTATGAAGGACAGAATCATTGACCAAACTTCACAGATAGGCCTGTCAACGGGTCGGGTCTAGACCCGGATCCGTGAAATTATTGCGGGTATGGGTAGGGATTTAATTCCGTTTCCCGGATCCGGATCCGGATCCGTTTTGTCAAACAAAAAAACGGGTCGGATACGGAATATAGTATTCCGACCCGTATTAGACCCGGATCCGGATATAAATGAATTAATAATTTAAAAAATATATATTTATCAATATAATTTGATTAGGGTGATGTATTTTAATAAAGTTAATTTTGATTTCTTTTCTTATTTGATTTTTTCTTTGCATTAGTTAGAAATTAGTTTACAAATATATTTTTTTCTCATTTTTATTAGAAATTATAAAATTTGGTAAATTTGTTCGGGTAGATCCGGATCCGGATCCGGGACCCGTCGGATCCGGATCCGGAACATAGAATAAAAGACCCGTCGGGTAAACGGGTCGGATCCGGATCCGGCATAGTAATTCGGGTCCGGGTCCGGAATAATGAATTCCGGCCCGGACCCGGCCCGTTGACAGCCCTATTCACAGATAGTAGCCAAATACTTACCTGCCTTGAAGCCTTACGCGTCATGGCCCTTCTGTTTCATTTGGCAAAATGTCCTCGTTTAATTCTTTATCAATTATATAGAGGTGGCAATTTGTCTCAAGTCCCAATGGGTTACCCATGCCCATGGGAACTTTGGAAGGGATGGATATTAGAATTTGATATTGGGTTTAAAATGAGACAAATTTCAATTGTACCCATTAATTGATGGAAAATTTTGCGAAATACTTGGGTACCCATTGGGTTCAAATAGCAAGGGCTCCGTTTGAATTAGTTATTTTTTGGGGTGTTTTTGAAATATTTTATTGTAGTAGTGTATATGAAAAATTTTTACTAAAATTTTTTTTGAAATATTTGATATACTAATGTGGATGGAATGTTTTTTGAGTTATTGTATATTACTGTAACATTGTATTTGAAAAACTTATTTTTTGAAAAAATAGCTAATCCAAACGGAGCCTTAGATTCAAAAATTATCTTTAACAATTTTTATAGTCATACCAGCGAATATAATCTAGCAGTTTTCCTAGTCATTATCCACAAGAATTTCCAGTATTTCAGTCAGTTTAGACCTGTCATCCTTGGACAATGATGAGAATAAATATTCAACACCCTAAGTGCCTTGGCCATCTTGATATATGTTGGAATATGGCTGTATATCTATCTTTTCCTTTATTTGTTAATCCAATTTTTGGTGGGAATCTTGAGTATAAAGCACTTGCATGTTTATTTAATAAAACTAAAAGAAATTTAATAAATAAAAAATATTAAAATTATATAAAAAATAAAAAATGAATTAAAGGAAAAAAAATGTAGAAAATAGATTTGGGTATTGGGCGGGATCAATCTAAACCCATCCCAAAGTGATCCCGCCCATGTTAGTCCCAAAACACATATGGATAAGGTTGGACCCAAACCCATATAATTCGGTTCCATCTCAAACCCAAGCACATCCCGCCCATCCCGCCTATTTTGCCACCTCTACAATTATATCATTATTATCTGTTGTCTCTGAAATCACTTATCTTGTACGGCATTTAGGCTTTATGAAATAAACTCTGTTATTTTCTTCTTTGTTTTATTATTTCATATTGCATTTTTAATTTCTCAAGTGAAATGTTAATGTAACTGATGGCAGGACGACTGATTCTTGTTTGTGGAGATTGTTTTATTCATTTTTGGCTCCAAGCCCATGCAACTGTGCAAGAACTGAAGGTTCAAAATTCACTTAACCAATAAACGCCTAAGGTCATAAAATGCATCAGCATTTGTAGTTTGTTGGGCTAATTGATAAAAAAAAAAATAGTTCTTTAAGATGTCTTGCAACTTATTGATTAATAGAGATATATTCATTTATAATATCTATGGTCTATCAAATAAGGGATATGTATATTCTTCCAAAATGGCTCAAATTCAGGCACCAATTTGCAATTTTGCTCATATTTACACACATTTATTTTTATTTGGGAAAAGAGTCCCAATGGCCCTTCAACTCTTACCCAGGTAAAGTTTTGGCCCTCCAACAATTAAAGATACGTTTTTGGCCCTCGATATAACAAAATAGCATATTAGTGGCCCTTCTGTCAAATCCACCAGTTAACTATGACGGGAAGCTTCATCTCGTGAGACGCGACACCAAATATGAAGGGTATTATAGTCTCTACATGATGGTTGACCAAGCAAAGAGAGAGTAAAAAGGTTGCATCTTATCTTACCTCAAGTTAGAGCAACAAAATCTCCATCTAGTCAAAGTTGGAGCTGAAAATGCGAAGAATGAACAGTTCCCTCTACCGATGTGCAAATGTGAGAAAGAGACTAGGGTGATTATTTCGTGGACTTCAAAAAATCCTGGGCGAATGTTTGCTGTGTGGGCAGAAGGTTGCTGCAGATATTGGGCATGGATCGATGAGGAGATGTGCCGACGGGCTACAGAAATTATACCTGGCCTTCTTCGAAAGATTAATGCAACTGAAAAGGACAGAGATGAATACGAAGAATTAGCAAGAAGAAATGAAAGAAAGGTAACAAAATTGAAGGAAAAAGTTCCTTCACAGTGGAATTTGATAATGTATCCACTATCCAGCCGACTCGTGCTCCCGTGTCCTTATCATCCTTCTTCTTTCTTATTATTAAAAAAAAACAGAGAAAAGGAGAATACGGCGATGCGGATTTTCCTCAAATGAAACATTTTTAAAATTTTGAAAAAAAAAATGTTTTTGCAAAGTTGTGTGCTTACCCCGGAAAAAGTTGGAACTGAAGAAGGGAAGTCGGTCGGATTTTTAAAACTGCTCCTGGTGTTGTGTTTGAAGAGAAACACGGAAGTGGGGGCAAGTAGAAGGAGTGTTTATTTAGAGAGAATTGATTGAATAAGAAAGAAGAAAACAAAGATGATTACCTCACTCACTCAGCTGTCGTTGGATGATGATAATGTCAATAAGTAAAACTAGTGGGAGTTGACACTGATGGTGGATCGCTTTATATGGCCATCAATGACTGTGGAAAATTCTTGGACTCTCTCGGCCCGGCGGTGAAAGCGTCCCCACACATCCAATTTTGTAAAGAAAGAGGCCTCATCTCATCCTCCTCTCACAGCCACAGCCATAGCCATAGCCAGCAGATTTGTGAAAACCGAGAAAAGCACAAACCACCAAAACAGTTTCTGTCATTCAGTTGCTTTACGGAGTAGTCCTAAATGGATGGATGAATCTGTTGGATGGAGATTTTTGTTGCTCTAACTTGAGGTAAGAGAAGAAGCAACCTTTTTACTCTCTCTTTGCTTGGTCAACCATCATGTAAAGACTATAATGCCCTTCATCTTTGGTGTCGCGTCTTACGAGATGAAACTTCCCGTCATAGTTAACTAGTGGATTTGACAGAAGGGCCACTAATATGCTATTTTGTTAGATCGAGAGCCAAAAACGCATCTTTAATTGTTGGAGGGCCAAAGCTTTACCTGGATAAGAATTGGAGGGTCATTGGGACTCTTTTCCCTTTTTATTTTTCCTCGATAAAGAAATAGGTAATTAATAAACACTGACAAAACTAATGAGGTCTAGTTCACATGCCAGACTCCTAGCCATTCACATGACTGGGGCTTTGTGCAAGTGAACACTAAAGATTAAAAGTTCACACAAATTTGTGAAATTGAAAGTAAAACTTGTCAAATATCCTCTAACTAATTGGTCAAATTTGAAAACATAAAGGACTAATTTCTTATTTTGTAAAACTTATGGATCATATCGCTCATAATTGAAATCAATGTTTATGAAAAATTTAAAGGGGAAAAATGCACTTTTCATCCCCAATGTTTGGGTAGTTGAACAATTTCTTCCCTAAAGTTTTAGTTAAAACACATTTCATCCTCGTAATTTTTGTAATTTCAACCAATTTTGTCCCTAAAGTTTCATACAAACATATTTCGTCCTCACAATTTCATAAATTTGACCAATTGAGGACAAATGGATAATTGCTAACCAATTTAGACGGAATATCATCATATAACTAGCATATCCTGCTAATAATTGTATTGTTACTTAATTCAATCATTGATTAAATTACATAAACAATAATGAGTGTGTATGGTTTAGAGATTATTCTTTTTTAAAATTTGTGAAATGATGTATGTGAGATAAAAAATAGATTGGATGATAGATAGACAATTTGAAAACATGTATATGATGCAAAAGAAAAAAATTTTGCAAATAAATAACAATCCAAACAATTCTTTTTTTTCATATTAATACTTTTTTCCAATTGGTTGTAATGGGATTGCTTGAAATTTTTCTTCAATTAGCTATAATGGGGTTGTTTCTTCTCCACAACTTTGTTTCCTCTTGATCTTCTTATTCGATTTGTAATCAAGAAGAGAGTAATGTTGACTAGAAATTTCTTAGTTTTTTTAATGAAAATGAGCAAGTGAATTAAGAAAAAAATGATTTTTGAGGTTTTCATGCCATGGACAAGTGATGATATTCCATTCAAATTACTTAACAATCCATCAATTGTCCTCAAATAGTCAAATTTATGAAATAAGGATGAAATGTGTTTGCATAAAACTATAGGAATGAAATTGGTTGAAATTATAAAATTACGGGAATGAAATGTGTTTCAATTGAAACTTTAGGATTGAAATTGTCCAAAACCCCCCAAACAATGAGGATGAAAAGTGCATTTTTTCCAAATTTAAAGGATCAAATTTGTTAGTGCTTAAATGATTTGGAACTTATGAATAAAAAACCAATAGATTCCAGAAATCAGCACCATAATTCTTTTGTGAATTCTTTAACCAATTGAGTAACATTGCTTGCATCGCCGTATAACCACATCAATATATCTGTACTTCAAGATAACATTAATCCCATCACTATTCATATTAATACCATTCCATATTCCTATGGAAAAATACCAAATTCATTTGACTAAAGTGTAACCATTAAAAAGAAAAACTTTTAAAAAATGGGGAAAAGAATAGCTCCTACACTAAGCAAGCCTCAATTTATAATATTAATATTGTTTTTCTATTATTTACTTTTTATCTTTCTGAGAGGAATTTTTTGGATAACAAAATGTAATAAATGGTGTTTCGTGATCAAATATGATAAAATCAACATGCACAAGAATGTAAATTCTAGCATGTGATGACGAGGTGAATTTAGCTACTCTACATGTTTTTCCTTATTGCTTATTTTTCAAAAATCCCTTAATCTTGTACTTCAAATTTTTGTTGACATGATAGAACCGAAGAGATGCATCATGCAAGTAGAATTTGATTTTTATTAATGCTATAGATTAACTTCAAACTAGTCCTTGTGTTCTCAATTTACTAAAGGGGAGTTTTGGACAAAATAGTAAAACAAAAGTTGTGATAGCCCCACCTCCCCCTATGGCGTACCCAAGGGGTCAGCGGACCGCCTACCCAACTCTTGTCTGAACTCATGTATAACTTATTAACAATCTTTTAACACAAGAGCCACAACTCCAATGACAATATAAAACAATCCTTAGACAAGCATGAGTATATAGATTATGCAAACTTCAAAATAACCTACTAGGTCTATTTACAACGGTCGAGTTCCCAACATACAAAACAACCTAAAAGTTGATACAACTGTGCTAAATAAAAGATTTCGACCTAACTCGGTCTCTCCTAGTCACTCGCCCAAGCGCTTGCCCCTGTAAGGAAAACAAAACTAAAAGGGGTGAACTTTCACCCCATGAGGTTCTAAGAAAACCATGCAAGCAATGATATCAAATTTAAGCCACAAAAATCATTTCATTACAACAAGGAGCAAGTATACTTCAATTATGATTTCATGTATTCAATTAAAAGGATACGGAGCTCTCATGAGCTTATTCCAGTAGATTGATCAAGATTCAAGATGCCGTTGATACTCCGTCCACATAGTCCAAGATACTATCAAGTATATCATCACTTCACGCCTTTCTCCATCCACCGTACAACCTCCTACCAGGCCCGCACGCCAAAATCAAGAAGGGGTAATACTCGAGTATACCAGTTTAATTTCAAGAGCTCAAGTGCACGTTCACATTCAAGTTCAAGTGACAAGACTCCTGGTTCATTAATCATCTCGACCAAGCCCTTGCCGGCTCGACTCGACCAACTAACCAATGAGGGTTGGGGCCCTAAGCATGCAAGAAAGTCGATGGGATGAACACCCAAGCGACTGACAAGTCAAGTACGAGCAAAGCAATTCATCTCATATCAATATCAAGCCACAAAGGAGCGAGTATGATAAAGTACATTCTCGTCCCAAAATTAACAATTCAATAGCAATAAAAGCAAGAATTTCAAGTAAGCGAACATGTCATTCAAGTAAGAGAATTGCACGTAAGCACTTTACATGCACTTAGAACACTCACCATGGCACAAGTTCAAGTGTTCGCCTCGTGTGCACTTCTAACCTCACTTCCACGTCCTAAAATTACATTTATAAAGTGTCATGAGATTCACTACGCCAAGTCACATTACTCAAAAGAAAATCACCCAAGTTATCTCCATTCCAAACACAAAACCAAGCTCAAAATGGTTCAACAATTCCAACTTAAAGTTGGAAATGGAAGCAAGAACTAGTTTAGAAAATAGAATTTTCTCCAGTTTTGTGCGACACTGTTTGAAAAATCATGTCGCAAGTTTCTTAAGTTCAAAATTTATAAACTTTATACCGTTGGAAAATAGACTCAAAGGACTACAATTTTCCAGAATACACATTTGTAAGTTTCTGTCCATAAATTACTCAAATTCCAGTCTCAAGTTGCTGCTTCATCAAATAGAAAAATAGAGTAGGTGTGAAAATTCAGTCAAATTTGGAAAATCATAGATATTCGTAGGAATTGAGAAAAATTCTAAAATTTTCACGGTAGAATGTAATTTGAATCTAGTTTCAAACGCAACAAGCAGAACTCAATTTGAATTTTTCTACACCAAGATACAACAGATTTCCCAAGGCTACTCAGAGTCTCCTGCAGAACAAAATTTTCAGCAACCCTTGACTCAACCTTCCCCCTTAAACTCATGATTTTGGTTCAAATCCAACTCACAATCAAAGTTTAATGTCCAACATAGTTTGTGGAGCAAGATTTCCCCCAAAATTTCTTGAAAATAAGGGCTAATAGCACTCAAAAGTTTCGGCCATCAAGAATTGTTCAAAACAAAATTTTCCACCAAAATTTGCAACAAAATCCAACCAAGATTCAAGCTTTCTAAGAAATATACACACAAGCCATAACATCAAGTTTTAAAACACCAAAATCTACCATAAACATTCATCATAAAAGCACAAGAATGAACCTCAAGTCATCTACCTAACTTGCCATGAAAATATAAGAAATTTCCTCAAGTCATCTACCTAAATCAAGGTTTCAAGTAGAGGTGGCAAATCAACCCACTTAACTAAATTTACCCATACCCGTCCATGAATAGATGGGTATGGGTATTTTAAATTTTTGTATATGGGTATAAATGGGTTACCCAATAATACCCATTTAATAAATGGGTATTATTGGGTAACCCATCAAACCCAATTAACCCATTTAAAATTCTCTTCCCCTAAATCTTTTCTTTTCCCCCACCCATTTTTTTTTTCAAATTTTTCATTTTGTCATGATGTTAATTACTTTTGTTTCATTATTATTATTATTTGTTGGTTTTATTTTATTATTTTATTTTCTCTTAGTTTGTTAACTTGCTCATTTTTCGGCATTACCAATTTATGATAAATTTGAGCCTCTTTTCTTATCTTTCTAAAATGAAATTTTAAATTTATATATGGAAAAAATGTTAGGGGTTAAAAATTTTGGATTAAATTTTTATATTAACTTTTATAGTACTTAGTTCAAATTTTTATATTCTTATTATTCAATTATTAAATAATATGTAATTTTGTGAAATAGAGTATAAATGAAAAAAATTTGGTAATTAGGCTTATTGAACATTATAAGTAAATATTTAAAACTAATGATGGGTACAAAGAGCGGTATAAATTGATAACTTAGTTTGCAAAAATGAATTTAAATGAATTTACAAAAAATTAAAATAAATGGGTTATAAATGGGTAATTGGATTACCCAATTCATTTTTTGACTTACCCATTTATACCCATATAATTAAATGGGTATAAATGGGTTGACTCACTTATACCCATTACCCATTTTACCCAACCCAAACCCGCCCAAGTCACCCATTTTGACACCTCTAGTTTCAAGGAAACCAATCAACAACCCATCAAAGATTTAATCTTTCTAGCTACAAATCTACTAGAAACTTGAAGGAAAAAGAGACTTTCAAGTTAATACCTCTCCTAGCAATTTTAATCAAGCAACAAGTCCAAATTTTCTCCAAGAGTTGCCCCCAACCAAGACTTTCTTCCAAGCTCAAGCAAGATTCCAAGAATCAACCAAAGTTGGGGAAGATTTGAAGCAAAAATGGAGGAAGAAAGTAGAGTTTTTCTTCTTTTTTTCCCCTAGCTCTGGGTCCTCTCTCTCTCCTTTCCTTTTGATTTTGGTTGTTTTATTTTATTTTTTTTAAGGCAAGAAAGGAAAGATTAAATGATAAGAAAGCTTGGTCAAAGATCCCACTTATTTCCTATGGTGACACTTCTCACATTCTGGAGTTCTTTAGCTCCAAGTGTCCCAACACTTATCACCTTCTAGAGGTTTCTAACTCCAAGTGTCCCAATTCTCTCTCTTATTGCACTAAAGTCTTCCTTTTTTTTTCCCCAAAAGTTCCTTTTTACACCCCACTACAAAGGAAATTTTCATTTTACCCCTCACAATAACTTTCACATGTAAAATTTAATAACAACATTTAAGGCAAAATCATCGTCAAATCAATAAATAACGAAATAGATGACTAAATAAATAAAGTAACATGCAGTTAAACTAGATAAATTAGCAAAATTTCTAGGTTCTCACAAAAGTACCAAAACAAACCCTGAGAGAGAGAGAGAGAGGTATTGCAAAAACAAGAAATTTTTGCACAGAGTTATTACGTAAAAAGCAAGGTGTTTTGTTGTTTTTCTCTAGACATAAAAGAAGATGGCTATAATATTTTATTCTCTACTGTTTCATGCTATTAGATTTTAAGCTTTACAATACTTTATGGACAAAGTTTTTTGTTGCACAAAGCAAGTTTCTTTCACGCTATAACTAGCAGTTTTAAGTCCCTTGGGACTGACTTGTTGGTGCGAAAGAGATTTCTAGTAGGTCTACCCAATACCCCAGTACCACATGATCCCAAAAATTTGTACAATCTTGAATGAAGATGATAAAAAAAAAAGGTTTCTCCAGTACAATTAAACAAAAGAGAGGAATTATTTGGATCATTTGCTTCAATTGTCACAAGCTAGATAACACTACCATATGTTATAGATTTGGGCAAATTGTATGAATGAAAGAAATGCAGGAGATCTATCCATTTGGCCCGTAAAAATGACTTTCTTATATTCTTTATTGAGTCTCTGATGTTTAAACATTAGTTTACAAACCAGTGAGGAAATATGCAAAATAAATTTATTAATATTACAAATCACAATTTCAAATTTAGTTAAAATTATAATTCTCAAATTGATATCAAAGTTCATACATCACCAATCTCAACCCCATGATACATTTAATCTATAACAGCTAGAACATGATTCTTTATTTCCATATTAATTGTCTCATATTACTTTCTCCAAATAATTCTACTTGCATTACTGTTCGGGTCATATTCCATAATAAAGTCGTTGCGTATAATTTTTGTGCATATATTGATAATCTACAACTTCTAGTGGTCTTTTACTTGAAACTTATAGCAAGAGTTCCTACTCACTCCCACCATAATTTTCCAACTTAGATCTATAGACATAGAATGACATTGTAGCAATCAAAAATGAAATAATTTTGACCATTGCAAGCAGAACGTATATTTGTCAAGATGTCCTACTTAGAATTATTTTGGTTAGACATCACTTTAAAGTTGTTCAGAACAGTTAAAATATCAAGAGAGACTTAAGACAGTTATAATCTAACAATGATATTGCCCATGTTGGATATAACAAGTCTTTTAAAACTTATTATACTATGATGAATTGTGTTATATAGGAGATCGGTTAAAGCAAGTAGAGTATGCAAAAATACAAATACTATAATCTCCCCCATTGCTAATATAACCGACTTCTCATTATCAACTAAATATAAGGCCAAAGGAGCTAGAGATAGTAGTTGAAAGACAACCATATGTAATTTTGAAAAACCGAATTCAAACATGGACTCCATAAAAAAAGAGGTTTGGTTTGTACCTAACTCATAGGAATTGAGATCAAAATTTTTCAAAGGTTTTACCAAATTTCTAGACATAACTAAGATACGATGAAAGCAAGAGGAAAAAAAAAACAAAGAAGTATGTGAAATTGCTAAACTAGATAAGATAAACAAGAAACCTTATTTATAGCAAACAATATATAACGGAAACTATTGTTCTGCACATAGTCAAACATCAGCTCCCTGTTGCATTTCTTCATTTTTCATTTATCGAAATTGAAATTTCGAACCTACATAATATAAAGAATCATGCCTTTGAACTCGCTTAAGTCCTTTGAGTTCTGATCCCTTGTGAAATCCATTCTTTCTGGATATGAGAGAAAAAAAAAAAAGAGATCCTCCACAACGTAAAAAAAGATGCAGCTATTTCTCCTACCTTGGCTGATGTCTACCTATTGCTACAACATATTTGATTGTTTTAAACTTATTTCTGAAAGAAGAAAAAAAAGATACATTGGCTTGATTCTTGAGTGGATGCCTTGGATTCTTGTCGATACATATAGACTTGTCGCCATATCCAAGAAGAATAAAAGAGGATTCTCTGCCAAAACCAATAAAAACAATCCCTCTGCAATGTTATAATAAACATACTAATAAATATTTAGTCTCAAGTCCATCTGTTGGACTCTGACTAATTTTTACATGCACGCCTTTGATTTCTATCGATTTTAACAGGCTTGTGGTGACTTCCCGAGGGAAGATCAAAGATGCTCTCCTATAGCCAATGAAACACATTTACAAATCAATACAAATATCCTTCAGAACCAATGAAAAAGATCCCAAGATCCAATATATATGTCCCTAGAACCAAAAGATTCCTTTGTTATGTTGTAATTATTTACTTATTTATTTTTGGTCAAGATTTGCTACGTAGTAATAAAATATACTAATTGAACCTTAGTCTCGGATGAAATTGATGAAATTGGCTCTTGATGAAATTGGCTAAATGTTTTAGGTATAGAGAATGGTTTAGACTTAAATGATGCCATTTTTCCAAAAAATAGAAACCCCGCTCATTTTTTTCCAAAGCCAGTTTGACTTTTTGAGTTAATTGATTAAAGTAACTCCACAGGAAACCACAAAAGCCGGCAACTCTTGTGGTTCCTGAGGACCCTAATAAACTACCCAAACCCCCCCCTCACTTTCGATGTGGGATACACTTCTGCACTCAAGCAAACCTAGCAGGGAGCCCTGCTACTAAGACCTAAAAATAGAAACCCCGCTCATGCCTCTTTAATTTTTTGACCTTCACACCCTTATTTTCTTACACTCGAAAACCGCGCTTTGCTTGTAATCAGTTGCCACAGATACATGCTTTTATTTCCCCTTTCTCCTTTTTTTTTTCCGGAAACAATAGGAATTTTTATTTCTACTAATAGAGAAATACAATATATGAGCAAGGGCTCAAATTGTCCTTTACAAAAGTGTACTAAGACACTGAGGATCAAATAACTCCTCATCAAAGAGTATATGCATTGCTTTCTTACTCAGTTTATGACTGAGTGTATTAGTACTATCATTACTAGACTGACTATCAAATGAGCATGTCCTAAACATTGAGCTAAGATCGGCTATGCATTCTAGGTGGGCTGCTATACGAATGTTACTTGGGACTTGGCGGTGCATGAGCTTTAAAATCTGATTGCATGGTATCTGAAGCTTTATGTCCAGCCATCCCCGTTCCTTTAGCTTGCAAAGTGCCAATTGTATAGCCACCAAATTGTCCAAAACAACTGATCCAGTGCTTCTTTCTTTTAGCATCCACGCTGCACATATCTGGTTCATGACATTTGACGCTGTCATGTCAATTCCCATATTCTGTCCTTCAATGTGTTGTCCCCTTTCTCCTATCTCCTCTTTTTTTTTTCTTATCAGTTTTACAAAATGAAATGGCCTAATTTTTTTGGCTTCTTTTCTATTTTGTATCACTCAAATTATATTGAAATCTGAAATATGAAAATTGCATTTATTATATTATACAAAGATTATTTGAAATAATTTTTGACTAATATGCTAGTTACTTTGACTTGATACAAGTAACATATAAGTAACACAATCGGATATGTAATATCTCAATAGACTTGAATTATTCATACTAATTAGAGGCCAATTTATTTGATGATGATGAGTTATAAGTTGCATCTCATGCACCGTTTTATCATGTATGGAGGATTTCACACAAATCTATCAAGTATTTATCAGTTACAGTTAGACGAGATCAACAATATATAAAAGTTTATTTGGATAATGAAAACTGTCTGCTAAACCGATCAATGTGACTATCAAACTTTATAACAATATCAAATGTGATTATCTATGTTTTGTGTTTAATTTCACTATTCATTGTTTACATCTTCAAGTTATATATTGTGATTACTAGTTCTGTTATTGAGAGAATGAAAAAACCCCTAAAATATTTGACCAATGCTATTGATATTTTGCCATATTAAGAAAATTTAATAATGCATATTGCTTCTTGCTAAGGCATAAATTTGTAAAATCAAGTTATGTTCTTGTTTTCCTTCATGTATTAGGGCTCTAATTGAACCGCTCGTGAACAATTCGGTTAAAAATTTAACTCAGACTCGGGTTGACTGAGTTTGAGTAGTTCAATAGTCCTAGCAAGTTGAATTCAAGTATCCAGTAGCATGGCTCGAAGGTTCATCGAGATTTTTAATTTTAAATCCTTAATATATTATTATTATGAAATTACCCCTGTGCCCACAAGAGTGGTTGAATTTATATAATGTTTTAGGTCATATGAAATTTTTTGAAGGGCGATAATGTTTTTTCACTCAAAATTTATCATGAAAAATGAAATTTTCAAATCTTCTTGGACTCGAGTTCGATAAGGTTCTCATTGACTGGAGCCCCATGTGAGTCGATCTCGAGATCTGTGAGCAATACATCGAGCTTGAGCTTGAGCTCCAGCAATACTACTTACTCAAGCTCGAGTATCCTTCCTGCATGTTGAATTAAGTTTAAGTATGGCGATACTCGAATTCAACTTGACTCGATTATCTCCCTATCATATATCATGATTATTATTCTTTATCTATTCATCATGTGACACTAGTCTAATGTTTTTGGGTACATAAAATAGGCAATTTGGTGATATTGCACTCAGGAAAGACCACTAACTATCTAGGTAAACCCCAAAAAAAAAAAATAGTTGTATACTTTCATCTGTATACTATCATAGATCAAAAAATAAAAAACTATCTTAGACAAAATAGGATCAATGAGAAAAGGAATACGGTTCAGGTCCAAATGAAGGCCCCTGCTAAAGAAGTTCACACTTCCTGACGTGTGGTTTAGGAAATGAACCTTGAAAATGTTGGATTTGGCTGAATTAAAGCTTTAATGGATTCATTTCAAATCAATTGCATGTTAACCAAAATGAGAGGTGGGAAGGGGGGAAAGAAAAGCAATACTCTTTTTCGTTTTGTTAAAAGCAAAGGACTATCTTCTTGAAGTAATTTATATTTCATGGAGCCCATAGTTAGCAACAAGGCACACAAATGTACTCAAGCATGATTGATCATTATTTAATATGAATAAAATCACCCAACTAATTAAGGAAAATTTCATATGCCTCCCCTAAGGTTTGTTTTAATATCACTTGGTTTTCTAAACTTTTAGAAATATCATTTGCTTCCCTGTCAGTGAGATGAGACCACTAATCACTAAAAAGATTAAAAGTTGACAAAATTGCCCTCACTATTATCGCAATTCTTTAGGCAAAAATATGAAAGAGAAAAATCAAAATCACTAAAATAAAAATGGCTATTTTGAATTTTATATGCACTTAAACCATCCCACTTATTTAACTTACCTACGCCAACTATGTATTAAATTCTCCTTGCTATTCTAATCATTATTTGATAAAATCTAGAAGAAAAAAACCACAGTTGATAGAAATAATGACTATTCAAATAATTATTTTTGCACTTAAAGAGGCCTCTCCCTCTAAATCTTTTAGTCCTCTTGCAACAACTTTATCTTAAATCACCCTTACTTGTCTAACATTTATTTAGACCAAAAAAAGGAAGAGAAAATACCAAAATCCATGAAAAGAATGGCTATCCTAATAACTAGTTTTGCACTTAAATATCTCTTTTCCTCATTTTAATTTCCCAAAGTGAACCTTATGTTAAAATACCCTTGTTATTCTAATAATTATTTATGCAAAAAATTTAGAAGATTGTAAATCTAAATCCAAAAGGTGACTACTCTAACAACTAGTTTTCTATTTAAACATTTCTCTTCTCTATTTTTTGAGCCTCCTAGGCCAATTTATATTAGATTTTATTCATTATTCTTGTGACAGCCTCACCTCCCCCTAAGGCGAACCAAAGGATTCGGCGGACCGCCTGCCCAACCAGCGTAAACCCTACCAACCGCTCAAAGGAACTTCGAGAAGATAACATTCACTGTCCGAAACCAAACCAAGCACAACAACTTTAGATAACCCTAGAAAAGAACATTTCCAAACCCAATCAACTTAGGAACATGGTTAAACACTTTTATATACACATGGTTGCAAATTTACAATTCAAAAGGGAATTGTTTGGTTAAAATACATTTAAGGTTTTCCAACCATCGAGGAGCTATACAAAAGAATACTAAAACTAGCTCAACTCATGCTTCAAAACATCATAGTCTTCAAAAGGTGATTTCCTGTAAGGAAAACAAGGATAACGAAACGGGGTGAGCTAAAAGCTCAATGAGGTACCAACAGTATAAACAGTAGAATCAGTAGAATTCATGAGAAAGCACTTTGGAGGCACATATTCACATCAAATACGAGAAATGAATGAACATCACAATGTAAAGGATACAGGTGGCTCTCAGGAGCCAAATCCCCGTTGCTATACTTGATCCAGCCTCGTTGACCCTCCGTCAACGTTCAATAAAGAAACCAGTCCAGTAGAACACCACTTTAACGCCAAAACCCCGTTCACCAAACATACCCCTTACCGGGCCCGAACGCCAAACAGGAACAGGAATGGTAATACTCGAGTATACCGGAATCAAGAGTCTCAATACCCAAAGATTCCCCAGGAACAGGTACCCATGGATCGTCAATTATCTCGACCAAGCCCTTACTGGCTCGATTTAATTAACTCCCCATGAGGTTGAGTTCAAGTTTAACAGGACGATCAAGTTTAATAGGACGATCGTTGGACACACTTCCAAACGATCTCATAACAAGTGCAAGTACATAACAAGTACAAGTAATAGATTCCAGTTTGTTCAGTACAGGCAAGAGAACGAGTGTGATAAAGTACACTCTCGTCTCATACAAGATAAACAGTCAGGAAAGATATTCAAATAGCAAGTTGCAAGTACAGAAAACCAGTTTAGCAATAACTCAAGGGAGTGGTGCACTCACCAGTTCAAATAAGGATAACTTCAAAAGTTTCCTTCCCAAGTGTGGCTTTAATCGTCCGCACCTCCTAGAACAATCAAGGCAAACACTTAAGACTCTACTCCAAGACCTAGTATGGAATTCGCAAGTGAGACTCGGTTACGAGCCATATGCCTAGTCAAAAGAACCATTAATGCAAAGCAAAGAGGTGACCTCGGAGTGAAAAGGTAACAATTAGCCTTAAAAGTATGAATAACCTCAAAGCCCTACCTACAATGACTGACCAATTCCAAATTTGAAGTAGATAATGAAAGCAAGATCAATACTAGGAAAACAGGATTTTTCAGTTTCGCGCAACCCTATATGAAAAATCATATCTCAAGTTTTGTAAGTCCAAAATTAGTAAAAGTTATACCGTTGGAAAATACATTCAAAGGGCTATAACTTTCCAGAAAACATCCTCATAAGATTCAGAACGCAAGTCAGTCAAATTCAAGCTTCAAATTGCTGCTTTATCCAGTGAAAGACAGAACAGGTACAATATTTCAGTCAACTTTGAAAAATCACCATAAATGGTACAGACATAAAAAGGGTCTAAAATTTGTACATTTTATAGCCCTATGAATCTAGTTTAAAACTCGATAAACGGAACTCAATTACGACATTCCTACATCAAGATATAGCAAATTTCCCAAGACTGTGCAGAAGCTCCGCGAAAATTTTGACAGCATTTCCCTTGTCTTTCTTTACTTTCCAACCAAACCTCAACACCCACAAATCACAAGCTATCAAACACCTTTAATTAGAGCCACCATAAGGCTCGAATACGAGTCATAAACCAAATCCACATATCACTAGAGTAAAATCATATGGAACGTATAAGTGAAAAATCAAACTAGGACATATGCGGAAACGAAGTTTGGGTTGGAAAACAAAAGGCAGATTTGCTGTTGCTTAGCGGAATTAACACAACTGAAGCTATATCATCGGATTGAGGTGTAAATTACACCTTCTTCGAAGCTAAGAGAAAGGGCTACAATGTTGAAGAAGGCTACTCAGTCCAGTTTGCAATGTATCTAAGTCAAATTTACCAAAACAACCCCAGATTTTCCAATTCGAAGTTTACTGTGGCAGTCCGGATTCATTCAGTCATATCTCAGCATATACAACTCCAATTCAAGTGATTCGAAGGCCATTTGAAATCTAAGATACAAGGCTATAAGTCTTAAGAAGACACCGACAACCAAATCAGTAGTATTCCTGGTCAAACTAACCAATTACAGAAGCGGATTAGCAGGTTCGGACATAAACAGGGAAGCAGGGGTATTTCGGTCTTTTCACAGGATACGTTGCTCCGATTGAGGTGAAATTTTGTAGGAAACTATAAAACATTATTATCTACAACTTTCATGTTTTGAGATAAGGCTAATTCAGTCTCTAACTAGGGGAAATAGTACCGGGCAGAAGGGAGAAAATGGAAACCCTAATCTGGAAATTTTTTGCTTCAAGTGCTAATCTTCCCCAAAACAACATCTAAAACAACTAAAAACCACTAATAAGCAATTAATTAAAGTAAAGAGGATGTTCTTGGCAAAATACCTTAAAACCCCAAGAAAGTTGGTAGCTTAGTGCTTCCCTTTCCTAAATAACTCCACCAAACCTTCTTAATCCTTTCTAGCAAGAAGTTTTATGGAGTAATTTAAGATGCTAATGGTTGGAACTCAAGATTGGGCAAGAAATTGAAGATGCAAGATGAAAGGTTTTGCTTCATGTTTCCTCTTCAAGGTTCGGCCAAAGCAAGCAATAAAATGGAGAAATTTTGGTCAATTTTGATTTATTGGTAAAGTTGGTCCAAAGGTCAAAGTCCAACCAAATAACAAAGTGACACTTGTCACTCTCATTAATGCTACTCTATCCTTTTGTCTCTCCAACTCTCATCCATTTGGGTAACCCCTAATCATCTTTTAACACCTAGTAAATTAATCCCTGAATACTAAACCTAATCGACCGAATTTTATTGAGCTTACCGCACTAGTGGGTCCCACATCCGGTATATACTCTTAAAAGCTCATGAATTAACTTATACTAGAAAAATACTTTTAAAACCCTATTTACTCATAAAACGAGTTAGAAAATTTTCTAATAAAGAAATTACAGAAAAACGTGCGATTAAATAAAATAAAACCTTAGAAATTACGAAAATTTATGGGTTCTCACAATTCTAATAATCATATAGGCAAAAATAATCTAGGGAAAACCAAAAAAAGAAAACAATCACAATCCTAACAATTATTGTTGCACTTAACACTTGCCCTCTCTCCTCTTCAAAAAAAAAAACCTTTTTATGTCCTCCTATGCAAATCTTATATTAAGATCAATTTGGTAGAAAATTCAAGATAAAACAATACAAATGGGTAGAGTTGGAAAGAAAATGTATCTCTCTCCTTTTTATGATCATTTTAGGAATATTTTTATGATATAGGGAAGGACATTATCACAAAAGATATGATTTGAGGGGAAGTGAATATTTTTTAAAACTTCAAAAGTGCTAAATGATACTAGAATGAACCTCAGGGGAGATTTCCAAAAAATATCCCTACTAATTAACGGGGATCTCAATTTACCAAACCATGACATTGTTTATTCATTTATTTATTTGTAAGACTATTTTCATTTATCTACAAAAAAACAGGGACTTAAACTTGTGCACCTTCTCCTCTAAGTGTAATGAAGATGGAGAAGGCATGCTTTAGAACTCTTGGTATCAAAGAGCATAAAAGGTTTTCCTCGTAAAATCATTTATGGTCTTATCCTTTTGTCTTTTTTTTTTGGGCATAATAAATTTTATTCTACACCTACTATTACTCTACACTAAGAGGAAGAGGTGAACCCAAGGGAGTCAATGAAAAATTCGGAGGAGGTTGAACCGCCACCGGAATTACGAGGTAAAAAGCAAGGGTTCCTTTTTTTCTTCCCCATTGGACACAGTAGAAGATGGCCACAATGTCAACTTCAAATGCAATAATCTAGGATTTGTTTTCTTTTTCAGATGGATGAGGGACCAAGGATTTATTTATTTTTTTTGTTTATCTTATGCAAGTTTCTTTCATGCCATGAATAACAAATTGATAGAACTAAGGGACCAAGGATCAAATAGGATATATCATTGAAATGAATGCAAATTCGATCAGAGTAACTGTTGTCATATTTTCATTTGAACCCTAATTTTTTCTACACTCTTTCAAATGAGTCCCTCAAGTTCTTCAATGAGGGTACACAAGTAGAAAGCTAAAAATGAAATGGAAAAATTAATATTCCAAGTACATACATACATACATACATACATACACACACACACAAAAAAAATAGATGGCTTCTAATTTTTTGGAGGTCAATGATTTTGTTTCAGCTAAATTATCCGATGAGTTATGATTAAACACATTGCTTGAATACATAATGGTCTTTTGTTACTCCATTAAATCTGGGTTCTATTGTAATTGACACTTGCATATACGTACCTCTTTTATAGATTTTGCCCAAAGAAATTAAATTAAAGTTTCCAACAAACTCCTACTTAGCTATTCTACAGCTTGCTTTTGTTTTTTGCTGTCTACATTGAAATATCAATAAGAACTATGAGAACCTTTTGCATTTGTATGGTGTAAGAGTGTAATTTATCTCAAAGCACGTCCAGGACCCAAAATGTAATGAATTTACAGGCACTTCTGTATATATATTTACAGAAATTAAAACTACAACAAAATTTGACCAATATTAAATTTTTTAACGTCTAAGGAATTGTTATGGTCCATTGCAAATTAAGGAATTATGAATTTATGTTTAGTTCTCAAGATTGACATTTTTTAACTTTCGGCCACTGCATGAAGATTTTGAAATAGAACTCAAATGAGATAAAAAGGAAAACCCCATCACTTTGATCCAGTGATCATCGATGTTAAAAAATGAAAAAAGAAAAAAAAGTTCACCTTGATCAGTTTCATTTGATAGAGGATATAGCCTTGAATTTGTCGTTTGGGGCTCAATTGGAGCTTTTGTCAAATGCATTTTGAAATTTATACCATGTGGAACCAGCCACAAAAAGAAAAAGGCAAGGAAAACTCATATTTCCTTAAGACATGATTCAAAATACGCGCGCATGTACACACACGCACATATATATATATATATATATATATATGTATGTATGTATGCATGCATGCATGTATACATGCACGGGTACACAAATCTAAGAAAATGGATTTTTCTTCATTATCAAAGAAGCCATCCTTGTGATCAAATATGATCAATTTACAAAACTAAGTTCCAACGTCAATACTTCATTAATATACAAATAATCAGGGAGTAAAATCATGCATGCATGCATGCATGTATGTATGTATGTAAGCGTGCATGTGTACATGTGTACATGTCTATATGTATATATGTATGTATGTATGCACGCACGCACAGGGACAGAAATCCAAGAAAATGGATTTTTCTTCATTATCAAAGAAGCCACAAATCCTTGTGATCAAATATGATCAATTTACAAAACTAAGTTCCAACGTCAATACTTCATTAATTTACAAATAATCGGGGAGTAAAATCATGCATTTTCTCTCTTAGCATCATGGAGATGGCATGGTTTAAAACTCCTCCTATCAATATCATAACAGAATTTCTATGTAAAATAATTACACTTTAACTACTGCAGATTTCTCATCCTGAAGGGAAATTACAGATTCAAAGGCACCAACCAAAGCCTTAACCTTACTCTTCCTAGTCTTGGCCAGCTTTCTTGCTGTCTCTTTAATCACACTGTTGTATGAACCCTTGATAGGTCTTTTTTCTTCTCGATTTTGGTGCCTGAGAACAACTTCATTCAATTCATTTCTGGTTTTCCTTGATTCGACTCCAATGTCTGTTTTCCTGTAGCTCTTCTTCCTCTTGGTCTCAGCATATTTACTCTGACTTTCAGAAATTGCAATATTCCCTTGCCTGAATTTGAGTCTCCTTGGACTCTTTATCCCAGATGGGATTTCAATGTTACTCTTTCCTTTCCTAAATTTTTGCTTCCGGGGCGAGCAGTTTCCATCTTCTGAATGATCTTTTCCAGCATGTTTTTTCTTCTTCGCAAATTTAGTAGCAGACGATGATGATAGTAATGACATCAATGTGGATGAAGATGATGCCTTGCTATCTGAGCACAATGATAATGAAGACGGAGAGTGATGAATAGTATCAATATGTCCTTGAATAAGGCTAACATCTTCAATTTTTGATGCCTGCTTTTCAGTTAATCCATCGCTTCTCTCAGGGGATAGGCCTTCACAGCTTTTGGTGTTCAGTTCAGTGATGTATAATATCTTCTCTGGAATATTTTCAGCACTTGGTTGCTCTGTGTCAGCATTTTCTAGGACCACCTTACTGTTAAGATGGGATATCTCCTTTGATATGCTCTGTGCATTGGGTTTACGAGCTCTGGATTGAGATGCAGATAATGTACCTGTATTCTCGTTTCTTTTAGTACGAGATATCTCCTTTGGCTTTGTTATCTTTTCTCGATCAATTTTGTGAGATCGGGAACAAGTCGTTGGCAACATATATGTTTTCTTGGTTCCTTTGGAAGTCCCAATGCCATTGGTTGAATCATTTCCTTCAGTCAATCCACTGTTGGATGTTCCCTTTGGTATGTTGACTTCACTGTTTCTTCTTAATTGGTGGGCTGTTTCAATTGAAGACTCCTTTGTTCTGAAAGGTTTCTGCTTCAGTTCCTCAGGATTATTTGAAGTCACTGTCCTTTTTGTTCTTGATGATTGAATTGAGTTCCCCAAATTTGATGCTGGCCTAGAAACTTTGAATGAACTTTTCTGTTTCTCCAAATTTTCACCTTTAGCCGGTTCTAGGCCTATCTTTTTCTGTGAAGTTTCACATCGTGGCGATGTCTTGGATATCTTCACCATTGGAGTCCATTCTATTGTCTTAAATTCAGGTTTAAAACCAAACTTGCAGTAGTCATGGCAAGAGCCTAATGAAGCTCTAAGATAATTAGGCAACACTTTTACTTCATTAGTCTTATCAGCTATCTTTCCAGTTGAGTTCCTTCTAAACTCATCAGCTTCACATGTTGTTTTGTTCCAGATCACTGGGATAGCAATTGCTACCTCAGCCATTAAAAGTTGGCAAAATTATATCTAGAGTTCACTAATCCTGCATAAAAGCGAATCATGCATGTTGAGACAGGAAAATACTGTTAACAGAAAACACGAAGGAGAAGAGGAAACCATTCATGTATGAAAAGGAGATTCTGACTGTACTGAGGGAAAGCAGTACCCTTTACAATGTTAACAACTTGAAGAAGTAAATACTAGCTAAACTGTCAAAATTGATACATGCTTTCAACGCATGATATACTATTGTTAGTCCATGTTCTTAAGGTTGAAAGTTAAGAAGTTATCAATGTTTATTTTGATTATTTATCAGTACTTAGCTAAGATCCATAACTGACAATTTTGATTCAACCTGTTGTTTGTTTCCACATACATATATTGAAGATCAAATCACGAGGAAGTACCTCAATTTTCTTTTCCCCTATCTTAGTACATAACCGAATTGTCAGTTGATCATCAGTACATTGATCAGACTTTAGTTTCTGAATTTAAGGTTTCCTAAGAGTCTCAAGACATCCTACAACATGATAGGTTTCGCAGGATTATATGATTATCAAATTAGTTTGTCTAACGGGTGATCATAGGGTACATGTTAATACATATTTCAGGTGTTATATCTTTTTAAAGGGATAATTTTAGAAACTTCCCCTCAGGTTTCTGACAATTTCACTAGCCTCCCCTAAAGTTTGCCAAAATTATAAAAACTTCCCATGAGATTAAGGTTTGATAACAAAATTAGTCCAATTAGAAAAAGTAATATTAAAAAAGTACATTAAGGAGAGTGATGAAACTTTGATTTCATAATATCATTTATAAGTTGTATTAGTAAAAGAATAAAAATAATTAAAATTTAGAAACAATTAATACACATACTTCACTACTCAAATAGTTCATATTTAATAAATTAGACAACACAAATAAGCAATAAAACAACACTAATGATCACAAGATGCAGCAAAATAGATTAGTCATCTCTTTTAACATGATGTTTGCTATGATTCTTGTGATTTTGAATAGAAAAAATTCCAAAATTTGCCTTTCTTTTACCACCCTCCATTAGATATATCAATTGATGTTATTTTGTAAATACAAGTCGTCGTTCATCATTAAAGAAATTTTCAACAGTTATTTTCGTTAATTAATTACTAATAGTTAATTAGTGCTCTAATTATTTAATTGTTAAATATGAGTAAAGGAGAATGGAGGAAAAAAAAAGGCAAAATTCAAAAATTTTGTTGTTCAAAATTACATGAATCATAGCAAACGTCATGTCAAAAGAGATTACTAGACTATTTTGTTGAATCTTGTGATAATTAGTATAGTTTTGTTGCTTCTTTGTATTATCTAATTTATTAAATGTGAACTTTTTGAATGACGAAATGTGTGTATTAATTATTTCTAATTTTTAATTATTTTTATTCTTTTACTAATACAACTTACATACATGCATAAGGGGTATTTATGGAATAAAAGTTTTATCTCTCTCCTTAAAGTACTTTTTTAATGTTACTTTTTCTAATTGGACTAATTTTGTTATCAAAACCTTAACCTCAAGGGAGGTTTGTGTAATTTTACAAACTTCAGGGGAGGCTAGTGAAATTGTTAGAAACCTCAGGAGAGGTTTCTAAAATTATCCCTTTTTGAAAATATAAGATTAATTAAGGAAAGTAAATAAATATAAGAGAGGGTAGGTAAGATTAAATAAGGAAAATATATAAATATAAGAGAAAATAATAATTATTAGTATGTGTGCATATATATGATAAGTTAGGTGGATATTAGATATGGTAGGGCACTTGTTAGAAAAACCTCATCAAATTCCATAACTGTTCATAAACTTGTGACCAAGTTTTCTTTCAGATACCCAAACAAGTTTTCTTACAGATTGCAGTCTTCTCTACCTTCGTAAACATAAGAGGCACTCCTTTTGGATTATAAAGCATCTTAAAATTTAGAAAAGACATGGATATTAGCCAAGATTAACAGATTTACCACATAAAAGTTTCATTCTAATCTTTCATCGCTTCATGTTGTCATGCAAGCATAAGGGTTAGTCATATCCATGAACAAGCTTTAGGAAATCAGAGATTTCATTCCCTCTAAAATTGACAAAAGGAAAAAGCCAAATAAACATTAAGGGTCTAATTTCAAGGGAAAAAGCAAGAAAATCATGATGGCCTCAGCAAGTAGGGGGGATATTTGGGATTTTGTTTGACTTGAATTTGACGTCACCACAAACAGAAAATCACATTCGAAACAGAAACATTATAGAACGAAGCCATTGTTATCCTAATGTCATAACATTTGATAAATGAGATCAGACTTACCTCTTATTTGGCTGTCATCCACCAATCAACATCCAGCGAAGGAATATCTCATTAAGAATCATTCAATCATTCAAGAAGGCACACACGAAAATTTGTGATTTTGAGCTTTGAAAGCTCTAAGAGAGAAACAGAGAAGGAAAATAAAAAGAGCTAGACAAGAATGAGGGATGTTCCCTATGATTTTACAGGCATCAAATAAGTTCTTTTTGGGGGATTTTCTAAATGCATTTCTTGTTCGAATATTCTGATTTGATTGAAAGATCATCTTATCATGACAACAAAGAAAGAAACTGGGGAGGGAAAGAAAGAGGATGCATGGAGGGTGGGGATTCTAAAAAACTAAACAAATCAGTTGTTAAAGAATTAGCCATTTTTAGTAACTGAGTCAGATATATTTGGTAGGCATTATCCTTATACTATATAGAAACGAAATCTGGTCAAAGATGAGTTTTGAATTTCAACCGCATGGGTTGGGATATTTTTATATTTTGTGGATGTTTTGAGTGTGATTATAGCGTGGGATACAACTTATTGTACAATATATTTCTGGTATTTATGAAAATGCCCTTGTAGTCGATTCAATGCAATGCTGATCTGTCCAAAGTTATAAATATTTTGGGAATGTGAGATTATTTAGGTTAGTGTCCGAAAAAAAAGAGATTATTTAGGTCATCCTTCAAGCAGTGGGTACAACTCATCATATCTTTGGTTCTAAGATAATTATGTAGATGCCCTTGCAAACACCCTCATTGCCCTCTCCCTAATGAATATAGCATCAGTGAGAAAGAATTCTGTTCAACATACTTCAAGCTCGTAATGGACCCTCATTATTGTCCCAACCCCCTCTACCTTGGAACTTATCAATAAACTTCAAGTCTTCAACTAATCAAAACTCGTTTTTTGGTCTCCAAACTCTTCTATTCGATAAAACAGATTTTGGTTCTAACAAACTACTACATTCTTAGTCATTTCAATCCACAACCTACAATCAATTGAATTAATTATTGTCTAAGTAACAGTTTTTTTAAAAAAAAGAAAAATAGCTTGTTATTATTATTATAAGAGATTCAAAGTACATAGAGAGAAACACCACCCCCAGCCTGCGTGACCGATTAAACAAAGTTACTCTCTATATCTACCCCTACGGAAACTAGGACAACCCCACCTATTTAAAGTAATATCTCTTCTAACCATGTGGGGAAGGTCAAGGACGGAATCATAAACTACTGACTCCCCAGAATCAGCCCCAAGCTTAGGAAGTCTATCCGCAGGTTTATTCGCTTCTCAAAAACAATGTGATATCTCGATGTAGAGATGACTATACTGGACCAATTCTTGTAATTCCCGCTGCACCACCCACGGACACTTAGCTCTACCCTGAATAAGCTGGATAAGAACTAACGAGTCAGACTCCAAATGAAAATTGGCCAGCCCTCGAGCTATTACTAACTGCACCCCATGGAGTAGCGCTTTGACTTCCGCTTGTAAACTAGTCATCTCCCCAAAGTAACAGGAGAATGCTAACAGGACTCTCCCATCACTATCCCTGAACAGACCTCCCCCTCCACTCCTCCTAGGGTTGCCCCTTAAGCATCCATCTGAATTTAACTTCACGATTGCTTGCACCGGACATTTCCATCTAACCTGCACCACATTCACAACACTTCCCAACCCAGCTACTGCATTAGGGGGGGAGGCCCGCGCAATGCGCGGGAGTGGGGTGCCTGTGGGTCGCGCAATGCGCACTCCATAATGCGCGTGGTGAGATCTATCTAACCTTCGTAAATAATAGTGAAGAGAGAAAAGATGGAAGTTGTAACTGAGAAGCCGTACGAAAATAATAGAGAACCACATCATAGTATTATAAAAAACCATAGCTTAGATCAGGATGTTTGAGTTCATGACCATACGGACAGGGATATAGGCCCAATGATAGTTTCAGATTTAGATTAAATGCTCAGTGGCTCCTTTTCTAAGAAGGTATAATAGACCACCTTGCACTTAACCTAATTTGAAACAGTCTTATTTTAGATACTTCTATTTACATAGAACAGATAAAGGAAAAGTTCAGCCAAGTTTGTCCGTTAAAGTAGTAGTACTTAGGAATAATGAAGATCCATTCGCAAAGGATATAACTTCAAGGATGGGCTTTGGCAGTTTAGGTGCGGTGTTTCTTAGTGGGGTTGACTCTGAGTTTCATTGGGGCTGCTGCAACTGCTGCCTTTTTCTTCTTATCTTCTGTGTTAGAAGGACTGAGTTGATCCACTCCTTTGCTTTGTGTTTCTCCTTCCATTATGCTATCAACTTTTTCTATTGCCATATTTTCAGCCATGTCGGTAACATTCTTTTTGGAATGTTCTTCTTGTGCTGCTGCCCAAGTGGATGCTGTAGCTTTGTAGTTGGTGATATATTTGCTGATGACATAGTTTTCTTCTGCAGTAGCATTGTTGATATGGGCAACTATGGCATTGTACTTTTCTGAGCTCCTGGAACTGTGGATTGTATTTGATTTCTTGACCAAGCAAACTAAGTTTTTCTGCTTGATGAAATCTGCTATAGTGGCGTACTGGACATTTCCCTGTAGGAAGAATAGAGACTTTAAGTATTTATTTGAAGTGAGCAGAATGTTGCAAAGTAGTTTTGAGTTCGAATGTACCTGCTGCTCTTGCTTTTGGATGTCACTTATGCAGAATGGGAGGAGTTGTTCAGCATCATCACCACTCAGGTCAAGAGTTATAGCACCACTCATATCACTAATTTGCACTGTTAGTCTGCAGCTGTTTTTGGGTTCATGTTATTAGAAGCTTTTTTGGCAGCAGGGGTTGTTAATATTAGATTAAGGTATATGTTTACCGTGGAGTGAGACGGATGCGCTGGTAGCATGAAGTGCAGGTGATCTCGCAATCTGGCCTTGCTCTGATGTATTTGTAGCAGTGGGGGCATGAATGGTACCATAGCTTTTGACTTCTATCTAGAAGTTTTGGTATGCCTCTAATCCAATAGGGCCTTGCCTGCAATGAATGAGCATTGTATTATTACAAAGGCTCGGACAAGTATACCAAGTTTGCTAATAGTAATAGAAGTCAAAGTAGATAATCAATTTTGTAGCACTGTTAACCTATTGTGTTAAGCCATTTGTTAACATCTAGTACGCCAGGCAAGAATTGTATTAGGCCCAGAAGACCCTCTTATAAAAGATAATGCAAAGCATATGATTCTTGAATTTCACATGGGCGAGAGTTTCATAATAAAACTATAGAATCCATCAAGCAATTAAAAAGAATTAAAAAGCTTTACGCTACAGTGAGGTTCACAAGAGAGAAAGTACAATTTGACAAGTAAGATAATGAGTAGGGGAAAAAATGGTAATTACGCAGTAGCATTAAAACACGAAATTCCACCTACAAAGTCACAGAGATGCAAAAATACGAAGAAATGGGACAAACAAGTAAATAAAAAATTACTGGGTAAAATGGGAAAACAGGAGCTACTAATTTCATTAACGAGGACAAAATTACTGGATGAAAGCCCGTATATCCGGAAAAACCAAATGAAAGGGAGCATTAATTAGTTCTACAAAAACGTACAGATACAATGAAAACTAAACTGAAGACATTTTTGCCCAAAACATTCAAATCTCATTACCAATCAATCAGGAGAGTAGGGAATGGTAGTTCAAGCTTGTAGTCAGTATAATCCAATTCGATAACCCACAAGCCAATTTTGTAATGGAAGAGACTACAGACTTTTTGGCTGTTGGCATGCATGCAGAAATAAAGGATTGTGAGTGAGTTGTATATGTACCTCAACCACAGCTGTGAGATCGCTGATAGTTATAACTCTGTCATCATCTGGTACAGGTAGGAGTTTGAGACGATCACCATAAGTCCGCTCAGCAATGAAACGCGTGATTTCCTCTTGATTGTGACTGCACCTAATATTTTATTTGTTGTAATGTAAAGGATAGTAAGCCTTTTTGGTAATGAATGTTGAATAATTTATAATGTAACTATTTTAAAGTAAAGTTACCAGTTACGCAGGTCATTGGCTTGCTGAATTGGAGGATTGATTAGTATGCTGCTGGAGAATTTGGTGGATAGATGCATGGCTACAAAGTTGACAATAGCAACATAAGTTTTTCCTTTTCTGGTTTCAGTCAACTTAGGATTTTTGTAAATGGTTTTTAAAAGAGTACGTACCATGGTAAGATGTCACTCGGACTCGAAGCGCTGCAACCACAGGTTGGGTGTGGATCATATCAGCTATGTCTTGTCCCTCTTCTGATTCATGCTCTCCCCAAAGGGTCAGTACCATTGGGTGCGACATGTGATCTGTAAGAATGATATCCCTAGTTGGTGTTCCACCTCTGATTGCTTTCGGGTGCACGTGAATTGCTATTCCAATAAGATCTAATAACCAGAGTTTGATATTAAAAAGTGTAACTATGACTATGTAAATTATATGTTAAGGTAAATCAGGAATGGTACCTATTTCATCAGTTGTGTCAATGTGCTGATAAACTGAATCGTAGTCAGCAAAGTTAAACACATTAGGTATCAGAGGGGGGTCCACTTCATCGATTTCTTGGACAAGCGTGGAGTTGTCAATGGTCCATGAGCACTCATTTGGGTACGTACTGTACCTTGGCAACACATTTTGAATCCTAGCATTCGATACATAATATCTTCGATATGGTTCAAAGTACTTCCTGAAGAACATTATATCTCCAGCATAAATTAGAGCTTGAGCAGTTTGACCCTGTAATTTTGAATACAGTAAGTGCTATGGTAATTAATTAGTTGTGTATAGTGCCAAAGTATGCAATGATAAGCTATATTACCTGACTATCAACAAACACCAACTTTTGGTAGCGTTTTCCATTTCTTGAAACCTGAACCTTTTGCTTTTCAATCACTTGAACAATGGCAGTCCAGTTGTCCATGAGAGGTTGGAGTTCTGTGAAGTTTACCAGGTTGCTTTCCATTTTTTGACGTTTGAAGAGTGCTGCAGACAACTACCACAAAATCGAAGGATTCCAAAGACAAGAGTTACACTCCGAAGTAGTAAGTTCATAGAATTTAAATATAATATATTACTAAGACATTTACTGGTACTTTATTTGCTATTTACATATAACAGAGTACTGGAATTATTGACAAGATAGCTGCAATACATCCTTGTAAACTATATTAGGAGTCACATAATCTAAACTTGAATCATATACAGGAGGTGTGATCAAAATTTTAACAGATTTGCTATTTTTAGCTCTAGATAATGCAACATACAGCTGCCCATGTGAAAAAACAGGTTCTCGCAAATAAATGCCAACATAATCTAAAGTTTGCCCTTGAGCTTTATTAATGGTCATTGCAAAACAAAGTCTTATAGGAAATTGCATTCGTTCAAAAGATATAGGAGAATTAGGGTCATTTTCAACACGAAAGCAAATTCTATGTAGAAATACTTGCTTCCCAGCAAATTCACCAGAACTTATGACTGCATCTATAATATTGTGTTTAAGTGATTTGCATAGAAGTCTTGTTCCATTACATAGACCTTCTGGTGGGTCAATGTTTCTCAACAACATTATTGGTGCATTTTCTTTCAATGTCAATCGATGTGGAGGAAAACCATTTGGAGTGTGGCTATTCATGAAGTCCTCTAAAATTGCTTGCTGCGAATTATCTAAACATTTATCTCTGCTTAAATAGTCAAATGGGGTTCCGGGAAATTCCTGTATCAATTTTTCATTGATCTGATCTACAAAATCATTTTTTGTAGTTAAAATTGCTCTATTAATTAATGAGTATGTATTTTCAGAAAATATGTTGAAGTTTGGATAGACAGTTGTAATCAATTGATTTATGGATTCTGCTTCATTTGTATAGCGAAGAAGCAATGCTTGAGAGATGTGAATACTTTCATTTTTAACTGTGTTTTCTGTTCCATTACCTATACGAAGAAGGTACTTGCTAAAATCAGGATCTAATCTTGCTCTCATGTTTTCCTTCAATTTTAATTTCTGCAGATGAGGCCAAATATAAGATTTTACAAGGCTAGCTTCGATAAAGTCTGATTTTGACCCTTTTACAACTACCGGCAGAACTTGCCTAAAATCACCACCAAATACCATCACTTTTGACCCAAATAATTCAGAGTTATCCATTAGGTCTCTAAGTAAACGATCTACTCCCTCAATTCCTGCTCTATGTGTCATAGGCGCTTCATCCCAAATGATCAATTTGGCTTGCTGTAATAACTTTGCCAATGAGCTTTGTTTGCTTACTTTGCACATGTTGTTAGGATTCATGTCTAAAGGAATTTTAAATCGTGAGTGGGCTGTTCTACCTCCAGGTAAGATAGAAGCAGCTACTCCACAAGAGGCCGTTGCCAAAGCTATACATCCCTTTGATCTAACTGCAGCTAGTAGTGCACGGTACAAGAATGTTTTCCCTGTTCCCCCAGGCCCATCAATAAAGAAACTTCCTTTGCTGTGTATAAAAACAGCATCTATGATAGTATCAAATGCTACTTTTTGATCCTCATTTAATTTAGAGATAGCAGCAATATCTTCTTCATTGACTTTAAAGTTTAGCTCAGAATTTGTGTCTCTTGTACCTCTATCCATTTCATCAAACTTTAAGATTCGTGGTACTAATCCATACATATTAATGTTTTTTCCCATTGATTCTAAGAACTTGCTAATCTCATAGAGAACTTTATGTTGGACCTGATCGTTTGACAAATTCAAAGTTCTATTGAAATCTTCTGACATAGATTCTTTGAATTTTAACCATAAACTTCTTGGATCAGCAGGAGTGAAGTAAACTAATAGGGTAGCAAATAGTCTTCTAAAGCTATATGGCATGTGGTATAAAGCTGCTTCTTCTAGGCACTGCTCTTGAGGGTTATTGGATTCAAATAATCCTCTCATTATTGCTGCTTCTCTAAAGGTATTAACATAAACACCATCGACAGTTTTCAGGTCATCAAATGATGTTGGCCCTTTTACATTCAATAACAATAATCTTAAGAAGTACCTCTCACCCTCACTTGGATTTGCTGTAACAATTCGGCCTATTGAACCTCTTTGTTGCCTAATATCCCATATGCGTTTACCAGGTTTCCACACAAAATGTTCAGGAAATTCTTTGTATGTGCATTTCAATGTTTTGGCTCTCTCATCAGTAGCATTCATATGGAAAAATTCAGTTAGCATACTTTTCTTAGCAAATTTACTTTTCAAAAGATCTCTAAGATCAGCATCATCTTTGAAGGTCAGAGATTGGTAATTTTCAAGATGTAGCTGAAGGTTAATGACAGCAGGATGTGTTTCAAATAAGGGAAATCTGTAAATTCGCCAAATGGCTTCAATAGGAGAAACCCATCTTGCTGATTGGTACTCCTTAATTTCATCTATCTCTTTAGATCTGTCATCTGAATTCACAGCAAAGTGTATTTTATCATGTCCCTTATATATGTACTTATAAGTATACTTGACTACCTTTATTGTTGAGCAAATTTCAACATTCATATGGCAATTGAATTTTGCTAACAAGTAAGGATTATATGGAACTACCCATCTATTATCCAATTCATGGCCTCGAACTTTTACCTTTTCTCCATTGCTCCTCCGCCTATATGTTGGATAAGAATTTTCAGATTGTGTAGTTTTTTCTGCCCACTGTTTAGGATAATGATTTTTGCATTTTTTAACTGTTGTACCTTGCATACACACATTATCTGCATTTTTGTCGCCACAAGGACCATGCATCATGTGCTTGCGAACCATTTTAAACAAGTGTGGATGCTCTTTTTTGTCTGGAATCTCAGCAGAAACTATGTGATCATAGGATTCCGTTGAATATAATTTAGACGCTGGGTGTAAAATTATTAAGAAATGTGCATGCGGCAACCCACGTTTTTGGAATTCAACAACATAGGTGTAAGCAGCTACTTTACCCAATACCTCTTTTTTAAACAACTCTTCTTTTAAAATTTCTAATTTGGCATGAAAAACTCTAGCAGAAAGATCAACACGGTTTTGAGACTCATCAGTGGGCAGTAAGTTTTCTTTTATTTCTGGCCATGATGGGTTACAAGTCATTGTTAAAAAAATGTCAGGTTTTCCGAATTTTTGAACTAAGGCCATAGCATCAACATACCTTCTTTTCATATCACGAGGACCTCCTATAAAAGATGCTGGCAAAATTACTCGTTGCCCTACTTTTGAACCTCTACATTGGCCCTCAACTACAGAATCCATGACACCCTGTAATTGCTCAGTCCTAATTTGTTGTTGCCTATGCCGGAAAAAATCAAGCCTTTGACTCTCAATTTTTACGTACATGTCCACTACATACTGTTGAAATGCACGGGCAGTATTAAGAATACTTGGTTTATTTTTCTCCCTCATCTGGAACCTATATGCATAGTATTCACGCATGGACACATTCTCCTTTGAATTCTCAAAGTTTTTGAAAGCTGTTTCAAAAAATTTTAAGCTTCAATTTACATTTGGTAAACTAAAATTGTATTCATAAAATTTGTATTATATTTAAAAACAACTAACCTTTCTCTTCTGATTCTATTATATCTTCGGCAGATCTGAAGCTTGTTAAAGTTGCAGTCTGTTGATGATTTCTAACTGACCTTTTCCTTTTTTTTGGATTACCAGTGCCAGATCTCTGAATTCCAGGTTGCCACCCTGTTTCGCCAAAGGGAAATAGAAGTGGATACTGCAATGGATCATAACAGCCATAGTAATATTGAATTCTACGGCTTTGACCCTCTTTTGTGTATACTTGAATGTGTCTAGCATAGCTGTCCTGTGAGTTTTCACCTTCAACCCACAGTGCAGCTACTTGGGATACTGTTGGCTTGTTAAAGACTCGCTGATCAGTTTGACAGTAAGATTTCAGGACTATTTGATAATTGTTCAAGTCTGGAACATGTCTCAGGCTTCGGAAAAAGCAGGCATAAGGGTTACTTTTCATGAGTTCCATGAGTTTCACCACTATGCTCTCAGTTAGTTTTGTTGAAAAAGCCAATCGATTTGCGATTTCATGTTCAGTATCATGAAAGTATAACTGCAAAAACATTCCCGATCCTCCATGGGGAATCAATTGATTTATAAAATGATACGTTTGGCCCTGAATTTTGAAAGTATATATTCCGTTTCTTCTTTGGCAAAGCGATTTATCATAGTTAACTCCAAAAGAGGTGAAAGCGAACATACTATTGTATGTTCTTACATAGGTTCTGAAACAAATTGCTTCTTCAGTTTCACCAGTAAATAGCTCTATTAATATGTCTGGCATTTTATTCTCTTCTAAGACTACTTCTCCATCAGAGCAACAAAAGTTTGCAGACTCAGAATAAAATTTTTTGGCTCCGCAGTACTTGCAATTCTGTTGCTCTGGTAATCTATCAGCTTCCAAGCTTATCGAAGATAATGCCTCAATTCCCGTCACCACCCTTTTATGTTGTTTGCGTACATTGTTTTGTTTCCTAATCGAAGCATTTTGGTCTTCCCCACAGCTTTTAACTACATGAATGGATCAAAAATGTCATTAATATGATTTTTAATATGTTGAAGTTTTACAACTTGTTTTATTATGTAGAAGGAATAAACCTGAATTCTGTTTACACCTTCGTCTTGACATATGTTTAGCTTCTCTTGAACGTTTAGGTTCAACTGAATATCCTATTTATGCAATGGTGATCAGTTTTTGTCAATGGGATCGCCACTGTTATATGATCAACAATGGTGATCAGTTTGTTAGCTAACCTGTTAGATCCTCCATTGCTTCAGAAAGCAAGCTATAGCAAGAGTTGCAGATGGGTGGTTGGTCTACAATATTGGCAAATAAGGTGATCACTTTTAGCTAGTAGCTAGGGAGAAATCTCGGTTGGTAATGTTTGTTTCAAGAGGAAAGAATAATTAAACTTAGCAGTAGGAAACAATAACTAAACCTGAAGATTGGGTCGCTTTAGAATGCTGACACTTTTTTATCCGTCGAGCTGTAGAAGTAGAACCTATACATTTTCCACAGGATGTTAACTAACATATTTTGTAGGTCTCTTTTAATATATCTTTGGATATTTGTGAATTAAAAATGTTTTTAATTCTATGTGGTTCACCTTTGTGATATGTTGAAAATTCTGAAACATGCTCCTTCTGCCTTCGATTACCTTCAACTTTGTCTCCAGGAACTAAATAGATTGTGAAAATGTTATGCCTATATGACATCACAATAGCCTAAAGGAAAAGGGATTACAAAAATAACCTGCCTCACTGTGGTGCTTATGACCACAGTTAGGTTCCTGAATGCGAAAAGCCTGCTGTAACAGTTGCTTATTACTGGTGTGCTCATCATCTGAGCATAGAGATACAGGCAAAGGTAGTTTAGTTTACAGCCATACTTGTTGGGAGTTATTATAGAGGTAGGTGGGCATCTAAATATTCACTATAATGTAGTATATACAGCGCGATACCTTTTCCTCTCAATACTAACGAGGAGGTAAAAGTAGTCTTTGTCTTTTCTTTTTTACTTTTATAGGTATCACGGCGTTTTTTCCGTTGGATTTCTTTCTGCTCCTCAGTTAAAGAGGCATATCTTTGTCTAGCCTTTTCGTTACGTCGAGCTTTTCGGTCGAACATTTTAGAAGGATCAATGTTTCGATTCATAGTGGGTTGCTATGGAAATGTTGGGTCAACTAACAAAAGTGGTTGGAACTTGAGGTTTACACAAACTTGAACAATTCGAATGAATCCTAAGACACAAGAATGAATCCTAAGACACAAGCTTATTTGTAGTATACTTCAGCACAGATTCAGCCTACAAATATTAACCACTTTTTGCTACCGAATGAACTGCAGCTCTTTTAAAATAAGGAACAACTACAATACTAATTGCTTATGCTTTCATGTATATACACATGTCATGAAATCTATGAGCGATGAAAGAGCAAAAGATTTTTTAACTGTACTACATAATACTCAAATCCAATGTAAACAAAAGAAGATTGCCAAACAAGCATAAATTGTAAACTAACGGAGATTTCCAAGCAGGCATGAATTCAATGATAAACACAGTCCACAAAATCATTTTTAAAAAAAACAAAACAGCTATTCCAGCAAGTTTGGAGAAAGGTCGAAAATGAACTAACCTTTTTTAAAAAGAAACCGATAAAACTTGATCTTGATGAGAAGAGTTTGAGCCTGCATGACAAAAAAAATAATTAACTTGGTATGAAAGGCCGGAATTAATAAACGGACGAAGGATGCAGATGAGAACAAACACATCAGGTCTAAGAAAGCATGGTAATTCTTTTTTTGAAAGCAAAAGCCAAAATCAAATGGGTAAAATTACTTGTATACGAATCTCACCTCAATTCCAAGGAAATTCCATATCGGCGACCAAACATATCACAGAGAAACAGCTATATGTAGCAACAGATTTAACACCAACCAATCATAGAAGGAAAGGAGAGAAACGGAAGAAGATGGAAGGCTATGCGTCTAGCAAATGCGGAAGGAGGAGGAAAGCCATAGGTGGAAAACGTGGGGGAGCTAATACTTCATCTGGTGGCTGTTTAATAATTAGAGCCATTAAGAGGAATAAAGTGGAAGAAGAAGCAAATAAGCGGAAATCAAACCTAATCAGCCAAGGAATTAAAGAAGCCCAACATAATAAGAGGAACAGAAACTGACATGGGTGGCAAACATGGAGAAATTAAGAGACCGTTTAACAGAGGGAGGTGAAACTGGTGGAAGTTGAATTAAAAACCTCTCATAATAGTCACCAATAATCAAAGGGGCTTCGGTGAAATTTGCAAAGGGGCAAATGAGAAAACGGTTTTGGGTGGCAGAGGAAGAGAAACAGGGGTCTGACCATTTAATGTTAGATTTGATTACTGAGGTCCCTTATTCAGTGCCTATTCAGTGCTGTGTAATTAAGCTTAGCACCGGCCACTTCAGGATTGGCATACGAAGGATTATACTGGTGCATTTTATTTAGGAATTAGTATTCTACATATGGGCTCATTTGGTAATATGAGCCCCTAAGCAATTAAGAAAGGGACCCATCAAAATAATAAGAGGAGAGCAGACTACAATGGGTGATAACGTTGCAAGCATCATGGATAAAATAGTCATATTAACACCAATCATTGCATTAACAACTTGTACAATATCAGCTCAACATCTCTACCTTGTCCAGTTGTCCACTCAATTGACAACGATATCCAAAAAGGGCGGTTGAAACTTAAAGCTTTCTTGCACAACGAAGATTTTCTTATATATGTATAGGATCAGAAATTTTTCAGATTTGAAAAGCAAACTTTGTAGCATCATTTGGATATCGAAAGGTTGTTGAAATAACACCAAATTTTGTACACTTAAACCTCTATATGTGGACTACCTCTGTATCAAATTTCATGCAAAAACTTACGTGGGAAGGCAGTTAACAAAACAACTGAAGTTCGTAAAATGTTTCAAAGCAAATCTGTCTTCTTGCTTTCCTTTCTTTTCAAAACATTTTGCACAATGAAATCAGTCCCAATTCAATCCATTTTTGAAACCAAGGTCCTAGAAACATCTATTATACATTTGGTAGGTGATTGACACCAAAATTTTCGAAACAACATGTCCCAAATCAAATTAGACCAGTCGGCTAGCAAGAAAGAAGGATTTTCCAGATTTCCAGCTTTGCCGCAGTTTGAAAATTGAACCATATCTCACTCAATACAACGTGAAATTGAGAATGGTCAGTGGCGTTGGAAACTAGATTCAAAAGGTTACATTTCATCAGAAGAAGTCGTTCTGAAAATCAGTTAATAGGTAGTTTGAATTCAAGCGACAAGACACAGCTTACCACTGTCCTTTGAACAGAATAGCAGAACAGAACAGGAAACTTTGGTGAACTACTACGGTTCACTCAGTTCGAACTAGATGATGAATTTTATACCGTTGGAAGCTAAAAATGTCTAGTTTCAAATGCCGGAAACAGCACTCGATTTTGATGTCTGTACAGAGAGATATATTCAATTGAAGAGACACTGTTCATCAGCCCAGAACACGTTTTCCAGTTTGCCTTTCATTTCGAAATTTCAACTTTTACTCAACCAAATTAAGTGATTTTTGGTGAAAACTTTCCACACATCCTATACAACATATCTACATCAGATTCAAGATCATTTGAGCATCAAAAATTTGAACCAAAGCTTCAAGAAAAACAGGGCAGATTTTCGGCTAAGCTTCCTATGCAATTCCTTTGGTTTTCCTTTTACTTTTTCAACAAATCTCATCTTGTTTATCACATAATTAACACAAACAACACTTATTATCATCATATCAGTCCTATATCATCAAGGTGGGATTTCATAGAGCCCACTCCAACCTTTTCAATCCAAATAACAACAACAATATAGAAGCTACAAGCTTCATAGTCAAAGCCGAAACCCATTAAAGCCAAGAAAATGGAAAGATTTGAAGTGGATGAAGGCTACCTCTTAGCTCTTGAAGAAACCAGAAATTTCACCACTAAAACTCCCAAGAAAACCGCCAAGATGAAGCTTTCCTCCAGGCCAAGGTTAATCTCCAAGTGATTTTGAGGTTGGATGCAAAGTTGGAAGTGTTTCGGAGCAAGAATGAGCAAAAATGGAGTGGAGAGCTTTCTTCCTTCTTCCCTTGAAGTTGCTGGCCGAAAATGAGGGAGTGAGGAGAGAGAGATGAGGGTTTGTTTGGGTGATGAAACTTGGAGAGAAAGAATGAAATAGTAGCTTTAGGTTGTGTGCAAAAAGTCAACTCTCATTAGTGGTCGCGTGAGGGTTTCGTACCGCCGTTTTCTCTCGGGTTTGTTTCACTTGTGCACTATACCTTTAATGTACTTCCTTTAACATTATAATTATTCACTCTTAGTAGTCTAGAATAAGTTTCTTAATCTCCACTTAGCCATTCCATCTTGATATACGTGAATTTTCAATTCGCGCGCGATAAAGCGAAATTTTTTGAACTCATTCACTACTAATGCCTCAATTAACTTTTTTTGGTCTATTATTATTCATTCTTAATTCTCCAAGACTAATGCACTCTCGGATCGAATTTACCTCAAAAAACGTGTATTCGTTATTCCTTACCGAACGAGCCTCCGAAAAATAAAATTTTCTACCAAAACGTTTTAAAAACGTAAGGAGACATTGTTTCGTGTAAATGGATTTAAAATGGTTGAAATAAATTATTCGAAAAAAACGGGTGAATAAATAATTAATTAAGCCATTAAAATAAGATTAAAATAAGTAAAAATTTAGGTCCTCACACAAACACTAGCGTAACAACCTTTATACATAATTAAACACCCTCTGCTTCATTTCTTTATCTTCCATTCATTGAAATGGAAAATTAAAACCCACACAAAATAGAGAATGATGTCTTCAAACTCACTTAAAGCTTCTAAACTCGTTTTCTGATACCTTGGTTAATTCTATTGGCATGCCTGTGAATTCAAACACCAGTGCAAATTTTGTACATATTCAAACACCAGCGCAACCTTTTGCTTCATTTCTTCATCTTCTATTCATTGAAATGGAAAATTCAAATATGCACAAATTAAAAAATGATGTCTTTGAACTGGTTTACAACTTCACAACTTGTTTAAAACTTCTAAATTCTGATACGTTATGAATTCAATTGGCATACTTGTGGTTGACGAGCCTTGTGAATTCAACTGGCATGCCTACGATAAATGAAAAAGATGATAAATTAGTTAGAGTAAAATTCTTACGAGTGTTAATAATTCCCCACCATGGTACTGAAGGCAATTGCTACTGACGGGTTCTTTGCCAAAGTTGCATGCAAACACTAGAGCCAATAAGAATTCAATAAGCAGTTAAGTCAATGACTGGGTGTTAGCTACAGCAGAATCAAAGATGGAAATGATAAGATGAAATGTAATTAACTAAGGAAAAGAGTCAAGAATATGCTAATAATCAGAGAACTTAGGGAACTTAGAATTAGTTCTAATGAATATTACTATAGGAGTGATAAGGCGAGTTCCTAGTGGTGGAGTTGAGGTCATCAAGAGATGACCTTACCTGCAAAATATAAAATAGCTGGGGCCTAGTCCTCCTGGTCTCACTCCGATGCTAAAGTCAAAAGTGGTTCGAGAGTTGTTTGTGTGGATAAAGTTGCTTACTTATTTTTGTGAATAATAAATGGGTATATATATACTAGAAAGGTCTATGTGTAAGATGACAAGATCTACAATTGTAAGATGTGACTGTCTCCTGGATCAGTGGAATGGACGAGGTGGTTTGTGCTCGAGTAAGACAAGATATCTACATAAGCTCCCAACCTCAGGTGGAATGAGCCCAGCTAATTCTCCATCTGAGGCTATGCTTTATAGTTTGGAAGAAACACATGTTGAGACCTTAGGTTATGAGGAGACGAAATGTCCATCAAGGGTGATTGATATGTCCTACCATGGGAATGTCAGTCGATCCATCATTCATTAATAGAGAGAGAGAAAGGGAGGCGGGCGTTTCAAAATTTGAAAAGTCTATCTTTTGCCTAGATTACAACATATATTTGGTTGAGGCAAGAGTATTGCTACGAGCCTACCCCTTTCCCTGAGATTATAGCATATATTGGGCCAAAACGAATCAGTTAGCGGCTTTTCCACCTGAAGGTCAAGTGGCAATCTACGCTGAGCAACTAGAAGCGGGCCTGAGAATACCAACCACTCAATTTGTTCATGACAACCTTTGGTATTGGGAAACTCGGATCATCCAACTCACTCTCAATGCCATTCAAATTCCTGTGGGGTTCGAGATATTGTACCGAGAATAAAGAGTGAATCCCATTATCAACCTTTTTTGAAAATTTTACACAATAAAGAACAGTAAAAATGAGAAGGGGTGGTTCTACTTTGGAATCCACTCCAAACATGTCCAGAAGGTGGTAATAGATGCCCCTACCTCAATTAAGAGGTGGAAGAATAACTTTATTTTTGTTCCTAATGATGATTTCTCGAACGAATTTTGGTGGAGACCTCATAACGCACCTGTCGACCCCTTTCCCGAACTCGTGGAAAAGCAAAATTTTCAAAAGTTCAAAGGTTTTAGTCTAAACATAAATGGCTGGTTTTACCCCGAGGCAGTTTTAGTAAAGGAGGGCATTAACCGAGCTCTTATCAACCCCAATAAATCTCCTTACCACTATTTTAGGTTTAAGAGGAATTGTAATTTTTTAAATATTTTAATCATCTCGATTACTGAGTAATGATTCATTTCTTTTATGCAGTTGTGAAAGTATCTGACCTGATCATTTAGGAAATGGGGAGCGTAGCCAAGAAATAAAAGCACTAGGCCATTGCTGAGCCATCGAGTTGGGAGGAAAAAGAGGAGTGGCTTGACCTCCCACAAGTATGCTCCCGTGGTCATTATTGAAGAGGGGACCTTGGCTAACCCCATAATTCCTAAGAGAGTAGCCACTTGATGGGTGACAATAGCCTCAGTTGGTCATGGGGGGAGGGGGGAAAAACTCTGCATCCTCATCTTCCTGTGATTGTGGGAATATTTTTATGGAATAGATATCCTATTTCCCCCTTGAAACTAAGTAGCCCCAAGATCACGTACCCCGGTGAGTACTTCTGCCCTCCATGGGAACTCACCATCAATGATCGATGTCAAGATCCTGATTCTGAACTTGATTTCTAATACCTTAGTGAATTCAATTAGCATGCCCATGAATTTAAATACCAATGCAAGTTTTGTACATATTCAAATACTATTGCAACCTCTTTGCATATTTAAACACCCTTTACTTCATTTCTTCATCTTCCATTCATTGAAATGAAAAATTCAAATTTGCACAAATTAAAGAATGATGTCCTTAAACTCGTTTAGAACTTCTCAATTTGTTTAAGACTTCTAAATTTTGATGCGTTGTGAATTCAATTGACATACTTGTGGTAGACGAGTCTTGTGAATTCAATTGACCTGCTCGTGATAGAAGAAAAAATGATAAATTTTGCTAAAGGAAAATTCTTACGAGTATTAATAATTCCTCCCGAGATGCGTAAAGGTAATTGCTGCTAATGGATTCTCTACTAAAATTGCATACAAACAATAAAGCCAATAAGAATTCGACAAGTGTTTAAATCACCGGCTGGGTGTTAGCTAGAGCAGAATCAAAGATAGAAATGTAATCAACTAAGGAAAAGAGAACAGAATATGCAACTAATTAGAGAATTTAGGAAATTTAAAATGAATTTTAATGATTATTACTAGGGTGGTGACGAGGTGAGTTCCTAGTGTTAGAATTGAGGTCACCAAGAAACGAGGTCACTTGCAAAATATAAAGTAGCCGGAACCTAGTCCCCTGGTCTCACTTCAATGCTGAAGTCAAAAGTAGTTTTGGAATTGTTTGTGTGGATAAAATTGCATACCTTTTTTGTGAGTAGTGAATGGGTATATATATTAGAAGGGTCTATGTGTAATATGATGAGATCTACAATTGTCAGACATTATGAGACAACCTAGGGCAGCCGTGTTAATTATAGATCTGAGCAATAGCGTGGCTCACAATCATATCAAGCTATCAGTCACCAGTCGCATCATTAATCGAGATGTCCGTTGTTCCGAACAGAAGAAATTCTCGTGGTGAACTCTCATCTAAAAATAACTGGGACAAGTTGTCTCTTGAATCAGTGAAAGGGACGAGGTGGTTCGAATTCCCATAAGCCGAGATATCTACATAAGCCCCCAACTTTGGTTGGAGTGAGCCTAGTTGATTCTCCATCTGGGGCTATGTTCTATAGTCAAGAAGGGAAACGTGTTGAGACCTTAGATTATGAGAAGACGAAATGTCAATCTAGGATGATTGACGTATCTTGCCAGGGAAGTGTCAGTCGATCCGTTATTCATTAATAAAAGAGAGAGAGGGAGACGGGCATTTCAAAATTCAAAATGTTTGTCTTTCGTCGAGATTATAACATATATTAGGTTGAGGCGAGATCATTGCTACGAGTCTACCCTATTCATTGAGGTTGTGACATATATTGGGTTGAGACGAATCAATCAGCGGTATTCTGCTTGAATGTTAAGTGGCAATCTATGCTAAACAACTAGAAGCGGGCCTGAAAATGCTAATCATTCAATTTCTTCTGGATAACTTTTGGTATTGGGGAACTTGGATCATCCAGCTTACTCCCAATGCCATCCAAATTCTTATGGGGTTCGAGATGTTGTACCAAGAACAAAGAGTGAATCCTATTGTCAAACTATTTCAAAGATTTTACATGATAAAGAATAGTGAAAATAAGAAAGGATAGTTCTACTTTGGAACCTACTCCAAACATGTCCAGAAGTTGGTAAAAGATGCCTCCACCTCAATTAAGAGGTGGAAGAATAATTCTTTTTTTAATTCCCACTGATGATTTCTCAAACAAATTTCGGTGGAGATCTCATAATGCACCTATTAACCCCTCTTCTGAACTTGTTGAAGAGCAAAACTTTTAGAAGTTCAAAGGGTTGAGCCTCAAGATAAATGGCTGGTTCTACCCCGAGGCGGTCTTGGTAGGGGAAAGCAATAGCCGAACTCTTGTTAGCTCCAATAAACCTTCTTTCTACTCTTCTAGGTTCAAGAAAACTTGTAATTTTCATTTCATTGAGTAATGTTTTGATCATCTTGATTATTGAGTAATGATTCATTTCTTCTATGCAGTGGTGAAAGTATCTGACCTGATCATTTTGGGAACGGGGAGCATAGCCAAGAGGTAAAAGTATAAGGCCCTTGCCGTGCCTTCAGCAGTTAGGAGGAAAAAGAAGAGCAGCTCGACCTCCTACCAATCTATTCTTGTAGTCATTCTTGAAGAGGGGATCTCGGCCAACCCCATAATTCCTGAGAGGATGGCCACCTGAGGGTGAAAATAGCTATGGCTCGTCATGCAAGTGGAAAAAATCTCCACCCTTATCTTCCTATGATCATGGGAGCATCTTTATAAAATAAATATCTTGCTCCCCCCTTAAAACCAAATTGCTCCGAGATCAGGTACCCTGGTGAGCACTTCTGCCTTGCATAGGAACTCACCATCAATGATCAATGTCAAGATCCGAATTCAAAACTTGTTTGCTGATACCTTGGTGAATTCAATTGGCATGCCTGCGAATTCAAAAACCAACGGAGGTTGTGTACATATTCAAACACCCTTTGCTTCTTCATCTTCAATTCATTGAAGTGAAAAATTCAAATCTGTACAAATTAAAGATCTTTTTGAACTCATTTAGAGCTTCTCAACTTATCTTAGACTTCTGAATTCTGATGCGTTGTGAATTCAATTGGCATACCCGTGGTAAATAAGTCTTGTAAATTCAACTGGCATGCCTATAATAAATGAAAAAGATGATAAATTGGCTGGAGAAAAATTCTTATGAGTATTAATAATTTTTCACTGAGTGCGTAAAGGTAATTACTACTGACAGGGTTCTTTGCTAAAGTTGCATACAAACATTAGAGCCAATAAGAATTCGATAAGCATTTAAGTCACCGACTGGGTGTTAGCTATAGAAAATCAGATATGCAAATGGGAAGATGAAATGTAATCAACTAAAGAAAAGAGCTAAGAATATACATTTAATCAGAGAACTTAGGAAACTTAGAATCAGTTCTAATGATTATTACCAGAAAAGTGACGAGACGAGTTTTTCGTCTCGTCACTTTTCTGGTAATAATCATTAGAACGGAGTGGTAGAACCGAGGTCACCAAGAGACGAACTCATGATAAGAGTATATTTTATGTGTTTTTAGTTGTTTTATTGGTTAGTTTTGATGTGTTTTATTTAGTTTTATAACTAATTAACTAGGGTTTTAGTCAAAATATACATTTTGTGGTTTAAGTGGCAAAGATTGCATTTCTATGGATTTTAATGGTGAAAATTGATAAGAATATATTTTACATATTTTTAGTGTGATTTATTAATTAGTTTTGGTGTGTTTTATTTAATTTTATAGCTAATAAACTAAGTTTCTAATGAAAATATGCATTTTATGGTTTAAGTGGTAAAAATTACATTTTTTATAGATTTTTACGGTAAAAACTTCATATTTCGTAGGTTTAATGATTCAATCATCAAATTGACTGCATTGAGAAGATATTTGGATGATTGATGATGGATTAAAGTGATAAAAATAGAATATGAAGTGTGAAAGAATAAATGCAATTAAGGTCAAAAGAATGCAACAAAAAGTCAGCATTGGCAGCTGTTGGTATTTTGGCTATATCTTGAGTTACAAACATTGGATTGGGATGATTCTTAAACCAATTTGAAGCTAAGAGATGTATCTAAATTTGGTATGAAGACATCAGAGTCCAATTTAGCCGTTTTCTCAGTCAAAAGGTCGAAATACCAAAGTTCAACACTGCTGTCCAAAGTTGAAAATAGAGCTCTGACCAAGCTTTGGTATTTTGGTCATATCGCAGTCTACAAAGCTCCGATTTGGGTGATTCTTGAAACATTTGACAGCTATTTCAATGGACTACAACTTCTATGTTTTGCACAAGAGCCAATTCAGCCGCCATCATAGAGAAAATAGCAGTTGAAGTAACCAGATTCTGGTCAGAAATAGCTGCTCTCCACTGGTACAACCTGTTTTCTCCTTCAATAATTCACAGCTATGGACGAACGTATGACAACCAATTAGCAGCTGTAAAAGGGATATTTCAAGCCTCTTTTCTTGACTGTATTCATCTATATATAGCCATGGACTTGCAAGATTCAAAATAACTTTGCAAGGCTAGGAAAACTCACCAAAAATAGTGTTCACTAGTTTTTCTTAATTCATTAGTATAATATAGGTAGAGTAGTTTATTCTTCTTGTATTTGTAGTTAGATTTGGAGGAAGATTGGAGGAGCAAAGATGGAGAGTTTGAAACTCATGTGACAAGGGTGACTTCTCTCCTATCACTTTCTCTTTTGTATTTGAATTCATGTTTAACTATAATACAAGTTTGGTGTTTGTTTTTACCATGTTTAGTTAAAGTTTATGCCTAGAGTATGGATGAACTTTCTACATCTTGTTTATGATCTTTACTTGGTTATTTGATGATATTATTTTGAGCAAGTTATTTATCATTTTTGTTTTTCTAATCATGATTAACCGGCCATTAATTGTAATTATCTAAAGGTGTTAAGTTTGCAATGAGAATTGGAATTTAACACTAGTTCAAGGAAGTGATAAACCTAGGGAACACACTCACGAGAGTAGAGGTGCACCTATGTGGCTTAAGTAACTTGTTCATGTAATTTCATGGAAGAAATGAGCTTGTATTTAATTCATAACCACGAGAGTAGGTATGACTTATTTATAAGTATAGCTGATTCACTACGAGAGTAGGTTTCACATATATAAGGAAATTACGCCATAATTAGTCAAGATAATAACATTCACTTAACCGGTATTCTCATTTGCAAGAGTAGTAAGAAATTTCATATCTCTAGGTGCTTTCTAGTGTTATTTTCATAAATTTTATATTTGTGGTAATCTAAATAATAAAGGAGTTTGAAAACATCGGTAATTGCAATCTTCTCTATGGGATCGACCCTTAATACCCTATACTCGCTCACGATTCGTATACTTGCGATAAATTGCGTGTGGGGTATTTAGGAGTTTATAAATGTAAAACTTGATTGGGATGAGTTTAATATTATATGTATACACCGCGCACGTAAAAAATTTCATATTTTTGTAGGTTTAGTGATTCAATCATCAATTGGCACGAATTGAGAAGAGAATTGGATGAGTATTGAAGATTTGAAGTGGTTTAAAGAAGCCATGAAGTGCAAAACATTTAATTGAAGAAATGCAAGTGCAGATAGTTTTGACACATTATCCTATTTCGGCTATAACTTGAGTTGCAAGCATCAGATTGAGGTGATTCTTATACATTTTGAAGTTAAGATATAGATCTACATTTGGTATGAAGACATCAAAATCCAGTTTAGTCGTCTTCCTTGTCAAAAAGTCGAAATATAAAAGTACAGAGTTCTGACCAGGTGATGCTATTTTGGTCATATCTCGATCCACAGGACTCTAAATTAGATGATTTTTAAAGCATTGGAAAGCTAACTCAAGAATTACAACTTTCATGTTTTGAACAAGAGCTATTCGACCTTTATCATTAAGAAAATGGTAGTTGAAATGAGATCAAATTCACAAAAGTGAATATGCGACTTGGCAATACGTGGGTTGTAGTCGCATATTTTCTAGTTGCGTATTGTAGTCTAATTTCTGCAAATTGCTTAGCCACTTACTCTGCTTTCACACTACTTTCCAGTTAAACTCTAGACAAGAATTTCGACTGCATATGTTCAAGGAACCTTTTGGAAGAAAACAAGGGACTTTATGTCTTGTCCAAAAACCAGCTTTTGACTCTCTTAACACTTGAGATGTTAGAATCATTAATAATAGAGAGTAGAGCATATTAGAAGAGAGTATCATCAGATTTTAGTATTAGAACTTAGAGGTTAGTCTTATTTTGTTCTCTATAACTAGAGATTTTGTGAGAACAATTGGAGACTTCATTATACAACCCATTTTGTTGAAGAAATAGAAGATCATTGGGATCTTCTTCACTAATCTTAACTAAGCTTTCTTTATCTATCTTTTACTCGTGATTCAATATGTGTTCTTGCGATGAATCTATGCTCTTTCTTGTTACATATTATATGAGTAGCTAAATTTTTAGATCTAGGGAATAGATGAAACTTATGGTTATTCGATATGAAATGAATATATTTTACACTTATTACACCTTGTATTAACTTGTTTATTTGTGCATGCCTATCACTTGTTATTGTTTGATCACCAATAACAAGTTTTTAGTTGTTATTATTCAATGAAAGTTGGTAATAATGATGGAACAATATAAATAAATCTTGAGTAGTAGACTCATGAGAATAGAGGTACACTTAAGTGGATTAAACTTGCATTTCATGAAGGAAACAAGAGTAGATCTAGTTATTTACTATTAGAATAGGGAAAACTAGTCTATTTTAGGTCAATTTATCATGAAAATGAGATTAGGTAAGATTGGAAATGAATCCCTAGTTAAATAATAGTTGTAACAAGAGGTAAATCTATATATTTGTGTCTTTTATATCATAAGTAGAATCTATATCCTTAGACTCGAGTATTTAGTGAATTTTCTCCATTATTGCCTTGCAAATATCTAGTTAAGATTAGTTAGGTAGTAGTAATTACATATTCTCTTGCTTAAATCTATCATTAGTCTAAATAATAGAGTAAGTAAGGATCTAGTGCTTGCAAAGTTGCTCCCTGTGGTATCGACCCAATATAAACCCTAACTACTATCTTGACCTGTATGCTTGCAGTAAAACGGGTGTAATTCAGAATTAAACTTGTACTTATATAAAAAATTCATCAAGTTTTTGGCGCTATTGCCGGGAAGCGGCAATATTAAGGCCAACCAAGTTTTATTAATTTAGACATTCTCTATATTAGTTAGTTAAACTTTGTTTCTAGTTAAGTTAGAATTTTTTGTAGTTTTGTGAAATACTTCTACATAATTTCTTTATTTTTGTTTGTAGTGTATGCATCGGACTTTACGAGTAGTAGCACCTTTTGATTCGAAAATTGAAAGGACACTAAGTCAACAAATAAGGCATACACAGCAACAAGAAGGAGAAGAGGTTCGACAACAAATAGAGGGAATTGCAATAAAGTTACCTTTTGAAGAGGAAATGGCAAAAAATGAAGCAAATAGGTGAGTTCTTAGGAATTTTGCTCTATCGGGAACCCAAGGATCTCAAACAACTATAGCACAGTCGACGGTAAACGCTAATAATTTTGAAATTAAACTATCATTAATCCAAATGGTGCAACAATCTCAATTTAGAGGTAATGCCGTAGAGGATCCAAATGATACTTAGTCACATTTTTGGAGATATGTGATACAATCAAAATGAATGGAGTTAGTGAAGATGCTATAAGGTTAAGATTGTTCCATTTTCATTAAGAGACAATGCTAAAATTTGGCTACATTTTCATGCCCCTAACACTTTCACTACTTGGGATGATTTTTTTAGGTCGTTTTTGAATAAATATTTTTCACCTGGTAAAACGGCTAAATTTATAATGGATATTATTAGTTTTAGTCAATTTGATGGTGAGTCATTATATGAAACATGGGAAAGGTTTCAAGATTTGCTTCGGAATTGTCCACACCATGGACTTCTCGATTGGCTAATTCTACAAATTTTTTATAATAGTTTATCCTTTTCTACTAAAACTACTATCGATGCAACCACAAGTGAAGATTTGATGGCAAAGTCACCTCAAGAAACTCAAAGTTTGATAGCGAAAATGGCGGCAAACAACTATGAATGGCCTAATTAAAGAGGTAATCCAAGATGGCAAGCAGGTATGATTGAAATTGACACCATCAATATGCTTAGTGTTCAAATGAGCAATATGATGAAAGTGTTGAATAGACAAGCCAGAGGTGGTACAAGTTCTTCTTCCAATATGCATGTAAATTGTTTCATATATGGAGGAGAACATGATACTAATGAATGTGTTGATTTTAAGCAGGCTCAATATGTTAATAACTGCAATAGGAATGTTCAAAACAACCCATACTTGAATACCTACAATTCAGGGTGGAGAAATCATCCAAATTTTGGGTAAAAAAATCAAAGTAACCCACAAAGGCCGACTAATCTGTCGGGATTCCAACCAAGGCAACAACAGATGAGTACCAAATCGGATTGGGAGATTGCGGTGAAAAAATTGGCAAAAGGGCACGTCGGAGAGATTCGAACAGCTAGAGGGGCGGTTGGACCAATTGACCAGAATATATAGAAACGTAGAGGTCTAGATTGGTAAAATCGCCAACTTTATTAATAATCGAAATCAAGGGGAGTTGCTTAGTAAAACGGAGGTGAATCCGAAAAAACACGTCAAGACCATTACTCTTTGTAGTGGTAAATAACTAGAAGATCCTCCGGTGGTAGAAAATAAAGGGAACAAGGGAAGTGAGAGACTAGGAGATAAGCAAATAGAGCAAGAGGAAAGTGTGGGGGAAGGTGGTAAAGAAAAATCGGAAGAAGAACAACCTACATCCTCCACTCCCGTTCTGATACCTCTAGCGGTTCCATTTCCTAGACGACTCAAGCCAAATAAACTTGACAAAAATTTTGATAAGTTTGTCAAAATTTTTGAATAATTGCATATTAATATTCCTTTCGTTGATGCTATTTTATAGATTCCTTCATATGCCAAGTTCCTCAAGGAGATTATGACATGAAAGAAGAGATTAGAGGATCATGAAATGATAGCATTAACTGAAAAGTGCAGCGCCATCATACAAAACAAACTGCCACAAAAATTGAAGGATCTAGGGAGTTTTTCTATACCTTACACTATCGGTAATATCGAATTTTCGAAAGCATTATGTGACCTTGGTACAAGTGTATCCTTAATTCCTCTAACGGTGACTAGACAATTAGCTTTGCATGAATTAAAACGTACTAATATTACTTTGCAATTAGTCGATTAGTCAATTAGTCTATAGATATCCATTGGGAGTTTCGAAAAATGTGTTGATTAAAATTAAAAAAATTCATCATTCCAGTGAATTTTGTGGTATTAGATATGGAGGAAGATATGTCTATGCCAATTATTCTAAGTAGACAATTTTTTGGCAACTGTGGGTACTATTATTGATATTAAAAATGGCAAAGTCAAATTTCAAATAGGAGAAGAAGAGGTAGTATTTAACTTGAATGAAATGAAAAAGTACCCTTCTTTTACCGATCATGCTTGTTCAATTAGCACTCTTGAATTGCTAACCCAAGAGTTGAATCGAGTCAATCTTGATTTCAATCCTCTTGAATTTTGTTCAACAAGTACAAGGATGCAAGAGAAATACGATGAAGAAATTGAAGCATTGACCTAATATTTAGATGCACAACCTCCTTATAAGAAAGGGCATTTGTACGAGAGCCTTGGACAAGGGAAGGGACTTCCACCACCTTCGGAGATAGAAGCTCCAAGGTTTGAACTCAAGCCACTTCTTAGCCATTTGAAATATGAGTTTCTTGGTAAAAATGAGACTCTACCCGTGATTGTCAGTGCTTACTTGGAAGATGAGAAATTTAATAAGTTGCTAAAGGTTTTAAGGAAGCACATGAAGGCTATCAGATAGACCATCTCCAGCATTCAAGGAATTAGCCCGTCCATATGCATGCATCACATTCTTTTGGAGGACAATTGCAAATCGGTGGTCGAATTGCAAAAAAGGCTAAATCCGAATATGAAAGAGGTGGTAAGATTAGAAATTATCAAGTGGTTAGAAGCAGATATAATCTTTCTTATCTCGGATAGTGTATAGATTAGTCCAATTCATGTTGTCCCAAAGAAAGGTGGAACTACCATAGTTAAGGGGAAAAAATGATGAACTCATTCCCTCTAGACTTTTGGTAGGGTGGAGAGTATGTATAGACTATAGAAAGTTAAATGCAGTCACTAAAAAAGATCACTTTTCACTACCTTTTCTTGATCAATTATTGGAACGTATTGCTGGTTATGAATTTTATTATTTCCTTAATGAATTTTCAGGTTATAACCAAATAGCAATAGCTCCCGAAGATCAAGAAAAGACCATTTTTAGTTACCCATATGGCAGATTTGCTTTTAGGAGGATGACATTTGGCCTTTGCAATACCCCTGCCACATTCCAACGATGCATGATGGCAATTTTTTCTGATTATATTAAGAAAATTATAGAGATTTTTATAGATGATTTTTCAGTATACGGTTCATCATTTGACAATTGTCTTTATAATTTGGATTTGATCTTGCAGAGATGTGAAAGGACAAACCTCGTATTGAATTGGGAGAAGTGCCATTTTATGGTCCAAAAAGGAATCGTTTTAGGGCACAAGATTTTCACAAGGGGAATTGAGATAGACAAAACTAAAATAGAAGTAATCGAGTGAATGCCATCTCCAAGCAATGTCAAGGGGATTAGAAACTTTCTTGGACATGCGGGCTTTTATAGACGTTTCATTAAAGATTTTTCTAAGATAGCTAAGCCATTATATGATTTACTGTGCAAAGATACCCTATTTCATTTTGATGATAAATGTTTAATGGCTTTTGATAGGTTGAAAAAGGAGTTGACCTGAACACCGATTATAACATCACTGGATTGGTCGCTACCATTTGAGTTGATGTGTGATGCAAGTGACTATGCAATCGAAGCTGTGTTAGGTCAATGGAAGGAAGGAATGTTGCATGTGATTTATTACGCAAGTAAAGTGCTCAATGAAGCACAAATTAACTATGCGACCATGGAGAAAGGGCTCTTGACGGTGATATTTGCCTTAGATAAATTTAGATCCTATTTAATAGGATCTAAAGTTATCATTTATACGGACCATTCAACTCTTAAATATTTGCTCCATAAAAAAGATGTAAAATCGCGTCTAATTCGTTGGATTCTCTTATTGTAGGAATTTGATGTAGAGATTAAAGACAAAAAGGGATCGGAGAACCTTGTGGCAAATCATTTATCGTGATTAGAGTATATCCCGATCAATGATCAAGTTCTAATTAAGGAGAATTTTTCGGACGAGTTTGTTCTTACATTAACCAAGTCTTCATGATTCTTTGTTGCTTAAGTATGATTGTAGGCACAAGATATCACTTCCATACCATCCACAAGCGAATGGACAAGCGGAATTGGCAAATCAAGAGATCAAACTCATATTGGAGAAAACGGTGAATAACTCGAGATAAGTTTGGCAAGAAGACTCGACGATGCATTGTGAGCGTATCAAACGGCATTTAAAACATATTTGGGGATGTTGCTGTATCGATTAGTATATGGAAAAGTTTGTCATTTGCCGGTAGAAATTGAACATAAGGCATATTGGGCTATCAAATCAATTAATATGGATTTTCGTCTTGCAGGTGGAAGGAGACTACTTGAATTGAGTGAACTCGAGGAACACCGTCTAAATGCTTATGAGAATGCCAAGATCTATAAAAATAAAGTGAAATATTGACATGATATGCATCTTATACCCAAACAATTTAAGGTGGGGTAAAAGGTTCTCTTATACAATTCGCGCCTTAAGTTATTTCTTGAAAAACTTAAATCAAGGTGGTCGGGATCATTCAAAATTATTTAAGTATTTCCTTAGGGGGTCGTTGAAGTGGTTAATGCAACAAACGAATGATTCAAGATCAATGGACAACGGTTAAAATTCTACTTGGTGGGGGAAATCATTCCCAAAGGACTCTTCCTTTGGGTGACTCTTCTTCAACTCAAAGATTCAAATCTTTTAAGTCGAGCCAACGACCATAAACAAAAGTGCTAGTTGGGAGGCAACCCAATGTTTAAGTTATATATGTTAATTTGATATGATTTTATGTTTAATACATGTATTTAAATTAGTTTGTTATTTTTGTGTTATAGGATCAGCAAACGGAAGCAGAGATGACCATTTGAGGTGAAAAGGGTGAAATTCGATCAAGAAACTTAACCCCTCAATTTGCGTTAAAGATGTATTTGATCTATTAAAAGGGGGTAAAATGCATGTTTTGATCATTTTATATGTGCATGTTAGGATGCATTTTGAGTAATTGGGATATCATGTGTAATTTTCAAAAGTTAACATTTCTGCAAAATTTGGTAGAAGAAAACACGGATTGTAGCAATACGCGACTTTAAGTCGCATATTACCCTAATCGCATTTTCATTTCTGCAAAGTTAATGCAGAAAACGCGACTTGAATACGCGACATGTAGTCACGTATACATGAAGGCGCGTTTTCAATTCTGCATGGACAAAACAGAATATGCGACTTCAATGACTTGATATCGCGTATTCTTGAAGTCGCGTTTTTAGTTCTACAAGAAATATGAAGAAAATGTGACTTAGCAAAATGTGACTTGAAGGCGCGTTTTGTAAAGTCACATATTATCTTGTTGGTAAAAAGCCTTAAAACGTGATTTTCTTTTTCAGTTTTCTTCTTCACCTTCTTCTTCCAACCGCGTTTTCTTTCTTTCACTCACACACAATTCACAAAATTCTATTTTTGCTCCATATCTTTGCTAAAAATTATCAACCCAATACCTTTTGAGCATCATATAGCCTTTCTGACCGATTAAAATCCAACAAAAACACCTCAATAATCGGTTTTAAGGAGATTCGAGACTAGGGTTTCTCAACTCTTATCCAAGCAATTGGGGTCAATTGGAGAGTCTTTCATAGGGATTTTTGTATCATTAACATCATCCATCTACGTGATTGAGATAAGTTTCTTTATCAAATCTTGGTATTTTAGAAGTTGATATTTTTTAATTTCCTGAGTTTTTTGACATCTTTTAATTTCCAATTTTTGATGATATATATTGATATTTGTGGCTTCCATTATGTTTAATAAGGTTGTTTAAGTATGTTTACATGTTCAAATATAGCAAATTGATGGATTATTAGTTTTTTAAAATTTAAATTTGCTATATTTGGCTAAAATTGAAAAATTAGCTTGAAATGTTATTGAGCCATTTGTGATAGATGATTATGATTAAAAATGGTTAGTTGTAATGTTTTAGCATGTGTATTGTGTATAGTGAGTAATTTTGATGAATTTTGTGAGTTATTGGGATAACTTTTGTTTAACCCTGTTTATAGTTAAATGTGCAATATTGTTGCTAAATATCAATTGCTATAATCATGATTAGGGCTAATATCACTAATTGGGATATATTTGTAGCCTATTTTGACACATTGGTGATTTTAGCAATTTTTGACGTTTTTAATATGTCATTTCTCGTATGTCATAATAGCGGTCATTGGAATATGTTTATTTAATTTTTTATGACATGGAGATATGTCTTTATGGTTATTTGAGTCAATTGGGATTCTTTATTGTCAAAAATATGTAATGCGTCTTAGTACATGTGGATAATTGAAACTCTTTTCTTAGGTACTATGGCAAGAGGAAAGCAAGTTGTCTATTCATCCTCTAGTAGCGATGAAATGGAGGTGAGTGAGGATATTGAAGAAAGTTAAGAAGAGAGGTCACCTTCATCTCAACCGGTGCGGAGACAACAAGGGGAGGGTACTTCTCGTAGTGCTAAAACTACCGTTTTTGATAGTGCCGAGTTCATTAGTTTTTGAAATCAAGAGTGACATGAGGCGCATGCTAATTTGGAGTTCCTCTGAGACATGCATGTGAGTGCAGAAATTGAAATGGTTTATCACATCTCGGAGGCGTTTAATCAACTTGATTGGGCGCCGATTCTCAAATTACCAACTCACTTCTACCCTGACTCGGTGTGAGAGTTCTTCGCCAACATTGATTATAAAGAGTATCACAGTGGTGAGATGGTGGAATCATGGGTGCAAGGGAGACGTATTGTTTTGTCGCGAGAGCGCTTAGCTGCCATTTTGGGATGTAACAACTAAGGCCGGGCGGTTGACTTGAAGAAGGGGTCTGTTGCACCTAATAGGCGGTGGGATCCTTTCCACGCCATGAATAGGTTTAGTTTGGAGTACCAACCTTTTAGGTTTTCAAGGAAGGAGATTATGTTGGCGAGTGTCTTTGAACTTCGCCATCATCTCATTATCTATATGATGGCGCACAATGTCATACCCAAAAAAATGGGTCATACAGAGGTCCGTAAAAGTGATATCTATTTTCTTGATTATATGTTTCATAATCGGGAGTCCTCCTACGCTCGAATTCCATTGCCGATGTAACGACCCACCTTCTCCTAAGGCGCACCCTAGAAGTTAGCGAACTGCCTGCCTGGCTCTCGCCAGGGCTCACTTACTTACATTAATTCCAAAGATAACATTTAGATAACCACAACTAACCATTCAAATCTTATACAATACTTCACTCAATACAAAAGTTCCAACCTTAAAAAAAATATTAAAAGATTCACAAACACAAGATCTCCAAGTTAACTTCCTAAAACCCTCGAGTGATCCTCAACCACCAGCTCCAGTAAGGAAAACAAAGCTAAAAAGTTGAGCTAAAACTCAGTGACGTTTGCCGAGCAAGTAACAGTTAATAAACACTTAAATCATTACAATTAAACAAACGGTACACATTTCACTATACAATCACTTTTAAAAGGATACGGTGCTCGCATTAGAGCCACTTCAATGTCATTGAGCATTCATTCCAGTGTCAAGAGACACTCATTTCATTGTCATTGAACATTCATTTCAATATCATTGCATTCACTCCGCCGATTCACCCCCTTATGTCCTTCGAAACAATAAACAATCCCCTACATTCAACAATCAATTCAGTAATCTCCAAACTTCCAGGTAGTACTCGAGTATACCAAAACATTTATCCAAAGCTACCGTCCTATCCGACCAAACCCCTTGCTGGCTCGAATAGTCCGTTGAACAGAGGGTTTTATGGCCCAGTTCAGCCAAAGGCTTACATTCATGCACATTTACAGTATCATTCAATCAATAATCAACCTTCGAGCTCAACTAAGCCAAGTGCGATAAAGTACACTCCCGACTTAGAAGGCGAGGGAACATTGATATACACACCACAAAAAATCACTAGCAATATTCAAAACAAGCACATTTTCACATAAATTCATTTAAAGAAACATAACCAATAAGGAATATACATTCGACAACACTCACCAATTATCCAAAGGAACTACTCTCGAGTCGGTTATCTGGTTTACAGCTACTTCCTCTTTTCCTTTAGAACACCGTAACTGTGGACTGTTCCAACTCCTAGCTTCAGTTTCCTCAAACTGCCTTTGCTTGCCCTCTTCTTCTCAGTGATGACTGACCAGGAATGAAACTAACAAAGTTTCCTCCTCCTCCTATCACTGGCCTAGCTCTCGGTGTTTGTGTTTAGAAGGAAGAATGGTTAGCTCTCTGTTTTTCTCGGTTGCTACTGTCCAAGGAGAAAATGCAAAACTCTCTCACGAGTTGCAACCTTTCTATCTCACACTCTCTCGGTCGATAATAACTAGGTAACTGATCACCCAGCTTCATCAGTTGGTGGTGTCCTAATCCCCAAGCTCTCCCATACCATTCCACTTCTAATATCAGATAACTCTCAAAGCTGCATGGTAATTCCCTCACAATTCCAGTTTAGTTTAGTCTTTTACCAATATTTCATCTATTTTATTAAACTAAAATTTTGTTTCCTTAATTCACTCGTTAACTCCTAATCTTATTTGTATCTCCTTAATCTCATAAATTCTCACACATTTGATTTTTTTTAGGAAATTAACTAGACATGTAGCTCATTTCACTATAATATGTTCAATTCATACAAATTACGGTATATACACCATGTTTTTATTTGGTTCGTATAGTTCGTTTTAGAAATATTAAATTTTAGATATTTAATTAATCTATTAATTGGTATACAATAGTTCTAATGGCGAAAATGGAGATAATACATACGTGGCTTACACAAGAATTTTCTCTGGTTTTCACATACTTCCCCCTTCAAAAAAATTTCGTCCTCGAAATTCGTACCTTTCATTGTAAAGAGTTCTGGGTATTCCTTTCGCATTTTATTTTATAGTTCTCATAGTTTTCATACACCACTTTGGTTACCAAACTGTGATCACTAGTGGGGTTTTAATTCCTAATTCACAAGGCAGTTTGTTAAACTTCATATCAATTCTATTTATAAAATCAACAATTACAATCGAATGCATCGCACTAGAGTCAATCAAAATCTTAGTTAGGCAGTTGAAGACGGGGATGATACCTTCTACCACCTCAATTGTCTCTGGCACTTGCTGCTGATCTAAAGCATATACTTTAGCTGGCATTCTTTGTCAATTTCCTTTATCATTAATTTGTCGAGGTGCAGGTGGTAGGGTGTTAATACCTCGTGGTATCCTAGTTGGGCAACTACCAATTAGGTGTTCTGAACTTCCACAAAATAAGCATTTTCGTCCCTTCACCTAACAATCATTTTCAGTATGATTCCCTTTCCCACAATAATTACATGTTGAACGAGGGGTCGTCGCTTGTCCTTCTCGAGATGAACCCCTATATTGCTCCTTTCCCAGCTGAGCTCCTCCCGCCGAGATTCTTTCAAACTTCTTTTGGGATAGGGGTGCACTGTTGCTAGGTATGCCCCTCTTCCTAGCCTGAAAAGTTTTCATTTGAGATTTAGCATTTTCTATCCTCTGAGCTCTCTCAAGAGCCTCCCCAAATGTGCTTATTGGTGCGGCAGCTAAAGCTTCCTGTATTTCCAAATTCAACCCCTGTATAAATCGCCTTTTCGCTTCTGCTCGATGATAACTAACTCAGGAGCAAATTTTGATAATTTGGTAAACTGAGTTTCGTACTCAGCTACACTCATCGTCCATTGTCGAAACCTTATAAATTCATCCTCTCTCTTTTCCTGGATTATCGGAGGAATATATTTTTGGTAAAATTCCCTGGTAAAATTTACCCAAGTCCAAGGGACTCTCTTCCTCTCCCACTTGGCTCGAATAACATTCCACCAGGACCGAGCCGCCCCCTCAATTTGGAATACTGCAAAATTTACCTGTCTTACCTTCAAGTATTTCAAAGTATCAAATATGTTAACCATATTTTTCAATCAATTTTCAGCAATCTCCGAGTCAAAACCACCAGAGAATTTAGGTGGGTAAAATTTTAAGAACCTCTCTAAGGCTTTATATTCTCCTTCCTCCCGACCCCTCAGTTGATTTTCATTTCCAACCCTTTGTCCCTGTTGAGGTACTATTCGTTCTAATAAATCGGTCATCCAGTTTAATGCAGTAGCTACTGGGTCACCTACATTAGTTCCTTGTTCCTGATTCTGTTCAACCACAGGTTCCCGTTCTCCCACTTGCTCCTGAGGTTGTCTAGGTTTACGACCACGTCATCGCGGCCCAGCTTCCATGTTTCACTACCAATTTATATATTAAATGGTAAATATCACTCCCATATACTCAAGTTAGTAATTATTTAGTCCCAAGGACCGCTAAACATTACAGCTTAATAATAAAATAAACACATAATCATCAATTACATTTACACAATATAAGTTACATTGCACACTAACTTTATACAACTTTGAAAGCCAAGCAATTTACAAATACAATCCGATATTCTCCATACATCTCAAACTTTAATTTTTTTTTTCTATAAACACACACAAAGAAGGAAGCAATTCAATAACACATAAATTATCATAACCACACAGCTACTAGCTCAACCATTAGTTTAGATTCAACTTAACTTTCATTAATCTAATTTTGGACAGTCCCACTAGACCCAATTTCTTTGTCTGGTTCTACTTCCATAGGTTCCTTTTTCATATTAGTTTCCAACTGTAGAATCCTGTCATGTCACATCCTTGTGAATTTCCTCATTTCTTTCATTTTAATATGAGCTCTATCATTTGTTAATACTAGCCTCTGTCTTTTACTCATTTGAACTAGTACCACTCCATTTGAACTAGTATCACTCGATCCAGATAGAAGTAAGTTCTTGAACAGTCACAATGAATAGTCATTCGATGCCCTCAAACACACTGCCGAAAGGATGCACCTGGTTCTTACTTAAACTACTATTTCACTCAAATTTCTAAGTCTAAACTCACATTTTTGGGTAAGAGATGACATATAATCCATTGTAAAATTATTCATCTTGAAAGTAGAATTTGCACTAATCTTTAAGATCTCACTACTGGATCTTTACTTTTAACTTTCAAAAGCTAGATTTGGTCCCTTCGTTTCTATTTTTCCAAATTTAATCATGATCCCTAATCATATCATAAGGCAATATACTAAATCCTTCCAAATTTACAAATATACCAATATTTGAATTTTTTTTTTAATACTTGGATACAAGAATCCGAAAGTAGAATAATTCACAACTCAAGCCGGCCGGTCCCAAGAGTAAATCATCCACATTTGAGACTCCTATCCGACGTACATATCTAATTTTTCCTCAACAATGATAGTTCATTTTACACTTAATAGGCCACACCCCACAATCCAAGAATCCTCTCCCGGTGTGAGCTCATTAAGAGCTCTGATACCACCTGTGATGACCCACTTTCTCCTAAAGCGTACCCTAGAAGTTAGCGGATAGCCTGCCTGGCTCTTGCCAGGGCTCACTCACTTACATTAATTCCAGAGATAACATTTAGATAACCACAACCAACCATTCAAATCTTATACAATACTTCACTCAATACAAAAGTTTCAACCTAAAAAAAAATATTAAAAGATTCACAAACACAAGATCTCCAAGTTAACTTCCTAAAACCCTCGAGTGATCCTCAACCACCAGCTCCTGTAAGGAAAACAAAGCTAAAAGGTTGAGTTAAAGCTCAGTGAGGTTTGCCAAGCAAGTAACAATTAATAAACACTTAAATCATTATAATTAAACAAACGGTACACATTTCACTGTACAATCACTTTTAAAAGGATACGGTGCTTGCATTAAAGTCACTTCAATGTCATTGAGCATTCATTCCAGTGTCAAGAGACACTCATTTCATTGTCATTGAACATTCATTTCAATATCATTGCATTCACTCCGCCGATTCACCCCCTTATGTCCTCTGAAACAATAAACAATCCCCTACATTCAACAATCAATTCAGTAATCTCCCAACTTCTAGGTAGTACTCGAGTATACCAAAACATTTATCCAAAGCTACTGTCCTATCTGACCAAACCCCTTGTTGGCTCGAATAGTTCGTTGAACAGAGGATTTTGTGGCCCAATTCAGCCAAAGGCTTACATTCATGCACATTTACAGTATCATTCAATCAATAATCAACTTTCGAGCTCAACTAAATCGAGTGCAATAAAGTACACTCCCGACTATGAAGGCGAGGGAACATTGATATACACACCACAGTAAATCACTAGCAATATTCAAAACAAGCACATTTTTCACATAAATTCATTTAAAGAAACATAACCAATAAGGCATATACATTCGACAACACTCACCAATTATCCAAAGGAACTATTCTCGAGTCTTGAGTCAATTTTCTGGTTCACAGCTACTTCATCTTTTCCTTTAGAACACCGTAACTGTGGACTGTTCCAACTCCTAGCTTCGGTTTCCTCAAACTGCCTTTGCTTGCCCTCTTCTTCTCGGTGATAACTGACCAGGAATGAAACTAACAAAGTTTCCTCCTCCGCCTATCACTGGCCTAGCTCTCGGTGTTTGTGTTTAGAAGAAAGAATGGTTAGCTCTCTGTTTTCCTCGGTTGCTACTGTCCAAGGAGAAAATGCAGAACTCTCTCACTGGTTGCAACCTTCTATCTCACTCTCTCTCGGTCGATAATAACTAGGTAACTGATCACCCAGCTTCATCAGTTGGTGGTGTCCAAATCCCCAAGCTCTCCCACACCATTCCACTTCTAATATCAGATAACTCTCAAAGCTGCATGGTAATTCCCTCACAATTCCAGTTTAGTTTAGTCTTTTACCAATATTTCATCTATTTTATTAAACTAAAATTTTGTTTCCTTAATTCACTCGTTAACTCCTAATCTTATTTGTATCTCCTTAATCTCATAAATTCTCACACATTTGATTTATTTTTTTAGGAAATTAACTAGACATGTAGCTCATTTCACTATAATATGTTCAATTCATACAACTTACGGTATATACACCATGTTTTTATTTGGTTCGTATAGTTCATTTTAGAAATATTAAATTTTAGACATTTAATTAATCTATTAATTGGTATATAATAGTTCTAATGGCGAAAATGGATATAATACATACATGGTTTACACAAAAATTTTCTCGGGTTTTCACAGCCAAACATCATCATTAGCCACATAAGGTCTACGGCGAGGCGGCAGACTACTTCATTCAAATTGGCATTTCCTCGTCTGCTTTCTTTGGTGTTCGAGCGGTTCAACATTAACTTGCAAGGAGTAACTTGGGAATTTGTAAAACCTAGAACCGAGCTATCAGTTTCTTCCCTTCGCCATCTTAGTATTGGTATGGAGCATAATCCTCAACCTATGCGAGAAAGGCGACAAAAGGCCTGACATGGTTAAGAGGAAGCCGGACCTTCTACTGCTGCATCTCCTCCTCCACCGTCACAATCGAATTGGCAGCGGCTCTTCACTCACTTGGATGACGTCGAGTATCAGTTGGAAAGAATGGATACTCGCTTGGAGAGAATCGAATAACACCTAGACATTCCTCCATCTTATGATGGCGATGAAGATGAAGATGATGCCTGAAGTTTCATCTCTAGGATGGCTATTTCATTACTTCTTGATTTGTTTGTTGTTTTTAATCTTTTTTTGTAGGATATTTAACTTGACCTTTTCCATTTTCAAATTTACCTTTTGGACAGTGTTAGCAGATATTTATGCTTTGGTAATGGTTCATTGTGACAGCCCCACCTCCCCCTAAGGCGAACCAAAGGGTTTAGCGGACTGCCTGCCCAACTCTCGCCAGAACTACGGAGACGAATCACATAAACCCTATATTACGCGCGATAGAAGCCTAAGAAAATGAACAATTGAAGACCACCAAGCTCAAATGTAACTTACCAAATCATACGGTGAAATGGGACATTGATTGAACACTTCAACGAAAAGAGAAACGAAAACAAAAAAATGAAGCGAAATGGCCACGTCACAATCCGGCCAGATTACTAGCCGGATTCGAGGCAGTAGCTGATCTAAAATTTTTCAACTTCCCCTGTCCATCCGGCCAAGAACTGGCCGGATATGCAGCCGGATTCTCTGAAGAATTTTCCCGCCAGAAATTTTTTTTCTTTTCCAAATGCCGTGCTCGCCCGATCGTCTAACGGTTACATGAAACGTTCACCAAAGCCATAAAAGCATAACATCTCAAAGGAATACACTTCAAAAACAAAGTTAAATACTTATTTACATCGGAGTCTTGAACAAATTAACTAAAGTACAAGCCAAAGTATTCATACTGTTCAAAATATAATTAGGGTTTCGGTTGCAAAAGAGCTTAACAAAATAACATATACACTAGCTCGACCCTTTCTTCCAAAACCATGATTTCAAAGTTTATCCCCTGTAAGAAAAACAAAGATAACGGGAAGGGGGTGAGCTTACGCTCAATGAGATACCAAAATAATAGCAGTCAAGAATCATGGAACTTCATGTTCAATTAGTCACATATGCATACCAAATAGGGAAATAACCAAACACCTTAGATAGAAAGGATACAGGTGGCTCTCGGGAGCCCAAAATTCCCATTTGCAGTACTTGATCCAAACCTGTTGACTCTCCGTTAACATATAAAGAACAACCATGTCCGTAGACCCCACTTTACACCAAATTCCGTCCACCAAACATACCCTTTATTGGGCCCGAACACCTCAACAGAAACAGAAGTTGTAATACTCGAGTATACCGAAAATTCAGAGTCTCCAATATCCAAAGATTTCCCAAAAATAGACTACCGTGGTTCGTTATCTAATCGACCAGTCCTTTGCTGGCTCGACTCGACTCGAATAACTAGCCACAGGTTATAAGCTCAGAGGTCACAAAAATATCGTTGGATACAAGTCTCCAACCGACGTCAGATTAAGCATAGATAACAGAGTCAAAGGTATACAGTAAATAGGCATACAGATAAGAGAACGAGTGTGATAAAGTATATCCTCGTCTCAAACAGAATAAACAAATAGTACAGTCATTCAAATCACAGATTGCATGTATAGAAACCAAATTAAGCAACAAATGAGAGGAGTGGTGTCGCGCCCCACTTTTTGATGTGATATGTGTAGTGTGGTGTGAACGTGTGCAAAATGAAAATAAAGGCCATGGGACTTGATAGTGCGACGGTTTGGCCATATAAAGTTCAAAAAGGGTTTTTTGTATCCAAAAATGGAGTCGCCACTTGGTACGGAGTTAGGGTGTACCAAGTCACCCAAAAATGATTTTTGTTTTTGAATAAAAAAAATAAATAAACCCTTTTAGAGAACTTTTGGGTCTACGTAACCAAAAGAGGGATCGGGGGTCACATTTGACGAAGGGGAAGGCAAGGATAAAAATCCAAGGCACCCCTTCGACCTAGCCAAGGCTAGTTGCGTGACTTAAACCAATTTTTCCTAATTTTTCTACCCAAGGTATGTATCGCGTGTTGGATATGTCTATATGAATGCACAAACCTAGACCTAGGGGGACATGGGAGAAATTTCTCTTCAAAGGGTGAGTGGTGCCAATCACATTAATTGTGAAGCCCAATAATGATCCTTCGGAGAGGTCACACATGATCCTAAATGACGTAAAAATGAGTGGAATGCATGCTATGTGAAAATGTGAGTTTGTGAAGTGGGAAGAATGATAAAAATACGATATAAGTGGACGTGTGCAAATGTCTTTGAATGCAAATATATACTCCAAGTGCAAGTGGGCAAAAATGCATGTATGCAATTTAAAGAAAAGTACGAAAGTGTCGGTGTGCAAATGAAGATGAAAGTACTCGTGTGCAAGTGAAGATAAAAGTGTTCGTGTGCACGTGAAGATAAAAAAGTGTTCGTGTGCAAGTGAAAGTGATAAAAAAGGTGCATGTGTGCAAATGAGACAAAAGTGAAAGTGTGATGATAGAGTGGATTGAGAATGCATGAGCCTAGGGAATTCATGCATATTGGGTACGGGGAGACCTAAATCGTGACTCAATTTGCCCTTTTATAGAGAGGATACAAGCGTGCTAAGGCTTTAGAAAAAGCCACACTCGTCTATATCCCATATTTAAGGGGACTCTCCAGGCAAATGAACCCTATAACTAGTATGAGATGCAAAAATCCTAAAATGAGGGGAAAAGGGGTTCGAGGAGCATGCCAAATGATAAAACTAAGGAAAAATGCATGATATGTAGTGAACAAGGCAAATAATGCATTAATGAAAGAACAAAGGAAAAATCCTTTCTATGAATTCCTACTAGCATTAGACTAGTGGAAACGATAAAAGAAGCCACAACTAGCGTTGGACTAGTGTGGTGACGTACATTCATCCATTCCATTCATTCATGGCTATGAAAGCAAGTAGACATGCCAAAACACTTGTAAACACGTAACACGTAACACTTAGCATGCTCGACTAGATGCAGGAGCCTAATAAAGCAATTAAACATGTAGCAACAAAAGCAAGCAACCAAGGGGAAGGGGAAATGGACCAGATGCTCTCCGAGCCCTATCTATTACAAGCCAAGAGGTGTACACATACCCCATAAAACATAAAGGGGAAGGGGAAATGGACCAGATGCTCTCCGAGCCCTATCTATTACAAGCCAAGAGGTGTACACATACCCCATAAAACTTAAATAAAAGTAAAAGCAAGTAAATGCATGCAAGGAGGTAAGGAAAGCAACGTAGACATGCAATTCACACTTAGCACGTTGGATCACATAGGAGAAATGAAAATCAAGGAGATAGAGGTTACCTCCCTTGCAATTGGGGTCAAAATGAAGTGAAATCACTTATTTATCCTCCAAAATAAAAGAAAAGGTCAAGGTACCAATTTATTTGGGAAAATTAAAGAAAATAGGCAAACACAAGCTCACTTGGTCATAAAACCCTTAAAGTCATGAATGAAGTGCAATTAAAACAAAGCATGGTAGTCAATTGAAACAAACAAGCAATGAAGTTGTAAAATTAAAAGCTACCAAGGACCAAATTGAGGAAATCATTCAATTGATTGGGCCATAACAGGACAAGGGGAGACTTGGGGGGTCAAAGTGCAAATTCCAGAACATATTTTCATGCAAAACATGCAGCTACGTGACTTATGCTTCTACCATTCTTTCTGCAATTTTAACCATTCTTTCGCTCCTGACCATCTCGCACAACAGCAGGAAAACATGAAACAGAAAACATGCCGTCTCAATCAGAAGATACAATCCAGCTCTCTAGCATCAAGAACATGAGCTAAACCTCCCAAACTGTGTGGTAAACCCAACTTCCGGGACATGAGTGTACAAAGCAGGAGAAAAGAAAGAAAAGAAACTTAAAATCTGCTGCAACTTTGCCACATTTCTGCTGTAAAGTTGCAGCTCAAGGTGCACTATGCTCGCCATGAATGCGCACTTAGACAAGCAAACAAGGGAATTCGAGGGTAGAGAGGAACTGAAACATGCATTTTCCAGAACTTTATGCAGCCTAGTCGAAGCTCTCCTCTTCACAAGAGCTTCTGCAACTCTCAGATGCAATGTACAAACATTTTCAGCAAGACAACACAACAAACGTCTGCAAACCAATTCTGGGCAACGTTTTTACTGGCAGACTCTCTTTAAAGCATCAGATTTGAACAACAAATCAGGTGATGAACCAAAGCCAAAGAGCAGGAACATAGCTAATCCCAAAGACAGAAATAATCAGATTCACAAGATCATTAAACAAATTTGGATGTGTGAGCTTGAGACAGGGAGAGGGAAGTGAAAAACGCAGCTCCTATCAATCATTGCTGCGACAAAATTCTGCTTCAACCTTGCAATTCAACCCACGCTGATATTATATGAAAAGAGGTCAACTAAAACTTATTTTGTTTGCGGGTTAGAAATCTCACAAACCTTCAAATCCCCTTTGTTAATACAATCCAGGTACACAATTAACATCAAACCAGATTTTGTTCAATCAAGACTTCCACCCATTTTATTATCAAGCATGCTTATCCAGAGAATCAAACTCCAAGCAAACAGCCAAAAACTCAACGTTTACTTTGCTTAACATCGAAGCCCAAACACAAACGACAAGAAACAACAAAACAACAGCCAAAGAAACATCAAAACAGACTTGTCTTTAATTTTAAGCCATTTTCTGTGCTTGCTTATTCAACTACGCAAAGACTGATTGTAACATTGAGCAGAAACTTATGGATGGTACACACAAACAAACGCCAAGCAACTCAAATTTCATATAGACCACGGGCTTCAACAACCCAACAAAAAGACAGATTCTATGCGCAGGGCTGCAACTATTATGTTTGAACACAAAAAGAAATCCAGCCGAAGAGAGCTTGCAAATCTGGAAAATTTTTACAACCTTCCTTCGGCAAATTTAGGGTTGAACATCAACTAAATGAAGCTAGGAATGACTCCTATACCCTGTGTTTCATGAGTGACAACAACACAAGCTCTAAGCACAGCGATGTAAAACTAGTACCCGGGTTATCCATTTACACAAAGAGAGGGAACATCATATCGGGAGAACAAGCTAGATTTCCAGAATTTTCAACATGTCTACATTTATCTTGAGTAAAACGGATTACCTTTGTCGCCTATAGGGTTGAGAAGTACGAACCCGAACTGAAAGAAGAGAGTTCTGCCCCAGGAAAGCCAGCGTTGGAGGAACCGCGACTTGGAGCTCAGACTTTGCCGTTCCCTCGTTTCATTGCCCGTAGCTTTCTAGCCCGTGACCCTCCTTTCTGGTTTCTTTCCTTTTGCTCCGGCTTGACCGCTTTCTCTCTTGCGCTTAGGTTCTCTCAGAAACCCCAACTGCTACTGGATTCTCCTTCCCCTTCTAATCTCCCTCAGCCCAGATTCTAACCGTCCCTTTCGTTTTTCTTTTCCTTTCATGGACGGCCGCCGCTCTCTATCCTCCAAACTCTCTTCTTTTGTTTAGTCCGAACCCTCTCCCAAAACCTCCCCTTTTGGTTCAGCCCTCAAGCTCTCGTTGGTTCCTTCCTCTCCAGCTCTTCCCGTAACCTTTTCTTTTCTCAGCCTCTTTGCTTCCTTCCGTCACCCCCTTTCTTTCGGACTTTTGTTCCCATTTTCCTCTCCAACTCCCCATTTGCGGCTGTAGCTTTTCATTCTACTTATACGGGGTACCCAACCCTAAAACCTTCAGTCCTTCTTCTGCAATTTGCAGCCAGGGGCTGCCCCAAAGTTCTCTTGCAAGCTGCGACCAAAACGCAGCTTGCGTGCCGCGATTCTCATCATCATTTTTCTTTTTCTTTTTTTTTCTTTTTTCATCAAGCAAAATTGATAAAAATAAAGATAAATAAATAATAATAACAAATTAACAAAATTGTCAACAAAACTAAGTAACAATATTAATAATAATTTAAAAAAATCTAAACCACTAAAACAACAAAAATGGACATTTTTAAACTCTTTTTTCCAAAATCTTTCCCTCCTTTTTTCCTTTTCTTTTCTTTCCAAAATAACTTAATAAAAATAAAACGCCAAAAGATTGAATAAAAAACATATTTTTGTGAACAAATTTTCCTTTTTTTTTCCTTCTTTTTCCATTTTTCATGATTTTCTCTTTTCCTTTTTTCCAAATGAACCAAATAAAAAATAAATTAAGTAGAAATGACTAAAATAGATAAATAAAGCTGAATAAAACAAAATTTCTATTTTTTCATTTTTTTCCTCAAGAAACTCTATGCTAAAACTTAAAAACAAAAACTAGAAACTAAAAACTAAAAAACGAGCACGACAAATAAACTAAAAATGAAATTACATCAAAATTTTGGTGTCTACAAGTGGTACACTCACCAGTTCAAGTACAGATATTTCAAAAGTTTTCACCCAAAGTGGCTTTAATCGCCAAGAAACCCTAAAATAACCAAGGTAAAACAATTATGGTTCCACAACCACAACCAAGTAAATGGAATACATACATGAAGCTCGACTACAAGTCGGGTACCTCTCCAAATTAATTACTAGTACAAAAGAATAAAATTTGACTTTTGAGCAAAAGGATAACAGTTGGTGCTAGGGTTACGAACAACTCCAAAACCCCTCATTCTACCACAAGGCAACTCAAACTTAAAAGAACCAAGCGGCCCAGAAAATTGGACAACATTTCCCCTTAAATTTCTTTATTTTCCACCCTACATATCATCACCAATCTCAACTCAAATCAACCCCAATTTCATATACAAATCATGGGCTATAAAACACACCTTTCAGCATGATAACCACAACTGAAGCTACACTTATCGGATTGAACGAATCTTATGGCGTTTCGAAACCAAGACATATACCTACATTTCTTATGAAGACCTCCAAAGCCAAATCATGCATTTTCAAGGTCAAAAATCGAAATCTCAGAGAAAACAGAAAACTGTCCGTGAAACAAGGCTTGTGGGCAGTCAAGGGTATTTCGATCATTTCACAATATAAAGTGCTCCGATTGAGCTGAAATTTTACCAGTAGGTAGCTAACTCAATTATCTACAACTTTCATGTTTTGAACAAGGGATGATCCGGCCTCTCTCAAGGACGAACATGCAGTGCAAAAACAGGACAGATTACAACCAAATGGAAACCCTAAGCTGGAATTTAGCTACACAAGCTGAAATTCTTCGGAGGCAAGTGAAACTAGCATATCCAAGCTCAAAATTTCACATAACAAACTACTAAACCATGGCTATTCATTAATCATCACATGGGGCAGAAATATTCACTATAAAAACAGAACTTTACCATAACCCTACTTCAAATCATAAACTATCTCACAAAAATACATATTTAACAACTTCAATCCACTAATTTGCAATTATTAAGAGTAAAAGGAAATTTCTAGGTAATTTACCTTGGAACTATACGAAAGATGATAGTTTAGGGTTTCTTCTTCAAGATCACTCCACCAAGACCTTTATTCCTCCTTAGATAACACTTTTACGGAAGGGTTTGTGATTTAATCGGTTGAAACTCCAAATTTGGACAAGAATTGAAGAACAAAGTGAAGTCTTTCTCTTGTGTTTTTTTCCTCTCTTTTCTCCCTCTATGGTTCGGCCAAGATGCAAGAAAAATGTGGAGATTTTTGGTCAATTTTGCACTTAGTAAAGGTGGAAGAAAGTTGGTCAAAGTCCAACCTCCATTGACTTCATGACACTTGTCCTTTCCTATGCTTAATCTCATCCTCTTGTTTCCCAATACTAATTAATCTAGCTAACCTCTAATTGTCTCCTAGCATCTTATAAAATAATATCACTTAATACAAAACTCCAACAAGTCGCCAAAAATATATCACATTTACCGCACTAGCGGGTCCCACATCAATAATACACTTCAAACTTAATATGAACTAACTTAAACTAGAAAAATGATTTAAAAAAACTCTTCTCACTTATAAAATCTCTAGAAAATCGAAATAATAGGATATAGTGAAGAAAAATTGCATGCGAGGAAATAAAATAAAATAATATAAAATACGAAAAATTTACGGGTCCTCACACTCTTTCCACCTTAAAGAAATTTCGTCCTCGAAATTTTTCTTACCACTCGAATCTATCAAACTCTGAGGTAAAGGACAAAATACGAGGATCGTATCTTCTACGTTCTCAGATGAGTCAGGGACTTGACATTGGTCTAGGGAATACACTCGAGTCGGTACCTTCGGTTCAGTCCCTTCCTCTTTCGACAGTCCAGGGTTAGTTTTAGTTGGTTGCTGGATCCCTTTCCCTTCTCGCAATCGAACTGGGCAGTCAGCAATCCGATGATCGGCGCTCCCACAGTGCAGGCATTTTTCCTCTTTCTTCCAACAATTTACCTCCGTGTGATTTGGCCCTCCGTAATATCCACAGGAACCACGAGTAGCAGAGGCCGATCCTCCTTGTGAGACACCACTCGACACCCCCGGTTGTTGTACTCCTCCATTTCCCTTTCAAATCTTAGGGGGTGTACTCTTATCCTCTTGTTCCGAACTATTCCTAGGGGAGCTCCTTTTTTTGGTTTGAAAGTTTCTCACCTGTAACCCAGCATTTTCAACCCGTTGGGCTTTCTCCACAGTATCACTAAAGGCACTAAGTTGGGCCACAGCCAAATCCTTCTGAATCTCAACATTTAATCTCTGGACAAAACGCCTTATCCGTCTTTGTTCGGTTACAATCAGTTCGGGCGCAAACTTAGATAATCGGGTAAATTGACTCTCATACTCGGCTACAGTCTAAGTTCCTTGGCGAAATCGAATGAATTCATCTTCCTTCTTTTCTTGGATTAGAGGAGGGAAAACTTGGCGTTAAATTCTCTCATGAAGTTCGCCCACGTTCTCGGGGTTTGTTCTCTTTCCCATTTCAGTCTTATGATATTCCACCGAGAACGGGCTGCTCTCTCCATTTGAAAGACAGCAAATGTCACTTGTCTCTCCTCGGTATAATGTAACGCAGCAAAAATATCGACCATCTTCTCCAGCCACCTCTCAGCCACGTCAGGATCTGGTCCTTCAAGAAATTTTGGTGGGGAGAACTTCTGAAATCTTTCAAGGGCTCTATCCTCGCCCTCTACATTATTACTAGGTTGAGGATTAGGGTTTTGGCTCTGGTGTTCCACTACATGGGTTAGCAGATCGGTCATGCGCTGGATAGCAGCGGCTACCTGAGCATTTGGGTCGACCCTAGGTTCATGATTTGGTTCAGGTATTGGTTCCCGGATACTCCCTTCATTCGAGGGTTGCCTAACACCACGTCGACGACCTCGTCCACTACGAGTACCCTCCATTGGTCTAACCAATCTATGGTCGAAACGTGAAAATAATATTAAAGATAAATATATGCACGAACAAGTAACAAGAGATACACACAGATCAAAAGACATATATCTACCTAACACAACTTTATCAAACAAATCACACGGTAGCAGTCAGTCAGATACAAGTAAAAGAAATCCCATGAAAGTATCAGGGTCATCAAAAGTACTATATACCAACTAGGTCAAAAGTACAAAAGTAACTAACGAAAAGCTTTCCCCCTCTAGGGTTCCGTCCCTAATCTACGAGCATAACACAATTTATATCTTAATCAAGATCAATCATACTTAACAACACCCAAACAAATCACATGAAGTTCCATAGAATCACATTTCTAGTTCGCCCAAATCCTTTCCAACCTAGGCTCTCATCTATTTAGTAGTCGGTTACAAGAATCCCAAATAAGATAATTCACAACTCGAGCCGGCCGGTCCCAAGAGTAAATCATCTATATTAGAGATTCCTACCCAACATACATATCTATCTTCCTCAAGTACCATAATAAGGGATTTACGTTTATAACAGGCACGATTCATAGCCTACACCCAAGAAAAGCACTAAGTCCTTTACACTTATTCACACAATCAGGACCATAACACCACTTGGTCCAAACTCACTCCGCGCAGAGGCCACACGCGAACCAGCTCTGATACCAACTGTGACAGCCCCACCTCCCCCTAAGGCGAATCAAAGGGTTTAGCGGACCGCCTGCGTAGCTCTCGCCAGGACTACGGAGACGAATCACACGAACCCTATATTACGTGCGATAGAACCCTAAGAAAACGAACAATTGAAGACCACCAAGCTCAAATGTAACTTACCAAATCATACGGTGAAATGGGAAATCGATTGAACACTTCAAGGAAAAAAGAAACAAAAACAAAAAAATGAAGCGAAATGGCCACGTCACAATCCGGCCGAATTACTGGCCGGATTCGAGGCAGTAGCTGATCCAAAATTTTTCAACTTTTCCTATCAATCATGCCAAGAACTGGCCAGATATACGGCCGGATTCTCTGAAGAATTTTCCCGCCAGAAATTTTTTTTCTTTTCCAAATGTCGCACTCGCCCGATCGTCCAACGGTTACATGAAATGTTCACCAAAGCCATAAAAGCAAAACATCTCAAAGGAATACACTTCAAAAACAAGGTTAAATACTTATTTGCATCGGAGTCTTGAACAAATTAACTAAAGTACAAGCCAAAGTATTCATACTATTCAAAATACAATTAGGGTTTCGGTTGCAAAATAGCTTAACAAAATAACCTATACACTAGCTCGACCCTTTCTTCCAAAACCATGATTTCAAAGTTTGTCCCCTGTAAGAAAAATAAAGATAACGGGAAGGGGGTGAATTTACGCTCAATGAGGTACCAAAATAATAGCAGTCAAGAATCATGAAATTTCATGTTCAATTAGTCACATATGCATACCAAATAGGGAAATAACCAAACACCTTAGATAGAAAGGATACAAGTGGCTCTCGGGAGCCTAAAATTCCCATTTGCAGTACTTGATCCAAACCCGTTGACTCTCCGTCAACATATAAAGAACAACCATGTCCGTAGACCCCACTTTACACCAAATTCCGTCCACCAAACATACCCCTTACCGGGTCCGAACACCTCAACAGAAACAAAAGTGGTAATACTCCAGTATACCAGAAATTCAGAGTCTCCAATATCCAAAGATTTCTCAGAAACAGACTGCCATGGTTCGTTATCTAATCGATCAGGCCCTTACCGACTCGACTCGAATAAGTAGCCACAGGTTTTGAGCTCAGAGGTCACAGAAAGATCATTGGATACAAGTCTCCAACGACATCAGATTAAGCATAGATAACAGAGTCAAATGTACACAGGAAATAGGCATACAGATAAGAGAACGAGTGTGATAAAATACACCCTCGTCTCAAACAGAATAAACAGATAGTACAGTCATTCAAATCACAGATTGCATGTACAGAAACCAAGTTAAGCAACAAATGAGGGGATTGGTACACTCATCAGTTCAAGTGCAGATACTTCAAAAGTTTTCACCCAAAGTGGCTTTAATCATCAAGAAACCCTAAAATAATCAAGGTAAAACAATTATGGTTCCACAGCCACAACCAAGTAAATGGAATACATACATGAAACTCGACTACAAGTAGGGTGCCTCTCCAAGTTAATTACTAGTACAAAAGAATAAAATGTGACTTTTGAGCAAAAGGATAACAGTTGGTGCTAGGGTTACGAACAACCCCAAAACCCCACATTCTACCACAATGCAACTCAAACTTAAAAGAACCAAATGGTCTAGAAAATTGGACAGCATTTCCCCTTAAATTCCTTTACTTTCCACCCTACATATCATCACCAATCTCAACTCAAATCAACCCAATTTCACATACAAATCATGGGCTATAAAACACACCTTTCAGCATGATAACCACAACTGAAGCTACACTTGTCGGATTGAGACGAATCTTATGGCGTTTCGAAGCCAATACATATACCTACATTTCTTATGAAGACCTCCAAAATCAAATCATGCATTTTCATGGTCAAAAATCGAAATCTCAGAGAAAATAGAAAACTGTCTGTGAAACAAGGCTTGTTGGCAGTCAAGGGTATTTCGATCATTTCACAATATAAAGTGCTCCGATTGAGCTGAAATTTTACCAGTAGGTAGCTAACTCAATTATCTACAACTTTCATGTTTTGAGGAAGGGCTGATTCGGCCTCTCTCAAGGACGAACATGCAGTGCAAAAGCAGGACAAATTACTACCAAATGGAAACCCTAAGCTGGAATTTAGCTACACAAGCTGAAATTCTTCGGAGGCAAGTGAAACTAGCATATCCAAGCTCAAAATTACACATAACAAACTATTAAACCATGGCTATTCATTAATCATCACATGAGGACAGAAATATTCACTATAAAAACTGAACTTTACCATAACCCTACTTCAAATCATAAACTATCTCACAAAAATACATATTTAACAACTCCAATCCACTAATTTGCAATTATTAAGAGTAAAAGGAAATTTCTAGGTAATTTACCTTGAAACTATTGGAAAGATCATAGTTTAGGGTTTCTTCTTCAAAAATCACTCCACCAAGACCTTTATTCCTCCTTAGATAACACTTTTATGGAAGGGTTTGTGATTTAATCGGTTTAAACTCCAAATTTGGACAAGAATTGAAGAACAAAGTGAAGTCTTTCTCTTGTGTTTTTTCCTCTCTTTTCTCCCTTTATGGTTCGGCCAAGATGCAAGAAAAATGAGGAGATTTTTGGTCAATTTTGCATTTAGTAAAGGTGGAAGAAAGTTGGTCAAAGTCCAACCTCCATTGACTTCATGACACTTGTCCTTTCCTATGCTTAATCTCATCCTCTTGTTTCCCAATACTAATTAATCTAGTTAACCTCTAATTGTCTCCTAGCATCTTGTAAAATATTATCACTTGATACAAAACTCCAACGAGTCGTCAAAAATATATCACATTTACCGCACTAGCGGGTTCCACATCAATAATGCACTTCAAACTTAATATGAACTAATTTAAACTAGGAAAATGATTTAAAAAAACTCTACTCACTTATAAAATCTCTGGAAAATCGAAATAATAGGATATAGTGAAGAAAAATTGCGTGCGAGGAAATAAAATAATATAAAATACGGAAAATTTACGGGTCCTCACATTCGTGATTCATGGTTGATTTGGATCTCAGCTATTGCACTGGGGAGTATTTCTTTCTATCTGTTGTAGTTTTTCTTTCCTTACACATTGAGGACAATGTGTATTTTAAGTGTGGGGGAGAAAATGTGTGGTACTTGATAGTATTTTTGTATTTGTTGCTTGGACTTGATGTTTGAAAGATGAATTGCATTTAATTGTTGTTAATCTTTGGTTGCTGGCAAGGAGTTTCATCCAAATTTAAGGGGACACTGTCCAAAATTTTCTAACATCTTGTCCAAATTTGCAAATTTGCCCCAAAAAGTTTCAAATTTTTTCAGTTATATCCATGGAGTAACAAATTCCACACCATTAGTAATTCAAATTCCTTTTACTTTTGAGATAAATATATATTGTTTGAAAACTTTTTTTCTCCTTTAACTTGGAAATTACTATTATGTGATTATAAGATGTATATTTATAGGAAAGTATATTTTGTAAAGTAGAGAAAATTATGCCTAGATTTTGCATATTTGATGAAATTTTTTCTCTTTACTTGATTTATAAGTTAAATGATAAATATCGTCAATAAGTGCAATACTTTTCTCATGATTATTCTTTTGAGGGAATGTTTATTATCTTATTTTGAAAAAAAATAAAAAAAGAAAAAAATAAGGGTTGTTCTACTCCAATGGTTCTTGTACTTAGTAACCAAGAGTTTTTATCTACAAATGTCGACTTTCGTGTAAAACGGTATTTGAATTAAGAATATGCAAGACAACTTGAGTATGTAAAGTGATTCAAAACATTATTCTATTTTAGACTACAAAAAAAAAAACCTTTCTTCGGCTTCTTGCTGTAAATTCCATTCTTTTCAATTCTTTTTTCAGTATGGGTTCTAAGCATTGGTTTGCATCTTTCTCTACCCTACTTCTCATAGCTATATTGATCTATAATGCTGGAATTGTTAGTTGTCAAATTAAGGACTCTAAAAATTTTTTGATTTATGATGCAACCGGACCTGAGAGTATTGCCTTTGATTGGTATGGTGGTGGCCCGTATACGGGCATTTCTGATGGTCACATAATTAAGTGGGTTGCAATTCTGAATCGTTGGGTCGATTTTGCTATAACAACTCCATACAGAATTGGTTGTCAAGGTCCATTTAATCATGTTTACGCAGAGGCCAGATGTGGGCGACCACTAGGACTTAGTTTTAACCAGAAGACTGGTGATCTTTACATTGCTGATGCCTACATGGGTCTCCTGGCCGTTGGTCCTAATGGTGGATTAGCTAGACCACTGGCAAAGCAAGCAGGAGGAATTCCATTCAGGTTCACCAATGATGTAGTGGTAGATCAATATAGTGGTATAGTATATTTTACTGACACCAGCACACGATTTCCAAGAAGTGCATTTGCTTATGTGATATCAAGTGATGACAATACAGGAAGGCCATTGAAATATGACCCATTGACTCATCAAGTAACGGTCCTTCTGGATCATCTTATGTTTCCAAATGGAGTAGCACTGAGCCAAAATGGGGATTCCCTACTTGTTACTGAAACCACAAACAGTAGAGTGTTGAGGTATTGGCTTGAGCCATCCAGGGCTGGTAAGGTTGATGTTTTCGCACAACTTCCAGGAAGGCCATACAACATCAAAAGAAACCAACAAGGTGAATTTTGGGTGGCAACTAACTCAAGAGATGGGATTTTTAATCCACTTGGAATGATAATTAAATTGAGTCCGGAAGGTGACATATTGAAGATAATAGGAGCTGGAAATGGGGTGACATGGGGGTTTAGTAGTGATGTAAATGAACATAATGGAAATTTGTGGATAGGATCAGTAGAAGGGTCTCGTGTTGTCAGACTAACACTCTCTAACTAGGCTAATATTGCTTAGAAAAATTATCATTAGCTCTTAAATTTATTTCTCTCTTTTAGTGGTATTTCTAATCTTTTGGACAAAGATCAGTATCGATAATATGATTTTCCCTATAGTTTGTTTCAACCTTAGTAGCAGGTATGTTTCCTATATTAGCATTTTGTAATAATATTTTATGAGTAAATCTTATATATACTAAAAGTATATACACTATTACCGTTAAAAAAAAAAGAAAAAAAAAGAGTATGTGAAGTGATTGAGTAACCAGCGATTTTCATCTAAAAATGTTGATTTTCGCGTCAAAAGGTACTTTCACAACTTGAGTAATATTTATATCCTTATACTATATAAGAACAAGTTTAGGGCAAATATAGTTTTTAGATTTCAACCGCAAGGGTGGGGCTATTTTGGAAACGTGAGAGTGTTTGAAATATAATTGGAGCATTAAATACAAGTTATTACAGCTTTAATTTTGCTATAATTACTTATATAACCTTTCAGACATTTAAGACTAGGGGCAGGTTTGGTAAGTGACAATGTTTGGTGCCAAGTTGAGTATCAGGTACAATTGAATTAAGCTTGTGTTTTGATAGAATTACATAAAAGGTCTTTTAATCATTTATTATATTAACATCCAAACCTTCCAATTTCTGAAGCCTTTCTCATCCATTAAGGAATTAATTGGATGTTTACATAATTGGATTTTAATTACAATTAATTGACCTAATTATTACCTGAACAACCATTATCATATTTATGACCCATGTTTAGCCGATTGCCATAAACAACCATCACCATAGTTATGCCTCCATGTTTAGCCGATAGCCTGTCTTCTTTTTCTGTTTCACCTCTTTGGTTTTATTATGGCTATTAAATATTTGGTGGAAGACGTAACTTTTCCTTTAAATTGAGATGAGCTCTTTGAGTTTGAGGTGGTTTTTTCTCTTTTTTGATGATTGATTTATTCAAGAACTCCATATAGTTTGCTTTTTGATACTTCTAATTCCAAAAACTAACTAATTGTGCTATTTTCTGGTTCTTGTATTTGTGGAATACGTTTAAGTTGGTATCAAAACCTAGTTTTATTGCATATATCTTGAATAAGGTTAGCAATTTTATCATCTTGCTTATAATTCATTAAATGAAGTTGTGTGGAACTAATTTTTAAAGTAGCAGAACTTATTTGTTCTTATAAATTTATTACTTATAAGTTCTAGATATTAAGTCAAAGTTTAATTAGAACAGGGTATAACATGAGGGCATTGCAAAAGCAAATTGAACGACGACCTTGAGAAAGTCCCTCCAGTCCTGAAGAAGATTGATTTGCTTTTCAGAAGCATTGAAGCTCGTGCCACACCGGATCCAACACATGCTTAGTTTCATATCCCATCTTCACCTCCTCGACCAAGTTGCTAACATCAAATATTTCATTCATCAGACTTTCTGGTATGCCGTGATTTACCACCTACGTGCGCCGTCACATACTATATATCACTCAAACTAAACCATGTAAAAGCATGATGTTTTTTGACAATTCTAGAAAGAAGGGAGTCTGAATTTCTAGAATTCCCAGTGTCTTGCTGCTACTAAGTAGCTAGGAATCCAAATTCCCAAGCGAAAAAGAAAAAAAGAAAAGGGAATGATCCGGTAGTTACCATGAAGAAGCCTCAATCTTGACATCTTCTTCCAAGTCTCAGATAGCTTGAAGATGCTAATCAGTATTGTTGAAAGTAAGGTACGAAAAAATAATGATAGGGACTGAAACTTGAGATTTTGATGCAATAGGCTTATAGGCGTGGGTGTTGCAGTAAGCATAGCAAGAATGGATGGAACCGAGGCCTGGTGATTCTGCCAGTAGTTTAATGCTTGACAAAATTTTTGATGGTTGAATAGAATTATTATGGCATTTTATATTATGGATAAAATATGGTTCAAGTAGTTATTTTTATTTAGTTTTTCATTTAATATGATTTGGAATTCGGCTTGTGTTGATTTTAATTGGAAATTTTATGATTGTAAAATTTATTAACTTAGAATTTTGTCCTTCATTGAAACTAAAAAAGAAAATTAATCATGTTACATAATACTAAGATGTAATTTGCACTCTATTTGCTTTTCATGTTATGATCTCGTTCTTGTATTCTGCTGTTTATATAATTCTAAATACAAAAAAATTGTTTTTTTACTTTGACAACTCGTTTTGCGATATTATTTAACATGCTATCTAAAAGAATTTGTAGTGGAACTTGATGAGTTTAAATGCTTTAGCTACAACACCATTTTGATTGCATTGTATTAATTCATTTACTCATAATTGTATACTATGCAATGATAATTAATGTTTCTTGATTTGATTGAAATAACTATTATTCATAGTTCAAACGAGTCAATTAAGTAGAGTTGCTATATTGGATACTTATATAAGTAAAAATTAGAAAATATCATTAAGGAGTTTCTACCATAGCTTGCAATTCGAATTCATATGAGTAATTTCTTCTGATTTTAGTTACCATTTCCTACAATTTCAAATTTAGAAAATATTATTTGCACCAATTTTTATAATCAAGGTAATTTCAAACCAGATCTTTAACAATTTGCAGATTTGAACTTATTTATGAGATTATGAAGAAATGTCCCTGTAGACACCAAATTTTTAGTGTATTTTTATTTACTATTATTTTTATTTTTCATGTTAGTTTTTATTTACTTTTAGTCTTTTATTTTTATTTTAAGTCATTTTAGCATAGAATTTTTCGAAAAAAAAGAAGGGAAAATTATTAGCATTTTGTTTTTATCTTTTATTCCTAATTTTGTTCATTTTATCTGATTTTATTTAAATTGTTATTTTTCTTTATTTATTAGGTTCATTATTATTAATTAAGTTATTATTTATAAAAAAAAAAAAAGGGGACAAGCTCAAGCACAAAGAAAGTTCCAGCTTACTTCCCGTTTTGTTTCCCATTTTCTTTAGCTCGAATCATCTTATTTTCCTATGTTTCATTCCGTCATTTTTCTCCACCTTTAGATCATGCTAACCTGGCTTTCATCAACGAAGCAAAAGGGGGGTCAAGGAAAAAAGCCATCCAATGGTTTAACAATCACCGAAAATTGCAGAAAGACATGAACCATTGATCTTAGGTTCTAGGGACATTCGGTGCTTATAAGGGGGGTCAAGGGACGGCTAGGTTTTGGGATAGGGAGAGAGTTGGGGGTTTGACAGACGGCTGGAGGGAGAGAAAAAGGGAGTTGGTGGCGGAAAGAAAGAAACTGAGGGAGAAAGAACGAGAAAGGGACCAGAGAACGAGAGAACTGGGGGTGACGGCGGAGAGTTCTGGGCGGCGAAAAGAAAAAAGGCTGGGAAAAACGGAAAGAAAAGGGAAGAGTGAGAGCTTCGGGTGAGAAAAAAAAACGAAAGAGAGAGCCGAGGAAGACAAGAAAAAGAACCAAAGGGGAAGAGCTAGGAATCTGATGACGGCTGAAAATTTTGGGAGAGGGTAAGAGAATCTGGTGCGGCGGCTGAAGTGAGAGATAGAGAGGTAGCTATAGGCTGAGGGTTTGAGGAAAGAAAAAGGGAGGTTCTGGTGAGAAGAAAAGAAAAACAGCAACGGAGGGAGGCTTTGAACCAGTAGCCAAAGAGTGGATGAAGAGCTGGAAGTAGCCATCGTTTGCCGAGACCCACTGCCATCGCCATCGAAATTTCGAGAAAAACACTGTAATGAGTTCTTCCTCTCTCTTATCCTTAATATTTGCTAGCAAAAGGATAAAAATCAGAGTTATTAACTTGCTTGTTTTCTCTGATAATTGCGCCTTTATGATTGAATGATGCGGTTGCTGTATTTGGTCAAGGAATCTGTTAGGTTGTGTATGAGTCGTTGTTTGCTATTGCATGAGTTAGCAAAGTCAGTTCAATCTTGCTAATACACCTGACTGGGTTGGATAAAAGGCATCTAAGTAAATTTGGGTCAAAGAGATCCGTATGTGAAGGTTGGTAGGCATGTAAGAAGAGTCCAGTTGGCTTTCTGTTGTTTCCTTACGTTTTACTTGCACTTTACAAGATCAAGATGTTTCCTTTTCGCTGTTTACCTGTGTTTTGGGTATAGCTCTTGCTTGATGGTCTTGTCTCTTGGGATCAGATGACGTTGGGATGGGATATTGTGCGTACAAGTCTGCTGCAGTGAGCTTGAAGCTTTCGGCTCATTGCAGCAACGACCATTTCTTTGTTGTTAAGTTTGTTTTGCATTTATGCTGCTTTTCCGCTTCTAGTAGCATTATTGGACCTGTTGAGAGTAAGTATGTGCATTTGTGTTTTTCTAACAATGCTATTGAGGGAGTTTTCTGGTTGAACGAAATTGCAGCAGATCCTCACATTGCTTTGTTGCATTTCATGCCTGGTTGCTTTACTTAGATTCTTTTGGAGATAGATGATTATGTTTGGGGGAGGGTAATGACAATGGGTTGGAGCCTTTGTAGTTGGGCTTAGTTGTTGAACTAGTACAAGTCTGTTTGAACTTTTACGTACAAACATGGCTCGGCTAAAGCAAATGAAACGCAGCAGCAACATTGCCGAAAAGCATGGCTGGAAATTGTCGCAGGTTTCACTCTTTCTTTTGCTGCATTTGTATCCCGTTGCTTGGACTGAATCTTCTAGGATTGTTTGAAGTCTTGCACTAGTTTTTGGTTGTTGAAATGGTAGAATCCGTGTGAGTTGCTTCATATAGGCCTTTTTGTTGAATGATGAAGTTTCAAGAAAATCACAAGGCTGGTTTTGCTTTTCTGTTGCTGCACACGTCTTCCATTTGATTCTTCACTTGTCTTCATTTGATTTTTAATGGTTTAGTGTCCATGACTGGATTGCGTTAATCATAGTGTCTAGCTGTTAGGTGGTGTCGAGTGATGGTCTCTGCTGAATGTTGTTTGAAGTCTTGAATGAAATCCGCATCTTGAAAGCTTAAAGTTGCCGAAAGCTTCATAAGCTTGTGAAACTTTGCTGCAGAAGGCTTCTCACGTCCTTGCATGAAGATTGCATGAGATAACTTTCTAAAATTACACTTTGGCCCCCAAGTCCTCCTTTGTCTCACTATGGCTCAAATAATTGAAAAATTGATCAATTTAATCCCTTAAATTTCTTTAATTTTTTGCAATCAAGTCTCTACTTTGTTTTAATTTCTTAAACATGAGTTATCTGCTTTCTTTCAAGTGTCTTTGACTAATTTAATTTATGCTTATTCCATTTTTGCGATTATTTGTTAATAAAGTGATGTCTTGACCTTTTTCCTTTATTTTTGGAGGGTAAATAAGTCATTTCACCCCATTAGAGCTCCAACTCAAGGGAGGTACACCTTATCCTTTATTTTTGACTTTATTTGATCCTACGTGCATATATGTGTCTTATGTGTGCAATTGCATGACTTTAAGTGTTTATTTCATTTTTTACCTTATTTATTTCTTTAGTGGCTTAGTTTTGCTTTAATTTTAGTTCAATTTCGTCATTTGGGAGGCACTCGAATGCCAAAATTGTAATAGTTAGGGATTTAATTGTTTTATTCCTTTTATTTCCCCTTTTAGATTGTAGTAGGCCTTCCCCCAAAAAATGTAATAGTTAGGGCCTTAATTGCCTTGTGTGTTTTGCATGTCTATGTGCTATGTGTTTAATCGCTTTCTTAGGCTTTGGCATCTAGATATGCATGCTTATTTGTTATGTGTTATGTGAATTACGTGCTCACATGTCTACTTGCTTTAATTATGCACATTACTTACGTATGTGTATGATGGATGCAAATGCACGTAACCGTGGCTAGTCCAATGCTAGTCATGGTTGTCCCCTCGAGCTCTTGCAAGTCCAATGCTTGCGAGAGAGCGTAGATATGGGCTAGTCCAACGCTAGACCCTTAAGAGCCCTTCGCGCGTTAAATCATGATTGCATGATTGTGTGATCACTTCATTTCATGCATATCTTAACTTTCTAGGGCCTCTTTCATCATTTCATTATTTTATCCCTTTTCTTTTTCTTGGAGTCTCATACTTTTGCATTATTCGTGACCTCTCCAAAGAGTCATTATTGGGCATCACAATTAATGTGATTGGCACCACTCAAGCTTTGAAGAGAAATTTTGCCCCTCGATCCCCCCTAGGTCTAGGGTTTGCATTCATATAGTACATCCAAATGTAATAAATCTTTTGGTTAAAATAAGAAAATCTTTGACTAAATCGCGCAACTAGCCTTGGCCAGGTTGAGAGGGTGCCTTGGACTTCGTCCTTGCCTTCCCTCTCTTCAAATGTGACTCCCGAATCTTTTTCTTTGGTTTACGTAGACTAGGAGTCGTTTAAAAGGGGTTTTTTTTTTTTTACTTTTTCCTTTGAAAATACATTTTTAGGTGACTTGGTACACCTTAACTCTATACCAAGTGGCGACTCCGATTTTGTTTTTAAAACCCTTTTTAAACTATCATTTTGGGTCAAATCGTCGCATTTTCAAGTCCCATTTAGACCCAAATTTTTCTTCATTTTCTTTGTAAAAAATTCACCTTTTTAAGTCATTTATTTATTTTTTTAAAAAAATGGGGCGCGACAGTCCCTAGCAAAAAAACACCAAATCTGAATCGTTTCTACAAAACTTTAAAGAGACCACTTAAGTTTCTTATATATCTATCATTTTTGGGCATTATTATCTTTATAAGAAACATGTAATTAAGTCATATTATGCCCACCAAATTATATAAATAGTTAGTCTAAAATAAAATTATTTTAGATTAGATTGGACGCAAAGTGATTGATGGATAAACTTGACTTGATAATTCAAGTTGAGCTTAAGTCGAGGGAGAAATCAAAAGCATTGCTTGAGGAATCTTTCACGAATATATATAGATTCAGGAGATGAGGAGTCCAATTGATACTTTTAAATGTTTTATCATCTTGGATAAGTTTTTTAAAAAAACTTTTGGATACTTGTCAATTGCATTTCAAACATTCTTACATTTCCAAACTACCCTTATTTTTGTGGTCGAAATTCAAATATAACCTTTGATCACAACTGATTTTTATATAATATAAGGATAAGGATATTTCATTGCACATTATTTTATTGACTCACTATGTAATTTATGATTTTTCTGGTAAAATGACATGATAAAATCATCATACTTCAGTTCTTATACTATAAAATATTAAACAATAATTATTAATTATCTTCAATCACAAATACCAAATTCCCGTTCGTCGCGCGGACTCTCCCTCCCTAGTATATGATATGAATAAATTCCTCTCTAAATTGAATAAGAAAATGATCATGGCTTTAGGAAGTATTTTATTGACCATATGACTTACTTGCTTGTGAAATTGGATAAGGATGAGAAACTGAGTTGAACTAGCTAAAATTATGGTATAATTAACTCTTCTTTACTTGATATTAGGAATGTAATCGAGCCAAGTCAAGCTCGAGTATTACTATATTCGAGCTCGACCGAGTACAAAAAATCGATCCTCGAAGCTTGACTCGAGGAACTTGTTTTAAGCTCGAGACTCGACTCAAGCAGTCGAGCCTAATCAAACTTTTTGACACACTTTCGTCTTTTCTTCCCTTTTTTAGACATTTTTTCTTTTTAGGTCTTTTTACAATTATGTTATTACTTTTTTGCCATTATGAAATTTTATTATAAAGAAGAGTTTATTGTAAATTCCGTAAAACTTATACCCATAATGGTCATTTTATAATTATAATACATATATATTATTTAAATTATAAATATATTATTTAAATACCCCCGACTCGACGAGTAGCTCGACAAGTCTCGAGCCTCAAAATATTGGCTCGAAACTCGACTCAAATGACAATCGAGTAGCTCGAGACTCGGCTCGAACTCGGTCAACCCGAGTTCAAGCCAAGCCGTTGACCGAGCTACTCGCGAGCTACTCGATTATGGCTCGGCTCGCGTACATCCCTACTTGATATTATGAGTGCTTGAACTTAATTGAGTGATTGCATAATGGTTGTTTACCTTATTTTTGAAAAAATGAAGTTGGATGGTGCACATATGTTTACTTTCAAAATATTGGATCATTGTGGGTGTGTATTTCTAATTGCTTAAGGACAAGTAATGGTTCAAGTATGGGAGAGTTTGATAAGAGTATATTTTACGTGTTTTTGCTGTATTTTATTAGTTAGTTTTGGTGTGTTTTATTTAGTTTTATAACTAATTAACTAGGGTTTTGGTCAAAATATACATTTTGTGGTTTAAGTGGCAAAAATTGTATTTCTATGGATTTTGATGGTGAAAACTTCATGTTTTTATAGATTTAGCGATTCAATCATCAATTGGCATGAATTGAGACGAGAATTGGATAAGTATTGATGATTTGAAGTGGTTTAAAAAAGACATGAAGTGCAAAACATTCAATTGAAGAAATGCAAGTAAAGACAGTTTTGACACATTGTCGTATTTCAGCTATAACTTGAGCTACAAGCATCATATTGAGGTGATTATTATACCATTTTGAAGCTAAGTGATAGATCTACATTTGGTATGAAGACATCAAAATCCAGTTTAGTGATCTTCCTTATCAAAAAGTCAAAATATAGAAGTATATGTGCATGGTCGAGTGTTGAAACAGAGCTCTGACTAGGTAATGGTATTTTGTTCATATATTGGTCCACAGAACTCAAAATTGGATGATTTTTGAAGCATTGGAAAGAAAACTCAAAGTACTACAACTTTCATGTTTTTCATAAGAGTTAGTTCAGCCTCTATTATTGAGAAAATAACAGTTGAATTGAGATTAAATTCACAAAAGTGAATACGCGACTTGGCAATACGTGGGTTGTAGTCGCGTATTGTAGCCTGATTTCCGCAAATTGTTCAAACACTTGCTCTGCTTTCACACTACTTTCCATCTCAACTCCAGACAAGAATTTTGGCTACACATGTTCAAGGAACCTTTTGGAAGAAAAAAAGGACTTTATGTCTTGTCCAAAAACCAGCTTTTGACTCTCTTAACACTTGAGATGTTAGAATCATTAAAAAGAGAGAGTAGAACATATTAGAAGGGAGTATCATCAGATTTTAGCATTAGAACTTAGATGTTAGTCTTGTTTTGTTCTCTCTAACTAGAGCTATTGTGAGAATAACTGGAGACTTCATTGTACAACTCATTTTCTTGAAGAAATAGAAGATCATTGGGAGCTTCTTTACTAATTTTGGCTAAGCTTCTTTATCTATCTTTTACTTGTGATTCAATATGTGTTCTTGCAATCAAACTATGCTCTTTCTTGTTACATATTATATGAATAGCTAAATTTTTAGATCTAGGGAGTAGATGAAACTTATGCCTATTTGATATGTAGTGAATATGTTTTATACTTGTTACACCTTGTATTAACTTGTTTATTTATACATGCCTATCACTTGTTGTTACTTGATCACCAATAGCAAGATTTTAGTTGTTATTATTCAGTGAAAATTGGTAATAATGATGGAACAACATAAATAAATCTTGAGTAGTAGACTCATGAGAATAAAGGTACACTCAAGTGAATTAAACTTGAATTTCATGAAGAAAACAAGAGTATAACTAGTTATTCGCCATGAGAATAGGGAAAACTAGTCTATTTTAGTCCATTTTATCATGAGAATGAGATTTGGTAAGGTTGGAAATGAATCTCTAGTTAAACAATAGTTGTAACAAGAGGTTAATCTATTTATTTATATCTTTTGTGCCATAAGTGGAATCTATTTCCCTAGACTCAAATATTTAGTGAATTTTCTTCATTGTTGCCTTGCAAATATCTAGTTAAGATTAGTTAGGTAGTAGTAATTACATATTCTCTTGCTTAAATCTACCATTAGTCTAAATAATTGAGTAAGTAAGGACCTAGTGCTTGCAAAGTTGCTCCCTGTGGGATCGACCTGATATAAACCCTAACTACTATCTTGACTTGTATGCTTGTAGTAAAACGGGTGTAATTTGGAATTAAAGTTGTACTTATATCAAAAACATGCCAACTCACTTGCAAAATATAAAGTGGTCGGGGTCTTCTTTGCTACCGTGGTCATTCTTGAAAAAGGGATCTGGCCCAAACCTATAATTCCTGAGAGGGTAGCTACCCGAGGAGTGATATTAGCCTCGACTGGTTATGGGCATGGAAAGACTCTCCACCCTCATCTTCCTGTGATCAAGGAAGCATATTTATGGAATAGATATCTTGCTCCTCCTTGAAGCCAACAAACCCTAAAATCAGGTGCCCCAATGAGCACTTCTGCCCTCCATGGAAATTCATTGCCAACAATCAATATCAAGATCCCGATTCTGAACTTTTTTTCTGATACTCAAGTAAATTCAATTGGCATGCCCACAAATTCAAACACCAGTGCAAGCTATCCATATTCAAAACCAACGCAAGTTTTGTACACATTTAAACACCCTTTACTTTATTTCCTTAGCTTCTATTCATTGAAATGAAAAATTAAAGAATGATATCTTTGAACTCGTTTAGAATTTCTCGACTTGTTTAAGACTTTTGAATTCTAATGCATTGTAAATTCAATTGGCATACCCATGGTAGACGAGCCTTGTGAATTTAACTGGCATGCCTGTGTTAGATAAAAAAAATGATAAATTGATTAAAGGAAAATTTTTACAAGTATTAATAATTTTCCATTGAGATGCTTAAAGGTAATTGTTGTTGATGGGTTCTCTACTAAATCTGCGTACAAAAGCTAGAGCCAATAAGAACTCGATAAGCGTTTAAGTCACCGACTAGGTGTTAGCTACAGCAAAATTAGACATGGAAATGACAAGATGGAATGTAATCAACTAAGGAAAAAAAGCAAGAATATGCAATTAATCAGAGAATTTAGAGAACTCGGAATCAATTCTAATGATTATTACCAAGGAGGTAACAAATTGAGTTCCTAGTGGTAGAGTCGAGGTCACCAAGAGACGAGTTCACCTGCAAAACATAAAGTGGCAGGGGCCTACCCCCTATCTCACACCGATGCTGAAGTTAGAAGCAGTTTGGGAGTTGTTCGTATGGATAAAGTTGCATATCTTTTTTTATAAGTAGTGAATGAATGTATATACTGGAAAGGTGTATGGATAGGATGACGAGATATACAACTGTCAGACGTTATGAGATAGACAATGGGGTGTTAATTGTAAATCTGAACAACAGGGTGGCTGACAGTTAAATCAATCCATCAATCATTGATCGCATCATTAATCTAGATGTCTGTTGTTTCGGATCGAAGCAATTCTCGAGATGAACTCTCGCTTGAGAATAACCAGGACAAGGTGTATTCTGAATTAGTGGAATGGACGAGGTGATTTGAGATCGAGTAGGCTAAGATATACGCAAAAGCCCCCAACCTCAGGTAGAGTGAGCCTAGTCGATTCTCTATCTGAAGATATGCTCTGTAGTCAAGAAGAAACGCGTGTTGAGACCTTGAGGGATAAGAAGATGAAACGTCAATCAAGGGTAATTGATGTGTCCTATTATGAAAATGTCAGTTGATTCATCATTCATTAATAGAGAGAGGAAGACGAGCGTTTTAGAATTCGAAAAGTCTATCTTTCATCGAGATTACAACATATTTGGTTTGAGACGAGAGCAATGCTACGAGCCTATCCATTTTACCGAGGTTATAACATATATTGGGCTGAGCCGAATCAGTCAGCTACAATTCCGCCTAAAGGTCAAATGGCAATCTACGCTGAGCAACTAGAAGCGGGCCTGAGAATGCCAACCACCCAATTTCTTCGAGACAACCTTCGATATTGGGGAATTTGGATCATCCAAATCGCTCCCAATGCCATCCAAATTCCTATATGATTCGAGATGTTGTGCTGAGAACAAAGAGTGAATCACATTGTCAACCTATTACAAAGATTTTACATGATAAAGAACAATGAAAATGAGAAGGACTGGTTCGACTCTGGGACCCACTCCAAACATATTCAAAAGTTAGTAATAGATTCCCCCACCTTAATTAAAAGGTGAAAGAATCATTTTGTTTTTGTTTCCAATGATGATTTCTCGAACAGATTTTGGTGGAGACCTCATAACGCACCTACCGACCCCTCTCTTGAGTTTGTGAAAGAGCAAAATTTTCAAAATTTCAAAGGGTCAAGCCTCAAGAACCCAATACGATTTTGCTAGAAGAGGGCATTAGTTGAATTCTTATCAATCCTAATAAATCTCCTTATTACTCTTCTAGATTCAAGCGGACTTGTAATTTTTATTTCATTAAGTAATGTTTTGATCATCTCAATTATTGAATAATGATTCATTTCTTCTATATAGTGGTGAAGGTATTCGAACTGATCATTTCGGGAATGGGAAGCATAGCCAAGAGGCAAAAGTGCATGGCCTTTTTCTATTCTTCGGCAGTTGGGAGGAAATAGAAGAGCAGCTTAACGTCCCACCAGTCTACTCCCGTAGTTATTTTGAAAAGGGAACCTTGGCCAACCCCATAATTCCTGACAGGGTAATCATCCCGAGGACTGAAAATAGTTTTGACTCGTCATGGGTGTGAAAAGATTCGGGACAACCTTTGGCATGCTCGTGAATTCAAACACAAGTGCAAACTTTGTATATATTCAAACACCAGTGTAAATTCTGTACATATTTAAACACCCTTTACTTCATTTCTTTGACTTTCATTTATTAAAATGAAAAATTCAAACCTGCACAAACTAAAGAATGATGTTATTGAACTCGTTTAGAGTTTCTCAGCTTGTTTAAAACTTTTGAATTTTGATGCGTTGTGAATTCAATTGGCATACCCGGGGTAGAAGAATCTTTTGAATTTAATTGGCATGCTCGTGATAGATGAAAAGTATGATAAATTGGCTAGAGAATAATTCTTTTGAGTATTAATAATTTTTCACCGAATGCGTAAAAGCAATTGCTCTGGACAGATTCTCTGCTAAATCTGCATACTAACACTAGAGCCAATAAGAATTCAACAAACGTTTAACTCACTGACTGGATGTTAACTACAGCAGAATCAAAGATGGAAATGATAAGATAAAATGTAATCAACTAAAAAAATATATGCAATTAATCAGAGAATTTAGGAAAATTGGAATCGATTCTAGTGATTATTATTAGGGAAGTAACAAGGCGGGTTCCTCACGGTAGAGTCAAGGTCACCAAGAAACGAGTTTACCTGCAAAATATACAGTACCCGATGCCTAGTCTACCGGTCTCACTCCGATGTCGAAGTCAAAAGTAGTTCAAGAGTTGTTTGTGAGGACAGAGTTGCATACTTATTTTGTGAGTAGTGTATGGGTATATATATAAGAAATGTCTATGGATAGGATGATGAAATCTACAATTATTAGACGTTAGGAGACAGTCTAAGGCAGCGTTGTTAATTGTAAATTTGAGTAACAGGGCGACTGACAGTTATATCAATCCAACAGTCTCTAGTCACATCATTAATTGAGATGTTTGTTGTTCTAGACCGAAGAAATTCTCGACGTAAACTCTTGTTTGAGAATAACTAGGACGAGGTGTCTATCGGATTAGTGGAATAGACGAGACGGTTTGAGTTTAGGTAGGCCATGATATCCACATACGCCCCCAACTTCGGATGGAGTGAACATAGACGATTCTCCTTCTGAAACTATACTCTTTAGTCAGGAAGAAACACATGTTGAGATGTTGGGTTATGAGAAGACAAAATGTCAGCCAAGGGTAATTGATGTGTCCTACCATGGGAGTGTCAGTTGATCTGTCATTCATTAATAAAGAGAGAGAGAGAGAGAGAGAGAGAGAGAGAGAGAGAGAGAGGAGGGAGGGAGGTGGGCATTTTAGAATTCAAAATGTCTGCCTTTCATTAAGATTATAACATATACTGGATCAAGGCGGGAGCAATGCTATGAGCCTACATCTTTTACCGAGGTTATAACATATATTGGGTCGAGGTGATTCAATCAACGGCTATTTCGCTTGAAGGTCAAGTGGCAATCTATGTTGAGCAACTAGAAGCGGGTCTGAGAATTGCCAATCACCTGATTTCTTTGAGACAACCTTCGGTATTGGGAACTCGGATAATCTAATTCACTTCCAGTGCCATCCAAATTCTTATGTGGTTTGACATGTTGTACCGAGAACAAAGAGTGAATCCCATTGTCAAGTTATTTCAAAAATTTTACATGATGTACCGAGAACAAAGAGTGAATCCCATTGTCAAGTTATTTCAAAAATTTTACATGATAAAGAATAGTAAAAATAAGAAAAGATGGTTTTACTTTAGGACCCGCTACAAACATGTCCAGAACTTGGTAATAGATGCCTCCACCTCAATTAAGAGGTGGACGAATAACTTTATTTTTATTTCCAATGATGATTTTTCAAATGAATTTTAGTAGAGACCTCATAATGCACCTGTCGATCCCTCTCTTGATCTCGTGGAAGAGAAAATTTTTTAAAAATTCAAAGGATCGAATCTCAAGATAAATGGCTGGTTCTACCCCGAGGCGATCTTGGTAGAAAGGGGCATTAGCCAAGGTTTAATCAGGCCAAATAAATCTCTTTACTATTCTACTAGATTCAAGAGAATTTATAATTTTCATTTCATTGAATAATGTTTTGATCATCTCGATTATTGAGTAACGATTCATTTCTTCTATAAAGTGGTAAAGGTATTCGACCTGGTCATTTCGGAAATGAGGAGCGTAGTCAAGAGACAAAAGTGCAAGGTCCTTGTCGAGCTATCAGCAATTGGGAGACAAAGGAAAAACGACTTGAGCTCCATCAATTTTCTCTCGTGATCATTCTTGAAGAGAAGATCTCGACCAGACTCATAATTCCTAAGAGGGTAGCCACCTGAGAGATGACAATAGGCTCGGCTAGTCATAGGAGTAGAAAGACTTTCTGTGAGGACCCGAAAATTCCATTAGAATTTCCTCCCATTTTTAAAAAATTAATTTATATTTCATTCTATATTTCTTTACTTGACTATTTAACTATTTACTAGACCTAAATTTCATGGTGATTTCATTAGTTGAGTCAAGAGTTTTACTTTTACTTTTAAAGTTAGAGTAAGTTAGAGTTTTGGTGCATTTTGATAGTGTGATCGATTGGTAAGGTGTGTGCACTAAATTTGGTAGATAAGAGCGGGTATTAAGTAAGCGGAAGTGTGTAATTAAAAGTGCTAAGGATAAGTTAGTGAATCATAAGTTAAAACAAAAATACAAGAGAGTTAAGAAAGTAGGCTTGAACTAACGTGCATCGTTTGTTACTAGTTGAGTATACCATTTGACCAATATTTTCTTACCTTAATCTCCTTGTTTTTATTTCATATGATCTTCCCTAATTTAACCCTAAGTCCAGCCAACATTTTTGACAAAAAAAAAAACAAGAGGAAAAGAAAGAAAACAAGAAAAAAAAATAGACAAGTTGAAGGATACCAAGTGTTGGCACTTAAGCCACCTTTCACTACGACTTTCTTTCCATCTTTATCTTCCAATTGATCACAATTTCATTCATTTATCCTCCATGATGGCCGAACCTTAGAGACAAGAAAAGAAAGAAAAGCTTCCCCAATTTCACTTTGATTCCAAGTTAGAACTAGTAGGAAATCAACCTCCAATCCAAAACCAATTCATAGGAAGTTACCACAAGGAAGAAAGGTGGGTTGGAATGGAGTTATTTAGGGAGAAAGCAAGCTATATTTTGCTGCTCATCTTGAGGATTGAAGGTATTCTTGGTTGAGAACTACTTTATCTCTTTAATCTTGCATTTGGTGGGAGTTTTGGCTTGTTTATAGAAGGTTTTGTGGCTGATTTTGTCATTTTAGGTTGTGGGCTGTTATATTTAGCTTTTATTGGTTATTTCAGTTTTTTTAGTATTTCTAGCTTTACTATGGAGGTGTAAGCCTGCCATAAAGGTTTTCCAGCTTATACATGCAATTTTGGTGTTACTTGAGGAATTTCTATTCTTGTTTGTGAATTTCCAGCTTAGAATAGACCTAAAATAAGAGGCCTTTGTTTCTCTACTTTTGTGCTTGATTTGGGGCTATTTTATGGTGAAGTTGATGCCATGGTAATGGCTAGAAAAATTGGTAAGCACAAAGGAAGTGCTGCTGAAATTTTTTTCGCAGGAGACTTTGACCAGTTTTGGGAAATTTGTTATATCTTCGTGTAGAAAAATCCAAATTGAGTTCCGTTTATTGTATTTGAAACTAGACTCATAGCTCTTTTAACTGTGAAAATTTCAGAATTTTTCTCAGTCCTTATGAATATTTGTGATTTTCCAAATTGACTGAATTTTCATTCCTGTTCTGTCTTTCTACTAGATAAAGCAGCCACTTGAGATTGGATTTTGACTGACTTGTGGACAGAATCTTGCAGAGGTGTCTTTTGAGAAATTGTAACGCTTTGAATCTATTTTACAGCGGTATAAATTTTATAAATTTTGGACTTAAGAAGCTTGAGATATGATTTTTCAAATAGCATCGCGTAAAACTGGAAAAATTCTGTTGTCCTAAAACTGTCCTTACTTTCATTTCCAACTTCAAGTTGGAGTTGTTAAACCATTTTGAGCTTGGTTTATGATTGGAATGAGGGGATTCTTGGTTACTTATGTCCCTTGGGTTTAAATGTTCTCTTTTCACTCCAAAACCATATTTGCACCTTTGTATTAGTAGTTACTCGGATTTTCTTTGGTTCACCTAAATTTTGGATGATTGAACCATAATATTTTCTCTTGGTTATTTTTAGGGTCTGTCGGTGATCAAGGGCATAATCCAGAAGGAAACTTTTGACATTATTTTGCTTAAACTGGTGAGTGTTCTTTATATGTTGTGCTTCCAATGACTATGTGGATTGTTGTGAATGTTTGCTTGAATGTTAAATGTTTTCAATGATTATTAAATGAATTTTCGATAGGTGAGTGTGTACTTTATTGCACTCGACCTAAGTTAACGTGAAATTTTTAATGATTAAATGATTGAATGTTACTTGTGCATGAATGTAAGCCTTTTTGGCTGAACTGGGCCCTTGCCCTTCGTTGCCAGCCGACTTGAGCCAGAAGCGGACTCGGTCGGGCGGCTGGTGACTCTGGGACAGTGTTTTGGTATACTCGAGTATGACCACGAAAGTTGGTGGAGAACTGGCCAGTGAATTGGCTAGTGGCGGGAAATGAAATCAATGAATGAATGTCAAGAACACTGGAGGAGTTTTCAGTTGTAAATGTTTTTCTAATAATTGGAGGGATAAGGAAAATGGTTGGTGAATGAATGGCTCTACGTGAGCATGTATCCTTTTAATGAGTGTATTCTCATTGCTTTTATATTGTGAATGTTTTCTCGATTGATTGTTATTATATGACTAATGTCCTTGTTTCAATTGCTTGATTACTTGTTTGGGAACCTCACTGGGATTTTAACTCATTCTTTTAGTTTTTGTTTTCTTTACAGGGGATGCGAGTGAGGACGTGAGACTGGTACACGCTAGTATAGTCTAGTTTTTGAATTTTTGCGATTGTACTCGCGCTAGTGCTCGGATAGGGTTAAATGTATCTGGAACTCACAACTTTTGTTATATTTGGAATTGTATAAATGTTTGAGATAGAGATGAATGTAAGTACACGTTCTAAGTTTGGGAACTGTTATTTCACTTATTCTTGAGGTTATACCTTATTTTATTTGTTAAGAGTGAACGAGTTCTAGCGAGAGTTGGGCAGGCTGTCCGCCAAACCCTGGAGTACGCCCTCGGGAGAGGTGGGGTCGTCACACTTTCCACTCTCATCTTCCTGTGATCATGGAAGCATTTTTATAGAATAGATATCTTACTCTCTCCTTAAGGCCAAACAGCCCCGAAATCAGGTACCCTGATGAGCACTTCTGCTCTCCATGGGAACTGACCATCAGCGATCAATGTCAAGATCCCAATTCTGAACATTTTTCCTGATACCTTATTGAATTCAATTGGCATGTCTATGAATTCAAACACTAAACAAATTGGTACAAATTAAGGAATGATGTCTTTGAATTTGTTTAAAACTTCTCAACTTATTTAAGACTTTTGAATTCTGATGTGTTGTGAATTCAATTGGCATACTAGTGGTAGACGAGTCTTGTGAATTCAACTGGCATGACCGTGATAAATGAAAAAGATGATAAATTAGTTGGAGAAAAATTCTTATGAGTATTAATAATTTTCACCGAAGTGCGTAAAGGTAATTGCTACAAATGGGTTTTTTGCTAAAATTGTATGCAAACACTAAAGCCAATAAGAATTCGAAAAGCGTTTAAGTCACCGATTAAGTGTTAGTTACAGCAGAATTAGATATGCAAATGACAATATGAAATCTAATCAATTAAAGAAAAGAGGCAAGAATAAGCGTTTAATCAGAGAATTTAGAGAATTTAGAATCAGTTCTAATGATTATTACTAAAGAGATGATGAGGTGAACTCCTGGTGGTAGAATCGAGATCCCCAAGAGATGAGTACACCTCTAAAATATAAAGGGGTAGGAGCACAGTCTACTCCCGTAGTCATTGTTAAAGAGGGAATTTGACTCAAATCCATAATTTCTGAGAGGATAGCCACCATAGGGGTGACAATAGTCTCGACTGGTCATGGGAGTGGAAAGACTCTCCACCCTCATCTTCCTGTGATCGTAGGAGCATTTTTGTGGAATAGATATCTTGTTCTCCCTTGAACCCAAGCCGCCCCCAAAATCAAGGATTCTGAAAAGCACTTCTACCTTTCATGGGAAGTCACCATCAACGATTGATGTCAATATCTCGATTCTAAACTTTTTTTTTTCTGATTCCTTAACAAATTTAATTGGCATGTCCGCAAATTCAAACACCAATGCAAGATTTGTACATATTCAATCATCAACGTAAGTTCTGTACAGATTTAAACACCCTTTGTTTCATTTCTTCAACTTCCATTCATTGAAATGAAAATTTCAAATTTGCACAAATTAAAGAACGACGTCTTTGAACTCATTTAGAACTTCTCAACTTGTTTGAAACTTCTAAATTCTAATGCATTGTGAATTCAATTGGTATACCCGTAGCAGACGAGTTTTGTGAATTCAAGTGACATGTCCTTGATAGATGAAAAAGATGATAAATTAGTTGGAGAAAAATTCCTACGAGTATTAATAATTTTTCATCGAGGTACGTAAAGGTAATTGTTACTGACGGGTTCTCTGCTAAAGTTGCATATAAATACTAGAGCCAATAAGAATTCAACAAGCATTTAAATCTCCGATTGAGTGCTAGCTGCAGCAAAATTAGAGATGAAAATGATTAGATGAAACGTAATCAACTAAGGAAAGGAAGCAAGAATATGCAATTAATTAGAGAACATAGAAAATTTAAAATCAGTTCTAATGATTATTACCAGGGAGGTGACAAGTTGAGTTCTTGGTGGTAGAGTCTAGGTCATCAAGAGATGAGGTCACCTGCAAAATATAAAGTGGCCGAGGCCTAGTCCCTCGGTCTCACTTCAATACTGAAGTCAAAAATAGTTCAGGAGTTGTTTGTAAAGATAAAGTTGCATAATTTTTTTGTGAGTAGTGAATGGGTATATATATACTAGAAAGGTCTATGGGTAGGATGATGATATTTACAACTGTCAGACGTTATGAGATAGTTTAGGGCAGCAGTGCTAATTGTAGATCTTAACAATAGGGTGGTTGACAGTCATATCAATCCATTAATCACTGGTCACAATATTAATCAATGTGTCTGTTGTAACGGACAGAAGGAATTTTTGGGGTGAACTCTTGTTTGAAAATAATCAGGATGAGGTGTCTCCTGGTTCAATGGAATGGACGAACTGATTTTAATTCGAGTAGGCTGAGATATCCACATAAACCCCCAACCTCGGGTGGAGTGAGTCTAGCTAATTCTTTATCGAAACTGTGCTTTGTAACCAGGAAGAGATACATGTTGAGACCTTGGGTGATGAGAAGATGAAACATCAATCAAAGGTGATTGATGTGTCTTGTCATGGAAGTGTCTGTCGATCCATCATTCATTAATAGAGAGAGAGAGAGGGAGGTGGGCATTTCAGAATTCGAAATGTCTGCCTTTTGCCGAGATTACAACATATATTGGGTCGAGGCGGGAGCATTACTACGAGCCTACCCCTTTCACTGATATTATAACATATATTGGGGTGAGATGAATCAGTTAGCGGCTATTCCGCTTGAAAGTCAAGTGGTAATTTATGTGTCGCGCCCCATTTTTTACAAGAAAAATAAATGTTTTTTTAAAAAGTGAATTTTTGATTTGAAAAGTAATGTTTGATTTACAAAGAAAGTGGGTCTAAATGGGACTTGAAAATGCGACGATTTGACGCAAAATATAGTTTAAAAAGGGTTTTTGAAGAAAAAATCAGAGTCGCCACTTGGTATGGAGTTAAGGTGTACCAAGTCACCTAAAAATGAATTTTTAGAGGAAAGGTAGAAAGAAACCCCTTTTAAACGACTCCTAGTCTACGTAAACCAATGAAAAAGGTTCGGGAGTCACATTTGACGAAGGGGAAGGCAAGGATAGAAATCCAAGGCACCCCTTCGACCTAGCCAAGGCTAGTTGCGTGATTTAGTCAAAGATTTTCTTGTTTTAACCAAAGAATTTATCACATTTGGATGTACTATATGAATGCAAACCCTAGACCTAGGGGGGAATCGGGGGTAAGATTTCTCTTCAAAGCTTGAATGGTGCCAATCACATTAATTGTGATGCCCAAATAACGACTCTTTGGAGAGGTTACGAATAATGCTAATGACGAAAAATGAGTGGAATGAATGTATGCAATGTGAAAATATGAGTTTGCATGAAGTGAAAAAGTAATAATAAAAAAAATAATAGTGTGTAAGTGGAAGTGTGCAAATGGATGTGCAAAGTAAGGTGAGTAAAATGATAGTATGAAGTGTGTGTGTGCACGTGATAGCGGACAAATGAAATGCATGAACCCTAGAGGAATGCAAGCAAAACGGGTACGGGGGACTAATGTCCGTGACTCAATTTTCCCTTTAATAGAGGGAATACGAGCGTGCTAAGGCTGGAAAGCCAAACTCGTCCATATCCCATATCCAAGGGGTTATTGCCTAATCTAGTCAAGTAAATGACCTTAATAACTAGAATGAAATGCAATCCTAAATGTGCAAGGGAAAGGGAGTAAAGGGTCGTGCAAATATGTAAAACTAAAAGAGAAAAATGAATGAAGATGTATTGAGGGCATGCAAGTATGTACTAGCAAGGGGCGGCCCTATTAGGTCTAGCATTGGACTAGCCCACACTAACGCTCTCTCACAAGCGTTGGACTTGCAAGAGCTCGAGGGGACAATCATGACTAGCATTGGACTAGCCACGATTACGTGCATTTATATCCATCATACACATATATAAGTAATGTGCATAATTAAAGCAAGTAGACATGTGAGCACGTAATTCACATAACACATAAGCATGCATATCTAGATGCCAAGACCTAAGAAAGCGATTAAACACATAGCACATAGACATGCAAAACACACAAGGCAATTAAAGCCCTAACTATTACATTTTTTGGGGGGGGGAAGGCCTACTACAATCTAAAAGGGGAAATAAAAAAGGAATTAAACCCCTAACTATTACAATTTTGGCATTCGAGTGCCTTCCAAATGATGAAATTGAACTAAAATTAATGCAAAACTAAGCAACTAAAGAAATAAATAAGGTAAGAATGAAATAATCACTTAAAGTCATGCAATTGCACACATAAGACACATATATGCACGTAGGGTCAAATAAAGTCAAGAAATGAAGAATAGAGTGTACCTCCCTCGCAATGGTAATCAAAGGAAGGAAAAGTAGCTTCAAAACAATAAAAAGGTCAAGGTACCACTTTAATTGAGAAAAATTAAAAGAAATGCGCAAATACAAAACTCACTTGATCATAAAGCCCCTAAAGTCATGACTTAAGTGCAATTTAAACAAAGCATAGTAGTCAATTGAAGCAAACAAGCAATGAAGTTGTAAAATTAAAACTACCAAGGACCAAATTGAGGAGATTATTCAATTGATTGGGTCATAGCAGCATTAGTTAGAAGCCAAGGGGTCAAAGTGAAGTTTTAGAAAGTTATTTCATGCAATCTTCATGCAAGGACGTGAGAAAAATTCTGCAATCAAGTTTCAGCAAGCTATGAAGCCTTCGGCAATTTCCAACTTTCTTGCTGCAGTTTCCTTAGCAATCTATTGAATACAAGTATTCATGCAAACTCCAAACAAAATCCATGAATTGCTCAATTGAGACCCAACAAAGCATTCTAAGGGAGAACAAGGAAAACTTTATATTCTGCTGCCATTTGCGTTTCCAAACAGATTCTGGGCAGCATTTTGTAAAGCCGTTTCATCCATCCAAAACTTTGAACTTAAGCGGCAAAACAAATAACCTCCTCATCCGACAAAACAAAACAATCGAGCTTAGCTTGTTGCAACAGATTTCATGCGCAAGCTTAAGCGCAAAGCAAACTGACACAAAAGGAAACATAGGCAGCAGCTCTTCCTGAGTTCATCTCCAACAAGAGCACATTATTGTTTTGTCAGAATTCGGGCCCAAATACACGAAACATAGGCATCCAAACACACAACCTCAACATCCAAGCAAGCAAAAGACAGCCATTTTCTAAACTTCTCATGCAAATGTTACGAGGAAAGTTGCTGCAATAGAAAGGAAGGCTTGCTGCAATTTCAGTCATCCTAAACGTAGTCATGCGAAGGAGTCCGCAGTTCTAATGGAGTTAGCAACTCAACTCAAAAACTGGAAGAACTTGGGATAAGGGGAAGGGAAGGTTAAGTGCAGCAGTGCAACATGAAACACAGCAGGGAAAGATTCGAACTTGCGGCGAACAGAGGTAACCCATAGCAGTCAAATACCAAGCAAAAATGAACCTTTCAAGTATGTCAAAAACTTCAACGCGACACAGGAAAAGGAAACTATAACATGGTATCCCAAAATGGTTGGTAAATCAAAATTTCAACCAAAACAATATCAGCAATTAAAGAGAGAACAATCTGCTCGTGCGTGTTGCTGCAACAAAAACCCAGCACTTCAAGTTTGTGGTAGCAGACTCTAAAACTGACTCTTATGGGTCCTAACAACCATAACAAATGACGTCCCAGACCATTGTTTGATCAAATCAAGGGACAAGCATAAAGGATGCACGGGGGAAAAATAGTTGGCTTGCTTTTTGAGGAGACCCATGATGATACCATCGGAAAACCGACTGAAAGTTTACAGCTTTATCATCAGAAAAACCAAGAGGACATTCATGACACAGATCCATCATCTCCCCAGATGCACAAAAGATAGTAACATGAAGGAAGAAAGCTTACAGCAAGTTTAGCTACAAATCCATTTAACACCCAAATGAATGGTCTGATGCTTGGTGAACGAGAGAGCAGAGAACGAAAGGTTACCTGTGCTCCTTTGAATTGCAGAAAGACGGCGTCGGGATGGAGGAACAATGAATCTCAGCGCAAGCCGAACAAAGCTGGGAAAAGTTTCATCTTTTTGCTGCGACTGCCTTCCAGATTCTGCATCACCTCTCCTTTCGTTGAGTTGCCCGTTTCTTCCTCACTCGGTAGTTTCTCTCTTGGCTCTTTCGTTGTTGCCCGTCGCTCTTTTCCTTTTTATGGTTTTATTCGCTCAGCCTCAACTCTCCCTTTCTATCCAAAACCCTCGGCTCTCCTGGTCTCTCTCCAACTCAGTCGTCAAAAAACCCCCCGTAGCCTCCTGTTTTTCTTTTTCCCAGACCAAAAACCTCCTTTACGAAAGCTCCCTCTCTATCTCTCCGTTTCTTTTTTGCTAAACATAGCCGCCGACTACCCCTCTGAACTTTCTCCCCCTGTCTCTCCCTGGTTTTCAAAAGCCTTTGCTCTCTCTTGTTTCCTTACTCCGCCGCCACTCCAGCTCTCTGATTTTCTCTCCCCTTTCTCCTCTCATTTCTGTCTTTTCCTCCAGCCCTTAAACCCTCAGCTCTCGTTTGGTTTCTTGTTGCCCCCCCAGCCGTCATCCAACCTCCCTTCCTCTTGCTTTTATAGTGTACCGAATATCCCTAGAACCTAGGATCAATGGTGCATGTTTTCTGCATTTTTTCGGTGATTATTAAGCCATTAGATGGCTTTTTGTACCGATATTTCTTGATGAGTCGGATGCATTTTTCATCTCTGGTTCCGTTTCTCATTTTTGCTTGAAATAAGAAATGGGCACGGATCCTGTGTAGCTCAGGTGCATAAGCTTGTTTCCTTCTCTTTTCCTTTTTCCCTTTTTTTTTCTAATGAACTTGAATTTAAAATACTAAAGCATATTTTTTTGTGAATGATTTTCTCTTTCTCTCTGTTTTTTTTTGGACAAGTTTTATGCTAAAAGTCTTAACAATAACAATAAAAATAAACATCTAAAAAGGCAAAATGAATACAAAAATAAAAAATAAAAACTAATAATAATAGATAATAATAATAATCTGAAACGCTATACAAATGCTAAAAAAATCTAAACCAAAATCATGAAGTTGACAAATAAAAATAGATAAGAATTATCACTAAAAGTAAAAAATAAAATAAAAATAAAAATAAAATAAAAATTATTTAAAAATTTGGTGTCTACATTATGCTGAGAAACTAGAAGCAGGCATGAGAATGCCAACCACCCGCTTTCTTCGGGATAACCTTTGGTATTAGAGAATTCGGATAATCCAACTCACTCTCAATGCCATCCAAATTCTTTAGGATATGAGATGTTGTGCAGATAAAAAAGAATGAATTCCATTATCAACTTATGTCGAAAATTTTACATGATAAAGAACAGTGAAAATGAGAAAGGGTGGTTCTATATTGGGACCCGTTCCAAACATGTCCAGAAGTTGGTAATAAATGCCTCCATCTCAATTAAAAGAAGGAAGAATAGCTTTATTTTTTTTCCAAATGATGATTTCTCGAACGAATTTCAGTGGAAACCTCATAACGCACCTGCCGACTCCTCTCCCAAACTTGTGAAAGAGCTAAACTTTCATAAATTTAAAGGATCGAATCCAAGATAAATGGTTGGTTCTATCCAGAGGTAGTCTTGGTAGAGGTGGTTATTTGCCAAACTCTTATCAGCCCCAATAAGTCTTCTTACTACTCTTCTAGGTTCAAGAGGACTTGTAATTTTCATTTGATTGAGTAATGGTTTGATCATCTCAATTATTGAATAATAATTCATTTATTCTATACAGTTGTGAAGGTATCTGACCAGATCATTTCGAGAACGGGGAGCGTAGTCAATAGGTAAAAGCACATAACCCTTGCAGAGCCATCTGCAACTGGGAAGAAATACGATGAGCAGCTCGACCTCCCACCAGTCTTCTCCCGTGGTCATTCTTGAAGAGGGGATCTTGAACTAATCCATAATTCCATAGAGGGTAGCCGTCCAAGGGATAACAATAGCCTTGGCTGGTCATAGGGGTCAAAAGATTCTCTACCTTCGTGGTCCTATGATCGTGGGAGCATCTTTATGGAATTGATATCTTACTCTCCTCTTGAAGCCAAGTAGCCCCGAGATCAGGTACCCCATTGAGCACTTCTATCCTCCATGGGAACTCACCATCAACGATCGATGTCAAGATTTCAATTTTGAACTTGTTTTCTGATATCTTGGTGATTTCAACTGGCATGCCCACGAATTCAAACACCAAGAAAGCTTTATACATCTTCGAATACCAGTGCAAGTTATACACATATTTAAATACCCTTTGCTTCATTTCTTCAGTTCCCATTTATTAAAATGAAAAATTTAAATCTACACAAATTAAAGAATGATGTCTTTGAACTCATTTAGAACTTCTCAACTTGTTTAAAACTTTTATATTTTGATGCGTTGTGAATTCAATTAGCATACCCAAGGTAAACGAATCTTGTGAATTCAACTGATATGCCGTGATAGATGAAAAATATGATAAATTGACTGGAGAAAATTCTTTCCGGTATTAATAATTTCCTACTGAGGTGCGTAAAGGTAATTGCTACGGACAACTTCTCTGCTAAAGTTGCATACAAACACTAGAGCCAATAAGAATTTGACAAGCGTTTAACTCATCGACTAGATGTTTGCTATGGCGGAACCAAAAATGAAAATGATAATATGAAATGTAATCAACTAAGAAAAAGAGGCAAAAATATGTAATTAATCTGAAAATTTAGAATTAGTTTTAATGATTATTACTAGGGAGGTGGCGAGGCGAGTTCCTGGTGGTAGAATCGAGGTTACCAAGAGATTAGTTTACCTGCAAAATATAAAATGGTCGAGACCTAGTCCACCGGTCTCACTCCGATGTTGAAGTCAAAAGTAGTTCGAAAGTTGTTTGTGAGAATAAAGTTGCATATCTTTTTTGTGAATAGTGTATGGGTATATATACTAGAAAGATCTATGGGTAGGATGACGAAATCTATAACTGTCTGACGTTATGAGACAGTCTAAGGTAGCAGTGTAAATTGTAAATTTAAGCAACAGGATGGCTGATAGTCACAACGATCCAACAGTCTCTAATCACATCATTAATTGAGATGTCTATTATTTCGAACCAAATGAATTCTTGAGGTGAACTCTTGTTTGAGAATAACCAGGACGAGGTGTTTCCCAGATCAGTAGAATGGACAAGATGGTTTAAACTCGGGTAGGCCGTGATATCCACGTAAGCCCCCAATCTTGAGTGGAGTGAGTATAGACGATTCTCCATTTGAAACTATATTCTGTAGTCAAGAAGAGACACATGTTCAGATATTGGGTTATGAGAAGATGAAATGTCAGTCAAGGGTGATTGAAGTGTGCTACCATGGGAGTGTCATTCGATCCGTCATTCATTAATAGAGGGAGAGAAATAGAAGTGGGCATTTTAGAATTCAAAAAGTCTGCCTTTCGTCGACATTACGATATATACTGGATCGAGCCAAAAGCATTGCTACGAGCCTACCCCTTTTACCGAGATTATAACAAACATTGGGTTGAGGCGAATTAGTCAACAGCTATTCCTCCTGAAAGTCAAGTGACAATTTACGTTGAGTAACTAGAAGTGATCCGAAGAATGTCAACCACCCGATTTGTTCCGGACGACTTTTGATATTAGGGAACTTGAATCAACTAACTTACTCCCAATGCCATCCAAATTCTTACGTGGTTCGAGATATTGTACCGAGAACAAAGAATGAATCCCATTGTCAACCTATTTTGAAGATTTTACAAGATAAAGAATAGTGAAAATGAGAAGGGTGGTTCTACTTTAGGACACACTCCAAATATGTCAAGAAATTAATAATAAATGCCTCCACCTCAATTAAGAGGAGGAAAAATAACTTTGTTTTTGTTTTCAGTGATGATTTTCGAATGGATTTTGGTGGCGACCTCATAACGTACCTGCTAATCCCCCTCCCGAACTTGTAGAAGAGCAAAACTTTCAGAAGGTTTAAAAGGTCGAGTCTCAAAATAAATGGCTGGTTCTACTCTGACGCGGTCTTGGCAGAGGAGGGCATTAGTCGAACTCTTATCAGTGCCACTAAATCTCTTTACTACTCTCTAGATTTAAGAGAACTTGTGATTTTCATTTCATTTAGTAATATTTTAATCTTCTTAATTATTGAGTAATGATTCATTTTTCTATGCAGTGGCGAAGGTATCCGACCTGATGACTTCAGGAACAGGGAGCATAACCAAGAGGCAGAAGTGCAAGGCCTTTGTCGAGCCTTCAGCAATTGGGGAAAAAAAAAAGAAGGGCGGCTTGACCTTCTACCCGTCTGCTCCCGTAGTCATTTTTGAAAAGGGGAATTCAACCGACCTTATAATTCCTGAGAAGGTAGCCAACCGAGAGGTATTTTGTTTCTTTTCTTTCCCCTACACATTAGTTTTGGTGCGTTTTAACTAGTTTCATAACTAATTAACTAGAGTTTTGGTAAAAATATACATTTTGTGGTTTAAATGGCAAACATTGCATTTCTATGGATTTTAATGGTAAAAACTTCATGCTTTTGTAGGTTTAATGATTCAATCATCAAAGGGTGCGAATTGAGAAGATAATTGGATGATAATTCATGATTTGAAGTGCTTAAAGAAAACATGAAGTGCAAAACATTCAAATGAAGAAATGCAAGTGAAGACAGTTTTGATACATCTTCGTATTTCGGCTATATCTTGAGTTATACACATCGGATCGAGATGAACTTTACACCATTTTGAAGATAAGAGATAGATCTGCATTTGGTATGAAGACATCGAAATCCAATTCAGTTGTTTTCTCAGTCAAAAAGTCGACACAGAGAAGCTTATTTGTATGGTCGAAAGTTGAAACAGGGGATTGAATAGTCGATGGTAATTTGATCATATCTCAGTCCACAGAACTTCAAATTGGATGATTATTAAAGCATTGAAAAGCTAATTCAAGAGGTTACAACTTTCATGTTTTGCACAAAAGCTAGTTCAGCTTTCGTTATAGAGACAATAGCAGTTAAAGTGAGGCCAAATTCACAGAAGTAAATACGCGACTTGAGAAAATGTGAGTGAAGTCGCGTATTGCAGCCTGATTTCAGTAACTTGCTCAGCCACTTGCTTTGTTTTCACACTACTTTCCAGCTATAGTTGGAGAGAGAATTTCAGCTGCACATGCTTCTGAGGCAAAAAGGAAGAGGAAAGGAGCTTTATGTCTTGTCCAAAGTCCACCTTTTTGACTCTTAACAATTAGATCTTAGAATCATTAGAAGAAGAGAGTAGAACATATTAGAAGAAGCTCATATCAGACTTTAGCATTTGAACTTAAAAAAGGAAGTCTTGTCTTGTTCTCTCTAACTAACACTTTTTGTGAGAACAATTCGAGACTTCATTGTACACCATTTTATTGAAAAAATTGAAGATCATTGGGAGCTTCTTCATTAACTTGGCTAAATTTTCTTTATTTATCTTTTACTTGTGATTCATGATGTGTTCATACAACGAAACTATGTGTTTTCTTGTTGTATGTTACAGGAATAGCTAATTTTCTAGATCTAGGGAGTAGATGAAACTTATAGCTATTTGATATAAAGTGAATATAATTTACACTTGTTACATCTTCTATTAACTTGTCTATTTGTGCATGCTTATCACTTGTTGTTGCTTGATCACCAATAACAAACTCTTAGTTATTATTATTCAATAAAAGTTGGTAATAATGATAGAACCACATGAATAGAGCTTGAGTAGTAGACTCATGAGAATAGAGGTACACTCAAGTGGTAAACTTGAATTTCTTGAAGAAAACAACAGTAGAACTAGGTATTCACCTTGAGAATAGGAAAAACTAGACTATTCTAAGCCATTTCATCATGAGAATGAGATTTGGTGATATTGGAATTGAATCCCTAGTTAAACAAGGGTTGTAACAAGAGGTAAATCTATTCATTGTTTATGCAATAAGTGGAATCTATATCCCTAAACTCCAGTTTTTAGTGAATTTTCTCCTTTGTATCTTGCAAAAATCTAGTTAGAGTTAGTTAGTTAATAGTAGCTATAACTTTTTCTGTTCCAATTTATTGTTAGTCTAAATAATAGAGTAAGTAAGGACCTAATACTTGAAAAATAGCTCTCCGTGGAATCGACCCGATATATGCCCTAAACTACTAGTTGACCTGTATACTTGCAGTCAAAACGGGTATAAATTGGATTTAAACTTGCACTTATATTGAAATTCTGTCAAATTTTTTGCACCGTTGCCTGGGAGCGGCAATATTAGGGCCTAATTAACTTTATTAATTTAGACATTATTTGTAATTACTAGCTAATTTGTTTATAGTTAAATTACAATTTTTATTGGTTTTTGCGAATTAGTTGCTACATAGTCTCTTTTATTTTTGTTTGTAGTGTATGTACCGGGCGCTACGGGTAGTAGCACCTTTTGATTCAGAAATTAAAAGGACACTACATAGACAAAGAAGGCGTACACCACAACAAGAAGAAGAAAAGATTTATCCAATAGAGGGAATTGCAATGAAACTACCTTTTAAAGAAAAAATGACGAAAAACGAAGCAAATAGGCGAGGTCTAAGGGATTTTGCTCTACCGGGAACTCAAGGATCCCAAACAAGTATAGTGCGGTCTACAGTAAACGCTAATAATATTAAGATTAAACCATCACTAATCCAAATGGTGCAACAATCTCAATTTAGAGGTAATGCCATAGAGGATCCAAATGCACACTTAGCCACATTTTTGGAGATATGTGATACTATTAAAATGAATGGAGTTAACGATGATACAATAAGGCTTAGGTTGTTCCCATTTTCATTAAAAGATAAAGCTAAAATTTGGCTACATTCTCATGTCCCTAATACCTTCACCACTTTGAATGATTTATCTAGGGTATTTTTGAATAAATATTTCCCACCAGGTAAAACGGTTAAACTTAGAATGGATATCATTAGTTTAGTCAATTTGATGGTGAATCGTTGTATGAAATTTGGGAACAATTTAGAGAGTTGCTTCGAAGATGTCCACATCATGGACTTTTCAATTGGCTTATTGTACAAAACTTCTATAACGGTTTATCTTTCTCTACTAAAATGACTATTGATGCAGCCGCAGGTGGTGCTTTGACGGGTAAATCACCCGAAGAAGCTCAAAGTTTGATTGAAGAAATGACAGCTAACAACTACTAATGGGCTAATGAAAAAGGTAATCCAAGGCAACACGCAGGTATGATTGAAACTAATGCGATCAATATGCTTAGTGCACAAATGAGTAATATGATGCAAATGTTACGTCGTCAAACCGGATGTGGTCCGAGTTCTTCTATTAATGCACCTGTTGCTTGTTGTTCCATATGTGGAGGAGAACACGACCCTAACAAGTGTGTTGATGTTGAGCAGACTCAATTTGTTAATAATTACGATAGGAATGATCAAAACAATCCATACTCAAAAACATACAATCCGGGGTAGAGGAATCATCCAAATTTTGGATGGAAGGAGCAAGGCAATCCTTAAAGGCCCAATAATCTGTCGGGATTCCAATCGAGGGCACAATAGATGAATACTAAACCGGATTGGAAGATTGCGGTGGAGAAATTGGCAAAAGGAATTTCGAAGAGATTCGAACGAATAGAGGGGCGGTTGGATTAATTGATCGGAATGTATAAAAATGCGGAGATCCAAATTGATCAAATCGCCAATTCTATCAACAATCAAAATCAGGGGTAATTACCAAGTAAAACGGAGGTGAATCATAGGGAACATGTCAAGGCCATTTCCCTTCGTAGTGGTAAACAACTAGAAGACCCTCCAATGATAGAAAACAAAGGGAATGAGGAGAGTGTTAGCGGAGAAGATGAGCAATTGGAGAAAGAGGTAGGTGTGGGGGAAGGTGATAAAGAAAAATTGGAAGAAAAACAACCAACTTCCTACAATACCATTCTGATACCTCCGATAGTGCCATTTCCTCAACGACTCAAGCCAAATAAACTCGACAAAGATTTTGATAAATTTGTAAAAATTTTTAAACAATTGCATATTAATATTCCTTTAATTGATGCCATTTTGCAGATTCCTTCGTATGCCAAGTTCCTCAAGGAGATAATGACGCGCAAAAGGAAATTGGAGGATCGCGAAATAATAGCATTAACTGAGGAGTATAGCGCCATCATACTAAACAAGCTGCCACCAAAGTTGAAAGATCCGAGGAGATTTTCTCTACCTTGCACTATTGGTAACATTGAATTTTCAAAAGCATTATGTGACTTTGGTGCAAGTGTGTCCTTAATTCCTTTAACGGTGGCTAGACAACTAGAGTTGCATGAGCTAAAACGCACAAATATTACTTTGCAGTTAGCAGATCGGTCTATTAGATATTCACTAGGAGTCTTGGAGAATATACTGCTCAAAATACAAAAATGTATCATTCTGGTGAATTTTGTGGCATTAGATATGGAGGAAGATATATCTATACCAATTATCTTAGGTAGGCCATTTTTAGCAACTGCGGGTACTATTATTGATGTTAAAAATGGCAAACTCAAGTTTCAAATAGGTGAAGAAGAGGTAGTATTTAATTTGAATGAAATAAAAAAATACCCTTCTTTTACTAATCATGCTTGTTTAATTGCCACAATGGATTTGCTAACCAAAAAGGTGAATCGAATCAATCTCGATGTCGATCCTCTTGAGTTTTGTTTAATAAGTGCAGGGGTGCAAAAGGAGAATGATGAAGAAAGAGAATTATAGACCCAATATTTGGATGCACAACCTCTTTATAGGAAGGGGTATGTTTGAAAAGCTTGGACAAGAAAAGAGACTTCCACCACCGTCGGAGATAGAAACTCCAAAACTTGAACTCAAGCCACTTCCTAACCACTTGAAGTATGAGTTTCTTGGTGAAAATGAAACTCTTCCAATGATTGTTAGTGCGTATTTGGAAGAAGAGCAACTCAATAAGTTGCTATGAGTCTTAAGGAAGCATAAGAAGACTATAGGATGGACCATCTCTGACATTCAAGAAATTAGCTTTTCTTTATGCATGCATCGCATTCTCTTGGAGGAAAATTGCAAACCGGTAGTCGAAACCCAAAGAAGGCTTAACCTGAACATGAAAGAGGTGGTAAGATTGAAAATTATAAAGTGGTTGGATGTAAGTATAATCTTCTCTATCTCAGATAGTATTTGGATAAGTCCAATTCATGTTGTTCCAAAGAAGGGTGGAACTACCATAGTTAAAGGGAAAATGATGAACTTATTCCCTATAAACTTGTGGTAGGATGGCAAGTGTGTATTGATTATAGAAAGTTAAATTCAGTCACAAGAAAAGATTATTTTCCCCTACCCTTTCTTGATCAATTATTGGAGTGTATTGCTGGTTATGATTTTATTGTTTCCTTGATGGATTTTCAGGTTATAACCAAATAGCCATAGCTCCGGAAGATTAAGAGAAAATCACCTTCACTTGTCCATATGGCATATTTGCTTTTAGACGAATGCCATTTGGCCTTTACAATGCTCCAGCCACATTCCAACGTTGCATGATAGCTATTTTTTCTGATTATATAGAGAAAGTTATGGAGATTTTCATGGACGATTTTTCGGTATATGGCTGATCGTTTGACCATTGTCTTCATAATTTGGATTTGATTTTGCAGTGATATGAAGAGACAAATCTTATGCTTAATTAGGAGAAGTGCCGGTTTATGGTTCGAGAAGGAATTGTTTTTGGGCACAAGATTTCATCTCAAGGAATAGACGTGGATAAGGCAAAAATAGAAGTGATTGAGCGAATGCCACCTCCAACTAATGTCAAGTGGATAAGAAACTTTCTTGGACATGCGACCTTCTATAGACGTTTTATTAAGGATTTTTTCAAAATAGCTAAACCATTATTTGATTTACTATGCAATGATGCTCCATTTCATTTTGATGATAATTGTTTAATGGCTTTTGATAGGTTGAAAAAGGAGTTGACGTCAACACCAATTATAACATCACCAGACTAGTCGCTACCATATGAGTTGATGTGTGATGCAAGTGACTATACAATCGGAGCTATGTTAGATCAACGAAAGGAAGGAAGGTTGCACGTGATCTATTATGCAAGTAAAGTACTCAACGAAGCACAAATTAACTATGCGACCACGAAGAAGGAGCTTTTGGCGGTGATATTTGCTTTAGATCTTATTTAGTAGGATCTAAAGTTATCATTTATACGAACTATTCAACTCTTAAATATTTGCTCCATAAAAAAAAAGCAAAATCGCGACTAATTCATTGGATTCTCTTATTGCAGGAATTTAATTTAGAGATTAAAGATAAAAAGGGATCGAAGAACCTGGTGGCGGATCATTTTTTGCGATTAGAATATATCCCTACCGATGATCAAATTCCAATTAAAGAGAATTTTTCAGATGAGTTTGTTCTTGCACTAACTAAATCCCTATGGTATGCAGATTTTGCTAATTTTTTGGTAAGTGGAATACTTCCCAAGGGTTTGAATTTTCACCAAAGAAAGAAATTTTTGCATGATGTTAAAAGTTACTTTTGGGAAGAACTGCTGCTTTATAAACATTGGGCCGATGGTATGATAAAAAGATATATTCCCGAAGAAGAGGTACGTGATATTTTGTTTCATTGTCATAACTTAAAAACCGGAGGACATTTTAGCACTTCTAAGACCGTAACTAAGATTTGGCAATCGGGATTTTATTCGCCTACCAGATACCGAGATGTTTGGGAATATGTTAAAAATTGTGACGCTTGTCAAAGAACTAGAAATATTTCTAACAAAAATGAAATGCCCTTAATTACTTTATTAGAAATTGAGTTATTTGATGTATTGGATATAGATTTTATGGGGTCATTTCCTAGTTCTTTTAACAATAAGTACATCTTAGTAGCGGTAGATTATGTTTCTAAATGGGTGGAGGCAATTGTTTCACCTACAAATGATACTAAGGTAGTACTCCTTCCGTCCCAAAATTTGGGACGCTTTTTGGGAAACACACTTTTTATGCACAGTAGCATTATGAGGACACACTTATCTGACTCTTTCAATCGTACCCTTTGCTGTTTGTGGAGTAAAACAACAAACTGTTGGGAACCACTTGCCATTAAGTCACTTTGACTAAAAGGCAAAGACAATTAGAAGGGTATAACTTCCGATGATGTGTTATGGCTGGGTCCATTAGAATTGGTTAGTGCAATCTTGACTTTTCAATAGAAGGGTATAACTGGAAAATAATTTCAAAAGTGGTTTGACTTGTTCAAAGTGACTCAAATTTTGGGACAAGCAAAAAGCGGAAATATGACATTAACAATGGGATGGAGGGAGTACTTAGATTTCTTAAAAAGAATATTTTTAGTAGATTTGGTATTCCTAGGGCCATAGTAAGTGATGAAGTAAAGCACTTTTGTAATAATCAATTTGATTCTTTATTACTTAAGTAAGGTTGTAAGCATAAGACATTACTTCCATACCATCCACAAGCGAATGGACAAGCAAAGTTAGCCAACCGAGAGATAAAGCTTATCTTGAAGAAAATGGTGAACAAATCAATGAAGGATTGGGCAAGACGACTCAATGATACATTATGAGCTTATCGAATGGTATTTAAGACACCTTTGGAGATGTCACCGTATTTATTAGTATTTGGAAAAATTTGTCATTTACTTGTAGAGATCGAACATAATGCATATTGGGCAATTAAAACGATTAACATAGATTTACGTCTTGCAGGTGGGAGGAGACTACTTGAGTTGAATGAACTTGAGGAACACCGGTTACGTGCTTACGAGAATGCAAAAATCTATAAGGAGAAAGTGAAATATTGGCATGATAAGCATCTCGTATCCAAACAATTTGAGGTGGGGCAAAAAGTGCTATTATACAATTTACGCCTTAGGTTGTTTCCCGAAAAACTCTAATCAAGGTGGTCGGGACCATTTGAAATCACTCAAGTGTTTCCTTTTAGAGCTGTTGAAGTGGTAAATGCAAAAAATGAACGGTTCAAGGTCAACGGACAACGATTGAAACCCTACTTGGCGGGTGAAATCGTCCCCAAAGGACATATGAGTCCTTTGGGTGACTTTTCTTCAAAGAAATGAGCCAAACCTTTTGAATCGAGCCAACGACTATAATCAAAAGTGCTAGTTGGGAGGCAACCCAATGTTTTTGTTTAAGATGTTAATTTGGTATGATTTTATGTTTAACGCATGTAATTAAGTTAGTTTGTTGTTTTTGTGTTATAGGTTTGGTAAATGGAAGAAAAGATGACCATTTGAGGTGAAAAATGCGAAATTTGATCAAGGAATTCAATCCTTCGATTCGCGTTAAAGGTGTATTTGATCCATTAAAAATGGGTAAAATGCATGTTTCGATCATTTTACATGTGCATGCGATGATAATTTTGGCAAAAGAATGATTTAGGATGCATTTTGAATAATTGGGGTAACATATAATTTTTTTTTAAAAGTTAGCATTTCTGCAAAAATTTGCAGAAAAAAACGTGGATTACAGGAATACGCGACTTAGAGTTGCGTATTACGTGAATCGTGTTTTCACTCCTGCAAAAATTGTACAGAAAATGCGACTTGAATACGGGACTCTAAGCCGCGTATTCAAGAAGGCGCATTTTCAGACCTGTAATACGCGACTTGAAGTCGCGTTTTCATCCTTGCGGAATTTGTATAGAAACGCGACTTACGCAAAATGTGACTTGAAGGCGTGTTTTGTCTAGTCACATATTCTGTCATTGTACAAAAGCTAAAACACGCGAATCGCTTGGCCAGTTTTCTTCTTCATCTTCTTCCTTCAACTCGCGTTTTCCCTTCTCCTCTCACACACAATTCACAAAACTCCATTTTTGCTCCATTTTCTTGTAAAAAAACATCAACCCAGCATTTTTTGATCATCCTAGAGCCTTTCTAACCGATTGAAATTCAAGATAAACACCTAAAAATCGGTTTCCAAGAAGATTGGGGGTTAGGGTTCTTAGATTACAAATTCTTCAATTAGAGGTCAATTGGAGTGAATTTGATAGGGCTTTTTGCACAATTATCATCATCAAACATCCTTCTACGTGATTGAGGTAAGTTTCTTCATCAAATCTTTGTATGTTAGAAGTTGATATTTTTCAATTTTCTGAGCTTTCTGACATCTTTTAATTTCAAATTTTTGATGATATATATTGATGTTTTTGGCCTCCATGATGCTTATTAAGGTTGTTTAAGCATATTTACATGTTCAAATGTAGCAAATTGATGATTAATAGTTCTTTAAATTTTTAATTTGCTATATTTGACTAAAATTAGAAAGTTGGCTTGGAATGTTTTTAAAGCCATTGGTGATAAATGATTATGGTATAAAATGGATGATTGATGATGTTTTAGCATGCGCATTATATATAGTGAGAAATTTGGATGATTTTGTGAGTTATTAGAATACCTTTTGCTTAACCATGTTTATAGTTAATTGCGTATTATTGTTCCTAATTACTGATTGCTATAATCATGATTAATGCTAATTTCACTAATTGGGATATAATTGTTATATATTTTGATTAAGATGGTGATTTTGGACAATTTTTGGCATGATATATGTCCTTCTCTTATGGTCATTTAAGTATGTTTATTTGATTTCTTATGATTTGGAGGGATGTATTTGTGGTTATTTGAGTCAATTCATGTTACTTATTGTCAAAAATATGAAATGTGTCTTAGTATATGTGGATAATTGAATCCTTTTTATTAGGTACTATGACTAGGGGAAAATAGGTCGTATATTCCTCCTCTAGTAGTGATGACATGGAGGTTAGTGAGGAGGTTGAAATAAGTGAGGAAGAGAGATCACCTTCTCCTCCACCGGTTAGTCAACGACCAGGTGAGGGCATTTTTCGTAGTGCTGAAGCATCCATTTTTGACAGTGCCAAATTCACCAACCGTAGGAATCAAGAGTGGCACGAGGAACACGCTAATTTGGAGTTTCTTTTTGAGATGCACGTGAGTCCCGAAGTTGAAATGATGTATCGTATCTCGGAGGCATTTGATCAACTTGGTTGGGCACTGATTCTCACCTTGCCGACTCAGTACTATCCCGACTTGGTGCGAGAGTTCTACGCTAACATTGAGTATAAAACAGGTCATAGTGGTGAGATGGTGGAGTCATGGGTGCGAGGAACGTGGATCATTTTGTTGCGGTAGCGCTTAGTGGCCATTGTGGGTTGTAATGACCAAGGCCAGGCAATCGACCTGAAGAAGGGATTTATCGCACCAAATAGACAATGGGATCCATCTCATGCCATGCATAGGTTTGGTCTGGACTACCAACCTTTTTGGTCGTCAAGGAAAGAGACAATGTAGGCAAGCGTCCCTGAACCTCGACATCGTCTCATTATCTACATGACGGCACATAATGTCATACCCAAGAAGACGGGGCATACGGAGGTCTGCAAAAGTGACATCTACTTTCTCGACTACCTATGTTCGAATTCCACTGCCGAACATCATTATTAGCCATATAAGGTCTACGGCGAGGCGGCGGACTACTTCGTTCAAATTGCCATTTCCTCGTCTGCTTTCTTTGGTGTTCGAGTGGTTTTATGTCAACTTACAAGGGGTGATTTGAGAATTTGTTAAGCCGAAAACCGAGTTACCGGTTTCTTCCCTTTGTCGTCTAGGTATTGGCATAGAGAACATCCCTCAACCTATGCGAGAAAGGCGATAAAAGGCGAGACATGGTCGAGAGGAAGTCAGACCTTCCACTGCCGCACCTCCGCTTCCACCGCCACAATCCAACTGGCAGCGGCTCTTTGGTCGCTTGGACGACATCGAACATCAATTAGCTAGAATGGATACTCGCCTGCATCACATTGAAGATCATCTAGGCATACGTCCACCTCCTGCGGATGATGAAAAAAATGACGACTAGGGCTCCGGCGCACAAAGAATGATCTTTATCCTTATTTTCCGTTTCGCTTAGTGTTCGTTGTGTATTTTGTTTTTAACTTTTCTTTAAGGGCAGTTTAACTTGCACCTTTTATTTTGTATATTGGAACTTGTGACAGTTACTAGTAGATAGTGATTGTAGATGGTTGATCGGTCGATGGATCATGATTCAAGGTTGAACTAGACCACAACCATCTCAACTGGGGAGTAACTTGTTCTTCCTTTTGCTTATTTTCTTTCCCCTACACATTGAGGACAATGTGTATGTTAAGTATGGGGGTATTTGAGAATTGTCTGCTGGATGTTACTATGATTGGACATGTTATGGAAATATTTTCTTATGCTTAAATGTTGCCTATTTTGGGATTGTTGGCAGGGAATTTAGTCTAATTTTAAGGGGAAGCTCTGTCAAAATTTTTAAAATTGCCCCAAAAAGTTTCAAAAATTTTCAATTTTATCCAAAGTGTTAACAAGTTCCACAATACTAGTAGTTCAAATTCCTTCTACTTTTGAGATAAATATATGTGACTTGAAAACTTCTCTTCTCATTTAACTTGGAAATGACTATTATATGATTATAATTTTTACATTTGTAGGAAAATATATCTTGTAAAGTGGAGAAAATTATGCTTACATTTTGCATGTTTAATGAAATTTCTTCTCTTTACCTGATTTTACATAGTTAAGTGATAAATATGATCAATAATTGCAATACTCTTCTCATGATTATTCTTTTGAGGGAATGTTATTATCGTTGCTTTGAAAAACAAAAATAAATAATCATAATATAAAAAAAATGAAAAAAAAGGAAGAGAATAAGATTTGTTCTACTCCAATGGTTCTTGTACTTAGTAACCGGGAGTCTTCATCTATAAATGTCGATTTTCGTGTAAAACGGTACTTGAATTAAGAGTATGCAAGGTAACTTGAGTATGTGAAGTGTTGAGTAACTGGCGATTTGCATCTAAAAATATCGATCGTCACGTCAAAAGGCACTATCACAACTTAAGTATATATTTAGCTATATTATATGAATAATTCCCTCTCTAAGTTGAATGAGAAGAAGATCATGGGTTTAGGAAGCATTCTATTGACCATATAAGTTACTTGTTTGTAAAATTGGTAAGGATGAGGAATTGAGTTGGACTAGCCAAAATTATGGTATAATTGGATCTGCTTTACTTAATATTATGAGTACTTGAGGTTAATTTAGTGATTACATAATGGTTATTTACCTTGTTTTGAGGAAATGAAATTGAATGGTGCACATATATTTGTTTACAAACTTTGAATCATTGTTGGTTTTTATTTTTTATTGCTTGAGGACAAGTAATGGTTCAAGTGTGGGGATATTTGACAAGTATATATTTTACGTGTTTTTAGTGTGTTTTATTAGTTAGTTTTGGTGTATTTTAACTAGTTTTATAACTAATTAACTAGGGTTTTAGTAAAAAAGTACATTTTGTAGTTTAAATGGCAAACATTACATTTCTATGGATTTTAATGGTAAAAATTTCATGTTTTTGTAGGTTCAATGATTCAATCATCAAAGGGTGTGAATTGAGAAGATAATTGGATGATAATTCATGATTTGAAGTGCTTAAAGAAGACATGAAGTGCAAAACATTCAAATGAAGAAATGCAAGTGAAGACAGTTTTGATACATCTTCGTATTTCGGCTATATCTTGAGCTATACACATCGGATCGAGATGAGCTTTACACCATTTTGAAGATAAGAGATAGATCTATTTGGTATGAAGACATTAAAGTCCAATTCAGTTGTTTTCCTAGTCAAAAAGTCAAAACACAGAAGCTTATTTGTATGGTCGAAAACTGAAACAGTCGAAAGCTGAAACAGGGGATTGACCAGTCAATGGTATTTCAATCATATCTCCGTCCACAGATCTCCAAATTGGATGATTCTTGAAGTAATCGAAAATTAACTCAACGGGCTACAACTTTTATGTTTTGCACAAAAGCTAGTTTAGCTTCCATCATAGAGAAAATAGCAGTTGAAATAAGGCTAAATTCACAGAAGTGAATACGTGACTTGAGAAAATGTGGGTGAAGTCGCGTATTATCAAGTCACGTATTGTAGCCTGATTTCAGCAACTTACTTAGCCACTTGCTTTGTTTTCACACCACTTTTCAGCTATAGTTGGAGAGAGAATTTCGGTTGCACATGCTTCTGATGCAAAAAGGAAGAGGAAAGGAGCTTTATGTCTTGTCCAAAGCCCACCTTTTTGACTCTCTTAACACTTAGATGTTAGAATCATTAGAAGACGAGAGTAGAACATATTAGAAGAAGCTCATATCATATTTTAGCATTTGAACTTAAAAAAGGAAGTCTTGTCTTGTTCTCTCTAACTAGTGCTTTTTGTGAGAACAATTCGAGACTTCATTGTACACCATTTTGTTGAAAAAACTGAAGATCATTGGGAGTTTCTTCATTAACTTGGCTAAACTTTCTTTATCTATCTTTTACTTGTATTTCATGATGTGTTCATGCAATGAAATTATGTGTTTTCTTGTTATATCTTACATGAGTAGCTAATTTTCTAGATTTAGGGAGTAAATGAAACTTATGACTATTTGATATGAAGTGAATATGATTTGTACTTGTTACATCTTGTATTAACTTGTCTATTTGTGCATGCTTATCACATATTATTGCTTGATCACTAATAACAAGCTCTTAGTTTTTATTATTCAATGAAAGTTGATAATAATGATGGAACCACATGAGTAGAGTTTGAGTAGTAGACTCATGAGAATAGAGGTACACTCAAGTGGATCAAACTTGAATTTCATGAAGGAAACAAAAGTAGAACTAGTTATTCACCATGAGAATAGGGAAAACTAGACTATTCTAAGCCATTTCACCATGAGAATGAGATTTGGTGATATTGGAATTGAATCCCTAGTTAAACAAGGGTTGTAACAAGAGGTAAATCTATTCATTGTTTATGCAATAAGTTGAATCTATATCCCTAGACTCCAGTTTTTAGTGAATTTTCTCCTTTGTATCTTGCAAGAATCTAGTTAGAGTTAGTTAGTTAATAGTAACTATAACTTTTTCTACTCCAATTTATTGTTAGTCTAAATAATAGAGTAGGTAAGGATCTAATACTTGAAAAATCACTCTCCGTGGGATCGACCCGATATATGCCCCAAATACGAAGACCCGAAAAATTATTTTATATTTTATTTTTTTCTCTGAATGCATTCTCTTTACTTTAAATTATCGCCTTAATTTCCTCGATATTTTTATAAGTGGGTCAAGTTTTAAATCATTTTCTTTGCATAAGTTAGTTCATGTTAAATTTGAATTGCATTATGGATGTGGGACCCGCTAATGCAGTGCGTGTGATAAATTTTTGAAGATTAAAAGGAATTGTGTACAAATGAATATTATTTTATACGGTGTTAAGAGATGATTAGAAGTTGGCTAGATATTTTAGTGATTAGAAGACAACAAGATGAGGATTAATCTTGGCTAAACACTTGTCATCAAATTCTTGGATCTTTGACGTTGACCAAAGACTTTCTTACCTCTTGAATGAAAACAAATTTTGATCAAAACTCTTCCATTTTTCTTCCCTCCATGGCCAAACCTCCTTGAGAGAGAAGAGAGAAAGAAAACTCAAATTCCAACTTCAATCCTTACTTGAATCTTCAAGATTTCACCCTAAATTTGCAATCCAAACCATAAAAAGTGATATTCAAGGAAGATCAAAGACTTTAGTGGAGAGATTCTTGAGAGAGAAGCATTTGATTTCCATTTTTCCTTGGGGTTTCAAGGTATTTAAGATAAGAAACTTCTTTTATTTTTAATCTTTGCATACTAGTGGTTTTAGAGTTGGATTTTGATAGTTTATATGGAAAATTTTATGGTCTAAGTTGTGATTGGCAAATTTCAGCTTTTGGTGAAAATTTTTAGCCTTGATATGATGAGTTGAGTTTGGCTATGATCTAGTAGCTTTGCTATGTCAATTATCCAGCTTTTATATGTTAGTTTGGCTTGTTTAAGGAAAATTCCAGCTTGTAGTTGAAATTTTCTACTTAGGGTTTCCGATTTTCAGCTTTATTGTGGTTGGTATTTGAGCTATACATGTGCCATATTTGGACGGTATGGTGACCTTAAATAAGTGTATAGATGACTTATAACTTGTGATTGCGATTCAGGTTAAATTGAGATGAAATTTGGTGTTGAGTTTGGATGAAAAAGTAAAAAAAACAAGGGGAAGTGCTACTGACAATTTTCCTAGGGAACCTTGAGCAGTTTTGGAAAATCTGTTATATCTTGGTGTAGAAAAGTTGGAACTGAGTTCTGTTTGTTGAATTTGAAACTAAATTCAGGGTACTTTGTACCATGAAAATTTTAGAATTTTTCTCAATTCCTATGAATATCTGTGATTTTCTAAAGTTGGCTGAATTTCCACACCTGTTCTGTCTTTCGACTGGATGAAGTAGCAACTTGAGGTTGGAATTTGACTGACTTGTGGATAGAATCTTACAAATGTGTCTTCTACAAAATTGTAACCCTTTGAATCTAAATTCTAACGGTATAAATTTTATAAATTTTGGACTTAAGAAACTTGAGATATGATTTTTCAAATAGTAGAGCGCAAAACTGGAAAAAATTCTGTTCTCTTAGAATTGTTTCTGCTTTCATTTCCAACTTTAAGATTTGGAGTTGGTAAACTATTTTGAATTTGGTTTATGAGTGGAGTTGAAGTTTAAATGAAAGGAAATAAAGTTTTGGAAACCTTAATTTCTTATGAATTTTGGTTTTGTATGGCTAGTCTTTTGATATAATATATGACCACAGGACTCGAGATAGTTCAAGAGGACAACCCAGGGTTAAAGTAAAGGGTTGCAATTGATTGGTGAGCTTTCCAACTACGTGTTATATGTTCATTGTTGTTAGAAATTGCTAGGTACTTGAATTATCATCTCATAGGCAAGTGTGTACTTTATCGCACTTGACCTAACTCGACTAAACTTTTGATATTCTGTTAAAACATGTACTGGCCATTTTGTTATGACTGAAATGTGGCCAGAATCCGACCACTTTCTGGCTGAATTTTCAGTCGCATTCGAGGCAGTGAGAATAAAAATTTTTTACACCTTCCCTGACAATCCAGCCTTTAATCCGGCCAATATTTGGCCGGATTTGCTGCCAAAATTTCTAATTTTCTGCAGTTGTTCCTCCAGTTTTTTGGTTTGACCAGATTTTCGCACCCACCCGATTTTCAACTTTTGGACTTGAAATACTTAAAATGCTTGAAACCTGATATGCTGAGCTTATTTGTGACTTGAACTTGTTTAGGCGAGTGTGCTCTTATGTACACTCAATTGACCTAACTTGACTAAACACTTGATATCTCATTCACGCATGAATAAGTAACTTGATGTGCATATGACCTGTATATTGACTTGAAATATTTGGAATACTTGAGAATGCGAATTGTTGGACATTACTTGTGATTTGATCATAGTTAGGCAAGTGTGTCCTTATTCGCACTCGACCTCCGTGAATTTGAATCAATTGATCCTGCGTGTGGACTTGCATATTTATGCGCATGATTGTAGACCGGCTGCATTACTCGTGCAGCGGTTGAACTGTAGACCGGTTGCATTTCTCTTGTGGCGGTTGAATAGTAGACCGGCTACATTTCTCCTGTAGTGGTTGAATTGTAGACCAACTACATTTCTCTTGTAGTGGTTGAACTAGGCTTTGGACCTTATCCGAGACGTCGAGTAAGTGGAATCTTAGGTTACTCATGCGTATGCTTGAATGTAGGTCGGTAACGGATGAATTGAGCCCTCGTTGGATCTCTTGCTTTAGACCAGTTTCAGGGCGGTCGTGTAAGTTGGGCAATCTTGAGTAAAGGAAAAGTTCCTAACCTGTTTACTTTTGACTGGAATTCAGCACTTGAACACTGATATTATTGAATACGAAGCGTTAAGTCGGCTAACGTCTCCAATTATTACTGCGTGAGTGTTGGATGATAGCCAATGACTCCACTCCTGAATACTAAATACTTGGGGCTATAAGCTAGATCCTGAATTACTGAATATCTGGGACTATAAATCCAACCCAGGGCTAGTTGGTCGAAACGAGCCGACAAGGGCTTGGTCGAGGAGATCGACGAACCTTGGGTACTTCTTTGACGTTTGGGCCCAGTAAGATGTGTGTTTGGTAGACGAAAATTGGTGTAAAGTGGTGATCTATGGACATTATAATTTCGTGGTTGACAGAGAGTTAACGGACCTTGATCAAGTTGCGGTGGAACTTGCTCGTGAGAGTAACCTATATCCTTTGCCATGAATGTGTTCTTTATTTCATACTTTAGAATGATCTATCTGGCTATTTGTTTAACTATATACTGGGTCATGATCTATTTGAGTTTGACTTGTTTTTTGATATTTGGATATGGTATCTTGTCTATTATTTTACGTGCTTGGTTACTTGGAATCTCATTGGGTTTCTAGCTCGTTCCATGAAATTTGTTTTCCTTACAGGAGTAAGAACGTGAGAATAGGAGTGAAGAAGACATGGATTTTGTCTAGATTTTGTTAGCTGCTCGCGTGAGCACTTCCTATACGTCTAGCCAGCTCGTTTGGTTTGATATTTTTGCAAGTTTGACTCCTTGGTTGTATTATAAATTGTGTGGACATTGGAGGTCCATGAGTGTGTCTATTGAAAGTTGTAATTAATATCGCTTTTATTCTGAGGTTATCATTTGTTTATTCCATGAATTGTGACTGAATCCTGACGAGAGTTGGGCAGGCAGTCTACTAAACCCTTGGGTACGCCCTAGGGGGGAGATGGCGCTGTCATAGGTGGCATCAGAGCTGCTTCACGTGATTTCTGCGTGAGGTGAGTTTGGAGTCAAGTGGTGTTATGATCCCGATTATGTGAATAAGTGTAAAGGACTAAGTGCCCTTCTTGGGCGTAAGTTATGAATCATGACTGTTATAAGCGTATATCCTTTATCATGAGATTTGGGAAGGATAGATATGTACGTCAGGTAGGAATCTCTAATATGGATGATTTACTCTTGGGACTGGCCGGCTCGAGTTGTGAATTATCTTATTGTGGATTCTTGTACTTGAGTACCAAAAAGTGGAGAGCACTAGAATAAAGGTTTGTATCTTTATTGCACTCGAGGTAAGTTTTGATAGTAAAGGACAAAGCGCGAAAGATTCTAATATTTGACCTAATAATTGAACTGATCGAGGGGATTGAATCTAGGAGTGCTATCATGGACTAATCTAATTATAGTCTGGTTAGGGTTTCTATAGATGGTAGCTAAATTGTATTGTACATTGGGAAATTAGCAGTAAAGACCTGTTTCCTTTTTCCTATGAACATGAGGTCTGGATAAGTGTTTCTTTGATTTTGAGGCGGTTTAACTGCAACTATATAGGTATTTCTACCCCTCTTGTTTTTATTTGATACCGTAGTTTGGTTCTCGATGAACTACCCTTACCTATACTTCCTTGATACCTATCCAATGATGTCAAAGTATGGACTTGGTTTTGATTATTATCATGCCAAAATTTAGAATTTTGGAATTAAGTATGGAGATTTTGAGAAAAGGGATTTGGGTTCTATACCTATAAGCAAAAAACTTGAGATAGGGTGTGAAACTTTTGATATACGAAGTACACTTTAGGGTTTCGTTATGAACATAAGTGATAAGGGTACACCTTGTATTAAGATCCCAGAATAAGAAATAAGTGGCATAGTATCTTAAAATATTGCTCTAAATATGTTCTACTTTCTTGTCTATCTCATTTGGGAATATCTGAGTTTATTCTTTTGTGGTTGGATTGGGAGTAAATGAACTTAAAAGCTATATGGTTAGATTTTTCTTTTGTAATTAGTTACTTATTTTGATCCATTGATTTGTTTGGCAGGCTATCACTTGAGTTTAAGCGAATCGGTGAGATGACACATATGGCTATACGTATAAGGAAATAGAGATTCTTCGAAAGGAAGTAGAGTTCCAAAAGAGATTAGTAGAGCACTGGGAAGGGCGATGGAAACAAGAATATTAGGAAAAATTGAGCTATTGCACAAGAACATAAAACTGAAAAAGAAATACGAAAGGATCCCAAAAAAGATGCGGAATAAGTTTGAATTAGTGCATTCGTCTAGTCGAATAGTATCTCAACTCATTTCTAGTAATAAAGATAAAAGGGGTGAAGGAATTTCTCGCAATACTAAAGGAAAACGTAAAGAGATGTATAAAGATGAATTTGTTACGAAGGATAAAGAGAGGAAGAAAAGAAAGAATGGACACTTCAAGAAGAGATGCGTAGCTGCTAAATGTGAAACATGTAACAAAATTCATATAGAATTATGTTATTTGAAAATTGGTGCATGTTTTAAATGTGGCCAACTTGGACATCAAGTGAGGAACTGCCCAAAACAAATGAATTTCGAGATGGTGAAGCAGTTGTAATAGTCAAAGTTAGCAATTAGTGAGGTTTTGCCTGAAATAGTTGTATTTATTGAATTATGTGTTATGCAAACTTTATTTAGTAAGTTGTATCTCTGTTGGAAACAGTGAACTTGGAGTCTAATGTTTTGATTAGTGACATTAAATGTCTGTGGTTGGGTAGCGTTGAATCTCTATCCATGAATTAATTATCATAATATAGTCTTGAATTTAAGCGAAAATTCTTTATTTGTGGTTCGAAAGGAAGAAATTTTGGTTTGAGAGGGTGATACGGGTCTCGTGGTACAATTGTAAAAATGAGAGGTGCCTTATATTGTGGATGATTTGTCAACGTACAGTGTATAAGTTTAAGAATTAGCAAGAGTAGTAACCAAGTTTCAACCCTTCTTTTCACCAAGTTTGAAGTTTATGTCACTTTTCACCTTTTGATACCTTCATTGATCTTAGTATGTTAATTTAGTCATTTCATTATTAAGATTTTCTCTCCAGATAAGATTGTGGTTGCAACATGAGTGAGAGGATGCTCTTGAAAAGTGAAAGAAAACATAGTAGAATAGAGTTTGGTGAGTAAAGGAGAGAATTTCGAGAACGAAATTCTGTTAAGGGGGAAAGAGTGTGAGGAGTCGAAAAATTATTTTATATTTTATTTTATTTCTCTGAATGCACTCTCTTTACTTTAAATTATCACCTTAATTTTCTCGATATTTTTATAAGTGAATCAAGTTTTAAATCATTTTCTTTGTATAAGTTAGTTCATATTAAATTTGAATTGCATTATGGACGTGGGATCCGGTAATGCGGTGTGTGTGATAAATTTTTGAAGATTAAAAAGAATCGTATACAAAGGAATATTATTTTATATGGTGTTAAGAGATGATTAGAAGTTGGTTCGATATTTTTAGTGATTAGAAGACAACAAGATGAGGATTAATCTTGGCTAAACACTTGTCATCAAATTCTTGGATCTTTGACCTTGACCAAAGACTTTCTTACCACTTGAATGAAAACAAATTTTGACCAAAACTCTTCCAATTTTCTTCCCTCAATGGCCGAACCTTCTTGAGAGAGAAGAGAGAAAGAAAACTCAAATTTCAACTTCAATTCTTGCTTGAATCTTCAAGATTTTCACCCTAAGTTTGCAATCCAAACCATAAAAAGTGATATTCAAGGAAGATCAAAAGCTTTAGTGGACAGATTCTTGGGAGATAAGTACTTGGTTTCCATTTTTCCTTGGAGTTTCAAGGTATTTAAGACAAGAAACTTCTTTTATTTTTAATCTTTCCGTACAAGTGGTTTTAGAGTTGGATTTTGGTAGTTTACGTGGAAAATTTCATAGTCTAAGTTGTGGTTGGCAAATTTCAGCTTTTGGTGAAAATTTTCAACCTTGATATGATGAGTTGAGTGTGGCTATGATCTAGTAGTTTTGCTATGTCAATTATTCAGTTTTTATATGATAGTTTGGCTTGTTTAAGGAAAATTTCAACTTGTAGTCGAAATTTTCTACTTAGGATTTCCAATTTTCAGCTTTATTGTGGTTGGTATTTAAGCTACACATGTGCTATATTTGGACGGTATTATGGCCTCAAATAAGTGTATAGATAACTTATGACTTGTGATTGTGATTGAAGTTAAATTGAGATGAAATTTGGTGTTGAGTTTGGATGGAAAAGTAAAGAAAACAAGGAGAAGTGCTGCTGAAAGTTTTTGCAGGGAACGTTGAGTAGTTTTGAGAAATCTATTATATCTTGGTATAAAAAAGTCAGAATTGAATTCCGTTAATTAGATTTGAAACTAGATTCAGGTACTTTCTACCGTGAAAATTTTAAAAATTTTCTCAATTCCTATGAATATCTGTGATTTTTTAAATTTGACTAAATTTCCACACCTGTTCTATCTTTCGACTGGATGAAGCAGTAAATTGAGGTTGGAATTTGACTGACTTGTGACTAGAATCTTACAAATGTGTCTTCTGAAAAATTGTAACCCTTTGAATCTATTTTCCGAGAATATAAAGTTTATAAATTTTGGACTTAAGAAACTTGAGATATGATTTTTCAAATAGTATCGCGCAAAACTGAAAAAAATTCTGTTCTCTTCGAATTGCTCCTGCTTTCATTTCCAATTTTAAGATTTGGAGTTGGTAAACTATTTTGAATATAGTTTATGAGTGGAATTGAAGTTTAAATGAAAGAAAATAAAGTTTTGAAAATCTTAATTTCTTCATGTATTTTAGTTTTGTATGGCTAGTCTTTTGATATAGTATATGATCACGGGACTCGAGATAATTCAAGAGGACAACCCAAGGTTAAAGTTAAGGGTTGCAATTGATTGGTGAGTGTTCCAACTTCGTGTTATATGTTCGTTGTTCCTAGAAATTGCTAGGTACTTGGATTATCATCTCATAAGCAAGTGTGTTCTTTATCGAACTTGACTTAACTCGACTAAACTTTTGATATTCTGTTAAAACATGTACTGGCCGTTTTGTTATAACTGAAATGTGGCCAGAATCCGGCCACTTTCTGGCAGGATTTTCGACCTGATTCGAGGCAGTGAGAATAAAAAATTTTACGCTTTCCCTGACAATCCGGCCTATAATCCAGCAAATATTTGACCGAATTTGCTTCCGGATTTGCTGCCAAAATTTCTGATTTTCTGCAGTTGTTCCTCCAGTTTTCTGGATTGATCAGGTTTTCGCATCCACCCGATTTTCAACTGTTTGGACTTGAAATATTTGAAATGCCTGAAACCTGATATGGTGAGTTTATTTGTGACTTGAATCTCTTTAGGTGAGTATGCTCTTATGTACACTCAATTGACTTAACTTGACTAAACACTTGATATCTTATTCATGCACGAACAAGTAACTTGATGTGCATATGACCTGTATATTGACTTGAAATATTTGGAATACTTGAGAATGTGAATTGCTGGACATTACTTGTGACTTGATCATGGCTAGACGAGTGTGTCCTTATTCGCACTCGACCTTCATGAACTTGAATCAATTGATCCTACGTGTGGACTTGCATATTTATGTGCATGATTGAAGACCAGCTGCATTCCTCTTGCAGCGATTGAACTGTAGATCGGCTGCATTTCTCTTGTGACGGTTGAATAATAGACCACCTACATTTCTCTTGTAGCGGTTGAATTGTAGACCAGTTATATTTCTCTTGTAGTGGTTGAACTAAACCTTGGACCTTATCCGACACGTCGGGTAAGGGGAATCTTGGGTTACTCATGCGTATGCTTGACTGTAGGTTGATAATGGCTAAACTGAGCGAGCGTTGGATCTCTTGCTTTAGACCAACTTCAAGGCGGTCGGGTAAGTTGGGCAATCTTGGGTGAAGGACAAGTTCCTAACCTGTTTACTCTTGATTGGAATTCATCACTTGAACACTGATATTACTGAATACGGAACGTTAAGTCGGCTAACGTCTCCAATTATTACTGCGTGAGCGTTGGATAACAGCCAACGACTCCACTCCTAAATACTGAATACTTGGGGTTATAAGCCAGATTCTGAATTATTGAATATCTGGGACTATAAGTCCAACCCAAGGGTAGTTGGTCGAATCGAGCCAGCAAGGGTTTGGTCGAGAAGATCGACGAACCTTGGGTATTTATTTGACGTTCAGGTCCAGTAAAGGGTATGTTTGGTGGACGATAATTGGTGTAAAGTAGTGATCTACGGACATTATAATTTCGTGGTTGATGGAGAGTCAACGGACCTTAATCAAGCTGCGGTGGAACTTGCTCCTGAGAGCAACCTATATCCTTTGCCATGAATGCGTTCTTTACTGTACACTTTTGAATGATCTATCTGGCTACTTGCTTAACTATATACTGGGTCATGATCTATTTGAGTTTGACTTGTTTCCTGATATTTGGGTCTGATATCTTGCCTATTATTTTCCCTGCTTGGTTATTTGGAATCTCATTGGACTTCTAACTCATTTCATGAAATTTGTTTTCCTTACAGGAGTAAGAACGTGAGAATGGGAGTGAAGAAGACATAGACTTCATCTAGATTTTGTTAGCTGCTCGCGTGAGCACTTCCTAGATGTCTATCTTGCTCGTTTGGTTTGATTTTTTTGCAAGTTTGACTTCTTGGTTGTAGTATAGATTGTGTGGACATTGGAGGTCTATGAGTGTGTATATTGAAGGTTGTACTTATTATCGCTTTTATTCTGTGGTTATCATTTGTATATTCCATGAATTGTTACTAAGTTCTGGCGAGAGTTAGGCAGGCGGTCTGCCAACCCCTTGGGTATGCCATAGGGGGAGATGGGGCTGTCACAAGTGGTATCAGAGCTGTTTCGCGTGGTCTTTGTGTGGGGTGAGCTTGAGGTCAAGTGGTGTTATGGTCCTGATTATGTGAATAAGTGTAAAGAACTAAGTACCTTTCTTGGGCGTAAGTTATGAATCATGACTGTTATAAGCGTATATCCTTTATCATGAGATTTGGGAAGGATAGATATGTATGTCAGGTAGGAATCTCTAATATGGGTGATTTGCTCTTGGGACTGGCCAACTCGAGTTGTGAATTATCTTATTGTGGATTTTTGTACTTGAGTACCAAAAAGTGGAGAGCACTAGAATAAGGGTCTGTATCTTGATTGCACTCGAGATAAGTTTTGATGGCAAAGGACAAGGTGCGGAAGATTCTAATATTTGACCTATTAATCGAACTGATCGAGGGGATTGAATCTAGGAGTGCTATCATGGACTAATCTAGTAATAGTCTAGTTATAGTTTCTATAGATGATGGCTAGATTGTAGTGTATATTGAGAAATTAGCACTAAAGACCTGTGTCCCTTCTCCTATGAACGTGAGGACTTGATAAGTGTTTATTTGATTTTGAGGCTGTTTAACTGCAACTATATAGGTATTTCTACCCCTCTTGTGATATTTGATACTGTAGTTTGGTTCTCGATGAACTACCCTTGCCTATATTTCCTTGATACCTATCCATTGATGTCAAAATATGGACTTGGTTTTGATTATTATGATGCCAAAATTTAGAGTTTTGGAATTAGGTATGGAGATTTTGAGAAAAGAGATTTGGGTTCTATACTTATAAGCAAAAAACTTGAGATAGAGTGTAAAACTTTTGATATACGAAATACACTTTAGGATTTCGTTATGAACATAAGTGATAAGGGTACACCTTGTGTTAAGATCCCAGAATAAGAAATAAGTGGCATAGTATCTTAAAATATTGCCCTAACTATGTTCTACTTTCTTGTCTATCTCGTTTGGGAATATCTAAGTTTGATCTTTCGTGGTTGGATTAGAAGTGAATGAATTTAAAGTTATATGGTTAGAGTTTCCAATTGTAATAAGTAATTTATTTTGATCCATTGATTTGCTTGGCAGGCTATCACTTGAGTTTAAGCGAATCGGTGAGATGACACATTTGACTGATATGTATAAGAAAATAGAGATTCTTCGAAAGGAAGTAGAGTTCCAAAAGAGATTAGTAGAGCACTGGGAAGGGCGATGGAAACAAGAATATTAGGAAAAAATTGAGCTATTGCACAAGAACATAAAACTGAAAAAGAAATACGAAAGGATCCCAAAAAAGATGCGGAATAAGTTTGAATTAGTGCATTCGTCTAGTCGAATAGTATCTCAACTCATTTCTAGTAATAAAGATAAAAGGGGTGAAGGAATTTCTCGCAATACTAAAGGAAAACGTAAAGAGATGTATAAAGATGAATTTGTTACGAAGGATAAAGAGATGAAGAAAAGAAAGAATGGACACTTCAAGAAGAGATGCGTAGCTGCTGAGTGTGAAGCATGTAACAAAATTCATACGGAATTATGTTATTTGAAAATTGGTGCATGTTTTAGATGTGGCCAACTTGGACATCAAGTGAGGAACTGCCCAAGACAAATGAATTTCTGGATAGTGAAGTAGTTGTAATAGTCAAAATTAGCAATTAGTGAGGTTTTGCCTGAAATAGTTGTATTTATTGAGTTATGTGTTATGCAAACTTTATGTAGTAAGTTGTATCTCTGTTGGAAATAGTGAACTTGGAGGCTAATGTTTTGATTAGTGACATTAAATGTCTGTGGTTGGGTAGCGTTGAATCTCTATCCACGAATTAATTATCAAAATTTAGTCTTGGATTTAAGTGAGAATTCTTTATTTGTGGTTCGAAAGGAAGAAATTTTGGTTTGAGAGGGTGATACGGGTCTCGTGGTAAAATTGTAAAAATGAAAGGTGTCTTATGTTGTGGATAATTTGTCAACGTACATTGTATAAGTTTAAGAATTAGCAAGAGTAGTAGCCAAGTTTCAACCCTTCTTTTCACCGAGTTGAAGTTTACGTCACTTTTTACCTTTTGATACCTTCATTGATTTTAGCATGTTAATTTAGCCATTTCATTATTAAGATTTTCTCTCCAGGTAAGATTGTGGTAGCAACATGAGTGAGAGGATACTCTTGAAAAGTGGAAGAAAACACTGTAGAATCGAGTTTTGTGAGCAAAAGAGAGAATTTCGAGGACGAAATTCTGTTAAGCAGGAGAGAGTGTGAGGACCCGAAAAATTATTTTATATTTTATTTTATTTCTCTGAATGCATTCTCTTTACTTAAATTATCGCCTTAAGTTCCTCGATATTTTTATAAGTGGGTCAAGTTTTAAATTATTTTTTTTGTATAAGTTAGTTCATATTAAATTTGAATTGCATTATGGATGTGGGACCCGCTAATGCGATGCGTGTGATAAATTTTTGAAAATTAAAAGGAGTTGTGTACAAAGAAATATTATTTTATAAAGTGTTAAGAGATAATTAGAGATTGGCTAGATATTTTAGTGATTAGAAGACAAAAAGATGAGGATTAATCTTGGCTAAACACTTGTCATCAAATTTTTGGATCTTTGATCTTGACTAAAAACTTTCTTACCTCTTGAATGAAAACAAATTTTGACCAGAACTCTTCCATTTTTCTTCCCTTAATGGCCGAGCCTCCTTGAGAGAGAAGAGAGAAAAAAAACTCAAATTCCAACTTCAATCCTTGCTTGAATCTTCAAGATTTCACCCTAAGTTTGCAATCCAAATCATAAAAAGTGATATTCAAGAAAGATCAAAGGCTTTAGTGGAGAGATTCTTGGGAGAGAAGCACTTGGTTTTGATTTTTTCTTGGGGTTTCAAGGTATTTAAGACAAGAAACTTCTTTTATTTTTAATCTTTGCATACTAGTGGTATTAGAGTTGGATTTTGGTAGTTTATATGGAAAATTTCGTGGTCTAAGTTGTGGTTGGCAAATTTCAGCTTTTGATGAAAATTTTCAGCCTTGATATGATGAGTTGAGTTTGGCTATGATCTAGTAGCTTTGCTATGTCAATTATCCAGTTTTTATATATTAGTTTGGCTTGTTTAAGGAAAATTCCAGCTTGTAGTTGAAATTTTCTACTTAGGGTTTCCGATTTTCAGCTTTATTGTGGTTGGTATTTGAGCTATACATGTGCTCTATTTGGACGGTATTGTGACCTTAAATAAGTGTATAGATGACTTATGGCTTGTGATTGCGATTCAGGTTAAATTGAGATGAAATTTGGTGTTGAGTTTGGATGGAAAAGTAAAGAAAACAAGGGGAAGTGCTGCTGAAAATTTTTTCAGGAAATCTTGAGTAATTTTGGGAAATCTATTATATCTTAGTGTAGAAAAGTTGGAACTGAGTTCGTTTATTGCATTTGAAACTAGATTCAAGGCACTTTGTACCGTGAAAATTTTAGAATTTTTCTCAATTCCTATTAATATCTGTGATTTTCTAAAGTTGACTGAATTTCCACACCTGTTCTGTCTTTCAACTGGATGAAGCAGCAACTTGAGGTTAGAATTTGGCTGACTTGTGGACTGAATCTTACAAATGTGTCTTTTGAAAAATTGTAACCCTTTGAATTTATTTCCGACGGTATAACGTTTATAAATTTTGAACTTAAGAAACTTGAGATATAATTTTTCAAATAGTATCACGCAAAACTGGAAAAAATTCTGTTCTCTTAGAATTGCTACTGCTTTCATTTCCAACTTTAAGATTTTGACTTGGTAAACTATTTTGAGTTTGGTTTGTGAGTGGAATTGAAGTTTAAATGAAAGGAAATGAAGTTTTGGAAACCTTAATTTCTTATGTATTTTGGTTTTGTATGGCTTGTCTTATGATATAGTATGTGACCACAGGACTCGAGATAGTTCAAGAGGACAACCCAGGGTTAAAGTGAAGGGTTACAATTGATTGGTGAATGTTCCAACTGTGTGTTATATGTTCATTGTTGCCAAAAATTGCTAGGTACTTGAATTATCATCACATAGACAAGTGTGTACTTTATCGCAGTTGACCTAACACGACTAAACTTTTGATATTCTGTTAAAACATGTACTGACCGTTTTGTTATAACTGAAATGTGGCTAGAATCCGACCACTTTCTGGCCGAATTTTCGGCCGGATTCGAGGCAGTGAGAATAAAAATTTTTTACGTTTTCCCTGATAATCCGGCCTTTAATCCGACCAATATTTGACCGGATTTGCTGCCAAAATTTCTGATTTTCTCCAGTTGTTCCTCTAGTTTTCTGGTTTGATCAGGTTTTCGCAACCACCCTATTTTCAACTGTTTGGATTTGAAATATTTGAAACGCTTGAAACCTGATATGCTGAGCTTATTTGTGACTTGAATTTCTTTAGGCGAGTGTGCTCTTATGTACACTCAATTGACCTAACTTGACTAAACACTTGATAACTCATTCATGCACGAACAAGTAACTTGATGTACATATGAGCTGTATATTAACTTGAAATACTTGGAATACTTGAGAATGTGAATTGTTGGACATTACTTGTGACTTGATCATGGCTAGGCGAGTGTGTCCTTATTCACACTCGACCTCCATGAACTTGAATCAATTGATCCTGCGTGTGGGCTTGCATATTTATGTGTATGATTGTAGATCGGCTGCATTACTCTTGCAGCGGTTGAACTATAGACCGGTTGCATTTCTCTTGTGGCGATTGAATAGTAGATCGGCTACATTTCTCTTGTAGCGGTTGAATTGTAAACCAGTTACATTTCTCTTGTAGTGGTTGAACTAGGCCTTGGACCTTATTCGAGATGTCGGGTAAGTAGAAACTAGGGTTACTCATGCGTATGCTTGAATGTAGGTCGGTAACGGCTGAACTGAACCCTCGTTAGACCTCTTGCTTTAGACCAACTTCAGGGCGATCGGGTAAGTTGGGCAATCTTGGATAAAGGACAAGTTCCTAACCTGTTTATTCTTGATTGAAATTCATCACTTGAACACTGATATTACTAAATACGGAACGTTAAGTCGGCTAACGTCTCCAATTATTGCTGCGTGAGTGTTGGATAACAGCCAACGACTCCACTTCTTAATACTGAATACTTGGGGCTATAAGCCAGATCTTGAATTACTGAATATCTGGGATTATAAGTCCGACTCAGGGTTAGTTGGTCGAATCGAGCCGGCAAGGGTTTGGTCGAGGAGATCGCCGAACCTTGGGTACTTCTTTGACGTTCGCGCCCGGTAAGTAGTATGTTTGGTGAATAAAAATTGGTGTAAAGTGGTGATCTACGGATATTATAATTTCGCGGTTGACGGAGAGTCAACGGATCTTGATCAAACTGCAGTGGAACTTGCTCCTGAGAGCAACCTATATCCTTTGCCATGAATGCGTTCTTTACTGTACACTTTTGAATGATCTATTTGGCTACTTGTTTAACTATATATTGGGTCATGATCTATTTGAGTTTGACTTGTTTCTTGATATTTGGGTATGGTATCTTGCCTATTATTTTACCTGCTTGGTTACTTGGAACCTCACTGGGCTTCTTGCTCATTCCATGAAATTTGTTTTCCTTACAGGAGTAAGAACGTGAGAATGGGAGTGAAGAAGACATAGACTTTGTCTAGGTTTTGTTAGCTGATCGTGTAAGCACTTCCTAGATGTCTAACCAACTCGTTTGGTTTGATTTTTTTTCAAGTTTGACTCCTTGGTTGTATTATAGATTGTGTAGACATTGGAGATCCATGAGTGTGTATATTGAAGGTTGTACTTAATATCGTTTTTATTCTGAGGTTATCTTTTGTATATTCCATGAATTGTGACTGAGTCCTAACGAGCATTGGGTCGGCGGTCTACCACACCCTTGGATATGTCCTAAGGGGAAGTGGGCACGTCACACTAAACTACTAGTTGACCTATATACTTGCAGTCAAAACGGATATCAATTAGATTTAAACTTGTAGTTATATTAAAATTTTGTCAACTGGTTTCATCATTAATCTAGATGTCCACTGTTTCAGACTAAAATAATTCTCGAGATGAACTCTCATTTGAGAATAATTAGGATGAGGTACCTCCTGGTTCAGTGGAATGGATGAGGTGGTTGAGTTCAAGTAGGCCGAAATATCCACATAAATCCCCAATCTCAGGTGGAGTGATTATAGTCGATTCTCCTTCTAAAGCTATGCTCTGTAGCCAGGAAGAGATACATGTTAAGATCCTGGGTGATGAGAAGACGAAATGTCAATCAAGGGTGATTGATGTGTCCTATAGTGGGAGTGTCAGGCGATTTGTCATTTATTGATAGAGAGAGAGAGAGAGATAAAGAAAGGCGAGCATTTCTTCGGAATAACCTTCGATATTGGGCAACTCGGATCATCCAACTCACTCTCAATGCCATCCAAATTCTTGTGGAGTTCAAGATGTTATATCGAGAACAAGAAGTGAATCCCATTGTTAACTTATTTCAAAGATTTTATAGAATAAAAACAATGAAAATGAGAAGGGGTGGATCTACATTGGGATCCGCTTCAAACATGTCCAAAAGTTGGTAATAGATACCTCCACCTCAATTAAGAGGTGGAAAAATAATTTTATTTTTATTCCCAATGATGATTTCTTGAATGAATTTTGGTGGAAACCTCATAACGTACCTATCGATTTCTCTCCCAAACTTGTGAAAAGGCAAAACTTTCAGAAATTCAAAAGATCGAGTCTAAGATAAATGGCTGGTTCTACCCAGAGGCTGTCTTGGTAGAGGTAGGTATTAGTCGAACTCTTATCAGATCCAATAAATATCCTTACTACTCTTCTAGGTTCAAGAGGACTTGTAATTTTTATTTCATTGAGTAATGTTTTGATTATCTCAGTTCTTGAGTAATGATTTGCTTCTTCTATATAGTGGTGAAGGTATCCGACCTGATCACTTCAAGAACAGGAAGCGTAGCCAATAGGCAAAAGTGCATGGCCCTTGCCGAGCTGTCGGCAATTGGGAGGAATACAAAAAGTGGCTTGACCTCCTACCAGTCTGCTCCCATGGTCATTCTTAACGAGGTGGTTTGAGTTCGAGTAGGCCGAGTTATCCACATAAGCCGCCAACCTCGGGTGGAGTGAGTCTAGGCGATTCTCCATCTGAGACTATACTCTGTAGTCAGGAAGAGACACGTGTTGAGATCTTGGGTTATGAGAAGACGAAACGTCAATCAAGGGCAACTGACGTGTCCTGCTATGGGACTGTTAATCGATCCGTCATTCATTAATAGAGAAAGAGAGAGGGAGGGAGGCAAGCGTTTCAAGCCGAGATTACAACATATACTGGATCGAGGCGAGAGCATTGCTATGAGTCTATCCTTTCACCTAAGTTATAACATATATTGGGTTGAGGTGAATTAGTCAGCAGCTATTCTGCCTTAAGGTCAAATGGTAATCTACGCTGAGCAACTAGAAGCGGGCTTGAGAATGCCAACCACTCGATTTCTTCGAGACAAGTTTCAGTATTGGGGGATTCAAATCACCCAACTCACTTCCAATGCCATCCCAATTTTTATGGGGTTCGAGATGTTGCACTGACAGTAAAGAGTGAACCCCATTGTCAACTTATTTCAAAGATTTACATGATAATGAATAGCGAAAATGAGAAGAGGTGGTTCTACTTTGGGACCCGCTCAAAACATGTCCAGAAGTTGATAATAGATGTCTTCACCTCAAATTAAAAAGTGAAAGAATAACTTTATTTTTGTTCCCCATAATGATTTCTCAATCGGATTTTAGTGGATAACTCATAATGCATTTGCCAACCCCTCTCCCGAACTCGTGGAAGAGTAAAAATTTTAGAAATTCAAAGAGTCGATGCCCAAGATAAATGGTTGGTTCTACCTCGAGACGGTCTTGGTATAGGAGGGCATTAGCCGAGTTCTTATGAACCCCAATAAATTTCCTTGCTACTCTTCTAGATTCGAGAGAACTTGTAATTTTCATTTCATTGAATAATGTTTTGATCATCTAGATTATTAAGTAATGATTCATTTCTTTTATGCAGTAATGAAGTATTCGACCTAATCACTTTGGAAACGGGGAGCGTAGCCAAGAGGCAAAAATGCAAGGCCCTTGCCGAGCATTCAACAGTTGAGAGGAAAAAGAAGAGCGGCTCGACCTCCCACCAGTTTGCTCCCATGGTCATTCTTGAAGAAGGGATCTCGACCAATCCCATAATTTCCGAGAGGGCAGCCACTCGATGAGTGAAATAGTCTTTGCTGGTCATAGGTGTGGAAAGACTCTCCACCCTCATCTTCCTGTGATTGTGGGACTATCTTTATAGAATATATATCCTGCTCCCCCCTTTGAAACTAAGCATCCTCGAGATCAGGTACCCTGTTGAGCACTTCTACCCTACATGGGAACTCACCATCAACGATTGATGTCAAGATCTCGATTCTAAACTTGTTTTGTAATACCTTGGTGAATTCAATTGGCATGCCCGCAAATTCAAACACTAGTGCAACTTTTATACATATTCAAACACCCGAGCAAGTTCTGTACATATTTAATCACCCTTTGCTTCATGTCTTCATCTTCCATTCATTGAAATGAAAATTTCAAATCTGCACAAATTAAAGAATGATGTCTTTGAACTCATTTGGAACTTCTCAACTTGTTTAAAACTTCTGAATTCTGATGCATTGTGAATTCAATTAGCATACCTGTGGTAGATGAGTCTTGTGAATTCAACTGGCATGCTTGTGATAGATGAAAAAGACGATAAATTGGCTGCAAAAAAATTCTTATGAGTATTAATAATTACCTATCGAGGTGCATAAAAGTAATTGCTACTGACAAATTCTTTGCTAAAGCTACATAGAAACACTAGAGTCAATACCAATTCGACAAACATTTAAGTCACTGACAAGGTTTTAGCTACAGTAGAATCAGATATGGAAATGATAAGATGAAATGTAATCAACTAAGGAAAAAAGGCAAAAATATGCAATTAATCAGAGAACTTAGGAAATTTAGAATCAATTATAATGATTATCACCAGGGAGGTGACGAGGCAAGTTCCTGGTGGTAGAGCCGAGCTTACCAAGAGATGAGCTCACCTGTAAAATATGAAGTGGCCGGGGCCTAGTCCTTCGGTCTCACTCTGATGTTGAAGTTAGAAATAATTCAGGAGTTGTTTGTATAGATGAAGTAGCTTAGATTTTTTATAAGTAGTGAATAGATATATATATACTAGAAAGATCTATGGGTAGGATGACGGGATCTACAATTGTCAGATGTTATGAGACAGTCTAGGGTAGCGGTGTTAATTGTACATCTGACCAACAGAGCGGTTGACAGTCACATCAATCCATCAGTCACTGATCGTATCATTATTCGAGATGTTCGTTGTTCCGAATCGAAGAAATTCTCGAGGTGAATTCTCATCTGAGAATAACTAAGACAAGGTGTCTCCTGCATCAGTGGAATGGACAAGATGGTTTGAGTTCAGATAGACTGAGATATCCATAGGAGGGAAGAATGATATTGACCAGATCGATCAATGGACATTCAATAATATTTAACTATAATCAATAAAAGGAAAATACAAGAAGTGGAATTGAACTTGTCTATCCCTATTTTCTAACTAGTGGCTTTATACCTAACCAAATACTATCTCTTTCTCTATCTAATTGTTTTATACTAATTACATACATAATAATATCATCAACTATGATTATCAATCGGTCGATATGTCTTTTTCTTGAAATTCTGACTATTTCCTTCGATTGGTCCATCGGAGATGGTGTTAATAACTCTAGCTATGTTATGTCCATAATTAGGGGATCTGTCTCAGGGAGGTTGGTTAGACTCCTTAAGATCCCTTGGGATCTTGTCATAACTCCTTTGATCCTGTTAGTCACCTGCCTGTTGTTGCAGTGATTTTTTCGGCAATCAACTTCTCGGTCATTCCTCACATATTGCTTAAAGTACACTTGTTTCGATAGATTCTCAATTTCCTTCTTAAAATCATTGCAATTCTCGACTTTGTGCCAAATAGCTCTATGATAGGCACAAAAGAGGTTTGCATTCCTCTTCTCTCTCTTTCCGATCATCTTAGGTGAAATCTGTCGAGGTTATGTTACTCTGTAATGGCAAGTATATGTGCCCGAATTGTGGTGAGGGGCGTTAACTCAATTTTAAAAATTGGAAAATTTTCCTTAGCTATTCTGTCAAACACATTGCATGGATCTTAGGAAAGGCCATAAGTGAGGATTCCAGATGCCCCAGCATCAGTTTTGCCCTAATCTCTCCCTCTTGGGTCAGGGCCCATCCGAGATGCTTGAGCTTCTCTCTTCATTCAATTTGCATCGTCCCTCTGTATGTTTTTGTTGACTCGTTTTCAAAGTTCATGCAAACTGCGGGTGTAGTCTTGGTGTACCTTGGTATTGAAGGTTCTAACCTTTAATTCATTGGTAAAAGCTGCTATGGCCACTTGCTCATTCGGGTTTGGAATTTGAACACTTTTTTCATTGAATCTCTGGAGGTATGACCACAAAGATTCTCTAGGTGCCTAATGCATATTCATCAAGTATACTGGTATCTTGGTTATCGGGCTAGACGAAATGAATCTATGAATAAACTTGTCCACCAATTCTTCTAAAGAGAATATGCTCTTAGGTTCCATATTCCAGAACCATTTTTGAGCATTTTTCTAAAGAAAAATTGGGAAAATTTGGCATAACATAGAGTCGAGGATACAGTATATAGATGGAAAGTCGAGACGAAAGTCTGAATATAATCTTTGGGATCATCTCATCTGTCATAGGTGTCGCGCCCCATTTTTAATGAAAAATAAAATTGCGAGCTTATAATAATGAATTTTGATTAATTTTTGAGTGAAAATGAGTTTTTGATTTTTAAAAAATGAATAAAGAAATGGGCCTAGAATGGGACTAAAAAGTGCGATGATTTTGGCACAAATTAAAAGTTTAAAAAGGGTTTTTTAAGAAAAAATAGGAGTCGCTACTTGGTATTGAGTTAAGGTGTACCAAGTCAGCTAAAATAAATTTACATAAATAAAAAGTAAAGAAAACCCTTTTTAAACGACTCCAAATTTTCGAAAACCAAGAGAAAAGTGTTCGGGAGTCACGTTTGAAGAAAGAGAAGGTAAGGATAAAATTCAAAGCACCCTTTCAATCTAGCCTAGAGCTAATTACGTGATTTAGTCAAAAATTTTCTTATTTTAACCTAAGAATTTATCACAATTGGATGTCGCTATATGGTTGCAAAAACCTAAATCTAGGAGGATATCGGGGGAGTCAGAATATCTCTTCAAAACTTAATTGGTGTAAATTACATTAATTGTGATTCCCAGGTTGACTCTTTGAAGAGGTCATGAATATGTAAAAATATAAGACTCGAACGAAAGAAAAGAAAATAATAATTATACAAATATATATGACCTAAGAGAATGCATCATAAAAGGTGCGGGGAGCTAATATTAATGACTTTAATTATCCCTTTTATAGAGGGAATACGAGCGTACTAAGGCTAAAAAGCCATACTCGTCCATATTCTATATTCGAGGGGTATTTCTCCCATCTAATCAAGCAAATGATCTAATCTAGTTCTAATTTTCTTAAATGGAATACAAGTCTACATGTCATGTTTCACACATAGGGATAGAGAATATACATATAGGGAAAATATGGGTTAAGAGATATACATATAATGGGAATATGGGATAAGGGATACACATATAGCGGAAATATGAGATAAGGGGAATACATATAAGGGAAATGTCATGCAAAATGAAGAAACCCTAAAAAGTAGAAAATATGCATGAAAATGTAGTGCTTGTCACATAAACATGATCTAACGCGTGGATGGTCCCTAAGGGTCTAGCATTGAACTAGCTCATGTGTACAAGTTTTCACTAACATTGGACTAGCGAGAAATCGAGAAAATAGGGTTACAACTAGCGTTGGACTAGTGTGGTGATGTCATACATTTATCATAACTAAATAAATCAAATAAACATAATAAAAATAATTAAACACATAATATCACATAAAACACATAACAAATAAGCATGATATCTAAATGCAAGGCCCTAAGAAAGCGAGTAACACGTAACACACAAGCATGCAAAACACAAAGCAAATAAAACAAATAAAGACCGAACTATTACATTTGGGGGCCCTAACTACAATCTAAGGGGGGGAAAGAATGAAATAATAAAACAACCACCTAACTATTACATATCCTATCTAAATACATGTTTTGAACCCCCTAACTATTACAATTTGGCATTTAAATGCCTCTTAAATAATCAAACATTAAATTAAAATGAATATGTGAAATTAAAAGAAACAAATAAGTGAATAAATAAACAAAACAAAACAAACAATGAAAGTAAAAACATTCAAAATCATGCAATTACACACATAGATTCACATAGGGTCAAGTAAAATCCAAATAAAGGAGTAGAGTGTAACTCCCTTGAATTGGTGACCTAATGAAATGAAATTTCTCTTATTTACCCTCCAAAACAATAAAATGGTTAAGGCACCACTTTAATTAACAAATAATCATAAAACATGGAAATAAACATGAATTTGAACAACTAAAACATTTAAATGAAAGTAAACAACCCATATTCAAGAAATTAACGCAAGTAAGGACCTAATTGAAACAATTAAAGAAGTTTTAGGGGTCAAATAATTATTATTACAAATATTAGGGCCTAAATTAAAATAAAATAAAATAAAGAGTTTAAGATGAAGCCTATCAAAGCCAAATGCTAAAATTTACAAAAATAAATCAAAACCCTCTCACCAAACCCCCAAACAAAAAATATTAACCAAATCTAAACCATTTTTCAAAAATCCAAATAACTATGAATCCATCAAAAATTGTTAAACTTTCAAATTTCATCCCCAAAACTCATGAATAATCCATCCAAAAATCACATTAAAGCATGCCAAAGAAAGTTAACATTTTGAAGGGACGCAATTGATTAATTTTTTCAATTTTCTGGGCCATAGTGAAATAAGGAAAACTTAAGGGGTTAAAATGCAATTGTGGAAGTCTTGCATGCAAAGCTTCGAAGAAGGCTTTCTGCAACTGAATTTTTCTGCAACTCCTGATGTTTTGGAACTTCAATGACCTTATGCAACAAAAAAGATTAACAACAAGAAGGATCCAACCTCCAAGTCCTTATTAAGTTTCATCTCAGTACCCTATTACACACACAAGAGAACGGAAGAACCAGACTGGGGAAAGTTTGCCAAATTCAGGTTCATTCAAAAAGATTTTCCCACAGGTTTCTGGGTTTGCTATGGAAGCTTTATTAACACACATCGCATCATGAAAAACAAGGCAATCGAATCAGAAACCAATCAAACTCCTAACAAAATCATCCAAAAATGTTAACACAGCTCCACAACTGCAAGTTGAAGAAAGCAACTTCTGGGACAAACCAACGAACAGGAGAAAAGGAATGAAAGCAACGAGAGATAACAACATGCGCAGCTAAGGGAACTTGAATCTAGTCAAACTTCACATGCATTATTCTTCCCTTTTTGATAACATAAACAAATAAAAAGAACAAGATTCACGGCTCATGGATTCCCTGCCAGATTCATGGAAAGAGAAACAAACAATATGTCAAAGTAATGGAACCAAAATCATCAAACCCCAGCAAAGATTCAGCAATTCGCGCACAAGATGGGCTCTAATTTTTTTAAAAAAATTGTGTTATACCATAACAAATAAAGGTCATGAATACCTGGAAATTTTTGTGAGGTTTGACAACGTAAAATTCTCCTTAGAATGTTGGCTAGTTGGCTGGTTCATAAGATGAAGCGAAGGAAATTTCGTCACAGTGGGGGTACAGCAGAGACAAGTTTGTGAGTTCGGGCTTCGAGTCAAAGGCTTTCTAGGTTTTTTCTGTGACGCCCCCACTTCTCCCAAGGGCGAACCCAAGGGCATCCGCGGGACGCCTGCCCAACTCTCGCCAGGACTCAAGACAAATTGATTCAAGCTTATCGATACATAACAATTAATACGAGCCAAATAAAGAAAAGTCGCTTCCATAATCAACCATCCAAGGCTCACACCACGAGTTCAAAATACATCAGTTAGCCAATCCTTACATCAAGTTCCCAAAAGATACATCAGTTCCCCAAACTATACAACAATCACAAGTCCAACCAAAACATTTGAAACCCTAATACCAAAATACATCAAAAGGGGTTCCTCTGAAGTTCACTTCCTCCATTCCTGTTAAGGAAAACAAACTAATGGGATGAGCCAATACTCAGTGAGGCCAAGAAACACACATGCAAACACATAACCCAAGTAGCCGCAATTTACATAGTAAGTAAAGCTATAAAGTTCGGATAATTCACATTTCGAATAGGAAAAATAAACAGAAACAATTCAAGGATACTGTAGCTCTCAGGAGCTAAATTCCACGTAGTCGAGTCAAAGTCTTGATCACATCTCACGTTGACACTCCGCCAACCACATAAGTATCGAATCCGTAGATACACCACTTTTCTTCGAATCCCGTCACCGTTACACCCCCTTACCGGGCCCGCTCATCAAATTTTTTTTTTGCTAATACTCGAATATATCATGGCAATACTACACGAGTAATACCGAGCAAGATCTCTCCAATAGATCATGCTCTACGAATATCTCATGGTTTGCTAGCTTGTCGACCAAGCCCATGCTGGCTCGATTCGCAAAGTTAGCCAATGAGTTTGGGCGTCCCCCGAATACGAATACGAATATGAATACGAATGCAAATACGAATACGGATATAAGTCGATGAGCAACGCTCAAATCGACGATTCCAAATAGGAATCACAAATACGGATCACATATATGAATCACAAATACGAATCACATCCACATTACTATGTACAAGTCGAATATGAATTCACATAGCAAAATTCAAATATAAGTTCATTCGAAAGAGAGCGAGTACGATAAAGTACACACTCGTCTCAAATTTTCAAATTCACATAACGGATAAAAACCAATTAACCATTTAGCAACAAACTCATGCACTTGACACTCACAGAGATTCAAGTAGCAAGTTCAAATGATGATTTAGGCGTCTCCCGTGAGATCCTCTGGAAGGTCCTGTTGAGCGCCTGAGCATTTAATAATAAACTATCACTTATACATCCCAATTAATAAGGAAGATTGTACCCTTGTACAATCTAAGAAAATTTCACGAGAATGAGCCTTAATTACTCGTAAATCGAGGCTCAAAAGTGAGGTTTTAAAACACAAGCAAAATCTGATTTTCATCCTTGAAATCGAGTGTAAAACGATCCAGTGATATCAAAGGAAAAAGAGAGAGTTTGCAAAACTCAATTTCCTTGAAGTTAGAAATTTTCAGATTTGTTACACTTATTTTGAAAAATCGTATCTCACTCTCTACACGTCCAAAATTGGAAAATTTGGTACCGTTGGAAAGTACTTCCAATATACTAAAAGTTCCTAGAATACACTTTTCCATGATTCCAAATGGCAGGCATTCAAAATTGGCTCAAAGTTGCTGTTTTAAACTTGCAAGACAGTTTTGAGGTTTGTTTTTCGCCAACTTTGGAAATTCGGTAAAATTCATACGTTACAAACCAGCCTCCGAAATTTATAAATCATTTAGATTTGCAAATAAAGTTTAGGACAGAACAAGCGGATCAAGAATCGGAGTTTTGAGCACCGAGATACGGTCACTCAAAGTTGGAGGAAAAACGAAACTGTTAAGCTAGTTTCCAGATTTGAGTTCCAAACTTTGGGACTTTAGTTTGGTAGCAAAATGGACTCAAAATGACACCAAATTTGGTATGAATATACTAACATATAAGGGCCACTCCCTTACCAAATTTCATAGAAAAATATGAACGGGAAGTCGGTTAACAAAACCGTTGAAATCGCAAGAAGTTCGAAGGCTAAGCTGCCTTTGAGCTTCCGTTTTGCCGTTTTCCAAACATTTGACCAAGAAAAGACTCAAACATGATTTGTTCTAGTAATTAATGTCTAAAATATGTCCAAGGTACATTTGATCGGTGATTTACACCAAGAAATTTCGGATAACAAGTCCCAAATCATTGCTAGTTCAAATCTGTCCAAATGTAAGGTATTCCTTCACCAGACCAGATTCGAGTTTTGATCATAAATCACTCAATTCAACTCAGAATTGAGCGTGGTTGGTGGCATTGGAAAATAGACTCATAAGGATACATTTTCTCAGAAGAAACCATTTTCAAAATCAGTCCATAACTAGCTCGTTCGTGAGCATTAAGTTGCAGCTCATGAGCTGCCTTCCAGGAAGCAACGAAACAGGACAGTGGATTTCAAATGAATGGTTTGGCTAGCTCAAGTAGAACCAGGACATGAATTTTATACCAACAGAAATCTAGGAATGTCTATTTTCCAGTGCCACAAATGGCACTCGATTCCAACATCGGAGCAACAAGTTATGGCCGAAACAAGAAGACTGCCTGGGCAGTGACGGGATTCAAATTCCAGATTTTCAAGCTTTCGAATTTCCAACATTTGGGTGATCAAATCATGTTATTTTTCAATGAAACTTTTTACACAACCAATATAACATGTAAACAACATAAACAAACCATTAGAACCTCAAAATTTTGCACAAAAGTGGTCGAACAAACCAGGGGCAAAATGGTCACTTTTGGTCATTGCATCATCCATGAGTTTCTATCAACAACCCAACATTAATCCACCAATATAAGCACTAAACCAACATTATTTTCATCATCAATCATCAAATCAGTCATTCCATCAAAAGTGGGAGTTCATAGAGCCCACCAAACAAAAATTCATCATAAACAAGACTACCCACATGCATGCAAGAGTTTATACGTGTAATTCTACTTCCATAAACCAAAATTCGAAGGTCGGATCGTTACCTACTTGTGTGATGAACAAAGACAGAATTTTTTGGTCCCCTCTTGGCCAAGAAAAACCGTGAAAAGCTCCCCCTTTTTGCAGCTTAAAATGATCTCCAAGTGTTTAGCTAAGTGTGGTTAAATTTTGGTGTGATTTGGTGGAAGATTTGATGAAGAAATGAAGAAGAAATTGGAAGAGCTTTTTGGTTCTTTTTCTTTCTTGATGCATGGCTGCTATGGTGAGGAAAAGAATGTGTTTTGCAGCTGAAAAAGCTTCTTGAGAGACTTAAGAATGAGTGGCTCAAAATGCTCCAAAAGTCAACTAGGACTAGTGCGCACACGCGCGCGTTTCGCATTCAATTCCTCTCGAGTTTATTTCACTAGTGCATTAAACCTCTAATGCACTTGTATTCATACTATTATTATTCACTCTTAATGGTCTAAAAATCATGGTCTTAAGTCCTTCAATTAATCGCGCGCGTAAAAACGCGTAGTTCCGATTTGTGCGCGATAAAGTCGAATTTTCAAGAATTTCTTATAACGATAGTACTAATAACTATCACTTGAGCACTTAAACATAAAATTACCTATTTTAGCACCATTGTGTAAGTCTCTAATTTTCCAGACTTATTGTACTCTCAATCGGTTAAAATTTCCAAACACGTTTTTACTATTTTCACTAAACGAGCTTCCAAAAATTAAATTTTGAAACGAGTCATTTTAAAAATATAATTGAGTTATAGACCCATGTAATTAGGTCTAAAGAGTTTAGAAAATAATATTCGGAGTAAATGGCCAAGTAAATAATTAAATAAGTTAGAAATAAGAAATTTAAATAAGTAAATTTTGCGAGTCCTCACATGAGTCGAGTGTTAATTCCTCAATTCTCAAATTAACTTTTCTTAATCTACTATTGATCATTCTTACTTCTCCAAAATTAATACACTCTCAATTCAAATGTAGCCTCGAAAAACGTGTATTCGTGTTCCGAACTAAACGAGTTTTAAAAAAAATAATTTTTCTAACAAAACGCTTTAAAAACATAAGAGAGGCGTTTTCCATATAAATGAATTTTAAGTAGTCGAATTAAATAATTCGGAGAAAATGAGTGAATAACTATTTAAATAAACCAGTAATATATGACGATAATAAGAAAATTTTCGGATCCTCACATTTTTTGCGAACCATTTCTCTACAAGACTTCCTCCCCCGACTTCCTAATTTGTGCAGAAACAAAAATCCACTCGAATCGAGCAACTACGAAGGAGATAATCGGGTGCAAGGTGACCCGAAAATCAGCCTGTCCTGACAAAAATTTTTGCAGAAATTTTTCCTTTTTCTTAGTTTTTTCCTTTTTTTCTCTCTGTTTCTTTCTTGTTCCGCCCCTGCTCTCTCTCTTTTTGTTCCCCAGATTCTTTCTTCTCCCTCTCCCTTCTTGTTTCCCCTTTCTTTTCCTTTTTTTTTCCTTTCTTGCTTCTCCAAAACCCTCTTTTCTTTTCTTTCTGTTTTGCTCTTTCAGCCTGAAGCTTCCAGTTTTCTCCCCGAAGTTCTTCCTTTTTCTTCTCTTTTCCTCCTTTCTTTCTCCCTTTTGTTTCTTTTCCCTTGCCCCCTGCTGAAAACCCTCTCTCGGTTCCTTTCTCCCCTTGTCCTGTAGCTTTTTCTCTTTCTCTCTTACTTTTCTCTTTCCAGATTTCCCCCACGCTCTCTTTCTTGCTCCCAGCTCCCTATTTAGTTCATCAGCCATCCCTCTCTTCTTTTTTTTTTCCAGCTCCCGTATCTTTTTCTTCCTTCTTGCCCCCTTTCTTTTTCTTTTTCTCGTAGCCTCTCCCCCTTTTTTTTGTTTGTTTGGTTTCTCTTCCTCTTAATTCCCGTAGCTTCCTCCTCATCTCCCTCTCATTTTTAGATTTTTCTCCAAAACTTTCCCAAATCAACAAGTGTCCTCCCACCTAATCTAGCAAGTATTGTGGTGTCAACAAAAAAATGAGGACACTTGTCTAACCCTTACTTATCCAACTTAGCTAGTTTACATGGTCTCCACCTATCTATTATGCATGTATTCCACATATTTTCCTTTTTAAATTTTTTGTTTTCCAAAATAAATTTAGGATAAATAACAAATGTTGCATTCCCCCTTTTTTTTATTTTACCTTGCAAAGATTGGAATTTTTATAAGAATTTTCTTTTTTTGAAATTTAATCTAAAAATATTTTAAAAAGAAAAATGATGAACCTAATTTACTAAAATAAGCAAAAAATAAACACTAACTATCATTTTGCAAACTTAATCAAATAAAATAAAAACAAGAATAAATAATGAAGCTGAAATTGAATTACATAAAAATTGAAATTTTGGTGTCTACAATAAGATAGTAAAACTGGAAGTTTGAAGTTGGGGGAAACTAAGTCATCATTTATCTCATCAGCAAAAGATGGGGCCTCACATAATCAATGGTAAATCTAGCATGATGCTTTGGCATGTTGTCTGTTCGCCTCCCAAACAGGCCTTGAGAAAGGCCTTTAGAAATGGATGCCAACTTAGAGTGGTCCTTTTAAAATAACTCCGCCTCGGATGATGATCATCTGATTCCTTCTCCAATGAGATCTCAGGAGAAATGGTAGGCCTTTGCTAGATGATTCAACCTTCTCCTTCCCTTTCCTCTTGAAGTATCTTCCTAACTCTTTAAAGATACTTGGGTTCTCAACCACGAACTCTGCCATTTTGGTGAGAGGTTTTTCATTCGTGGGCCTGGGATTTTGTGTTTACTCCTTCATTTGTTGATTAGTTTCTTGGTTGTCCATATCCGCCTTGATGTTAGTCCCGAAGTGTCCTCCTACTTCAAGATCAAGTAGGTATCATAATTTGGGAGAACGAAGTCATTCTCATGGACAGTGCCAATTGACAAAACGAGTTCCTAGTGAAAGAACTGAGGTCACCAAGAGACGAGGTCACCTACAAAATACAAAGTGGCCGGGGTATACTCCTCCTGTGATAGCCCCACCTAACCCTAGGGCGTATCCAGGGGTTTGGCGGACCGCCTGCCCAATTCTCGCCGGGACTCAGTCAAATAACATGAAGATTTACAAATAGACTCTCAAAAGAAAACGACATTAATTACAACCAAAGAGTCGAACTTGCCAAAAATCAAACCAAACAAGTCGGCTAGACACCTATGCGGTGCTCACACCAGCAACTAACAAATTTAGAAGAAAAACGAGGCCTTCCTCAATTCAACCTCTTATGTTCTCATCCCTGTAAGGAAAACAAATGGTGTGGAATGAGCTAGAAGCCCAGTGAGTTTCCAAGTAATTAAGTGGGTAAAGCAGGAGACAAGATAGCATATTCAGACATCAAGAAACAAGTCAACTTCGATGAGATCATAATCCAGTATATAATTAATCAAGTAGCCAGATAAAACATGCAAAAGGGCACAGTAAGGAACACATTCATGTCAAAGGATATAGGTTGCTCTCAGGAGCAAGTTCCACAGTAGCTTGATTAAGATCCGTTGACTCTCCGTCAGCCACGAAAGTATAACGTCCGTAGATCCCCACTTTACACCAGTTTTCGTCCACCGATCACCCCCTACCGAGCCCGCACTCCATAAAGTACCCAAGGTTCGTCGATCTCCTCAACCAAACCCTTGCCGGCTTGATTCGACAACCTAGCCCTAGGTTGGACTTATAGTCCCAGATATACAGTAATTTAGGATATGGCTTATAGCCTCAGTATTCAGAAATCAAGATTGAAATCGTTGGCCGTTATCCAATGTTCACACAGTAAAGCTTGGAGACGTTAGTTGTCACTTAACGGGCCGTATTAAAAAATAAACAGTGGTGGTAATATTCGAACATACGAATTAGTCGAGCAGATAACACTCCACTCGACAAAACAGGATAGAGATACTGAGACAGGAAGAGAGGCACCTCCCACTCGGATGGAGTGTGGTACATACGGCTACTCAGCCCTAGTGTCGATGAGATAACTCTCCAATTGACTTAATCGAGATAAAAGTACTGAGACAGGATGAGAGGTACCTTCCACTCGGATGGAGTGTGGTACATAAGGCCGCTCAGTACTTGCAAGGTAAAAAAAAGCACAAACACAAGTACAGGTCAATCAAGTTCAATTGAGTACAAGATCATTCAAGAAAGGGAGGCCAAGTGTGATAATGACACACTCGCCTAGCCAGAATCAAGTCGCAAGCAATGTCCAGTAATTCATATTCTCAAGTATTCTAGTACTGTCCATTAATTCACACTCTCAAGTAATGTCCAGTAATTCATATTCTCAAGTATTCTAAATATTTCAAATCAATATACAAATCAAGTTACTTGTTCATGCGTGAAGGAGATATCAAGTATTTAGTTAAGTCGAGTCAATTGAGTGTACATAAAAGCAAACTCGCCTAAATAGGTTCAAGTCACAAATAAATTCAACATATTATGTTTCAAGCATTTCAAGTATCTCAGGTCCAAACAGTTAAAAATCGGATGGTTACGAAAACTTGATCAAATAAGAAAACTGGAAGAAAGCCGCAGAAATCAGAAACTTTATCAATAAGTCCGGCCACAAATCCGATTTGATGTTGGCCGGATTAAGGGCCAGATTGGCAGGAAAAAAAAACTTAAAAATTTTGAAAACTCACTGCCTCAAATCCGGCCGGAAATCCGATCAGAAAGTAGTCGGATTATGGCCACTTTTCAGTTGTAACAAAACGGCTAATACATGTTTTAACAAAATATCACAAGTGTAGTCGAGTTAGGTCAAGTGCGAGAAAACAAATACTTAGCATTGTCTAACAACGATGAGCGATTAACACGTAAGTCGGTGGAATAACCACTCGAGGGACCAACAAGTCAAGTGTAAAACCAACAAGTCAAGTGCAAGACCAACAAGTCAAGTATAAACAAAGCAATTCATTTCATATTACCATCATGAAGTAAACTACAAAGGATCGAGTATGATAAAGTACCTTCTCGTCCTAAAGATTATCTATTCAAGAACAATTACGTTAACCAAGTAAGCATGTTATTCAAGCAAGGAGACATTCCACATAAATATTTTCATGTATTTGGAACACTCACCTGTCAAACAATGTAGAGTTTAAACGTCCAGTTCTTTGGTTACGTTCACCACCATTTCCCAATCCTAGGGCAACGAGTGAAATCATTAACAAACTAGGTTCAATTCTAACCCAAAAGTGAACTCATTAGGTGACCAAATGAGTGGTTAAATCTACTCAATTCACCACAAAACTTAGGCCCAAAATGCAGTAAAATTTCATGAGAAAACAAGTTTGACAAGTGCAAGAAAGTTGGGCAAAAGAAAAGTTTCATCCAAGCTCAAGTTGTTCTTCGCGGGTAAAACAGTCGCGCCTATGCAGTCTTGGGAAAACGGCTATATCTCACTGTAGGAAGGTCGGAAACAGGTACCGTCAGTGGCGTTGGAAAGTAGACTCAAAAGGCTTTCCAACTGTACTAAATACACACTCTAGTTTGTCTCCTATCAGCACCAGTAGCTCAGACAAGATGGCTGATTTTTCAGTTCTGATCAGCTTCAATGCCTTACCAAAGTTACACTAATTCTTGTTGCTAACTTCATTTGTTTTGGTTCAAACTCACCCAATTCAATCTTCTAGTGTTCATAAACAGGGGAGTAAGTTAACTAGTACCATTGGAGCTCAAAATGCAATACACAACATAATTAAGAGGATCAAAATAGTCTAGCCAACCAAAGGAGCCAAATAAGTCCACTATTAGCTCATAACAACTACTTTTCTTGCTTTATTTCCACTTCAACTCACAAACAAGCTTAACCAATGTCTAGCCAAGTTTCTTAGGCTTGATTAAGGTGCAAATGAACCACAAAATCAAGAAGAAACCTCTTCTTCCAAAACCGGTCAGCCAAGAAGAAAGAAAACAGTCCACAAGTTCACTTATTTAACCAACCTTCATCCTTTCATGGTTTTCACTTAAACAACATGTCAAGTGTTAAATCTAACTCAAAAAGGTCTAAAACATGTTAATACTTCAAAAACCACCATGAACAAAGTTCAAACATTTCATCAAACACACGGTAGGCATACCAAGTGACCCTACTACCACTTGTTTAGTTCAAGAAGATTAATCACAAATCTCATCCAAACAACTTGTAGTTTATCATGAAAACTTAAAGCACATGATATATCACCAGAAAACTAAGATTTAAAGATCATTTACCTCTCTTGTAAGAAACTTGAGTTACCCAAAACAACCACCAAACGAAAAGTTTCAAACTTGGTAATCACACACTAGGGTTGGAAGTAGTTCACTCACCAACTCAAGTCCTTCACTTTTGATTTTTCTCTCAAGATCAAACTAGGTTTAGAAAGTATAAAAATGGAGTTTTTTTCCTTCCTTTGGAAGCTTCAAGGTGGCTGAAAATATGGTGGAGGAAATGAAGCAAAGTTGGTTTAAAATTTCTCTAATCCTTTGGTCAAACAAGATATATGGCTAGGGTTTGGCCACTTGGCCAAATTCTTGTCCAAAACTTCTCTTAATTCTTTGACTAATGATGTCTCAACCCTTCCAAATTTACCAATGCCTATTTAACACCTCTAATCTCTCATATAAACTCCCTACCACAAATAAAAGCCACTTGGTAAAATGTAAGTGGTGAATTATTTAAAACCAATTAAAAAAAATGTTTTACTTCAAGTAAAAGGAAATGAAATGTAATGCATGGGAAATGTTGTAACACATAAGGAATCTAATGCAAGGGCATATAATAAGTGATCTAGATCTTAGAATAAGGCATGTAATTAAGGAAAATTATGGTTTAAAGTGAGGGTTCTCACACTCTCTCCCCCTTAAAGAATTTCGTCCTCGAAATTCTCACATTGATCATTGAATAACTCAGGATATTTTGCACAAATGTCCTTTTGAACTCTCTCGAGTCCTGTGATCACATACTATAGTAAAAGACTAGCAACACAAAGCCAAAATATAGGAAGAAATTGAGGTTCCAAAACTTTATTTAGAACATGCATCAATTTACAAGTTTTATACCCATATAACTTATCAAAATATAATATTTGCTTGTTCCAATCGAGGAGTAATCCTCATGTACTTACAAATCAACGTTGCCAAAATCATTTACAGTACAAGAGTATCACTTATAGTCAAACGTTTGGAGAAATTAGAAAAGACGTTCAAAATACAAAGTTGAAAATTGTCCGACCTAAAATGATTTGAAGAAACTCATTTCCTTTCATTTAAACCTCAATCCCACTCATAAACCAACCTTAAAATAGTTTACCAACTCCAATCCTAAAGTTGGAATGAAAGTAAGAACAGTTCTAGGAAAACAGAAATTTTTCAGTTTTGTGCGATACCATTTGGAAAATCATATCTCAAGTTTCTTAAGTCCAAAATTTATAAACTTTATACCATCAGAAAATAGATTCAAAGGGTTGCAACTTCCTAGAAGATATCCTTGTAAGATTCTATCCGCAAGTCAGTCAAATTACAATCTAAAGTTGCTGCTTCACCAGTAAAAGACAGGGCAGGTATGTAATTTCAGTCAATTTTGAAAATCACAGATATTCACGGGACTTGAGAACAATGCTGAAATTTTCACGGTTGATAGTACTCCGAATCTAGTTTCAAATGCAATAAATGGAACTCAATTCCGACTTTTTTACATCAACATATAACAGATTTTCTAAAACTGCCCAAGGTTCCCTGCAGACAAATTTCAGCGGCACTTTCTTTGTGTTTACTAATATTTTTCCTGCCAATTCAAGGCTTCATTCTTCCCACAAAACAGCTTCAACTCAAGCATATACATACCAAGCGAACAACTCACTAAATCAAGCATATAACCGTCACCTACTCAAGTTAGAAAATGAAACCCTAAGCTGAAATTCCTAATCACAAGCTGGAATTTTCTTTAGGCAAGTCAAACTAGTATATAAAAGCAAGATATTTCACATAGGAAAGCTACCAAATCATGACCAGCACTTAAGCATCATGTGTGGGCAGAAAATTACCATAAAAACTGAAAATTTCATATCACAACTTCAAACCATAAAATTTTCTCATGAAACTACCAAAATTGAAACCCTAAACCACTAGTTTGCATATATTTGAAGTAGAGGAAAGTTTATTGCCAAAATTACTTTATACCTTCAAAAGATGGAAGCTTAGTGCTTTTCCTCCAAAATCTCTCCACTCATGCCACTACCACCATCTATCTAGGGGGAAAATCATAATAATGCAATGGCTAAAATACCATGGTAATAAAAATCAGTGAAGATATCAAAAGGTGAGAAGTGACACAAACTTTAATCTCGATGGAAAGAAGAGTTAAAACTTAGTTACTATTCTTGCTAGCTCTTAAACCCATACACTATACATTGAATAATTTCTTCCTTTCGAACCACAAATAAAAAATTTTCACTTAACTTAAAGACTAACTTATAGTAATATACTCATGAATAAGGACCCAATACTGGCCAACCACCAATTTTTAATAGCACTTATTAAAATAGCAGGTACCAAGTCCACTGTTCCTAACGCGAATACAACTTATTACATAAAAATTTCACTATGCATAGTCCAATGATTACAACTATTTCTAGCAAAACCTCACTAATGGCTAACTTTGACTAGGAATGTCTTAAGATGCTATTCGACTAGGCAAATGCACTAATTCAAACTTATTCCGCACCTCTTCTGGAATTCCTTCGTATTTCTTTTTCAATTATATGTTCTGGAGCAGTAGTTCAATTTTCTCCAAGTATTCTTGTTCCCATTGTCCTTCCAAGTACTTAGCTAATTTCTTTTGAAACTCTACTTCCGTTCGAATAATCTCTATTTTCTTATGCAGATCAGTCACATTTGTCATCTCATCGATTCACTTAACTCGATGATAGCTTGCCAGGCAAATCAAAGGAGTAGAATAAGTAACTAATTACAATTGGAAACTCTAGTCATATAACTTTTGAGTTCATTCACTTCCAATCCAACCACGAGAAATTAAACTTAGCTATTCTCAAATGAGATAGACAAGGAAGTAGAATACAGGTAGGGCAATATCTCAAATATTATGCCACTTATTCTTATTCGGGGAGTTTAACACAAGGAGTATTCTTATCACTTACATACATAATGAAATCCTAAAGTGTACTTCGTATCTCAAAAGTTCCACACCCTATCTCAACCTTTTGCATACAGGTATAGGAGCCAACTCTTTTTCTCAAATCCAAACATAATTCCAAAACTCTCGATCTCAACACGGTAATAATTAAGGCAAGTCCATACTTTGGCATTAGTGGATAGGTGTCAAGGAAGTATAGGCAAGGGTAGTTCATTGAGTACCAAGCTACAGGTATCAGATATTACAAGAGAGGTAGAAATACCTATATAGTTACAGTTAAACCGCCTCAAAATCCAATAAACACTTATCAAGTCCTCATAGTTATAGGAGAAGGAAACAAGTCTTCAGTGCAAATTTCTTGACGTACACAACAATCTGGTCACCGTCTATAGAAACCCTAGTCAGACTATTACTAGATTAGTCCATGATAACCTTCCGGGATCCGTTCCCTCGATCAGTCCAATTACTAGGTCAAATGTTAGAATCTTCCACGCCTTGGCTTTTTCCATCAAAACCTACCTCAAGAGCAAGCAAGATACAGACCCTTATTCTAGTGCTCTCCACTTTGGTACTCAGATACTCAGAATCCATTTTTGTACTCCACTTTGGTACTCAGAATCCAAAATAAGATAATTCACAACTCGAGCCGGCCGGTCCCAAGATTAAATCACCCATATTAGAGATTCCTACCTGACGTACATATCTATCTTCCCCAAGTATCATGAAAAAGGATTTACACTTATAACAGTCATGATTCATAGCTTACATCCAACAAGAGCATCAAGTCCTTCTCACTTATTCACCTAATCGGGACCATAACACCACTCGGCCCCAAGCTCACCTCGCGCAGAGACCATGCGAAATGGCTCTGATACCACCTGTGACAGCCCCACCTAACCCTAGAGCGTACCCAAGGGTTTGGCGGACCGCCTGTCCAACTCTCGCCAGGACTTAGTCAAATAACATGAAGATTTACAAATAGACTCTCAAAAGAAAATGACATTAATTACAATCAAAGAGTCGAACTTGCCAAAAATCAAACCAAACTAGTCGGCTAGACACCTATGCAGTGCTCACACCAGCAACTAACAAACTTAGAAGAAAAACTAGGCTTTCCTCAATTCAACCTCTCATGTTCTCATCTCTGTAAGGAAAACAAATGGCGTGGAACGAGCTAGAATCCCAGTGAGGTTCCAAGTAATTAAGTGGGTAAAGCACGAGACAAGATAACATATTCAGACATCAAGAAACAAGTCAATTTCGATGAGATCATAATCCAGTATATAATTAAGCAAGTAGCCAGATAAAACATGCAAAAGGGCACAGTAAGGAACACATTCATGTCAAAGGATATAGGTTGCTCTCAGGAGCAAGTTCCACAGTAGCTTGATCAAGATCCGTTGACTCTCCGTCAACCACGAAAATATAACGTCCGTAGATCCCCACTTTACACCAGTTTCCGTCCACCGATCACCCCCTACCGGGCCCGCACTCCATAAAGTACCCAAGATTCGTCGATCTCCTCGACCAAACCCTTGCTGACTCGATTTGACCAACTAACCCTAGATTGGATTTATAGTGCCAGATATACAGTAATTCAAGATATGGCTTATAGCCCCAGTATTTAGAAATCAAGATTGGAGTCGTTGGCCGTTATCCAACACTCACAAAGTAAAGATTGGAGACGTTAGTTGTCACTTAACGCTCCGTATTCAAAAATAAACAATGGTGGTAATATTCGAGCATAGCAATTAGTCGAGAAGATAACACTCCACTCGACAAAACAGGATAGAGGTACTGAGACGGGATGAGAGGCACCTCCTACTCAGATGGAGTGTGGTACATATGGCTGCTCAAACCTAGTGTCGATGAGATAACTCTCCAATCGACTTAATCGAGATAAAAGTACTGAGACGAGATGAGAAGTACCTCCCACTCGGATGGAGTGTGGTACATACGGCCGCTCAGTGACGGGTATTTTACATACGTACAAGTTAAAAAAAACCGAATTACACCCGTTCACTGCAAGTATACAGGTCAACTAGTAGTTTAGGGTATATATCGGGTCGATCCCACAGGGAAGAGTAAACAATTACCGGTATTACTAAAGTTTCTTTATTATTTAGACTATCAATGAATTATAACAAATTTAACCTACTGAAATTATACAAAATCACAAATGAAAGCTCCTTGGGTTGTGGTATCCCTAACTACTCATGCAAGTGCTATATTTGGATCATTGAATACTACTATCTAGGCTAGTTATGGTGTAATTTTCTTATGCATTTGAATCCTACTTTCGTAGTGAATCAATTATACTTATAACTAATCCATACCAATTCTCATGGTTATGAAATTAGCTACAAGTTCATTTTTTCAGTGAAATTACATGAAATGAATCACTAAAAATCATATAGATGCACCTCTACTTTCGTGAGTGTACTCCCTATGTTTAGCACTTCTTGAACGAGTGTTAAATCTCAATTTTCATTGCAGAAACAACACCTTAAATAATCACAATCAATGGTACCAGATTAATCATGATTTAAAGAGCCAAAGTGCTAAATAACTTGCTCAAATCATAGCAATCAAATAACAAAATAATAAACACTAACAATTATAGAAAGTTCAACCAAACCCAAGGTATAAACTTTAGAGATACATAATAAACACAAAATCCAGAACTTGTATATTAACTAAACTTAAGAATCTGATAGAAAAGATAAAGAGTTGGAGAAGAGATAACCCATGTCACTTGAGCTTCAACTCCTCCTTCTTCATCTCCATCTTCATCCTAATCTAGCCAATATACAAGAATGGATGAACTATACTACTCTATACTAAACTAATCTAACACACAGAAGATGAAAGAGCTACATTTCTGCACTCTCCAAGTTCTCCCGTATGTCTCTATTCTCAATATTTGCTAGCTAGAGAAAATTTGCTATCAAAAAATCTGGCTACGTATGGATGTCCAGACATCTCCCAATGTCTCTGCATAAAAACTGCTCAAGAGCTCCATTTTTTTCAAGTCAAATTCCACCTTTTGATTCCCAAATCTCAACTTTGTTAGGATAGTCAATAACCAATATTTTTGACTTGAAAATTAGCCACCTTTCTTGCCCTTTTGTCTTCTAAAGCATGTGCACAGAATTCCATTGCATCTTATAGCTGGAAAGTGGTATGAACACGAGAAATGGCTGAGTCAAATTGCAGAATTTCGGCTACAAACGCGCCTACAAAAAACGCGACATAAACTGTCGTTTTTACTCTGGCCTTATTTCAATTGCGATTTTCTCTATGATGAAGGCCGAACTGGCTTTTGTACACAACACAAAAGCTGTAGCCCTTTGAGTTACCTTTCCAATGCTTAAAAAATCATCCAAATCTGAGTTTCGTAGCCTGAGAATGATCGAAATACTAACACCTGGTCAAACCTTTGTTTTAACTTCCGACCACAGAATGCAGCTTCTGTATTTCGACTTTTTGTCCATGAAAATGGCAGAATTGGATTTCGATGTCTTCATAACAATTGTTGGTCTCTTTCTTAGCTTTAAAATGGTATAAAGATCACCTCAATCCAATAAGTGTAGCTCCAGATATAGTCGAAATACCGAAGAGTGTCAAAACTGACTTGTACTGCATTTCCTCACTTGAACGTTTTTCACTTCATTCTTCTTGTTACCACTTGAATTCATCACCAAATCTCTATTTTTCACCTCATTTGACATCCTTTGGTGATTGAATCATCATTCCTGCATAAAAATGAAGTTTTTACCATTAAAATCAATAGAAATGCAATATTATCCACTTTTACCAAAAATATATAATTTTACCAAAAATCTCTTTATTTTAATTATAAAACTAAATAATCAACTCAAAATTAACTAATAAAATGCACTTAAAAATACGTAAAATAAGCTCTTATCAAATACCCCCACACTTGAATCATTGCTTGTCCTCAAGCAATATAAAATTCCAACCATCAATGATCCAAAAATTGAAAATAAACATATTTAGTATTTCAACTCCATTTGCTTGAATCAAGGTAAATAACCCTTATGTGATCTTTCCATTAACTTCAAGTACTCATAATATCAAACAAAGAAGAGCCAAGTATACCATAATTTACCAATTCAACTCATCTTCTTATTTTTATCCAATTTCGCAAGCAAGCAACTCCAATAGTCAATAAAGATGCTAACTAATCTCATGATCAACTTCTTATTTTTCTTAAAAAGGGATTTCTTTTATTTATTTTGTTTTTCTTCTCTCTTTTTTCTTTTCTTTTTCTCCTTCTTTTATATATATATATATATATATTTTAAGGGTTAAATACTACTTAAGTTGTGAAAAATGCCTTTTGTCGCGAAGATCGATATTTTTAGATGCAAATCACCGGTTACTCAACATTTCACATACTTAAGTTGCTTTTCATACTCTTACTTTAAGTACCGCTTTACGCGAAAGTCGACATTTGTAGATGAAAACTCCCGGTTACTAAGTACAAAAACTATTGGAGTAGAATAACCCTTTTTTTTACGAATATATATAATAAAATTCCCACTAAGAATAATCATGAGAAAAGTATGACACTTATTGACCATATTAATTTCTTAACTTATAAAATCAGATAAAAAGAAAAATTTTCATCAAATATGCAAAATGTAGGCATAATTTTCTCCACTTTACTAGATATACGTTCCTATAGATGTAAAAATTATAATCACATAATAGTCATTTCCAAATTAAATGAGAAAAGAAATTTCAAAACCACACATATTTATTTTAAAAGGATAAGTAACAAAATTTTACTTATTTATTATGATTATTATATATATATATATAAGGTTTTGGAAAAATTTTGACAGAGTCTCCCCTTAAAAGTGGACTAAAACTCCCTGCCAGCAACCACAAGAAACACAATTTAAGCACAAGAATTATATCAAACACAAGTAAAACCACAAGTACCACACATATTTCTCCCCCCACACTTAAATTACACATTGTCCTCAATGTGTAGGGAAGAAATGAAACAAAAGAAGAAAAGAAAAGAAAGAAGTACTCCCCAAGTCAATGGCTGAGATCCTTATTAGCCACCAATCACGAACCACTGCCAAAATACAAGTACCTACCAAATAAAAAGCAGAAAAAAATAAAATGAAGTTAACATCTTAAGTTCCACAAGTTAAGATAATTAGGCAAGCAAATCCAGCAACTAAAGATTGCTTCTACAGTGCGCCAAGTCAGTCATCCCCCTCGGCATCATCGTCATCCTCTGCATCACGATTGGGCGGTGGATGAATGCCCAAATGATCTTCAATTCGGCTTAGACGATTCCTGACGTCAGCAAACTGGAATGCAAAGTCTTCCATATGGTTAAAAAGTCGCTGCCAATTAGTCTGTGGTGGAGGAGGAAGTGGTGTTGCAGTAAATGGTCCAGTTTCATCCCGACCATGTCTAGCCTTCTGTCTTTGATCCTGAACAGGGCGTGGAATGTCCCCCGTGCCAATACCAAGGCATCGAAGAGTAGTGATAGTCATCTCAGCCCGTGGTGGAACAATCTCCCGCCTCATTCCTTCCAACTGAACCTCAAGACGGGGGAAGATTAAAGTTAGTAGACGAGGAAATGATAGTTTGAAGGAAGTTGTCTTACGTCTCGCCGTAGACCTAATGTGGCTGATGATGATGTTAGGCAATGAAATTCGAGCATATGGAGATGTCTGGTTATGAAACATGTAATCCAAAAAATAGATATCGCTCTTGCGGACCTCCGTGTGCCCCGTCTTCTTTGGGATGACATTGTGAGCCATCATATAAATGATAAGACGATGACGAGCTTCGAAGACATTCGCCACTATGGTCTCCTTCCTTGTAGAGCGAAAAGGTTGGTACTCAAGACCAAACCTAGCCATGCCCAACGAGGGATCCCACCTCCTATTCGGGGGAACAAACTCCTTCTTCAAATCTACTGGACGTCCGTCATCCATACACCCCAAAATAGCGGCCAAATCTTGACGTGACAAGGTGATTCGTCTTCCACGCACCCAGGACTGAACTATTTCTACACTATGGCGCGCTTTACTTTCAATGTTGGCGTAAAACTCGCGCACCAAGTCGGGGTAGTAATGGTTTGGTAGGGTGAGAATCGAAACCCATCCTAGCTGAACAAAAGCATCTGAGATGTTGTACACCATCTCAACTGGTGGACTGACGTGCATCTCGAACAAAAACTCCAAATTAGCACGCGCCGCATGCAACTCCTGATTCCTGCGAGTGTTGAACCTAGCACTGTCAAATACCGATTTTTCCGCTCCACGGGAGGTGCCCTCACCAGGTCGACGGTTAACTGGTGGAGGAGAAGGTGAATTCTCCTCCTCAGTCACCTCCATCTCCTCATTAACCTCCCTCTCCTCACTACTAGAGGATGAGGGTATCACATGCCTTCCCCTTGGCATAGTTCCTAAAAGAAAATGTTACAATTAACCACATGTATTTTGACACAATTCACAATTTGGCAATGAATATCCTAAAATGATCCAAATAATCTCCAATTTGTCCCTTCAAGTGATAATTCGTCCAATAACTAATGTAAAGGACCGAACAAGACGAGCCATAATTCATGCCAAAAATTGCTCAAAATCACCAATTAAAGCAAGATATGGAATAATTATAACCCAATTAGTGAAAATAGCAACAATTATGATTATAACTATTTAGAATTGACAATAATAATATGCTTTTAGCTATGATCATGTTTAGGCAAAAATTAAACCAATTAACTCACCAAATCAACCAAATTACTCACTATACACAATGCACATGCTAAAATATCATCAACTAACCATTCTTAACCATAATTAATCATCACCAATAGCTCAAAAACATCCTAAATCCATTTTTCAATTTCCTCCAAATATAGCAATTGTGAATTTTAAATCACTACGAAACCAATAAATTGCTACATTTAAACATATAAACATGCTTAAACAATCTTAACAAGCATGAATAAAATAAAAAATAGTCATAAATATCATCAAATTTTTGAAATTAAAAGATGTCAGATAGCTCAGGATAACAAATATGACTTTATAAAATCAAAAGATTTGATGAAGAAACTTACCTCAATCACGTAGAAGGAAGTTTGGTGATGCTAAAAATGTCAAAAGCCCTATGAAACAACCTAATTGACCTCCAATTGACCTCCAATTGAAGAAATTAGAGTTGAAGAACCCTAACCTTCAATCTTTCAAAAACTGAATTTGAGGTGTTTTTCTTGGATTTTAATCAGTTAAAAAGGTTGTATGAAGCTCAAAAGGTGTTGGGTTGATGTTTTCTAGAAAGATTATGGAACAAAATTGAAGATTTGTTGTTGGGCAGTGAAACAAGAAGAAAAACGCGTCTGTGAGATGAAGTTTGAAGAAGAAGAAATGCTGGAAATCGCGTTTCAAGAAGCTGATATTCGGACAGAAAACGCGGCACAAAATGCGCCTTACACTCGCGTTTTTTGAAGGCGCGTTTTCTTCACAAATGTTGCAGGAATGAAAACGCGCTTATTTGAGAAAACGCGACATAAAGTCGGGTTTCATGTGGCGCGTTTTCTTTTTTGCAGGTGCAGAATTGAAAACGCGTTTCTGAGAAACGCGACTTAGTGGTGCGTTTTCTGCTGCGAATTTTAGCAGAAATTTAACTTCTGAAAAATTACAAATAGTACCCCAATCACTCAAAATGCATCATAAATCATTTGTTTGCGAAATTTATCAATGTGCGCATATATAGAATGATAAAAACATGCATTTTACCCATTTTTAACGGATCAAAAACACCTTTAACACAAATCGAGAGGTTGAGTTCTTTGATCAAACTTCGCCTTTTTCACCTCATTTGGTCACTTTTGCTTCCATTTTCAATACCTACAAATGAAAAATAATAAAATAACTCAAACATATAATTTAAACATAAAATCACACCAAAATAACATAAGGTAATAAAACATTGGGTTGCCTCCCAGCAAGCGCTTTTGTTTATAGTCGTTGGCTCGACTACTGAACCTCATTTTTCAAGGAGGCTTGGTTAAAGAATAATCCACCATTTTAGGTCGTGGTGGATCATTAAAAGGTGACTTTATACTAAAAGTCACATGTTCTAATGATATGAGAAATGGAAGTGACTTACCTATCCCAAGTGTTTCATAGATATTACCTTGAATATGCACCACTTGAAAACTTACCAAATGAAATACCATGAGAGTATCTTGGGCAGCAATACCTTTAGAACCTATACTTTCAATGCACTCCTCAAGAGGTGTGAAAAATGAGTCATTAAAACTCACCTCTTGAGGCTCAAAATTAGTTCCAAAGATATTATCATGTGAAATAGATATTTGCTCATTAAAACACACTTGAAATTCATCATTTTCATCAAACTGCAACCCATTTTCACATACAACATTCCCACCATTCATGCTAGAATCATTTTACAAATTCTTAGAGGAAATAACTTCACACAATGCATTCAATTGCTCATGTATTTTACCAAAGTGAGAAGCTAATTCATCTATTCTTTCCTCAATCCTATCAAAACGGTCGAAAGTTGCATTTGCTAGCTTTTCTATTGCTAAATCAAATTGATTAGAAAAATTTTCCACAGCTAGCTCCCAAGATGCATTAGCATCATTAGCTAATTGTTCACTTTCTAACTCCCAAGGCAGAGGTGTATTAGCTAACTTCTCTATTGCCAACTCCCAAGATGGTTTTGATTCATATTGGACAATTTCAGGTTGGTAATCATAAAAATATGAATAATCACTATAAGTACTTTGATTATTCCAACCATAAGCATTAGCACTATATCGATCAAAACAGGGATTGTAATGCTCTAATTCATCATAATAATTCACATTTTGTGCTTGCATACATGTATTAGTAGCATGATAACCTCCACACAAGTCACAAATCACATGATAAGAATTAAAAGTATTAACATTCCTCCCTTGCTCAATTTCATGCATAATTGTGTCCATTTGAACTTGTAACATCATAACATCAAATTTAGCCTTTAAGCACCTTAAACCATCTTCAAAAGACATACATTCAGTAAATTCTTGGTTACCTCTATTGAAAGAGCTTTGCACTTGGTAACCATCCATTGCCAATCTTCCACTTCTCAAGCATTGTCCTCCAAATTGACCTACCCTTCTCATCACCTAAAATTGCTTTTAAACAACCTTAAAAGCAAAATTAGTAAGAAAAATAGGTAATGAAACACATACACACATAAAACACAAAAACAACAAAAAATAACATTCACACTATAACTAATGAAATGTCTAAACTAATAAAGTTGCTCTTCACACCGATATTGCCAACTCTTCCCCGGCAACGGCGCCAAAAACTTGATGGGTATTTTACATACGTACAAGTTAAAAAAAATTAAATTACACTCGTTCACTGTAAGTATACAGGTCAACTAGTAGTTTAGGGTATATATCGGGTCGATCCCACAGAGAAGAGCAAACAATTACCGGTATTACTAAAACTTCTTTATTATTTAGACTATCAATGAATTATAACAAATTTAACCTACTGAAATTATACAAAATCACAAATGAAAGCTCCTTGGGTTGTGGTATCCCTAACTACTCATGCAAGTGCTATATTTGGATCATTGAATACTACTATTTAGGCTAGTTATGGTGTAATTTTCTTATGCATTTGAATCCTACTTTCGTAGTGAATCAATTATACTTATAACTAATCTATACCTATTCTCATGGTTATGAAATTAGTTACAAGTTCATTTCTTCAGTGAAATTACATGAAATGAATCACTAAAAATCACATAGGTGCACCTCTACTTTCATGAGTGTACTCCCTATGTTTAGCACTTCTTGAATTAGTGTTAAATCTCAATTTTCATTGCAGAAACAACACCTTAAATAATCACAATCAATGGTACCAGATTAATCATGATTTAAAGAGTCAAAGTGCTAAATAACTTGCTCAAATCATAGCAATCAAATAATCAAATAATAAACACTAACAATTATAGAAAGTTCAACCAAACCCAAGGTATAAACTTTAGAGATACATAATAAACACAAAATCCAGAACTTGTATATTAACTAAACTTAAGAATCTGATACAAAAGATAAAGAGTTGGAGAAGAGATAACCCATGTCACTTGAGCTTCAACTCCTCCTTCTTCATCTCCATCTTCATCCTAATCTTGCCAATATACAAGAATGGATGAACTATACTACTCTATACTAAACTAATCTAACACACAGAAGATGAAAGAGCTACATTTCTGCACTCTCCAAGTTCTCCCGTATGTTTCTATTCTCAATATTTGCTAGCTAGAGAGAATTTGCTATCTGAAAATCTGGCTACGTATGGATGTCCAGACATCTCCCAATGTCTCTGCATAAAAACTGCTCAAGAGCTCCATTTTTCCAAGTCAAATTCCACCTTTTGATTCCCAAATCTCAACTTTGTTAGGATAGTCAATAACCAATGTTTTTGACTTGAAAATAAGCCACCTTTCTTGCCCTTTTGTCTTCTGAAGCATTTGCACCGAATTTCCTTGCATCTTATAGCTGGAAAGTGGTATGAACACAAGAGAAATGGCTGAGTCAAATTGCAGAATTTCGGCTACAAAACGCGCCTACAAAAAACGCGGCATAAACTCGCGTTTTATATACTTGCGTTTTCACTCTGGCCTTATTTGAATTGCGATTTTATCTATGATGAAGGCCGAACTGGCTTTTGTGCACAACACAAAAGCTATAGCCCTTTGAGTTAGCTTTCCAATTCTTCAAAAATCATCCAAATCGGAGTTTCGTAGCCTGAGAATGATCGAAATACTAACACCTGGTCAAACCTTTGTTTTAACTTCCGACCACAGAATGCAGCTTCTGTATTTCGACTTTTTGTCCATGAAAATGGCAGAATTGGATTTTGATGTCTTCATAACAATTGTTGGTCTCTTTCTTAGGTTTAAAATGGTATAAAGATCACCTCAATCCAATACGTGTAGCTCGAGATATAGTCGAAATACCGAAGAGTGTCAAAACTGACTTGCATTGCATTTCCTCACTTGAACGTTTTTCACTTCATTCTTCTTGTTACCACTTGAATTCATCACCAAATCTCTATTTTTCACCTCATTTGACATCCTTTGGTGATTGAATCATCATTCCTGCATAAAAATGAAGTTTTTACCATTAAAATCAATAGAAAAGCAATATTATCCATTTTTACCAAAAATATATAATTTATCAAAAACCTCTTTATTTTAATTATAAAACTAAATAATCAACTCAAAATTAACTAATAAAATGCACTTAAAATACGTAAAATAAACTCTTATCACTCAGCACTTGCAAGACAAATACAAGCACAGACATAAGTACAGGTCAATCAAGTTCAAGTGAGTACAAGATCATTCAAGAAAGTGAGGCCATGTGTAATAATGACACACTCGCCTAGCCAGAATCAAGTCGCAAGTAATGTCTAGTAATTCATATTCTCAAGTATTCCAGTAATTCATACTTTCAAGTAATGTCCAATAATTCATATTCTCAAGTGTTCTAAATATTTCAAGTCAATATACAAATCAAGTTGCATGTTCATGCGTGAAGGAGATATCAAGTGTTTAGTCAAGTCGGGTCAATTGAGTGTACATAAAAGCACACTCGCCTAAATAGGTTCAAGTCACAAATAAATTCAACATATCATATTTCAAGCATTTCAAGTATCTCAAGTCCAAACAATTGAAAATCGGATGGTTACAAAAACTTGATCAAATAAGAAAATTGGAAGAAAGCCGCAGAAATCAGAAACTTTATCAGTAAGTCTGGCCACAAATCCGATCTGATGTTGGCCGGATTAAGGGCCAGATTGACAGGAAAAAAAAACTTAAAAATTTTGAAAACTCAATGCCTCAAATCCGATCAGAAAGTAGCCGGATTCTGGCCATTTTTCAGTTGTAACAAAACGGCTAATACATGTTTTAACAAAATATCACAAGTTTAGTCGAGTTAGGTCAAGTGCGAGAAAGTACACACTTACCTATGAGACGAGAAAACAAGTACTTAGCATTGTCTAACAACGATGAGCAATTAACACGTAAGTCGGTGGAATAACCACTCGAGGGACCAAGTCAAGTGTAAAATCAGCAAGTCAAGTGCAAGACCAACAAGTCAAGTATAAGCAAAGCACTTCATTTCATATTACCATCACGAAGTAAACTACAAAGGATCGAGTATGATAAAGTACATCATCATCCTAAAGGTTATCTATTCAAGAACAATTACGTTAACAAAGTAAGCATGTTATTCAAGCAAGGAGACATTTCACATAAATATTTTCATGTACTTGGAACACTCACCTGTCAAGCAATGTAGAGTTCAAACGTCAAGTTCCTTGGTTATGTTCACCACCGTTTCCCAATCCTAGGGTAACGAGTGAAATCATTAACAAACTAGGTTCAATTCTAACCCAAAAGTGAGCTCATTAGGTGACCAAGTGAGTGGTTAAATCTACTCAATTCACCATGCAAGTTAGGTCCAAAATGCAGTAAAATCATGAGAAAACAAGTTTGACAAGTGCAAGAAAGTTGGGCAAAAGAAAAGTTTCATCCAAGCTCAAGTTGTTCTTCGCGGGTGAAACAGTCGCACCTGTGCAGTCTTGGGAAAATGGCTATATCTCACTGTAGGAAGGTCGGAATCAGGTGTCGTCAGTGGCATTGGAAACTAGATTCAAATGGATTTCCAACGGTACAAAATACACACTCTAGTTCATCTCCTATCAGTACCAGTAGCCCAGACAAGATGGCTGATTTTTCAGTTCTGATCAGCTTCAATGCCTTAACAAAGTTACACTAATTCTTGTTGCTAACTTCATTTGTTTTGGTTCAAACTCACCCAATTCAATCTTCTAGGGTTGATAAATAGGGGAGTAAGTTAACTAGTACCATTGGAGCTCAAAATGCAATACACAACATAATTAAGAGGATCAAAACAGTCTAGCCAACCAAAGGAGCCAAATCAATCCACTATTAGCTCATAACAACTACTTTTCTTGCTTTATTTCCACTTCAACTCACAAACAAGCTTAAACAATATCTAGCCAAGTTTCTTAGGCTTGATTAAGGTGCAAATGAACCACAAAATCAAGAAGAAACCTCTCCTTCCAAAGCCGGTCAGCCAAGAAGAAAGAAAACAGTCCACAAGTTCACTTATTTAACCAACCTTTATCCTTTCATGGTTTTCACTTAAACAACATGTCAAGTGTTAAATCTAACTCAAAAAGGTCTAAAACATATTAATACTTCAAAAACCACCATGAAAAAGTTCAAACATTTCATCAAACACATGGTAGGCATACCAAGTGACCCTACTACCACTTGTTTAGTTTAAGAAGATTAATCACAAATCTCATCCAAACAACTTGTAGTTTATCATGAACACTTAAAGCACATGATATATCTCCATAAAACTAAGATTTAAAGATCATTTACCTCTCTTGTAAGAAGTTTGAGTTACCCAAAACAACCACCAAACCAAAAGTTTCAAACTTGGTAATCACGCACTAGGGTTGGAAGTAGTTCACTCACCAACTCAAGTCCTTCACTTTGATTTTTCTCTCAAGATCAAACTAGGTTTAGAAAGCATAAAAATGGAGTTTTTTTTCCTTCCTTTGGAAGCTTCAAGGTGGCTGAAAATATGGTGGAGGAAATGAAGCAAAGTTGGTTTAAAATTTCTCTAATCCTTTGGTCAAACAAGATACATGGCTAGGGTTTGGCCACTTGGCCCAATTCTTGTCCAAAACTTCTCTTAATTCTTTGACTAATGATGTTTCAACCCTTCCAAATTTACCAATGCCTATTTAACACCTCTAATCTCTCATATAAACTCCCTACCACAAATAAAAGCCACTTGGTAAAATGTAAGTGGTGAATTATTTAAAACCAACTAAAAAAAATGTTTTACTTCAAGTAAAAGGAAATGAAATGTAATGCATGGGAAATGTTGTAACACATAGGGAATCTAATGCAAGGGCATATAATAAGTGGTCTAGATCTTAGAATAAGGCATGTAATTAAGGAAAATTATGGTTTAAAGTGAGGGTTCTCACACCTCCGGTCTCACTCCATTGCCAATGGTAGAAGTAGTTCAGGGGTTATTTGTGTGGATAAAGTTGCATACCTTTTTTGTGAGTATACTAGAGAGGTCTCTGGATAGGATGATGAGGTCTACCTACTGTTACACATCATGAGACAGCCTAGAACGGCAGTGTTAAGTGTATATCTGAGCAATAGGGTGACTGACGGTCACATCAATCCATCAGTCACTAGTCGCATCATTAATCAAGATGTCTATTGTTCCAGGCTGAAGGAATTTTCCAGGTGAACTCTCGTCTGGGAATAACTAAGACGAGGTTTCTCCTGGATCAATGGAATGCATGAGTTGGTTTGAACTCAGGTAGGCCGAGATGTCCATAGGAGGGAAGAATGAAATTGGCCAGATCGATCAATGGACATTCAATACTATTTAACTATGATTAATAAAAGGAAAATATAAGAAGTGGAATTGAACTTGTCTACCCCCATTCTTTAGCTAGTGGCTTTATACCTAACCAGATCCTACCTCTTTCTCTATCTAATGCTTTTATACCTAACCGCATACTCAATAATATCATCAACTATGATCAAAGATTCAATAAGAGGAAAATAAGAAATGAAATTTAACTTGTTTGCCCCCTTTCTCTAGCAAGTGGTTTACACCTAACTAGATATGATTAATTTGTAACTACTTGGACATCTCAGCATTTTACATAACGAACTACTACTACTTTTCTATGAATTTTCATATCAACAATTTCTTGAAATGTAGCCCACCATAGTGAAGATGAAAGAACTCCTATTGTCTTGAACTCTAATAGGAAAGAATTCTCATAGGCTAATCAGTTTGACAAAACAGGCATGGGAATCAATCAATTGCAAACGTAAAGATGGAATTTTCCATCTTTTCTAGAGGTAAACCTAGGGACTGGCTACGGAAGTGCCTAAAATATTTCTAGCTATTCTGGGTACTAGAACATAAATGGCTAGACATCATTGAACTTCACTTAGATGGCAAAGGGGAAGTTTGGTTCCAAGGGCTTAGGCAAGGAAAGAAGGAAATTTCTTGGGTGAATTTCGAAGACAAATGATGCCACAGATTTGGAGATGCACATTAGAGACATTTGGTATAAGAATTTAATAAGTTGGTGCAGGTGGGTTCCGTGGTAGAATCCCAAGAGAAATTCAAGGAATTGTAGAATCTTGTTAGGGTATAAGTCTAGGGATTAACAGAATCATATTTCATTTCTTGCTTCATGAGTGTCCTCAGTGATTAGTTAAGAGCCTCAGTCAAGTCCCATGCTCCCACCTAGTGATATTAATCGAGTCGAGTTGAGCCGACTATTTGATGTGAACATGTGATCCATAGTGTCACATTCTAATGATTCTTCAAGACATACGAGTGGCAAATCCATTGAAGCTCAACAAATCCGTCCCTTCCCTGGTTTTAGAGTGTTTATTTAAGTTGTATTTGTTATTTAGTTGTTAGTGTCATTTGTGTCATTAATTCCGGCAATGGTTAGTTAAGTTAATTAGTGTTAGTTGGGGTTAATTCGAGTTGTTAGCTTGATGTGTTACACGGCTAAAAGGTCATGCGGACCAATGTTCGAGCCAAATTAGTGTTAAGTTTTCTAGTTGTAGCCAATTTTGGTTTTCTAGTTTCATTAGGAGTTGGGTCATGTAAAAGGCTATAAATAAGCCTTAGTTATACATTTGTAAGGAAGGCAAGACATGGAATAAGAATTTGAGAAATTTTTAGATTTCTTTCTTGTGAGAAAGAGTTCTTTTGGCTTATGGAAGCCGACCTTGAGCATCTTAGAGTAGTTCTTAGGTGATCTTCGACTAATCAATTTAAGATCACATTGAATTGTGGTATCGTTTTACCTATTCTAATCACTTTTGAGTGGTCCAAGATTGATTTTGAATTCCATCCCAAACGTTGAACCTAAATTCTAGATTCGGCCTTGTTGAATGTTACTTGATTCATCTTGGCGTATTGAGTATCGTAATAGTATTTGACTACCGAACTTGACTCGTGCTTAACTCGAGCCAGATTCGAGCTCACTCGACTAAGCAGATAAGCCTTGAAATGTCTCGAACTCGGCTCGTCAAATGGGACATTTGATTTTGTGACGCCCCCACTTCTCCCTAAGGCGAACCAAAAGGTATCTGTAGGACGCCTACTTAGTTCTCGCTAGGATTCGGTACAAATCCCGTTCAAGCTTAATACAATACTAGCTATCACGACAAGATAAAGTAAGAAAAATAAGTCGGATTCCATAAATAAAATTCAAACTTACACCATGAGTTCCAAAATACATCAAATTTTCAAAATATACAACTGCCAAAAATCTAGTCGATTACATTTAAACCCTAATACAAAAGTAAATCCCAAGGTTTTCTCCGAGTTTCGCTCCATGTCCATTCTTGTTAAGGAAAACAAATCTACGGGGTGAGCAATTGCTCGTGAGGCCAAGAAATACACATGCAAGTACATTGTCCAAATAACAATCCCAATTTACAAGAAAAAAGACAATAATCGAGTAACTAACAATTCAAGTGAAATATAAATAGAAATAATTCAAGGATATGGTAGCTCTCATGAGCTAAGTTCCACTCACTTTGCCAGATCTCAATCGTATACCTTCCCGTGGTGACTCTCCGTTAACCGGGTTGGTATTTCCAATCCGTAGACTCCACTTTACTTCACAAGTCCTTCCACCTTACAACCCCCCCACCGGGCCCGAACGTCGATAAAGGCTAGGGGTGTGCATCGAATTCGAATTCGGTAATTCGGAAGTTTGAATTCGGAATTTTTCGAAATTTTGGCTTCAATTTCACCGACCGAATTCGAATTCAAAATGGCTAATTCCGAATTCGAATTCGATACCGAATTGAATTCGGAATTCGGTGAATTCTGAATTCAAATCCCCTTTACCCAAGTTAGACTTTTCATCAAGGTCACTGATGTTCTCATGTAATGTTGTGGCTTCTTGCTGACATGGTTTTACCCCATAAGGAGCATGGCCGGTTGACTTCAACTCAATTGGATAGCAGAGATTTGTGTTGTTCCATGCCCCAAAACGCCTCCCCATTTTCCCATAAAACAGCTCAAAGAATTTAAGCTCTCCTGTCAGATAATTTCCGTTCAGGTAGATAGCACTAATGTTGGGTAATGCTCCGATTCTTGGTGGGATATCCCCAGAGACTACTGCAGGAATAATGCCTTAACTTCGGTGGGCTACTGTGTTTAGATTGATAGCAGCTGCTGTAAATGCCCTGTCAAGAAGAACATGCCTTTAGCTCCGCTGCAGCGCCGGCTCACTTTTATTCGACACCTTAAACAACACCTACCCGGTCACCTCCGTTTCCCCTCAACTCCAGCGTCTCACCATTCAACCCTCCCCCTTCCTCCGTTTCCCTTTATTTCACTTCCCCTATCCAGAACCTAATTCAGAAATGCTTGGAAGCTGTTTGATGAAATGCCTAAGAAAAATAAACTAGAAACATGGATGAAAGCTAAGTAAAATTACCGGCGTACCTCAATGAAGGCTGATGATGTCTGTCTCTGTTGGGCTTGAAGGTGAAACCGAGAGAGTGAGACAGTAAGCTGAGTCGGAGGCAGAGGAAGGAAGGTGACGAAGAGGCGATGAGGAAGGAAGGAAGGCAGTGACGACTGACGAAGAGGAAGAGGGCGGCGGAAGAGTAAGGAGTAAGGTGTAAGGACCACGGTGAGTGAGTGAACAGATTAGGTTTTTGGCTTTTTGCAATATCACTTATTATTTCAATTTTAATTTCAATTATTAACTTATTATATTATATAATATATATTATATATGTATTGTTAAAACTATTATAGTATATTATTATATATAAATGTTAATATTCGAATTCGATATAGAATTTCCGAATTCGAATTCCTATTTCGAATTATCAATTCGAATTCGGTAATTCCGATTTCAAAAACTATATTTTCGAATTCGACTCGATTTCGATCAATTCGAAATCGGATTACCGAATTCAACTACCGAATTACCGAAATTCCGAATTCGAAATTCCGAATTCAATTCGAAATCGATTCCGAAATCGAAATTTTTCGACTTTGCACACCCCTAATAAAGGCGCTACTGCACGAGTAGGCCAAGCAAGATCTCTCCAATAGATCAAGCTTATCATTTTATTCTCATGGCTCACCGAGCTTCTCGACCAAGCCCATGCCGACTCGAATCCCAGGATCGGCCTGTGAGTTTGGACGTCCCCCATGTAACATTTGTGAGTCGAGGAGATTCACTCCAACGACGTACTTAGCCATAGCATACCATTTCATGTTATTCAAGCATTCGATACATTCAATCATTCATTTCATTTCAATCAATTCAATCATGAGTTATTCATTTCAAATGAGAACGAGTGTGGTAAAGTACACACTCGACTCCATTTTCAAAATCTCCAATCATTAATAACAGTTAAGCATGTATCAAGTTCGCATACACTTGACACTCACCAAGTAATTCAAGAAGTAAAGCACACTTGAGGGTTTAGGCGTCCACCGTGGAATCCTCTCGAAGGTCCTCTTGAGTACCTGAGCAATTAATAATAACTATTACACACTATTGCTTAAAACTCCTAATTATCGAAGAAAATTATACTAGTGTACAATCTAAGAAGATATCACAAAAAAGAGCCTTAATTACTCGTAAATCGAGACTCAAAAGTGGAGTTTTAAAACACAAGAGAAATCTGATTTTCATCTTTGAAATCAAGTGTAAAACGGTCAAGTGGTATCAAAGGAATATGAAGAATTCTAAAAGCACAATTTCCTTTAAGTTCGGAAATTTCAGATTTGACAAGCAATCTTTGAAAAATCACTCTCTGAAGGTCCAAAATTGGAAAACTTGGTACCGTTGGAAACTACTTCCAAAGCACTAAAAATTTCTAGAAGACACTTTTCCATGATTCAAAATGGATGACATTCAAAATCCGGCTCAAAGTTACTGTTTTGGAATATCAAGACAGTTTCGAGGTTGGTTTTTGGGCAAATTTGAAAATTTGGCAAAATTCATAGAATGCGAACTAGCCTCTGAAATTTGGAACTCAAATAGAGTTATAATCAAAGTTTAAAACACAATAAGCGGAACAAGAGTCGGAGTTTTGAGCGCCAAGATATAGCAGCTCAAAGTTGCTGAAAATTTCTCACTGTACAAGGGTTTTCCAGATTTAAAACATGAACTTTGAGACTTTGATTGGGCATCAAAATGGACTTGGAATGGCACTAAATTTGGTAGTGTTACCCTAACATATAAGGGCTATTCCTCTGTCAAATTTCATATAAAAATTTGCACGAAAAGTTAGTTAACAAAGCCACTAAAGTTCCAAGAATTTCCAAGGCAAATCTGCCTTGTACTTCGTTATCCCTTTTCTAACTTTTGGGTCAATGAAACCACCTCAAACATGGTTCATTTACGAATACAAGGTCTAATAAGCATCCAAGATACTTTTGATAGGTGGTTCACACCAAGAATTTCAAAATAACAAGTCTCAATCCAAATTAAGGCATTCAACTAGCCAAAAGAGGGTTTTCCATCACTGAGACAGTTTCGAAATTCGGCCACAACTCACTCAATTAAACTTGGAATTGAGCGTGGTTGGTGGAGTTAGAAACTACATTCATAAGGCTACAATTTCACAGAAGGAATCATTTTAAAATTCTGTCCATTACTAGCTCATTTTCAGGCAAAACATTGCAGCTCATAACAGGTTTTCCAGCACAGCCGAGAAATAGGGCAGGTAAATTTGAAAGGCTGGTACGGTTCACTCAAGTGGAATCAGGGGATACATTTTATACCATTGGAAAACTGGTAATATCTAGTTTCTAATGCCGCAAACGACACTCGATTTCGACGTCGGAGCAAAGAGTTATGGTCGATTCAAAATCGCTGCCAGAGCAATTCTGGCAGTTTTCCAGCCATGAACTTAATTCGAAATTTCAACTTTTGGACAACCAAATCAAGTGATTTTTGGTGGAAAATTTCCACACAACCTATACAACATATCTACATCAAAATCAAGTCAATTGGACCACAAAAATTGGCACCAAGAGGCGCGGCAATGGACAGGGCACATCTGGCCCCTTCCTCCATTTTATTTCCTTTGAGTTTTCTTTCCACTTTTCAACTTATAATCACTAGTTTAACCACTAAATCAACATAAACAACACCAAACATCATCACATCAGTTCATCAAGTCCATTGCGGGATTTCATAGAGCCCACTCACAAGATTTCCAATAATATAGAGGTACCCACATGAACCTACAAGCTTCTAAGTGCAATTTAACCTACAAAAGCTAAGATTTGAAGAGTGGATGATCATATACCTCCTTGGATGGTGAGACCAGAAATTTGCCACAAGAAGCTCAAGAAAACTGTGAGAATGAAGCTCTTCTCCTAGCCCAAGATGATCTCCAAGTTATTTGCAAGTTGTGGTATGATTTTGAAGTGATTTGGTGCAAGTTTGAGAGGTAAAATGATGAAGGTTTTTCTTCTTCTTCTCCTATGGAGTTTCGGCTGGTTGAGAGAGAAAGGAGAGAGTGTTTTGCTGATGGTAAAGCTTCCTTGAGAAGCTTATGAATTTGTGGCCAAAATTTCTCCAAAAAGTCAACTAAAAATAGTGCGCGTAAGCGCGCGTTTCGTGCTCGTTTCCTCTCGGGTTTGTTTCCCTTGTGCACTAAACCTCTAATGCACTTCCATTGATAATATTATTATTTACTCTTAATAGTCTAAAAATAAAGGTCTAAAGTTTGTCGATTAATCGCGCGCGCTAAAACGCGTACTTCCGATTTGTGCGCGATAGAACGAAATTTCTAAGGAATTCTTGTAACGGTAGTATTACTAACTAATACTTGAGTACTTAAACATAAAAATAACTATTGTAAAACTAATATATGAGTCCTCAATCTCCAAGCTCACTGTACCCTCAAATCGATTATTGCCTCCAAACGCGTATTCACTATTCTCACTAAATGGGTTTCCAAAATTAAATTTTAAAACAAGTCATTTTAAAAAAATATATGTAAGTCATAGTTCCATGTAATTGGGTCTGAAAAGATTGGAATAAAATATTCGGAGCAAACGGGCAATTAAATATTTAAATAAGCTAGTAGTAGGAATTTAAAATAAGAAATTTTTGCGAGTCCTCACATCCTCTCCCCCTTAAGAAAATTTCGTCCTCGAAATTATACCTTGATCTGTGAACAGGTCTGGATATTTCTCTCGAATTGCTTCTTCAACTTCCCAAGTTGCTTCCTCTAACTCATGGTTCCTCCAGAGAACTTTCACCAATAGAATCCGCTTGTTCCTCAATTCTTTCATTTTACGATATAGAAGCTTTACCAGTTTCTCCTCATAAGTTAGTGTCTCATCAATTTCTATACTTTTCGGTTGCAAGATATGAGAAGGGTCTGGATGAAACTTCTTAAGTATGGACACATGGAAAATATTATGAATCCGAAACAGACTCGGTGGCAGTTCCAACTTATACGCTACATTTCCCACGCGTTGGATAACTTTATAAGGTCCTACAAACCTCAGTTGTAATTTCTTTCATTTTCCAGATATTAAACTTGCTTTCAGAGGTGTAATCTTAAGAAATACTTGATCTCCAACCGCAAATTCTAAGTCCTTCCTTCGGTTATCTACATAACTCTTCTGACGACTTTGTGCGGTCTGAATCCTTTGGCGTACCAACTTTACTTTTTCATTAGCCTCCTCAATCCAACGCATTGTAATCGGGTCTAAAATTTTGCGTTCACCTACTTCCTCCCAATAAATCGGAGATCTACACTTCCGACCATAAAGTGCTTCATATGGGACCATTTGAATAGAAGAGTGGAAACTATTGTTATAAACAAATTCCACCAATGTCAAATACTTACTCCATCTCTCCCCGAAATCCAAAACACAAGTTCTTAACATGTTCTCAAGAGTTTGAATTATCCTCTCAGACTGTCCATCGGTCTGGGGATGGTATGTAGTACTGAAATTCAATTTAGTCCCCAACACTTCTTGCATCTTTTGCCAAAATCTTGAAACAAATCTAGGGTCTCTATCAGACATAATGCTTACAGTTATCTCGTGTAACCTGATAATCTCATTCAAATACAACTTAGCTAATTTCTCCAATGGGTACTTCATATTAATTGGCAGAAAATGAGCTGATTTGGTCAACCTATCCACTATTATCCAAATGACATCATAACCTCTTTGTGTTCTCAGTAACCCTGATATGAAATCCATGGTAATGTTTTCCCATTTCCGCTCGGGTATCTCTAAAGGTTGTAAAAGTCCTAATGGTTTCTGATGTTCAGCTTTAACCTGTTGACAAACTAAACAGGTCTGGACAAATTGGGCAATCTCCTTTTTCATACTCTCCCACCAATACAAACATTTCACGTCTTGGTACATTTTATTCCCTCCAGAGTGTACCGTAAATTTTGATCGGTGTGGCTCTTCCAAAATTTTCTTCTTAGGCCCTTCATCCTTTGGCACTACTATCCGATTCCGAAATCTCTGTATGCCATTCAATCTCAAGTTAAAATCCGACTTTTCTTCCTTTTTGACTTTCTCCACCCACTTTTACACTTCAGGGTCCTTTTCCTAAGCTTCTTTAATACGTTCCAATAAAGTGGAATTCACTACAATATTCCCAAGAATTACTTTCCTCGGGTCAAGTTTAGGATTCTAATAACTAAATTCTTTTAACAAGTATAATTCCTTAATCATCAATCCGGCCACTTGCACTCGATGACTTAAATCATCAGCCACTACATTGGCTTTCCCCGAATGGTACTTTATTATGCAATCATAATCTTCCAAAAATTCCATCCATCTACGTTGTCTCAAATTCAACTCCTTTTGAGAGAACAAATACTTAAAACTTTTGTGGTCAATAAAAATCTCAAATGTTACCCCATACAGGTAATGCTTCCATTTTTTTAAAGCGAACACTACAGCCACTAATTCCAAATCATGAGTCGGGTAATTTCTTTCATGCGGTTTCAACTTCCTTGATGCATATGCTATCACTTTGTCATTTTGCATTAAAACACATCTCAAGCCTTCCTTGGAAGCATCTGTGTAGACCACAAAACTATCCTTTCCATTTGGTAGAGCTAATACAGGCGCTCTTGTCAAACGTCTCTTTAATTCTTGGAAACTCTCTTCACACTTAGGACTCCATATAAACTTTTCACTTTTCTTGGTCAACTCAGTCATGGGTCCAGCAATTCTAAAAAAATTCTTAATGAATCTTCGGTAATACCCTGCTAATCCTATAAAATTTCGAACTTTGGTAGGGTTTTCCGGTCGTTTCCACTTTTATCCCATCCTTAGAAATTATGTGACCCAAGAATTTCATTTCTTTCAACCAAAATTCACACTTGCTAAATTTAGCATACAATTGGTGTTCCCTCAGGGTTTGAAAAATAATTCCCAAATGCTTCTCGTGATTCTCCACATTCTTAGAGTACACCAAAATATTATCAATAAAGACCACCACAAATTGGTCCAAATAAGGCTTAAAAATCCTATGCATCAAATCCATAAAAGCAGCAGGTGCATTAGTCAGTCCAAATGGCATCACTGCAAAGTCAAAGTGTCCATATCTCGAGTTAAAAGCAGTTTTGGGTATATCTTTCTCCAAAATCCTCAATTGATAATAACCCTGTCTCAAATCTAACTTCGAGAATACTACCGCCCCTTGTAATTGGTCAAATAATTTATCAATGTGGAGCAATGGGTACTTATTCTTAATACTGACATCATTCAAGCCTCGGTAATCTATGCACAATCTTAAACTCTCATCTTTCTTCTTAACAAATAAGACCGGGGCTCCCCACGGTGAGTCACTTTCTTTTATAAAATTTCGTTCCAACAAGTCCTGCAATTGCAATTTAAATTCTTTTAGCTCAGCTGGAGCCATTCTATATGGCGTCTTAGAGATAGGTGCTAATCTCGGAATCACATCAATCTTAAAAGCTATTTCTCTTTTCGGGGGTAATAACTCCAACTCTTTAAGAAAAACATTTGAGTACTCTTTTACCACAGGTATGTCCTCCAATCTCATTTTATCACCTGGAGTATTAATAAGAAAAGCCAAATATTCCTAAACTCCCTTACTTAACATTTTTCTAGCTCGGATCCCTGAGATAAGTGCAGATAAAGCTAACCTATCCCTTTCATTCAATTTCAAAGTCGCCTCTTTCGGAATGCATAATTCTACCATTTTCGTCTTACAATTCAGTTGGGCATTGTAACGGGCTAACCAGTCCATTTCTAGGATCACATCGTATCCCTTAATCGCTAAGCCTATCAAATCGGCCAGTAGTTTCCGTTCTCCAACCCAAACCTCACAATCTCTGTATACCAAGTTAGCGATTAGACTTTGATCTCCAGTAGGCGTCCTAACCTCCAAGTCATAAGGTAATTTAATTGGTTTCAAGTCTATTCCACTCATGAAATTAGGGTTTACAAAAGAATGCGTTGCACCCGGATCAATTAAAATCTTAGCTAAACGGTAAAAAACAGGAATCGTACTTTCAACCACCTCAGTCGCATCAGGTATCTGTTGATGATCCAGTGCATAAACCCTAACCGGTACCTTAGGTCGACTTCCCCCAGCAGTGGTCTGTTTAGAGGTTGACTTTTCGAGTTTTTGGGTGCTACCTCCCACCTTCAGCTTATTTGGACAAGTCACGAGCTGGTGCTCGGTACTACCACAAACCAAACACTTCCCAGACTTTCTCCAATAGTCGTTCTCAAAGTGGTTGGGTTTACCACAGTACCCACAAGTAACTTGAGGGGTCACTGGCGAACCACTATAAGGCGCTCTCCTAACTTGAACCGATCCACTACGACCTCCCTTGGATAAAACTCCCCTTGAAGCCCCAACAGTCCTTATTCTCCTCATTCCTCTTCCCATTTTGGAAGGCTGTGTATTCTTACTAGCCTGTCCATGAGTATGACTAGAGAAGTTCCTTTTTCTATTATGGAAGTCTCTAACTTGCACTCTCAACCCTTTGTGCCTTTTCTAGAGTCTTAGTAAATGTAGAGATTTGGGTTGCGGCCAAACCCTCCTGGATTTTCACATTAAGCCCTTGTACAAACCGTCTTATCTTTTTTCGTTCGTTAGTCACCAGTTCAGGAGCGTACTTAGAAAATTTAGTAAATTTTCCTTCATACTCCGTTACACTAAGGGTCCCTTGTTTTAATTTGATGAATTCATTCTTCCTCTTCTCTTGGATTAAGGGTGGAAGAAACTTTTCATGAAACTCCCTCGTGAAATTCTCCCAAGTCCAAGGGGTTTTGGCTCTCTCCCACTTTTCCCTTGTCATGTCCCACCAAGCACGAGCCACTCCCTCAAATTGGAAAACAGCAAAGTTCACTCGCCTATTTTCGGCATAATCTAAGGCGGCGAATATGTTATTCATCCTGTCTAACCAATTCTCCGCTACCTCAGGGTTAGGTTCACCAGTGAACTTAGACGGGTTAAATTTCAAGAACCTCTCCAAGGCTCTATCTTCCCTTCTATCCTGTCCCCCAATTTGATTAAGTGGTCCAGGACCCTGCCTTTCAACTAAACGTTCAAGGATATCAGTCATCCTATTAATGGCAGTAGCCACTTGATTTTCCTCTACATTTTCTTGTCCATGGTCGGTCCAGTTGCCGATCCCTGGTCATCCCCATGAGGTTGGGCTTGTCTAGTCCCTCGCCTACGGTTTCGACCACTCTTTCGTCCTTCCATTATCCTAGTTGTGCCTAGTGCAGAAAATAAATCAATTACACGGGAAAAAGTTAAAAGCAAGAACCAATCACCAAAAATATTAGAAATAAAATAATTTACATTCATTATCATGTCAAGATCCATACAATTAGCAAGTCATGGAGGAGTACAAAAATATAGCACACAGGTGCTACAAAAGTACTTTTAGTCACATACGACTAAAGTAAAATCAAGCGCCTCAAAAGTAGGCCACACAGTCATACAAAATACAATGGTCTCAACACTAGCATCACCCCAACCAATTCTAACTATACCAGTCAAAAGAGTCAAAAGGGTCAAAAGGGTCAATCACTCTGGGCCTAGTCCACAGTAGTGCTACCAGGTGGAATCTCCTCCTCAGGATCCTCCTCCTGATCTGGACTCTGTATAATGTCCATTACCTCATCGACCTACCTACCAGTGTCTGCTAGGATCCTAGAAATCCAATCTCGGACCTCCTCACCTAACCTAATAAGTCGAGCCCTAACCCTCTGGAGCTCCTCGGGAGTGATCTCAGCAGTAGCCACCTCACTAGCTAGTAGCTCCTCAAGTTCAGCGATCCTCTCATCCTGAGCACTAACCATCTGTCTCAACTCGTCCACCTCCTCCTGTAAATCTCGATTGAGATTCACCAACTGACGACGCTCGTCATCCAGAGCTAGTACAAGATGGTTCAGGTAGGCAAACGTCAACCTATACAAACATCGAGGATACCTATGAGGGCGAGTAGCGCACACGTGCTCCCCCACCTAGAGTTCGGTAGTAAATAGACCTAAGAGACTCTACATGCCCATTAGCATGGCCATTGTCATCAGCTGCAGGGGTCCCATCCTCATTCTCCATCCCTGCAAAACAATCACACTTTTCGGATTAGAAACTTAGTCACTAGCTCGCTCAGATATCACTTAAAGTATGACTAAGTCATCCTAACTCAAATCCTAAGGGTAAGGTTTCTAATAGATCTCTAACCTAGCGCTCTGATACCAACTGTGGCGCCCCCACTTCTCCCTAAGGCGAACCAAAGGGTATCTACGGGACACCTGCCCAACTCTCACCAGGATTCGGTACAAATCTCATTCAAACTTAATACAATAATGGCTATCACGACAAGATAAAGTAAGAAAGATAAGTAGGATTCCATAAATAACATTCAAACTTACACCACGAGTTCCAAAATACATCAATTTTTCAAAATATACAACTGCCAAAAGTCTAGTCGATTACATTTAAACCCTAATACAAAAGTACATCTCAAGGTTTTCTCCGAGTTTCGCTCCATGTCCATTCCTGTTAAGGAAAACAAATCTACGGGGTGAGCAATTGCTCGTGAGGCCAAGAAACACACATGCAAGCACATTGTCCAAATAATAATCTCAATTTACAAGAAAAACGATAATAACAGAGTAACTAACAATTCAAGTGAAATATAAACAAAAATAATTCAAGGATATGCTAGCGCTCAGGAGCTAAGTTCCACTCACTTTGCTAGATCTCAATCGTATACTTTCTCGTAGTGACTCTCCATCAATCGGGTCGGTATTTCTAATCCATAGAATCCACTTTATTTTACAAGTCCTTCCACCTTACAACTCCCCACCGGGCTCGAACGTCGATAAAGGCGCTACTGCGCGAGTAGGCCAAGCAAGATCTCTCCAATAGATCAAACTTATCATGTTATTCTCATGGCTCACTGAAGTTTCCGACCAACCCCATGCCAGCTCGAGTCCCAGAGTAGGCCTGTGAGTTTGGGCGTCCCCCATGTAACATTTGTGAGTCGAAGAGATTCACTCCAACAACATACTCAGTCATAGCATACCATTTCATGTCATTCAATCATTCATTTCATTTCAATCAATTCAATCATGAGTTATTCATTTCAAATGAGAACGAGTGCGGTAAAGTACACACTCGACTCCATTTTCAAAATCTCCAATCATTAATAATAGTTAAGCATGTATCAAGTTCGCATACACTTGACACTCACCAAGTAATTCAAGAAGTAAAGCACACTTGAGCGTTCAGGAGTCCACCGTGGGATCCTCTCAAAGGTCCTTTTGAGTGCCTGATCAATTAATAATAACTATTACACACTATCGCTTAAAATCCCTAATTATCGAAGAAGATTGTGCTAGTATACAATTTAAGAAGATATCACGAAAATGAACCTTAATTACTCGCAAATCGAGGGTCAAAAGTGAGGTTTTAAAACACAAGAGAAATCTGATTTTCATCTTTGATATTAAGTGTAAAACGGTCAAGTGGTATCGAAGGAATATGAAGAGTTCTAAAAGCACAATTTCCTTTAAGTTTGAAAATTTTAGATTTGACAAGCAATCTTTGAAAAATCACATCTCACTCTTTGAAGTTCCAAAATTGGAAAACTTGGTACCGTTGGAAACTACTTCCAAAGCACTAAAAGTTCCTAGAAGACACTTTTCCATGATTCAAAATGGATGACATTTAAAATCTGGCTCAAAGTTGCTGTTTTGGAATATCAAGACAGTTTCGAGGTTGGTTTTTGGCCAACTTTGAAAATTCGGAAAAATTCATAGAATGTGAACTAGTCTCTGAAATTTGAAACTCAATTAGAGTTACAATCAAAGTTTAAAACACAACAAGCGGAATAAGAATCGGAGTTTTGAGCGCCAAGATATAGCAGCTCAAAGTTGCTGAAAATTTCTCACTGCACAAGGGTTTTCCAGATTTAAAACATGAACTTTGGTTGAGCCCCAAAATGGACTTGGAATGACACCAAATTTTGTAGTATTACCCTTCCATATAAGGGCTATTCCTATGTCAAATTTCATATAAAAATTCGTACGGAAAGTCAGTTAACAAAGCCACTAAAGTTCCAAGAATTTCCAAAGCAAATCTGCCTTGAACTGTGTTTTCCCTTTTCTAACTTTTGGGTCAATGAAACCACCTCAAATATGGTTCATTTATGAATACAAGGTCTAATAAACATCCAAGATACTTTTGGTAGGTGGTTCACATCAAGAATTTCAAAATAACAAGTCCCAATCCAAATTAAGGCATTCAACTAGCCAAAAGAGGGTTTTCCATCACTGAAACAGTTTCGAAATTCGGCCACAATTCACTCAATTCAACTTGGAATTGAGCGTGGTTAGTGGAGTTGGAAACTACATTCATAAGGCTACAATTTCACAGAAGGAATAGTTTTAAAATTCTGTCCATAACTAGCTCATTTTCAGGCAAAACGTTGCAGCTCATAACAGGTTTTCTAACACAGCCGAGAAACAGGGCAGGTGACTTTGAAAGGCTGGTACGGTTCACTCAAGCAGAATCAGGGGATGCATTTTATACCATTGGAAAACTGGTAGTGTCTAGTTTCTAATGCCACAAACAGCACTCGATTTTGACGTCGGAGCAAAGAGTTATGGTCGATTCAAAATCGCTGCCAGAGCAACTCTGGACAGTTTTCCAGCCATGAACTTAATTCGAAATTTCAACTTTTGGACAACCAAATGAAGTGATTTTTAGTGGAAACTTTCCACACAACCTATACAACATATATACATCAAAATCAAGTCAATTGGACCACAAAAGTTTGCACCAAGAGGCGCGGCAATGGACAGGGCAGATCTGGCCCCTTCCTCCATTTTGTTTCCTTTGAGTTTTCTTTCCACTTTTCAACTTATAATCACTAGTTTAACCACTAAATCAACATAAACAACACCAAACATCATCACATCAATTCATCAAGTCCATTGTGGGATTTCATAGAGTCCACTCACAAGATTTCCAATAATATAGAGGTACCCACATGAACCTACAAGCTTCTAAGTGCAATTTAACCTACAAAAGCTAAGATTTGAAGAGTGGATGATCATATACCTCCTTGGATGGTGAGACCAGAAATTTGCCACAAGAAGCTCAAGAAAACTGTGAGAATGAAGCTCTTCTCCTAGCCCAAGATGATCTCCAAGTTATTTGCAAGTTGTGGTATGATTTTGAAGTGATTTGGTGCAAGTTTGAGAGGTAAAATGATGAAGGTTTTTCTTCTTCTTCTCCTATGGAGTTTCGGCTGGTTGAGAGAGAAAGGAGAGAGTGTTTTGCTGATGGTAAAGCTTCCTTGAGAAGCTTATGAATTTGTGGCCAAAATTTCTCCAAAAAGTCAAGTAAGAATAGTGCGCGTACGCGCGTGTTTTGTGCTCGCTTTCTTTCGGGTTTGTTTCCCTTGTGCACTTAACCTCTAATGCACTTCCATTGATACTATTATTATTTACTCTTAATAGTCTAAAAATAAATGTCTAAAGTCCCTCGATTAATCGCGCGCGCGAAAATGCGTACTTCCAATTTGTGCGCGATACAGCGAAATTTCTAAGGAATTCTTGTAACGATAGTATTACTAACTAATACTTGAGTACTTAAACATAAAAATAACTATTGTAAAACTAATATATGAGTCCTCAATCTCCAAGCTCACTGTACCCTCAAATCGATTATTGCCTCCAAACGCGTATTCACTATTCTCACTAAATGGGTTTCCAAAATTAAATTTTAAAACAAGTCATTTTAAAAAAATATATGTAAGTCATAGTTCCATGTAATTGGGTCTGAAAAGATTGGAATAAAATATTTGGAGCAAACGGGCAATTAAATATTTAAATAAGCTAGTAGTAGGAATTTAAAATAAGAAATTTTTGCGAGTCCTCACAGATTCAAGCTCAAACTCGTGCTCAAGTCGTTTGTCACAAATGAGCCGAGCATGCATGAGCTTGGGCTCGAGCTCGAGCTCGAAATTTCTATCAAACAATTTGAATGTCGATTTTAGGAAACAGACGCCACACCCTGTCCAAAAGTCAACAAAACTTGCTAAGAATCACAAACTCCAGCCATTCACAATCACAAAATAAAATGTCAAGAATACACAAACTCTAGCCAAATTCCATCTAAGACAACATATAAGACCATAACATCGATTAAACACAAACTCCAAGAATAAAAGTCAACAAATACACAAACTCCAGGAATAAAAGTCAACAAATATACAGACTCCAGCCAAATTCCATTCGACTATCCAAGACAACTATAAGAGTCATAAGAGCATAATAGGATTTGATTCAACTAAACAAATATACAAATTGCAGCCAAATAACTATATAAAACAATGCTAGATAATTAAAAATTTGTCCAGCTTCACAAGTTCAGCTTCACAAATCACAAGAAAGGTCCAGCTTTACTTCAGCAAACAAATTCAACAAGAAACAGCATGACATATTCCAGAAAATAGCCTTTAGATGTCTAGAAGATCAATTTCTTCAATTGTAAATGATTTGGGAACATCGAGTGGTTCCTACAAAATGAAAACAAGAAAGTTATAACTCCTAACAAGGTAAAATGAGGTACCAAAATAAACTAGTAGTAGAAGATATATTTTACTTACATGAGGCTTGTTTTTTAACCCATGAAGATTGCGGATCCAATCATTGGCACAAAGTTGCATTTGCACCATTTCAACCAACATATAAGCACATCGATCATCAATTATTCTACCACTAGCACTGAAAGTAGATTCGGAGGCCATGGTTGTAACTAGAATAGTGAGTATATCACTTTCCCCATGAGTGGCCTCGGTGATGAGTTAAGAACCTCAGTGATGAGTTAATAGCCTCGGTCAAGTCCCATACTCCCAAGTCCCACCACCTTGCTGGATGCTTTTGAGAAGGCTAGGTGTAAAGAGAATATGATTGAAGCATTAATCAATAAACTGAAAATTAGCTTCAAAAGGAGCCCTTAATTTCCCTCTATAGCACCTGCATTGCAACATTTTGCAGAGACAAGTAAGAAAACTTTTGCCACTACACAGAGCTCTATCAAGAACATTTCACCTGCTAAAATTTGATTAAGAAAAGCTAATAAACTATCTTTTAAATGTAGGGATAAGTATGGGGTTGGTAATGTTTGTAAGGAGAAAGAAGCACATCTATTAGTAGTAGATGATGAAGCTCAATTATGTAAGAAGAAGTGATTGAATATCAAGGTAAAAAAATGCAAAAAAGAGGTCGAGTTTTCACTGCATTCTATGATACGGGAAGTTATGCAATGCATTATAAGGTTATCTTGTGATGTTGCAGGGAAGGAGATTAGAATTTTAATAGGGGGATAATATCAAAAACCTCCCTTGAGATTTCTTCTAATATCACTTAACATTCCTGAGCTTTTAAAAATATTACTTACTTTCCCTAATAATTATAAAAAAACTATATTGACCCTCACTTGATACATAATTCACATATCAAATAAAAGAGCTCAATTTTTTTTTTAAAAAACAAAGGAAACAAAAGTCACTTTCTTCTCTTTTTCTTTTCTTCAACATTTTCTCTTACTTATTTTTTGGATGACTATGCAATATTTCATTTGTAAATTATAATAAATTGAATATTGTTTATCTTTTACTTTTTGTGATTATGATAGAATGGTGTATGATTTATTTACTTATTTTGAATTGATTTTCATAGTGATCAGTATAATTTAAAGGTTTGGACAGGGGGTAAGAAGAAGTTGGAAGAAAATATAAAGTTCATAAGAAATTGGTTTTGAGCATATGGAGTTATATTGGTGCAAGTGTATTTCTTTGCAAATATCTTTTTATTTTTCAAATTTATATTTTTATAGGTTATAGTATTATGATGTGATAGTACTACTAGAGATTTTTTTAGGTAATGGTTTTCTTGAAATAAACAAAGTAGTTTAGGAATATTTTTATTTAGCAAGTAAAGGTAGTTTAGGATTTTTAAAACTTTTGTTTTACAAATAACAGAAAGAAGGGAGATAAGTAATATTTTCAAAACTTTAAAAGTGCTAGGTTATATTAAGAGAAACTTGAGAGGAGATTTTTGATATTATCTCTTTTAATAGATGGAGATAGCTCCCACAATTTCATCACAGTAGCCCAATTTGATCCCTTTAGTTGGACCAACTGGATCCTTTATTAGCTGTCAGAAGTTGACGAGTGAAATCTAGTTTGTCCCAAACTTCCCCAAAAACTAATGCTCACATGATCAAGTGAAATAAATCACTGAGTTTGGCTACCAAAAAAGGACTAAATCCCTCTTTAGGCTGTAGGTTAGGGGTTCAAACGCTACTTACAGTGAAAAAAATTTAAAGAATGTGCCAAAACACGCCTTTGATCTAGACAGATTCTTATACCTACTAACCCCCTCTTTAGACTCTCCTCCCTGTAGATTAGGATAGATTATATTATATAAATCTTATCATTGCTGTAAAAAATATCAAGTGAAATAACTTTTTATTAATATATTAGTTTTTCTAACATTTTCACCCCCTCCCAGCATACTTCCCACCTCCAATGTCTAGATCTGGAATTCGATCTCTGAATTTAGCATATTGAGAATTCTAAGAACCCTCACTTGAACACTGAGCCAATCTCAATAGGTACATGATTAAGTGACTTAAATATGCAAAACCTAAATATTAAGAGAATAGATTGAATAAAAATGTTAAATAAAAAGGATTAATGGCCAAACTGGAGTTATGTAGCATGCAAGGTATAAAAAAGGTGATTTAGTTATTTGAAAAGTCAAAATATTGGGGGAGAGGCCAGACTCATAACTATTCATCAATTGAGAGCCGTTTGTTTTAGCACAAAGAATAACAAATTATGCTTTTATCGCAACTGGCAAATATTGAAGTTTTGCCATGTTTTCTCTATTAATTAGGGTTGTCTTCAACTTGTTCTTTTCTTTTCTTTCTTTTTGGGTAAAGATAACGAAGGCCGTCCACAATTTCATCTGTAAAGCTCTACATGTAGTATTAAAACAAATTCAAACTCAATGACTATTACAAGCAATGCAATTTGCCTCAGTTAATATCGCATGCACATCACCATCCTAGAGGTATTCTCATCATTTCTAAAAAAAAAGTCCGAATACACTTATAAAAGTACAATCACCGATTCAACAAAGAAAAATAAAAATTAAACAATTTACTAACTGATTTGGTTAATCAAACTTAGAACACATTCTCAACCATCAAGCAGCTTAATGGATATTCAATCAGCTATGAAACATCATTCTTTGAGGGCTACTTGATATATGCAATGCGACCCCAAAAAAAAAAAAAAAAAAAACCTCTCCAGTTGGGTTGTAGTTTGATTCATATTTAATCATCTACTTGTACTATTAATTTTTCTGTAATGTATATTTTTTTTATTAGGCTGCTTTAATGTATGGCATCATCAGTAAACAAAGAACTATTAACGGATATCAATAAAATGTAATAACCTTTCCCCTTTAAATTTGGATTCTTCTCAAATCCTACGGAAATTTTTACTTCTGTTGCTTTTGAACATGGTAAATATTGAAATCTCATATCTATATGTGTATGCGTGTGTGTCCGTTGAAACCACAAGTTTGAATTAGTGAATTAGTGGATTAGATTTCGTATTTCAGTAATGTCCTCAACATGTTAATTTAATATGTAATTTAATTTATGATAATTGAGGCTATTTATGTAAATTCAATATTAATGTTGTTTCCTTGATTTTCTTCAAGAATAAGTTTGTATAAGAAAGCAATTACTAGGGAGGGAGTTTAGACTTTCAATGGCTAAACTTTTGGTACCACAATAAGAATCATAGCAATAGTGTGGAAAGAATAAAAGAAATTGTTTGGAAAAGAAGTTTTAGAAATTAATGTGGTAACATGTTTGGAAACTAAAAAAGAATATCATATGAATTTATTATTCAACATGATTGCATAGAAAACTTCAGAAAGAGTTTAAAGTTAAACATTACATGAAAACTAACCTTGAGATTATATTTATTATCGAATATCGTTGAGATAAATTTCCTTATTGGAGAAATATGTCGGTTTTTGGAGAACTTTTAGGAGTTATTATAAAAATAGCATTTCATTGAATTAATTTTCCTTGAGGAAGAGCTCAAACTGGAAATTTCTTAAGGCCAATTATCTAAAATTATGCTAGAGCTTATATATACTATATTAAAAGCACAAGTTTGAATTAATGGAATAGTGCATTAGATTTTGTTGTCCAATAATGCTCTCAATATGTAATTTAATATGTAAATTCAGTTTATGATAAGCGAGGCTATATATGAAATGTCAATGTTAAAGTTGTTACCTTAATTTTCTTGAAGAATAAAACTTCGTATTCGAAAGCATTTCCTAGGGAGGGAATTCAAAGTTTTCATGGCTATACTTTTGGTGTCACAATAAGAACCAGAGCAATTGTGTGGAAAGAATAAAAAAAAAAATTAGAGATCCCAGGTATTAGAAGTCATATGTTCCAATCCCCCTACCTCTATTCCGATCCTCTTACCTCCTCCCTATTCTCCTGCTAGGGACAAAAAGTGGAAAGAATAAAAGAAATTGTTTGGAAAAGAAGTTTAGAAATTTACGTGGCAGTATGTTTGGAAAACTAAAAGGAATACCATTTCAATTTCTTATTCAACATGATTGTAGGAATCTTGGGAAAGAGTTTAAAGTTAAACATCACATTTAGATATGTCGTACCTATTGATTTTAGATCTATATGTATCTGTCTCGTGTCTATTTGATAAATTTTTTTGTTATTAGTGTTGATTTACTAAATAAGATAATCTTTTGGAAAAATTGCCAATTTGGTCCCTTAACTTTTTCACTTAAACCAATTTCATCCTTCATGATTTTTTTTTTCGCCAATTTAGTTCTCAAACAATTTTATCGGGTTTACTGTATGACTTAATGGGCAGCGCCACCATATTTTATGTATTTCGCTCGATAGGCTAGGGGTATAATTGGAATGACAAGCTCCATTGTCTAATTATAGGGATTATAAGAGAGACTTTTAGACGGTTAAGGACAAAAACCTCTGAAAATTGAAAGGGGTCAGCAGTAGATAGCACTTTTGCAATGTCCTCTTATTCTGTTCGCAATTCTTTGAATTGCTGTTCCTCTTATTCTGCACGCACCTTGCCCGATTGATCTTCGTCATGGTCCGCAAATTGCATCCTATAACAGCGCTTGCCCATTATTCCGTCCTAATATCCTCCTCAGTCCTCACTGCCTTATTTGAAGGAAATGCATCCACTAAAACTTAGAACCATGCTCTCCACTACATTAAAATGCACATTTTGGTCAAACACTTTCCCAACACACAACCCTTTTAATCCAAGAAAGCCTTTTTCTTCTTCTGCTGTAAAATATCCCAAACAAGAAGAAACCCCTGCACAAAAGCCAGCACAAATAGTACACTGGTCCGGCCTTGACAACTGGAGAAGTAGCCTCTTAATCACAACCGTTTCTGGGGACCCAATAGCCCATAAACACCCCGATACAACAATCATTCTCAAATTCTAGAGAAACCGGCGAGAATGGTTCAATTTCATGTTCAATTATTGATTGGGGCAGTTGCTCTTCTTTAGCAGAGATGGGGGCTGTGGTGCTATTTATTGCTGACCCTCTTCAAAAATCAAAGGTTTTTGTCCTCTTCAATTTTCAGAGTATTTTTCCTTAATCGTTTAAAAGTCTCTGTTGTAATCCCTATAATTAGACAATCGAACTTGTCATTCCAATTATACCCCTGGCCTGCCATGCGAAATACATAAAATGTGGTGGCGCCACCCAATAAGTCCTACATTGAACTCGATAAAATTGTTTGAGAACTAAATTGATGAAAAAAAACTATAAAGGGCGAAATTGGTTTAAGTGAAAAAGTTAAGGGACCAAATTGACAATTTTCCCTAATCTTTTCTATAAACAAAAAAAGTATGTCCATGTCATGATAACTAATTTCATATAGAATTTAAGGATTACAAGATTTTTATTCAATTGTCTGAATTTGACTTTTTCTCTTAATCTAATCTATTATTCTGTCAACTTGTTGAGCTTCTTAAAGTAGTCTGAAATAGACTATTAATCTTTGAAAATATTTCCTTCCTCATTATTATAGATTTTTAGCAATATCTTTACTATACTAAAAAGTGAGAGTTCGGATTGCTACAGTGAAAATGGGCCAGTTGTACCGTGATTTGTGTGAGCTTGAAGGGCGTTTTGGTCTTTTGATGATGGGTGGCGGTGGCTTTTCTGGAATTTTCATGAACTCTATGGGGTGTTTGTTGGTTGTTTGATATTTGGGCAGCTTGGGGACACGTTGATGCAGACAAGGCTCGGTGAATCGGTGGACACTCCTTGCATTGCCTTCTCTCTCTCTCTCTCTCTCTCTTCCTTGCTCTCATTTTCAATCATTGCTCTCTTCTAATTATCCCTCTCTCCCCTTCTCTTCCAAATACCGGACCAACTTCTCCCTTTCACTTGCTTACACCTTGCGGCACAAATCAGGAATCAAGGTAAATCTCTCTCATCCCCTAGACACCATCCCTCCTTCCTCCAGGCTCCAGCCCACCGCCCTTGCAGCCCCTTACTATGTGTATTACCAGCTTTTGTTTCGTGAGATTGGGTTGGACTTGGTTTTTGGAGCTTAATCCCCTCCCATTCCTCTTCCTCTTCTTTGCTTACATAAAATTGTGTCTTTTTTTTTTACAATCAAATTGTTTATGTTTTTTTGTGGATTTTATTTCAGTAGGTTTCCGTTAATCAATTTGTACCTTTTTTTTTTTTTGCAAACAGTAAATTCTCGACAAGTTGAAACATGCTAACGAAAGGAAAATGGAAGGAAGGGACTCACTTTGGTATCTCTGAACAGGTTTATATCAATCAGTTTGCGTTACAATTGTCAAAGGTTAAAGGAATTTAGCTTCTTAGATTCCAGTTAAGAAGAAAGACTTTGGGTAGTGGACGTCGATGTTAGTGCTGAACCACTATAAATTTTCTTTTTAATTTTACTGCATCTTATTTATAGTTTGTTTCTATTAACTTATCTACTTTTAGCTTTATAATTGTTTGGTTGAGTTGGGACAGGTTAATCTGTCCAAAGAATTACTAATTTACTATCATTGGCATATCAATCTATTTCCCTTTAGGTTGGCCTATGTGGGAGAACAATACACACACAAACAATTTATTTCTTTTTTTTTTTGGGTGTCACTCAAACCCCTGAGGGACAAAAGTATCCTGTAATATGCTAACAATTTATATACTCTTTTGGGCAAAAATATTCCATACCAATGAACCACTGAAATGGTGTCACTCAAGCAATGAAAGTGGGAAGAAAGGAAAGATGAACTGGAATTGTTCGTTCTGCAACTTCGGTTCAAATAATCCAATATGTGGCGACTGCAGAGAGAGTGCAAGAAGAATGATTGTCTTAACCAATAAACTTCAGAATGAGAAAAGATTGGACTTTGCCGAGAAGTAACGTGACTAATAAGCAAGGCTACACATTACATGTATGTATAGCCATATGGCTTTTAGTTGTACCTAATTTTAGGCATTACTTACTAATTAATGCTACATTAAGAATATTAGATAATCATGCCTTTTAGTTCTGCCTAATTTTAGGCATTACTTACCGATTAATGTTATATTAAGAATGTTAGATGACTTGATTTCAAGATCATGTTTATCTGTGCAATTAGGAAAAAAACACACACTCACCCACGTGCCTACTATATCTAACAAAGAAAAAAAAACACGCAAATATAACAGAAGAATAACGAGTCTCAGCTACCTGACGCATGGCGTCAGGGCTGAAAAACTAGTAATTATCAAATTTGTCTAGTATGCTTTTGGATAGTGTTTCAAGTTGTTGGGCATGATCATTTAGGCTAGTTTGACTAACAAGGAGTGTAAGTGGTGTGTTAAACATAATTATGGAGTGCCAAATTCATTCCCTAATAAAAATGTAAAAAGATGAATACTGGTGTCTCATGTGAAGATTGATACATTCTCTCAGCAAATTTCTAATCAAAAAATTTTACAAAGTCTAATTGAAATTCAAAGTAATTCCTATCATTTCAATATAATTAACACCTAATTTTATTTTCCTAAAAATAAATAGTAACTTTGAAGAATAGCTAATCAAGGTAATACCTTTTGGAATATTTTTCTCCTTAATAATCTTGAGAGTAAATAATTTCATGCATTTAGCACTAAAGAAACGATATCTGGAGCACAGTATTTACATATTTTTTTACTTAATGGCAAAAGAATCACGGTATTGCAAGTCCAAAACTAACTCTTCGAAGAATAAAGAACTCTATCCCAAATCAAATAAATGAGAAACTAATATTTATTTAAGAAAAGCAAATGGAAGAGAAAAAAATTGAGGACTTTGGTTTAAGTTTGCCATTTTTATGTGTTCTCATTAGCTAATTGATTTAGAAATCTATAATTTGACTACAACATTTGCTACTTATTAGGATCCCCATATAATTTGGCTTATTTTAGGTGAAAATCTAAGGAAGTTTCACCTATAGTAGATGTTGTGCTTTCAATGAATATGAGTTCATAACTAAAAGGTACTAAATTTATTTGGAGAACAATTGTTGCATCATTAACCACTAGCATATACAACACTTGTAAAGGAAATATATCTATTCCATAGCAAATTAGTGAAAACTTCTCACTTCAAGTTAAAGATTTTCCTCACGGTTCGGATGCTATCAGCAGCTCCATCAACTCCTAGCTTGTTCCCCTTGTTGGTCTCTTTCCTTGTTTGATTCTTTCCTTGTTTGATTCTATGCACATAATTCTCGTGATTGAAACCTGAAACTAACATGCAACTCCTTAATCCTCGCTACTTGATATCTTACTACTAATTTCATTCGTTTTGTAGCGACAAAATTGCAGCAGTAGCAGTACGGCAGTACAAAAATAAACCAGCGTAACTCAAGCTATATTTGTCCAAAAACTATAAATTGGTGCCATTATAAACGAGACTCAGAGTACTACAAATCTCCAAAAGACATCATTTTGCGACTCGGACCACAACTTGTCTAAATTCAGTCACAATTCTTGGGGGGGGAGGGGTTGGGTTTGGGTTTATAAGTCCCTGGGAGGACCTCAAAAGTTGCCGGCTTTTGAGGTTTCTTTTGGGATCTAAGTTTATAAAAGCCGAATTTCTAACTTCTGTTAGAAAAGGTCAAGAGGCAAATTCCTGCAAGGGTAGCATACTGGGTGTCGTGGGGGGTCTTTACTTCTTAGCAGCAGCGGGCCTACTGGCTTGCCCTTGTGGGGTTGCCATCCCACATCGGTTCTGGGGGGGGATGGGTTTGGGTTTATAAGTCCCTGGGAGGACCTCAAAAGTTGCCGGCTTTTGAGGTTTCTTCTGGGATCTAGGTTTATAAAAGTCGAATTTCTAACTTCTGTTAGAAAAGGTCAAGAGTCACAATTCAATACAGTTTCCAGACATAACCTGCAGAGAGTTCGATTTTCAGCCAATTTTTCGGATTTTCTGGCATTTATAGAAGACGAATAAGAGCTGGAATTTTATGCCATTGGGAAGGTTGTTGAGTCTAGTCTTAAATGCAATTGACTTTATTTGATTTTGACTTTTCTATAGTAAGCTATCATCAGCTTTCCGTAGCTGCTCAGAGCTGCCTGTTGGTTTGAAATGGCCAAGTTTTCTCGGCTGCGAATTAACTAGAATTCACTTAATTTTCATCCCAAATCCTTGGTTGTAAGTTTAAGAGCAGGAAATACATGAGATCCTTCTAATTAGGCTAGTTTCCACTTTCCAAGCAAGTGTAATCAACTTCACTATGTTCATGAAGAAACACCAAGCACCTCTTTTCTAAACCTCAAAATTAAGATAATAGAAGCTTAAACAATCCTTTCCTTACCTTAATTCAGCTAAGAGTTAATAAATCAAGACTTGAAATTTATATGTGGCAATGATTAGGTCCTGAAAGCACAATATTATCACCCATTAGCCTAACGAGCAACTCTTAATAATTTAGTTGCAATTGAATAACTATACTATATATAGATTATATATGAAATAAAAAATAGTAGAAAAGAGGCGAATTCTACTTTTAACATAACTTTATTCTAATTATTATTACATAAAACTTGTAATACTTGTGGATATAGGTCTCAAATGGTTGTACCAAGAAAGTATGATGATCAGCGAAGGCAAGCTCTGATAGGACATGCTTTTGAGGATTTATGAAAAAATCTCCTCTTGTTTTTCTTTTTTCTATTTTTTATACCCTTTCTATTAAAACCAATGTTTAAATGACAATGTTTTCAAAGTAATTCATTCAATGTTCATTACATTGATAACTTATATAATAATTCAAATAATTTAATAAAATACCCATTTTAGTTGGATGTTAGTTGATAACAAATTGAAATTCTAAAGAAAAAAGAAAGAAGAAATCATTGGATTATAAACCTAATTTACATATACTTATTTATTGCCCACAGTTTGAAAGCATATTTTAATATAAGTGAAAAAATGATTTTGTTCATGATCAATTAAATATTCATAGTGAAAAAATAAATAGATATACTGTGTCGAGTTTGAGACTGGCTATAAAATGCAAAATTGAAAAAAAGTATGATAAAATAGTGGCATGAACAAATGCAGTAAAAAATAAAAAAAATAAGAAAGGAGTTTAATATAATCTCTAGTACACATCTAAAGCCACTTTGATTTAATTCGTATCCCATTTCATTCTAAACCCCTCAATGTCATTATTTGAAATTTAAATGACTACAATGATCCAAACTCCAAATAATAGAGGCATAAAAGGTAAAGTCAAAATTGTTGAGTAATGGCAAATTGATTTTAACTATTATGATTATTGAACTTTCGTCATTTGTCGTAAATTGACATAAATTTTGAGGACTAAATTTGTTTTAGTCAAAATATTAAGGACCAGTTGTCACTTTAGCCCAAACTTAGGGTCCAAATCTACAATTATGCCGGTGGAATTTTTGGAATTCTAAACGGAGCTATTGCTGCATTTAGAGTGTTACACTCCTATCGTTGGATGTTTTACAAAGGCTAGCCGGGGAAGAAAGAGGTACTCCTACCTTGTTCAGTAACTGTTTTATCAACATTGATTAATCAGCCGTGCAACATCTTGCAGCACAAATTAACCTAACAACTTTTTTGACTTTATCGTGCATGATGCGTATCATATATTGCAGTTTTCGTAACACAACATTACGTTAACAATATGTATGATTTGTCTAATTCTACGAAAAAGTATGTTGCAATACGACGAAAACTGCAGTGCAATTAGTAATGAAACAAGTTTTTGTACCTAATTAGCGTGCAATATGACGGGTTTTTTTTATATACAAGTACAAGTTTAAATCCAATTTATATCCATTTTGACTGCAAAAATACAGGTCAACTAGTAGTTTAGAGCATATATCGGGTCGATCCCACGAAAAAGATTGGACAATTACCGACACTACTAAATCTTCTCTATTATTTAAACGATCAATGAATTAAAAGAAATAAAACTATGCTAAACTTATGCAAGATAATAACAAATGAAAGCTCCTTAGGTTATGGTATTCCTAGCAACTCATGCAAATGTTATTTTTGAATAATTGATTACTACTATCTTGGCTAATTATGGCATAATTTCCTTATGCATGTGAAAGCTACTCTCGTAGTGAATCAACTATACTTATAATTAATCCATACATATTCTCGTGGTTATGAAATTAGCTACAAGTTAGTTACCTCTATGAAATTATATAAAATGAATCACTAAAGTCACAAAGGTACACCTCTACTTTCGTGAGTATACTCCCTAGCTTTAGCACTTCTTGAACTAGTGTTAAATCTCAATTTTCATTGAAGAAGCAACACCTTTAGATAATCACCAAGTTAATCATGATTTAAAGAGTTAAAGTGCTAAATAACTTATTCAAAATAATAGCATCAAATAGCCAAATAACAAACACTAACAATCAAAGAAAGTTCAACCAAACCCAAGGCAAAAACTTTAGAAACACATAATAATATATAAATCCATAACTTGTATATTAACTAAACTTAGAATCAAGTACAAAAGATAAAGAGTTAAGAAGGAAATGTAACCCTTGTCATATGAGTTCATCTCCTCCATCTTCATCGCCTTCTTCATCTTTGCCTAGCTAATAAACAAGAAAGATGAACTACTAGTTAAACTATTGTATACTATACTAACCTAACACTAAGAAAATATAAGAAATACATTTTTGTGGTATTTCTTGCACTCTCCAAGACTCTCTTGATCCTTGCAAGTCCAAGGCTATATATAGATGAGTTTAGTCAAGAAATGAGGTTTCAAACATCACTTTTATAGCTGCAAAGTTGTTGTCACACGTCCATCAATAGCTTTGAATTATTGAAGGAGGAAACAAGTTGTGCAAGTGGAGAGCAGCCATTTCTGACCAGAATCCGGCCGGATTGATCCTCTGCCTTTCTTTGCAATTTCAGTTCAGTCTTCAATGTTGCTCCAATTTGCCTCAACTTCAACTGAATGTTTATTGATGATAGATGCTGAATTAACTCTTGACCAAAATATAAAACTTGTAGCCCTTTGAGTTAGCTTTCCAATGCATCAAGAATCACCTCATTTGGATTTGTGTAGGCTGATAAATGACTGAAATACCCTTCACTGCTCAATGCCTTGTTTCAGCTTCGACCAATAGAAATTGGCTACAATAATTCGGCTTTTTGACCTGGAAAACCTTCAAACTGGATTTTGATATCTTCACAAGATTTGTAGATCTATCTCTTATCTTCAAAATGGTTTAAGAATCATTTCAATCCGATCATTGTAACTCAAGTTATAGCCGAAATACAAAAATGTGTCAAAACTGTCAACTTTCCTTTTCATCCAAATGAAGTCTATTTCCAACTCCTATACAAAGTATGGATAAAATGCAAGTAAAAAGTGACAAAAAACATCATTTAATCACTTAAAAGCATTTTACACCAATTATAGCCAAAATGATCTATTTTCTTCCTACAATATTGCTAAAATGACTAAAAATAACATAAAATATCATTCAAATATAACGTAAATTAGTCACTTATCAATTCCCCCGCACTTGAGTCATTGCTTGTTCTCAAGCAATTCACACATAATCAACTACAATGACTCAAATGAAGAAAACATTATATGCACTTTTTCAAATTTAATTTCTCATGTCTTGGCAAACAATTATTATGCAATTGTTCAGTTTACACTAAATACTCATAATATCAACTAAAGAAAGATAATTATGCACTAAATTCAACAAGTTAAATTTAATCTCTCACCCTAACTTAATTTCACAAGTAAGCAAATCACATAGTCAATTTATAGCTATCCTCTGTCCAAGATCATCTCTTCCTCAATTCTCACGACTAAGAGGGATTTATTCATACTTGATTTTTTTACTCAAATAATGAAAATGCCTTTTGACGCGAAAATTGACACTTTTAGGTGAAGATCCCCGATTACTCAACATTTCACGTATTTAAGTTGCTATGCATACTGTTAATTCAAGCACCTTTTTACACGAATGTCGATATTTGTAGATGCCAACCCCCGGTTACTTGGTACAAGAATCATTAGAGTAGACCAAAAACTCTTATTCTTCTTTTTTTCTTTTTCATTTTTCCTTTTTCTTCTTTTTTTTCTTCTTTTTCAAAAGTAAAAGACAATAAATAGATATTCCCTCTTAACAAATACACAAGAATAATCAAAGGAAGAGTATAGCATTTATTGACTATATCAATCAATTACTTGCAAAATTAAGTAAAGAGGAGAAATCTCATTAAACATGCAAAATTATAGGCATAATTTTTCCTACTTCACTGGATATATTTTCTAAAATGCAAAAAATCCCAATTGTATAATAACCATTTCCAAGTCAAATGAAGACTAAATGTTCCAAAATACATATAAAGTTTCAACAAGTGGAAGAATTAGACACTTAAAGTTGGCACAATTTTGCCCTTTGTAAATAAAAGTGCAAAAATTTGAAGAATTTTTCGGCCATAGTGAAATATTGAAAAAGATTTTAGGCAAATTTTGACATAGTTTCCCCTTGTAACTGGACGAAACTCCTTGCCAACAAACCCAATTTCAAGAAAATTATCCACATGGCAATATTTTCAAGCACAATTCCAACATTTTTAATGCATTTAAATTCTCAAAATACCATCACATGGCACTAGAATGCAAGTTCAAATATTTTCCTCCCCCAAACTTAAACTTCACATTGTCCTCAACGTGAGAAAGGAAAAATAACAAAAGTAAGAGAAAGTAGTACTCCCCTATTGAACTTGTGCTATCTAAAGCCATGACCAAGTGATGAATTTCCAATTTTAAGAAGTCTTGAAACATTAAAACCACAACATAAATGAAGACCACTTGGATGAGTTCACACAAAAGAAATAAGAAAAACCACTAAAAAGTAAACATTAAAAGCACTAAGGAAAACCAATAAAACAAAAGAAAAACTAGCAGCAATGCTAAAGTAAACATGCAAGGTTGGGAACATGAACGGTGATGATGGTGACGAGCACTCCCTCAAGTAGCCGTTTGGTCCGGGGAAGAAGGTGGAGTTTCAATGCCATGTTTAGCCTCAATGTGACGAAGACGCTCCGAATTCCGTTTGTGCTCTTTTCTACTCTTCTTCACTTCGGCTTCGATACAAAACAGCTTATCCATCATCTTTTTGAAAAAAGATCGAGTGTCTTGATGTGAGGATGGACGACATGAGGAGGACAGATCAGTTGAGACCGGGTGGGCTGTTGTCTCAACCCCTTAAGCTTCTTCAATACATGCAATTTCAACTTCTTCCTCTTGCCGAATGTCACCTTGAGCATCTCCTTGAGTTGAAGGATCACCCACGTCTTTGATCTTCAAAAAAAACTTGCAAAAATCCAATGTGAAGATGTCCTTCTTCTTGAGGCATGTAGGGATAGTATTAGAGAAATCAACTCCAACCCTTTGAAACACCAATGTCAAAAAGCGAGCGTAAGGGATTGCATGTTTGACATCATTACTTCGAATCACTGCCCACATGTGATTTGTGATAATGCTTCCCAATGGAATACTTTGGATGTTGCCTAAACCATGCTTCATTTTGTCCAAGAAATAGATGTCACTTGTGCGCGCCTCATTACTACCACTTGCACTTGGAATTATATTGGAGGCAAACAAGTAGATGAGATATCGATGACACTCCGGAAAGGAGGAAGTCAACACGGAATATCGCCCAATTTTACGAGTAGACATGTACTCAACTCCCAAGCATACAAGTGCCTCTAGCATGTTCCATGAGTTCAAATCGCGAGATTTAAATGCTTTCTTCAAACCAACCTTATATCCAACCTCAGAAACTTGAAGAAAGTTTTGCAAATGAGCACTATAGATTTGGACTTTGGTACCTCGCACTGTACTTGTAATTACTTCCATGTCAAAGTGAAAAGATTGCTTGCCCTTCACATTTGCATAAATTTCACGGACAAACTCTTCATAATAAATGTTTGGGAGGTTGAAGAAATTGTCCCATCCCAGTTTAGTAAAGTAGGTCTTGAGATGGTAGATCTCTTCAACATCAGGAGCGACATCCTTTTCCACCAACACCTTAGGTCCCATTCGAGAATTATACCAAGCTTCATTTTCGGCGGAGGTGAAGCGTGACCTATCATATGGGATTTGCTCCTCATGTTCCTCTTGTTCTTCTTCTTATTCTACTTGTTGTTGAGTCTCCTCTTCGGATGATGGCTCATCTTCAACCACAAGTTGTCTACTTGCTTTTCTTTTCATACGCGGTGGTCTAGAAGTAGATGTAGAGATTTCTCCTTTTCTTTTGGCGGGTGGAGATTTCACCCCGACTTTCTTAGTGCGAGCCATTGTACATAAATAAAATTATTAAACATCAACTTCATTTAATAGATACATTGTTAAATAAGGATAACGAACTCTCGTTCACGTTTACCTTTACCTTTAAAGAGACAAACTCATTAACTTACTTACATAATAAGTAGCAATCAACACTATAAGTAAGTATCAAAATTGATTATCTACAACAAGTGCTCTTATAATTTCCTCAAATGAAACATTTAACCGTATAATGTCCAAATATTTAGAGGAAGCAATTAAGCAAACACACAACTCACTCTCATCTTAATGATCTAAATAAGCATAATTAAATGCTACATAGCACCTTAACCATGAGTTTTAGATTTTAAAAAGTCATTAATTCACCTTTCACCAAAAATTCTAAAATAAACATGCCAAAAATCAAGAGATATGCAAATTAAACCCAAACATAGCATGTAAATATTCTAGAGCAATCCATCTATCTCATAAAATTTTCTTCAATCCAATTAACTCAAGAAATTAGCTAATAATTATTAAGTCACATTAATCCTCAAAATTAGCTAAAATTTACTAAATTCACCAAATAATTACAAACCCATGAGTTAAACATCACCAATAATCATCAATTACCTCAATAAGTACAATGGAAAGCACCAAAATTTACAAACTTAAGAAATTCAAAATTGCCCAAAAATTAGAAAAGAGTGAAAAATGGCAAAATTAAAATGACAAAACTTGGTAAAGATTTGTTACCTCAAACTTGTTGGTTGATGATTATTGATGCAAATGGTGAAGAAACCCCCAAAAATGTCACTCTAATTCGGTCTCAAATGGAGAGTTCAAAATTTTGAAACCCTTGTTCTTGCCAAACTCAAATCCGAATTAAAGCTTGTTTTTTAAGAAGTTTAAACTATGAAATCATTTCTAGAGGTAAAGGGAAGTGTTTTGGTGAAGTTGGTTTGAAGATTGGATGGTGAAAAGAGTGATTTTAGTGAGTAGTGTGTGTTTTAGGTGTGAGTGTGTGTGTGTAGGTTGAAAGAGAAAGGAAGAAAAGAAGTGAGGAATCCGCTCCCTTGTGCTTGATACTGGCCAGAAAAGAATTTTGTATGCTCCCCTGTTAATTCGGCCATGAATCCGGCCGAATAGTGGCCGGATTTGCTGTAGAAACTTTGATTTCTGCAGTTTTTTCCTCTAGTTTCCTGCTTGATCAAGTTTCCGCACTCAGCCGGTTTAAGACTGTTTCCATGTTCTTTAAGAAAAATTCACTTTCAACCATAAAAATGTGCTTTTCTCAACCAAATGCACTTAGAAACATGAAATCATGCATCAATATAATTTTAGCATAAAGCACTTTAAATGCATCAAATGAACATGAAAACTCCCTTTTTGCTTCCTTTTACGCTCTTTTCCACTTGAAACAATTTGCATGAACCTTTGCCATTGCCACCTATAAAACACATAAAAACACTAGGTAAACAACTAAAACCTACTAAAAACAAGAAATCGTTGGGTTGCCTCCCAACAAGCGCTTCTTTACAGTCATTAGCTTGACTATATAACCTCATTATCAAGGAGGTTTAGTTAACGAATAATCCACCATTTTAGATCGTGGTGGATCATTAAAAGGTGGCTTAACAACTAGAGCCACGTGTTCTAATGATATGAGAGGAGGAAGTAGCTTACCTAACTAAAGTGAGTTGTAGATATTACCTTGCATGCATGTCATTTTCGTATTCACCAAAGGAATGTCCGAATGACCTTTTTGGGCTATAATGACTTTGGAACCTACAATCTTAACACAATTCTCAAGAGGGATAATATATGAATCATTTATGCTTGCGTCTTGAGGTCGAAGAATCATTTGAGATCGAAGGTCGCATTAGCTAGTTTCTGTATGGTTAAATCAAATTGATTAGAAGAATTTTCTATAGCTAATAGTCAAATTTTTCTTTTTTCTTTTTCCTTTTTTTCCTTTTTTTCTTCTTTTTCAAAAGTAAAAGACAATAAATAGATATTCCCTCTTAACAAATACACAAGAATAATCAAAGGAAGAGTATAGCATTTATTGACTATATCAATGACTTACTTGCAAAATTAAGTAAAATGGAGAAATTTCATTAAACGTGCAAAATTATAGGCATAATTTTTCCTACTTTACTGGATATATTTTCTAAAATACAAAAAATCCTAATTGCATAATAATCATTTTCAAGTCAAATGAGGACTAAATGTTCCAAAATACATATAAAGTTTCAATAAGTGGAAGAATTAGACACTTAAAGTTGGAACAATTTGGCCCTTTTTAAATAAAACTGCAAAAATTAGAATAATTTTTGGGCCATAGTGAAATATTGGAAAAGATTTTAGAAAAATTTTGACATAGTTTCCCCTTGTAACTGGACGAAATTCCCTGCCAACAAACCCAATTTCAAGAAAATTATCCACATGGCAATATTTCCAAGCACAATTCCAACATTTTTAATGCATTTAAATCCTCAAAATATCATCACATGGCACTAGAATGCAAGTTCAAATATTTCCATCCCCCACACTTAAACTTCACGTTGTCCTCAACGTGAAGTAGGAAAAATAACAAAAGTAAGAGAAAGTAGTACTCTCCTATTGAACTTACGTTATCCAAAACCATGACCAAGTGATGAATTTCCAACTTTAAGAAGTCGTGAAACGCTAAAATCGCAACATAAATGAAGATCACTTGGATGAGTTCATACAAAAGAAATAAGAAAAATCACTAAAAAGTAAACATTAACAGCACTAAGGAAAACCACTAAAATAAAAGAAAAACTAGCGGGAATGCTAAAATAAACATGCAAGGTTGGGAAAATGAACGGTGGTGATGGTGACGAGCACTCCCTCAAGTAGCCGCTTGGTCCGGGGAAGAAGGTGGAGTTGGTGGAGCTTCAATGCCAAGTTTAGCCTCAATGCGACGAATACGCTCGGAATTCCGTTTGTGCCCTTTTCTACTCTTCTTCACTTTGGCTTCGATACAAAGCAGCTTATCCATCATCTTTTTGAAAAAAGATCGAATGTCTTGAGGTAAGGATGGACGACGTGAGGAGGACGGATCAGTTGAGACTGGGTGGGCAGTTGTCTCAACCCCTTGAGCTTCTTCAATACGTGCAATTTCAGCTTCTTCCTCTTGCCAAATGTCACCCTGAGCATCTCCTTGAGTTGAAGGACCACCCACGTCTTTAATCTTCAAAAGAAACTTGCAAAAATCCAATGTGTGGATGTCCTTCTTCTTGAGGCATGTAGGGATAGCATTAGAGAAATCAACTCCAACCCTTCAAAACACCAAGGTCAAAAAGCGAGTGTAAGGGAATGCATGTTTGACATTATTATTTCGAACCACAGACCACATGTGGTTTGTGATAATGCTTCCCAATGGAATGCTTTGGATGTTGCCTAAACCATGCTACATTTTGTCCAAGAAATAGATGTCACTTGTGTGCGCCTCATTAGTACCACTTGCTCTTGGAATTATATTAGAGGCAAACAAGTAGATGAGAAGACGATGAGACTCCGAAAAGGAGGAAGTCAACACTGAATATTGCCTAGTTTTACGAGTAGACTTGTACTCAACTCCCAAGCATACAAGTGCCTCTAGCATATTCCACGAATCCAAATTGCGAGGTTTAAATGCTTTCTTCAAATCAATCTTATATCCAACATCAGAAACTTGAAGAAGGCTTTACAAATGAGTTTTATGGATTCAGACTTTGGTTCCTCGCACCGTACTTGTAATTACTTCCATGTCAAAGTGAAAAGATTGCTTGCCCTCCACATTTGCATAAAATTCACAGACAAACTCTTTATAATAAATATTTTGGAGGTTGAAGAAATTCTCCCATCCTAATTTAGCAAAGTAGGCCTTGAGATGGTAGACCTCTTCAACATCTGGAGTGACATCCTTCTCCACCAACATCTTAGCTCCCTTTCGAGAATTATACCAAGTTTCATTTTCGACGGAGGTGAAGCGCAACTTATCATATGGGATTTACTCCTAATGTTCCTCCTGTTCTTCTTCTTCTTCTACTTGTTGTTGAGTCTCTTCTACGGATGATGGATCATCTTCAAGCACAAGTCATCTACTTGCTTTTCTTTTTATACGCGGTGGTCTAGAAGTAGACGTAGAGATTTCTCCTTTTCTCTTGGGAGGTGGAGATTTCCCATCGGGTTTCTTAGTGCGAGCCATTGTACCTAAATAAAATTATTAAACATTAACTTGATTTAATAGGTACATTGTTAAATAAGGATAACTAACTCTCGTTCACGTTTACCTTTACCTTTAAAGAGACAAACTCATTAACTTACTTACATAATAAGTAGCAATCAACACTATAAGTAAGTATCCAAATCGATTATCCACAACAAATGCTCCTATAATTTTCCCAAATGAAACATTTAAGCATATAATGTCTAAATAATTAGAGGAAGCAATTAAGTAAACACACAACTCACTCCCATAAGCAAACACACAACTCACTCCCATCTTAATGACCTGAATAAGCAGAATTAAATGCTAAATTGCACCTTAACCATGAGTTTTAGGTTTTAAAAAGTCATTAATTCACCTTTCACCAAAAATTCTAAAATAAACATGCCAAAAATCAAGAGATAAGCAAATTAAACACGAATTTAGCATGTAAATATTCTAGAGCAATCCATCTATCTCATAAAATTTTCTTCAATCCAATTAACTCAAGAAATTAGTTAATAATTATTAAGTCACATTAATTCTCAAAATTAGCTAAAAATTGATAAATTCACCAAATAATCACAAATTCATGAGTTAAACATCACCAATAATCATCAATTACCTCAATAAGTACAATGGACAGCACCAAAATTCACAAACTTAAGAAATTCGAAATTGCCCAAAAATTAGAAAAAAGTGAAAAATGGCAAAATTCAAATGACAAAACTTGGTGAAGATTTGTTACCTCAAACTTGTTGGTTGATGATTATTGATGAAAATGGTGAAGAAATCCCCAAAAATGTCACTCTAATTCGGTCTCAAATGGAGAGTTAAAAATTTTGAAACCCTTGTTCTTGCCAAACTCAAATCCAAATTAAAGCTTGTTTTTTAAGAAGTTTAAACTATGAAATCTTTTCTAGAGGTAAAGGGAAGTGTTTTGGTGAAGTTGGTTTGAAGATTGGATGGTGAGAAGAGTGATTTTAGTGAGTAGTGTGTGTTTTAGATGTGAGTGTGTGTGTAGGTTGAAAGAGAAAGGAAGAAAAGAAGTGAGGAATCCGCTCCCTTGTGCTCGATACTGGCCAGAAAAGATTTTTTTATGCTCCCCTGTTAATTCGGCCGTGAATCCGGCCGAATAGTGGCCAGATTTGCTGCAGAAATCTCTGATTTCTGCAGTTTTTTCCTCTAGTTTCCTGCTTGATCAAGTTTCCGCACTCAGCCGGTTTTCGACTGTTTTCATGTTCTTTAAGAAAAATTCACTTTAAACCATAAAAATGTGCTTTTCTCAACCAAATACACTTAGAAACATAAATCATGCATCAATATAATTTTAGCATAAAGCACTTTAAATGCATCAAATGCATCAAATGAACATGAAAACTCCCTTTTTGCTTCCTTTTACGCTCTTTTCCACTTGAAACAATTTGCATGAACCTTTGCCATTGCCACCTATAAAACACATAAAAACACTAGGTAAACAACTAAAACCTACTAAAAACAAGAAATCGTTGGGTTGCCTCCCAACAAGCGCTTCTTTACAGTAATTAGCTTGACTATATAACCTCATTATCAAGGAAGTTTAGTTAACGAATAATTCACCATTTTAGATCGTGGTGGATCATTAAAAGGTGGCTTAACAACTAGAGCCACGTGTTCTAATGATATGAGAGGTGGAAGTAGCTTACCTAACTTAAGTGAGTCGTAGATATTACCTTGCATGCATGTCACTTTAGTACTCACCAAAGGAATGTCCGAATGACCTTCTTGGGCTATAATGACTTTGGAACCTACAATCTTAACACAATTCTCAAGAGGGATTATATATGAATCATTTATGCTTGCATCTTGAGGTTCAAACTTCATTCCAAACTCATTATCATATGAAATGGATATTTCTTCATTAAAACACACATTAGATGATCACTTTGATCAAAATATAATCCATTGTCACATACAACATTCGCACCATTCATAATAGGGTCATTTTGCATATTATTAGAAGAAATAACTATAGACAATACATGTAATTGTTCTTGTATTCTACAAAAGTGAGAGGTTAATTTATCTAATCTTTCCTCAACCCTATCAAAACGATCGAAGGCCTATCAAAACGATCGAAGGTCGCATTAGCTAGTTTCTGTATGGTTAAATCAAATTGATTAGAAGAATTTTCTACAGCTAATAGTCAAATTTTTCTTTTTTCTTTTTCCTTTTTTTCATTTTTTTCTTCTTTTTCAAAAGTAAAAGACAATAAATAGATATTCCCTCTTAACAAATACACAAGAATAATCAAAGGAAGAGTATAGCATTTATTGACTATATCAATGACTTGCAAAATTAAGTAAAATGGAGAAATTTCATTAAACGTGCAAAATTATAGGCATAATTTTTCCTACTTTACTGGATATATTTTCTAAAATACAAAAAATCCTAATTGCATAATAATCATTTCCAAGTCAAATGAGGACTAAATGTTCCAAAATACATATAAAGTTTCAACAAGTGGAAGAATTAGACACTTAAAGTTGGAACAATTTGGCCCTTTTTAAATAAAACTGCAAAAATTTGAATAATTTTTGGGCCATAGTGAAATATTGGAAAAGATTTTAGAAAAATTTTGACATAGTTTCCCCTTGTAACTGGACGAAATTCCCTGCCAACAAACCCAATTTCAAGAAAATTATCCACATGGCAATATTTCCAAGCACAATTCCAACATTTTTAATGCATTTAAATCCTCAAAATATCATCACATGGCACTAGAATGCAAGTTCAAATATTTCCATCCCCCACACTTAAACTTCACGTTGTCCTCAACGTGAAGTAGGAAAAATAACAAAAGTAAGAGAAAGTAGTACTCTCCTATTGAACTTACGTTATCCAAAACCATGACCAAGTGATGAATTTCCAACTTTAAGAAGTCGTGAAACGCTAAAATCACAACATAAATGAAGATCACTTGGATGAGTACATACAAAAGAAATAAGAAAAATCGCTAAAAAGTAAACATTAAAAGCACTAAGGAAAACCACTAAAATAAAAGAAAAACTAGCGGCAATGCTAAAATAAACAAGCAAGGTTGGGAAAATGAATGGTGGTGATGGTGACGAGCACTCCCTCAAGAAGCTGCTTGGTCCGGGGAAGAAGGTGGAGTTGGTGGAGCTTCAATGCCAAGTTTAGCCTCAATGCGACGAATACGCTCGGAATTCCGTTTGTGCCCTTTTCTACTCTTCTTCACTTTGGCTTCGATACAAAGCAGCTTATCCATCATCTTTTTGAAAAAAGATCGAATGTCTTGAGGTAAGGATGGACGACGTGAGGAGGACGGATCAGTTGAGACTGGGTGGGCAGTTGTCTCAACCCCTTGAGCTTCTTCAATACGTGCAATTTCAGCTTCTTCCTCTTGCCAAATGTCACCCTGAGCATCTCCTTGAGTTGAAGGACCACCCACGTCTTTAATCTTCAAAAGAAACTTGCAAAAATCCAATGTGTGGATGTCCTTCTTCTTGAGGCATGTAGGGATAGCATTAGAGAAATCAACTCCAACCCTTCAAAACACCAAGGTCAAAAAGCGAGTGTAAGGGAATGCATGTTTGACATTATTATTTCGAACCACAGACCACATGTGGTTTGTGATAATGCTTCCCAATGGAATGCTTTGGATGTTGCCTAAACCATGCTACATTTTGTCCAAGAAATAGATGTCACTTGTGTGCGCCTCATTAGTACCACTTGCTCTTGGAATTATATTAGAGGCAAACAAGTAGATGAGAAGACGATGAGACTCCGAAAAGGAGGAAGTCAACACTGAATATTGCCTAGTTTTACGAGTAGACTTGTACTCAACTCCCAAGCATACAAGTGCCTCTAGCATATTCCACGAATCCAAATTGCGAGGTTTAAATGCTTTCTTCAAATCAATCTTATATCCAACATCAGAAACTTGAAGAAGGCTTTACAAATGAGTTTTATGGATTCAGACTTTGGTTCCTCGCACCGTACTTGTAATTACTTCCATGTCAAAGTGAAAAGATTGCTTGCCCTCCACATTTGCATAAAATTCACAGACAAACTCTTTATAATAAATATTTTGGAGGTTGAAGAAATTCTCCCATCCTAATTTAGCAAAGTAGGCCTTGAGATGGTAGACCTCTTCAACATCTGGAGTGACATCCTTCTCCACCAACATCTTAGCTCCCTTTCGAGAATTATACCAAGTTTCATTTTCGATGGAGGTGAAGCGCAACTTATCATATGGGATTTACTCCTAATGTTCCTCCTGTTCTTCTTCTTCTTCTACTTGTTGTTGAGTCTCTTCTACAGATGATGGATCATCTTCAAGCACAAGTCATCTACTTGCTTTTCTTTTTATATGCGGTGGTCTAGAAGTGGACGTAGAGATTTCTCCTTTTCTCTTGGGAGGTGGAGATTTCACCTCGGGTTTCTTAGTACGAGCCATTGTACCTAAATAAAATTATTAAACATTAACTTGATTTAATAGGTACAATGTTAAATAAGGATACCGAACTCTCATTCACGTTTACCTTTACCTTTAAAGAGACAAACTCATTAACTTACTTACATAATAAGTAGCAATCAACACTATAAGTAAGTATCAAAATCAATTATCCACAACAAGTGCTCTTATAATTTTTCCAAATCAAACATTTAAGCATATAATGTCTAAATAATTAGAGGAAGCAATTAAGTAAACACACAACTCACTCCCATAAGCAAACACACAACTCACTCCCATCTTAATGACCTGAATAAGCAGAATTAAATGCTAAATAGCACCTTAACCATGAGTTTTAGATTTTAAAAAGTCATTAATTCACCTTTCACCAAAAATTCTAAAATAAACATGCCAAAAATCAAGAGATAAGCAAATTAAGCCCATATTTAGCATGTAAATATTCTAGAGCAATCCATCTATCTCATAAAATTTTCTTCAATCCAATTAACTCAAGAAATTAGTTAATAATTATTAAGTCACATTAATTCTCAAAATTAGCTAGAAATTGCTAAATTCACCAAATAATCACAAATTCATGAGTTAAACATCACCAATAATCATCAATTACCTCAATAAGTACAATGGAAAGCACCAAAATTCACAAACTTAAGAAATTCGAACTTGCCCAAAAATTAGAAAAAAAGTGAAAAATGGCAAAATTCAAATGACAAAATTTGGTGAAGATTTGTTACCTCAAACTTGTTGGCTGATGATTATGGATGCAAATGGTGAAGAAATTCCCAAAAATGTCACTCTAATTCGGTCTCAAATGGAGAGTTCAAAATTTTGAAACCCTTGTTCATGCCAAACTCAAATCCAAATTAAAGCTTGTTTTTGAAGAAGTTTAAGCTATGAAATCATTTCTAGAGGTAAAGGGAAGTGTTTTGGTGAAGTTGGTTTGAAGATTGGATGGTGAAAAGAGTGATTTTAGTGAGTAGTGTTTGTTTTAGATGTGAGTGTGCGTGAAGGTTGAAGGAGAAAGGAAGAAAAGAAATGAGGAATCTGTGAGCGGATTCCTCCCTTGTGCTCGACACTAGCCAGAAAAGATTTTTGTATGCTCCCCTGTTAATCCGGCCGTGAATTCGTCCGAATAGTGGCCAGATTTGCTGCAGAAATCTCTGATTTCTGTGGTTTTTTGCTCCAGTTTCCTGCTTGATCAAGTTTCTGCACTCACCCGATTTTCGACTGTTTTCATGTTCTTTAAGAAAAATTCACTTTAAACCATAAAAATGTGCTTTTCTCAACCAAATGCACTTAGAAATATGAAATCGTGCATCAATATAATTTTACCATAAAGCACTTTAAATGCATCGTATACATTAAATGCATCAAATGCATTAAATGAACATGAAAACTCCCTTTTTGCTTCATTCTACGCTCTTTTGCACTTGAAACAATTTGCATGAATCCTTGCCAATGCCACCTATAAAACACACAAAAACACTAGTTAAACAACTAAAACCTACTAAAAATAAGAAATCGTTGGGTTGCCTCCCAACGAGCGCTTCTTTATAGTCATTAGTTTGACTATATAACCTCATTATCAAGAAAGTGTAGTTAACAAATAATCCACCATTTTAGGTCGTGGTGAATCATTAAAAGGTGGCTTAACAACTAGAGCCACGTGTTCTAATGATATGAGAGGTGGAAGTAGCTTGCCTAACTTAAGTGAGTCGTAGATATTACCTTGCATGCATGTCACTTTAGTACTCACCAAAAGAATGTCCGTATGACTTTCTTGGGCTATAATGACTTTGGAACCTACAATCTTAACACAATTCTCAAGAGGGATTATATATGAATCATTTATGCTTGCGTCTTGAGGTTCAAACTTCATTCCAAACTCATTATCATATGAAATGGATATTTCTTCATTAAAACACCATTAGATGCATCACTTTGATCAAAATATAATCTATTGTCACATACAATATTCCCACCATTCATAATAGGATCATTTTACATATTATTAAAAGAAATAACTTCACACAATACATGTAATTGTTCCTGTATTCTACAAAAGTGAGAGGTTAATTCATCTAATCTTTTTTCAACCCTATCAAAACAATCGGAAGTCGCATTAGCTAGTTTTTGTATGGCTAAATCAAATTGATTAGAAGAATTTTCTACAGCTAGCTCCCAAGATGCATTAGAATCATTAGCTAATGGCTCACTTTCTAATTCCCAAGGTAGAGGTGCATTAGCTAACCTTTCTATTGCCAATTCCCAAGATAGTTTAGATTCATAGTGGACACATTCGGATTGGTAATCATATAAACAAGGAGAAGCACTATTAGCACATTGATTATCCCAACCATAAGTACAAGAATTTCCCCAATTAGGACCATATTGATCAAGATAAGGAGTGCAATGCCCAAATTCATCATAAAAATCCACATTTTGTGTTTGTCTACATGTATGAGTAGTATGATAACCTCCACACAAGTCAGAAATCATATGATTAGAATTAAAAACATTAACATTCCTCTTTTGTTCAATCTCATGCTTAATGGTGTCCCATTGAACTTGTAACATTATAACATCAAATTTAGCCTTTAAGCACCTTAAACCATCTTCAAATGACATACCTTCTATAATTTTTTGGTTACCTCTATCAAAGAAGCTTTGCACGTAGTAACCATCCATTGCCGATCTTCCTTCTCTCATGCATTGTCTCCTTATATTTTCTACTCTCATTGGGTCCCTAAACATGCTTTTAAAGTAATTCAAAAACAAGTTTAGTTAAGAAGAATAAATGACTCTAAACATACCAAAAACATAAACAAAAACTCAAAAAGACACTAAAAACAACAATTAGGACACTAGATACAACAAAAACAACAAAAACCAAGTAAAATTGTTTAAATTAATAAAGTTACTCTTAGCACTGATATTGACAAATCCTCCCCGGCAACAACGCCAATAACTTGACGGGTTTTTTTATATATAAGTACAAGTTTAAATCCAATTTATACGCATTTTGACTGCAAGTATACAATCTATTGAGACGATCAATGAATTAAAAGAAATAAAACTATGCTAAATTTATGCAAAATAATAACAAATGAAAGCTCCTTAGGTTATGGTATTCCTAACTACTCATGCAAATGTTATTTTTGGATCATAGATTACTATAATCTTGGCTAGTTATGGCGTAATTTCCTTATACATATGAAACCTACTCCGTAGTGAATCAACTATACTTATAACTAATCCATACCTACTCTCATGGTTGTGAAATTAGTTACAAGTTAATTACCTCTATGAAATTACATGAAATGAATCACTAAAGCCACAAAGGTGCACCTCTACTCTCGTGAGTATACTCCCTAGGTTTAGCACTTCTTGAACTAGTGTTAAATCTCAATTTTCATTGAAGAAGCAACACCTTTAGATAATCACAATTAATAGTACCGAGTTAATCATGATTTAAAGAGCTAAAGTGCTAAATAACTTCCTCCAAATGATAGCATCAAATAGCCAAATAACAAACACTAACAATCATAGAAAGTTCAACCAAACCCAAGGCATAAACTTTAGAAACACATAATAATATATAAATCCATAACTTGTATATTAACTAAACTTAGAATCGAGTACAAAAGATAAAGAGTTAGGAAGGAAATGTAACCCTTGTCGCATGAGTTCATCTCCTCCATCTTCATCGCCTTCTTCATCTTTGCCTAGCTAATAAATAAGAAGGATGAATTACTAGTTAAACTATTCTATACTATACTAACCTAACACTAAGAGAATGTAAGAACTACATTTTTGTGGTATTTCTTGCACTCTCCAAGACTCTCTTGATCCTTGCAAGTCCATGGCTATATATAGATGAGTTTAGTCAAGAAATGAGGCTTCAAACATCACTTTTATATCTGCAAAGTTGTTGTCACACATCCATCAATAGCTGTGAATTATTGGAGGAGGAAACAAGTTGTGCAAGTGGAGAGTAGCCATTTCTGACCCGAATCCGGCCATAATCCGGCCGGATTGATCCTTTGCCTTTCTTTGCAATTTCTGTTCAGTCTTCAATGTTGCTCTAATTTGCCTCAAATTCAACTAAACTTTTCTTGGTAATAGAAGCTGAATTAGCTCTTGACCAAAACATAAAACTTGTAGCCCTTTGAGTTAGCTTTTCATTGCATCAAGAATCACCTCATTTGGATTTGTGTAGGCTAAGAAATGATTGAAATACCCTTCATTGCTCAATGCCTTATTTCAGTTTCGACCAATAGAAATTGGCTACTGTAATTCGGTTTTTTGACCTGGAAAACCTTCATACTAGATTTCGATATCTTCACAAGAATTTTAGATCTACCTCTTATCCGCAAAATGTTTAAGAATCATCTGAATCCGATCATTGTATCTCAAGTTATATCCGAAATACAAAAATATGTCAAAATTGTCAACTTTCCTTTGCATCCAAATGAAGTCTATTTCCAACTTCTATAGAAATTATGGACAAAATGCAAGTAAAAAGTGACAAAAACCTCATTTAATCACTTAAGAGTATTTTACACCAATTATAGCCAAAATGATCTATTTTCTTCCTACAATATTGCCAAAGTGACTAAAAATAACATAAAATATCATTCAAATATAACGTAAATTAGTCACTTATCACAATAAAACAAAGTAGAAGCGCAACACGATGCAATAAGTTTTTGTACCAAAGAATATTCAACTGAAAAATGGATCTTAAAATTTTAATATTCCTAATGCTGACTTGAAATATAGCTTTATGTGGACATGGCAAGCATTTTGGCCGTGGAAATTAGGCATTGTATGTAATGGTGAACCAATAAATTATGCATCTCATGACTGATGGCAGTACAACAATACCAAATTTGGTCATAGCTCATGAACCAGTATTAGATTAAGAACAATTAAGTCTCACTCATTACTAGGTTTGCCCCCCTTCCTAGTTTTTATTTCTTATTATGTCTTTTATTAATAGGACATACAGTCATTCTTGTTAAACAAAAAAAAAAACCTCAAAAAAACTGTCTCAACATGATGAAAAGACGGTGGTACAAAAGGTTCGATGCAACTGTTGGAGGAAAATTATGCTTTGAGAGACGAAGACATGAATAATTGCTTTGCCTACAAAATCAGGTGGTTTTGGGAAGAGAGTTGGATTGGATGGTAAGGTAGGAGGAACTGTAAGTAAGAAATTCTGAATTCATAACCTTCCATTTGAAACAAAATGTAGTTTTGAAAGAAGTTAACTATTAGTATTGCTAAGCGTTCAGCCAAAAATTTCTGCACATAATATCCTTTTTATATGTTCTTCATGGCTTGATGCTGTTTTGGCTGTTCTATGGCCTTTTTCTAATTAAAATAAAAGTGATACTAACGTGCAATATAGGAGTTATCCTACATACAAATTGCAAGTAACGCTTGATTTGATTTGTTTTTCTTTTTGTTGTTTTACTTCTTAATCAAGGATAACAATTGAACAACCAATCAGGGGCTCTTAATATTCATTTTGTCTATTTTGATTGGTTTTATACTGTTCCCTGTAGTTGTTGACTACACCTTAGATTTTTTTTTTTTACACCTAGGAAATGATTTATTAATTCCCTAGTCTTGCTATGGTTATTTCTCTCCAATTTGTTTTGGGTTCCGAAGTGCTACTGGTTCTTGTTATTGTACTGACACTGAAATGACTTTTCTACATCTCTTTAACGGCTAGGTCTCCAAATGCTAAAATAGGTTGTTTCTGATGTTAAAGAGGCGACTGATTACCTTATTCACAAAACCAGCAGTCGAATTTGGTATTTTACTCGTCTCAAGACAAGATTGTACTTGCGCCATGAACTAAAGGCTCTGTGGAAGTGGAATGTAATAAAGATGAGCAATTAGCTAGGAAGAAAGATATGCCAAGAAAGATATATCAAGCACGGTAAAATTTGAAGTGATTCTATAATCCCTTTTCGATGTCATACTCTCATTGTTGGGTGATAAAATCAGTATTTTTGACCTTAGATTGTAATGATTTCAAATACTTAAGAGATAAACCATTATCATCACCAAAGGATACAAATTAAGGGATGATTCTATATAAGTATTTTTAACCCTAGATTATAACAATTTCAAATACTTAAGAGATGAACCATGATCATCACCAAAGGATACAAATTAAGGGAATTGTATTGTTGAGTGATAAAACAAGTATATTTGACCCTAAATTATAACAATTTCAAATATTTAAGAGATAAACCATTATCATCACCAAAGGATACAAATTGAGGGAATTGTATTGTTGGGTGACGGAACAAGTATTTTTTACCCTAGATTATAACAACTTCAAATACTTAAGAGATAAACCGTTATCATCACCAAATGATACAAATTAAGAGGATTGTATCCTAAAGATACCAAAGAATTTTCCTAAAATTTGCTTCCACCATCCAAGGCTCAAGTTTTGTTTCCTAGACTAGAAGGTCTTTCGCAATTTTTAGAGATACTTGATCTAAATGCTGCCACTGAGATAAAAGTGAATAGAGAAGTAGATCGGCATGAAATCCTTGGTGTGCATGATGAGACAGTAAAGAAAAACTATATGAAATTGGCTTTTTCTCACCACCCTGAAAAGAACAAGGGTGTTGGACGAAATTAAAAAAGAAAAAATATAAAAGATTTGAGGACTAGTAGTTTTTGACAAACAGAGATATTCACCCAAGTATAATACAGGAAGTCGAATGAGAAGACTAAGCTACTGACAGGCCTAGCACTAGTAAAGTTTTCTTTTTCTTTTTTTGGTTGAGAAAATTGTAAATGCAAAGTTAAGTTCAGAAAAGGTTTCATATGTACTAGTCAACTAAAAGACAGCTCCAAAATTTTTTTCATAATCTGCAAGCAAAGACATATTGTTTTAACAGTCAAAAATTAAAACATAAATATATAATTGCACATACTGAAAACCAAAAAATTGTTAAAAACATTAGGCTAACCAAACACCTAAAGATTTTGAAAATGATATTATTTTCCAAAAAAATGAATTTCTTGGAAAATATTTTCCTAGGAAAACTTTTTGGGTCGAAACAAATAGATCTAAAGCATGAAAATTTACAAATTGTATCATGTTCATTAAAAAAAATGTACAAGTTCTAACTGTAGCAACTAGATTAGTATATTTCCAGTGATAATACTCTCCCTTAATGATTTCACTAGGACCCAAGTATTGAAATTAAAGAGGTTCAACTACAAGCCAATTGCACTTGGGACTTCCATAATTTCTTATAATTTGAATCAAAACTTGGTGTACGAGTCCAGTAAGAATAGCTAAATGCATAAACAACGAGACCTGCAGGTTTATTTAACGAAATTGAAAATTTTTTGCACGTAACGAAGTTGAAAACTTGAGTATTTTGTTCTAAGTACTACTAGTTCTTTGTGTGTTCAAAATGTTTCCTCAAATCTTCTAATTAGTAATACCAATGCGGTAAATGATTCTGGTTAATTTAAAGCAAAAAAAAAAAAACATAAAGAAATGCTCTAATGTTTTGTAAAACGAAAATTGCACGTTCCAATGTGAATTGTACTAGCTAGAATTTGTCAATGAAAAGTTCTCTAACTTAATTTGAAGTAAATCTATTAATGTCCAAAATGGCCGTTATTTTAATATTAATATAATTATTTGTGCTTCGACTTTTCTTTGTTACTTTCTTAACCAACAATACCACTTGGACATGCAGTTAGCAGGGCTTTTAATTTTTCTGTTGATTATTAGTTGTTCCCTCAGTGCTTATAATAAATGAGAAACCCTTGATTTTTTTTTTCGGTTGAATTGGCTGACATTTGGATGAGCAAATTGTGAGAACCCGAAAATTTTCTTATTTTATCGAATATTACCAATTTACTTAAATATTTATTTACTCATTTTCTCTGAATTATTTATTGCGATCATTTAAAATCCATTTATATGGAACGATGCCTCTTTTATACTTTTAAAGCGTTTTGTCGGAAAAAAAAATTCACTTTTCAAAAAATTCGTTTAGTTCGGAACAACGAGTACACGTTTTTCGAGGCTATACTTGAATAGGGAGTGTATTAATAGTGGAGAGTTAAGAATGATCAATGGTAGATTAAGAAAGGTTAATTGAGGAGTTAATACTCGACTCAGGTGAGGACTCACAAATTTTCTCATTTTAAATTCCTATTTCTAGCTTATTTAATTATTTACTTGGTCATTTACTCCAAATATTATTTTCTAACCTCTTTGGACCTAATTACATGAGTCTATAGCTTAATTATATTTTTAATGTGACTTGTTTCAAAATTTAATTTTTGAAAACTCGTTAAGTGAGAATAGTGAACGCGCGTTTAGAGACAGTAACCGATTTGAGGGTACAATAAGCTTGAAAATTGGGATACTTATATAATGGTCTTCAAATTAGGTATTTTGATGTTTAAGTACTCAAGTGATAGTTAGTAGTACTATCGTTATAAGAATTTATTGAAGGTTTCACTCTATCGCGCTTAAATTGGGAACACGCGTTTTCACACGCGCGATTTAATTGAGGGACTTTAGACCCTTATTTTGGGACAATTAAGATTGGATAATATTAATATGAATACAAGTGCATTAGAGGTTTAGTGCACTAGTGAAATAAACTCGAGAGGAATCGAGCACACAACGCGTGTGAGTGCGCGCAAGGGAGAGTTGACTTTTGCTTAATCTTGGGCCACACATTGTAGCTTCTCTTGGAAGCCTCATTTGGATCAAACTCTCTCTCTCCCCTCCAAGAACAGCCGTCCACCCTCAAGCAAGGAAGAACACCAAGTTCTTCAATTTTTCTCTTCATTTCCTTCACCAAATCTTCTCCATTTCACTTCAAAATTTAACCACACTTCACTATACACTTGGTGATCATCTTAGGCTACAAAAGGGGGCTGCTTTCCACGGTTTTTGTGGACTCTAAGAGGACCAAAATTTCTGCTTAAGCCGTCAACTAAGGTAATCAATGATCAACCTTGAAATTCTTGGTTTATGGAAGTAATATAGCACTTATAAGTTCATTCATGCATGTGGGTAGCCTTGGTTATGTTGGAAATTGTTGTGTGGGCTCTATAAACTCCCACTTTGGTTGGATGGACTGATTTGATGAATGATGATGCTATTAATGTTGGTTTAGTGCTTAAATTAGTGGAATAATGCTATGTTGTTGGTAGAAACTCAAAGGAGGTGCAATGGGAAAAAGTGACCGTTTTACCCCTGCCATATTCGTGCACTTTTGTGCAAGTTCTAATGACTTAATTATGATGTATACATGTTATATGGATGGTGTAGAAAGTTTCATTGAAAAATAACATGATTTGGTTGGTCTAATGTAGTGATTTCTAAGGTTTAGAAAAACTGGAAAATTTTCCCGGATTGCCCAGGCAGTCATTTTGTTTCGGCCATAAATTGTTGTTACAATGTCGAAATCAAGTGCCGTTTGTGACAATGGAAACTACACATTCCCAGCTTTCCAACGGTATAAAATGGACAACTTGATTCCACCTGAGTGAACCACACCATCCGTTTGAACTTGGCTGTTCTGTTTCGTTAGTTCACTGAAGCTCTGTTTTGAGCAGCAAGTTGATGCTCAAATGTGGGCTAGTTGTGGACAGATTTTGAAAATAGTTTCTTCTGAAAAATTGTAGCTCTATGAATTTTTTTTCCAACGCCACTAACCACGCTCAATTCCAAGTTGAATTGAGTGAGTTGTGGCCAAAGATTTGAAACTGACTCAGTGGTGGAATTCTTCATTTTGGACTGATTCTTAACTAATCTTGGTTTGGGACTTGTATTCGACATTCCTGGTGTAAATCACCTACCAAATATGTCTTGAATCCTTCCTGGATTGGTCATCATAAATGAGACATGTTTTAGGCATTTTCCTTGGTCAAAAGTTTCGAAAAGGAAACTTTCACACATAAGGCAGCTTTGCCTAGAGATTTTGGAAATTTGAGTGATTTCGTTAAGTGGCTTCCCATGCTTATTTATCTATGAAATTTGGTAGAAGAATAGCCCTTATATGGTAGTATAATCACACCAAATTTGGTGCTATTCTGAGTCCGTTTCACTGTTCAACTAAATTTCCAAGGTTCATGATTTGAGTTTGGAAAACCCTTGTTTAACAAGGGAATTTTGGTAACTTTGAACCACCATATCTTGGTGCTCAAAGCTTCAATCCTCATTCCGCTTGTTTCATTTTAAACTTGGATTGTAACTCTAGAGGAGTACCAAATTTCAAAGGCTAGTTCAAATTGAGTGAATTTAGCCGAATTTTCAAAGTTGGCCAAAAACCAACCTAAATCTGTTTTGATAACTCAGGTTATCAACTTTGAGTCAATTTTTGAATATCGTCCACTTGGATTCATGGAAAGGTGTCTTCTAAGAACTTGTAGTACTCGGAATATAGTTTCCAGCGGTACACAGTTTTCCAATTTTGGACATTCAGGGAGTGAGTTATGATTTTTCAAAAAATACCCAAAAATTGAAAATCTTGACCTTTTGAAAAGAAATCTGCGCGGGAAACTATTCACCAGAATCCGGCCAGTTCTTGGCCGGATAGTTGGCCAGATTGGTGTTGGAATTTAAAAAAAAAGGGGGGGGGGGGAGGGCTTGGTCACTGCCTCCAATCCGACCAGGAATTCGGCCGGATATCCGGCCAGAATCCGGCTGGATTGTGACGTGGCCTGCCCTGTTTCGATTTCGGTTGTTCGTTTTGAAATCTATTCACACGTACTTGTTCCCATCCAATGATTTTAAGGATAATGATCCATTTTTACTCGAGTTTTGAAACCCTTTTGAAGCATCGATATTCAAGGGAAATCTAGGCTTAATTTTTGAGAAATTTTCTAGATCATACTAGTGAACGACTTTCCTCATTATTAGGAGATTATCATTAATAGTCCATTATTAATTGCCAGGCTCGCACGAGGACCTTCAAGAGGATTCCACGGTGAACGCTTGAGCCTTGGGTGATATTTCTTCTTGCTACTTGATGAGTGTCAAGGGCATATTTACTTGAACTCCTGTGAACTTGATACATGCTTACCTGGTATCAATGCTTTGAGATTTTAAAAATGGAGTCGAGTGTGTATTTTATCGCACTCGTTCTCATTTGAAAACAGTAACTCATGCTTCAAATGCTTGAATATATCAAATGCTGGAATATATCAAATGCTTGAATGACATGAAATACTATGCTATGGCTGCATACGTCGCTGGAGTGAATCTCCTCGACACACACATGTACATGGGGGATGCCCAAACTCATAGGCCGACCATGGGACTCGAGCCAGCACGGGCTTGGTCGGGAACCTCGGTGAGTCATGAGATTCACATGATAAGCTTGATCTATTGGAGAGATCTTGCTTGGCATACTCGTGGAGTATCGCCTTATAAATGTCTTGCGGGTCCGGAGCGGTATGTAAGGTGAATGGACATGAGAAGTAAGTGGAGATCTACGGATTTGAAATACCGACCCGGTTGACGGAAAGTCATCACGGGAAGGTATACGATTGACCTTGGCAAAGCAAGTGGAACTTAGCTTCTGATAGCTACCATATCCTTGAATTGTTTCTGTTTACATTTTCTTGAAATTGTTAATTACTTCCACTTTACCAATTGACCTGTTATTTGGGCTTGTTACTTGGACTATGTGCTTGCATGTGTGTTCTTGGCCTCACGAGCGTTTTGCTCACCCTGTAGATTTGTTTTCTTTAACAGGAATGGGCTTGGAATGAGACTCGAAGGAACTCCCTTTTGATGTACTTTTGTATTAGGGTTTCTAATGTATTTTGGACTAGACCTCTTATTGGTTGTACTTTTGGGAACCTAGTGTATGATTTGGATATTTGATGTATTTGGAGGTAGTACATTTTGGATTTTGATGTACTTTTGGAAATCCGAGGCAAGGACTGGATAATTGTTATGTAATGTTAAGTTTGAAGTTTTCCGCACTTTCTTACTTTATCTGGTGTTGTTGAATAGTATTACGTTAAGCTTGAACGGAGATTGCCTTGAGTCCTAGCGAGAGCTGGGCAGGCGTCCCGCGGATACCCTTTGGTTCGCCTTAGGAAGAAGTGGGGGCATTACACAAATTATGATCAATATACTATCATATGTTCGCTACATAATGTTAAGAAAATAGTCAGACTTTTTTGGGCATATTGCTTAATTGAGTCAAAGTTTTTGTTTACCTCCTCCCATTTTCATGTTGAAGAAAATTAGGGGGAAAAAAGGATAGCTTCCAAATGATTAAAATAATAGCTTTCAGAATGGCCATTAGTTTAATATTAATATACTTTTCGTGGTTCCATATTCATAACATATTCTCATAACATAGTTCATTTGTGCAATTTTTGCTTTGATAAACATATAAATTTTGTAATAATGGTAAAAAAGATATAGTGTTTCGTTTATTGAAAATGAAAGTTAACGGAATAAATTGATCAAAGAAGAGGAAATTACATACAAACGGTCAATGCTTTAATTTTTTTTTAAAAAAAATATGAAGCTATAAAGCATGAGCAAAGGAGGGAAAATCATGAACAAGGACCATAGAAAACATTTCAAAGACAAAATCATGCACGCAAATTACACATTCATACACATTTTATTGGCACCTCTTTCAATAAAAAAAAAAAGAAAGAATATGATCCCACATATTCTTATGGAGAACAATGCGTGTTTGTTATATAATCCAATAAAACACAATGGAAATGCATAGAGAAAATTTACAACTTTATGTAACAAATAGGATTAAAAACCATTAATATATGGCTATCATTGAGTGCAACTAGTAATGCTTCTTTTTTTTTTTTTTACTCAAAATCAATTTTTATTAGACAGAAAAAGAAGTACAAGCATGTGATGTATTACATGTTGGGAACAGCACCTGTGACCCTAAACCTGCGAAAGGAAGGAAACCTAAGCTTATCCAAATGGTATTCACCCCTAGCCATTTTGGGCAATTCCGCAATACTTTCATATACACAAACCCCATGCTGAGGATGTGCAGAACCAGCATTTGCCAACGCATCGGTGACCTTGTTTGCTTCCCTGTAACAGTGTGTGATTTTACAGCCCCCCAGCCAATAGCTTAGCCTTCACCACCTCCGCACTGATGGACCATGGACACTGGTGACGCTTCAGGATAGTACGTTGTAACACCAAAGAACCTGTCTCCACCAGCAAACTACCAAGGAAACCCCGTTGTGCACATAACCGCAGCCCGAATAATAATGCTTTGGCTTCCGCTTGCAAGCTAATACAGCTCTCAAAATAACTCGAGAATGCAAACACCAGATAGCCCGCAGAGTTCCTAAGGATCCCCCCTCCTCCACTCACCCCTGGGTTGCCTTTTGAGCACCCATCAATATTGAGCTTGACCCCATCAGGCCACGGAGCTAACCACCGAATCTGACGCACGAGAAATGCATCCGGCTGACATTCCACCAATTCCAAGAACGTAGGCCAATCAACTACCCGATGTATCTCCCCAAATTTGAGCCAAAAACCATCCTTTAACTCCCGAAAGATGGCTTGACATACTTGAGTAGGACACTGCACAGCCCTTGGAACATCGCTGTGTTCCTAGCCTTCCAAATATTCCAACAGATGAGACTAGATAAAATACGGAACACAAACCTAAGCCTCTCCGACTTCACCGGCTTTAGCCACCAACCACTCAAACACACCCGGACGTGGCTAGCATGCAGAGGCAGACCACATATCGAGCCAAAAAACTGCCACACCGCAGTTGCAAGATCCCCTTCCAAGAACAAGTGTTGAAGAGATTCAATGTTCGAAACCTGACAACATGAACACTTGGATGGAAGGTGAAACCCACGTTTCGCCAACACGCCATCCAAGGGAAGGCAATTAGACAGCAAACGAAGCATAAAGAATGACACCTTCAGGGGGACACTCGCATGCCATATGTGGCGAAAAAGGAAAGACGTCGGCTTCATGTCACGCACCTCTCTATACGCAGTCGATAGCGAAACCTGTCCTAAACTCGACGCTAACCATATCATTCTATTAGGGAAGTTCCCATCCGGTCCTGCCACCGCCAATACCTGCTGTACCATGTCGCCAAGTAAAACTTCCGCAAGCATCCCCATGACCCATTCCCCGTCCTTCATGCAGGATAGAAAAGAGACGTCCTCCCGCACCCCTACCCTCAAATAGAAAGCCCCGTGGCCAGTCCAATTGTCATACCAGAAGCTGCACCGGCCCTCTTGCAGGCTCCATCCAACAAATAACTCTGCCAACCCACGAATATTTAACATTCTATTCCAGGTTGCCGAGCCTACGGGAGTCAAGGGCACTTGACAAGGGTGAATCCCCGCGCAATACTTAGCACTCAGGAACCTCGCCCACAAGGAGAGTCCACATCAAAAATTCCACCATAATTTATAAGAAAAGGCTTTATACATGTCAGTGAGTGATCGAAATCCCGCTCCACCTTCTTCTGTGGGAAAGCACAAGTCCCGCCATCGGATCCATTGGAATTTCTTCCTCTCGTCTCCAGCTTCCCACAGAAAATCAGCACACACCCTCTCAATCAGTCGGAAAGTACCCTTTGGTATGACACCCACTGCCAATAAGTGAATCGGGATGCTGGATAGAACATGCCTAATCAAAATGAGTTTTCCCCCAGATGATAGGAGACGGGATTTCCAAGAGAGCACCTTATCCAGAACCTTCTGGCACAAGTCCGAGTAATACGCCTCCTTGGCTCTGCCAATAAACAACGGAGCCCCCGGATACCGAACCGGGAGCTCTCTCTTATGAAAGTGAGTAACCCGCTCAATTACCCTTTTACGGGCTACTATGATTCGATGGTGCACCAAGTACCCACTCTTCTGTACGTTCACCAGCTGACCAGAGTCACTCTGGTAGCATTCCAAAATCTGCATGACTCTCTTTAACGAATCCGCACCCCCGTTGGCAAAAACAATCACGTCGTCTGCAAACACCAAATGAGACACCAAGGGGCAATACCTTAGCACCTTATATCCCACGACACGCGAGTGTGAGACAAGAGCATTTAATGCCCAGGAAAGAAACTCTGAGCCAATAATAAACAGTGCAGGCGATAGAGGATCTCCTTGTCGCGACCCTCAAGAAGATTTGAAAAAATCATAAGGCACCCCATTCACAAGCATAGAAAACCAAACATTGGAAATCAACCACCACACCATGTCAATAAACCTTTCACCGAAGCCAAACCTTCGCAAAACTGCAATAAGGAACGGCCAAGAAACCCTATCATAGGCTTTAGCCATGTCTAACTTGAGAGCCAGATTTTCCTCTCTGCACTTCCTTCCTATCTCTGACATCAGCTCCTGAGCCAGCAAAAAATTATTTGCCATCGACCGCCCTTTAACAAAGCCACTCTGTTGAGGAGAAATGATTCGGGGCAAAACCCCTGCCAATCTCTCCACCAGAATTCGAGAAATAACTTTATTCAAAAAATTGCTCACACTAATCGGACGAAATTAAGTAAAATCCTTAGGATTCATGACCTTGGGAAGAAGTACAATTGACGTAGCCATAATGAAACGAGGGACTTCAGCACCACAGAAAAAACTTAAAATTGCCCTGTAGACATCGTGAGCCACCACCTCCCAGGCCGTCATAAAAAATTACCCTGTAAAATCGTCTGACCCAAGCATACTGTCTCCATCCATATTAAAGATCACCTGCTTCACCTCCTCCAAAGTGGGAACCTCCACCAGTCTCATGTTATCGATGTCGTCTCCGAGGTTAGGAATAACATTCAATAGCTAAAGTTCAGTCACAGGTTCAGTCGAGAACAAGTTACTAAATACCTTACAGCTTCCCACCCGATCCCTTCATCATCCATCACCCAGTCTCCCATAGAGTCTTGAATCTTGTGAATTCTGTTCTGAAACCGGCGTTGCTTGACCACCGAGTGAAAGTAGCTTGAATTATGATCACCGTGTTGAAGTCATTTGACCCTGGTCTTCTGACTCCAAAACTGCTCCTCAACTGCTAACAACCTCTTCAAGCTAGCCTAAGCATGCTGGAGCTCCAAGTGGGCCTCAACAGATAGATCAGACTGTGCACGCAACTCTGCTGCCGCCACGACCTCTTCCCCTTTCTTAACATTTTCAAAGACATCTCCAAAAACATGCTTGTTCCAGAAGTGAAGAGCTCTAGAGACATTCCTCAACTTTCCCCACACCACATAAAACGGGGATCCAGACACCTCCATTTGCCAAGCTATCTTGACCACGTCCAAGAACCCGTCCTTGGAAGGCTAAACGTTCAAAAACCGAAACATCGGACTCCTACAGACCACTCTAGACGCGAACGAAATGAGAAGCGGGGCATGATCAGACGGAACACGCACTAAATGAGATACCGATACTGACAGAGAGAAATTCAGGCACTCCATATTAAGTAACACTCTATCCAACCGTTTCCAAATGCACCCCTGCCCGACACGGTTATTACACAAGGTGAAACTACTACCAGAGAAACTTGCATCGAACACCCCCGTATTGCTCATAAAATGGAAGAGTTCAAGACCCTCCGCTGGTCAGAACTGCCTCCCTTCTTTTTTCTCACCACTTGAGACAACAAGATTAAAATCCCCCATAACATACCATGGACCCTGCCTAAACTTATCCTGTAACAAACCCTCCCAGAGTTGCTGTCGCTCAACCAACTGACACTTGGCATGAACAAAAGAGACTAATATAGGGGTAGGAAACTGGGAATGCCCCCATCGAATAGAGAGATGCTGATCCGAGTCCCCATCCACTTGGCTAACAAAAGGAGAACTGAAAAAGACCCACAAATCCTCAGACGAATTACACATCACAGAGTCAAAATTTAACCGTATTCGAATCGAGTCAGCGGCTAACTCTGTGCCAGTAGCCGCGGTAACACAGAGGATGCAAGCGTTATCCGGAATGATTGTGCGTAAAGCGTCTGTAGGTGGCTTTTTAAGTCCGCCATCAAATCCCAGGGCTCAACCCTGGACAGGTGATGGAAACTACCAAGCTGGAGTACGGTAGGGGCAGAGGGAATTTTCGGTGGAGCGGTGAAATGCGTAGAGATCGGAAAGAACACCAATGGCGAAAGCACTCTGCTGGGCCGACATTGACATGCCTGGATAACTTAGGCTCACAAATACCCACTACTGCTAGCTTATGCATACGAACAAAATTCTTAAGTCTTTTAATGTTTGAGGGCTTAGAAATCCCCCGAATATTGTAGACATGCATTAATCATGGGATAAAATAAAGAAAGAATTTTGAGATTTCTTGGACTCTGACCTCAGTTCTCTGTCTGACGGGGCAGCGGCCCGTATCCCCCGCCCTTTCGCTTTTCTGTCGCCTTGTTCAAGGACGGCAACCTAGTCTAAGTGCAATGTCAAAGCAATACTACGTGCTGCCTCCCCCTCACCACTCTGCCCATTGACACCCCGCGGCGAAAGGCAGCCGGCACTAGTCGCCAACTCCTTAATCGCCTCATCCTCACCAAGCACAGCATAGTCTTCAACCCCAGGTAGCACGTCCCTCCCTTCACCTTCCACGGACTCCGCTTCATTCGACACCCACTCCGCAAGATCAATAATAATCCTGTCCGCAGTCACAACAACTGTGTGCTCCACCAACTCGGCAGCTGCCTCCATGTCGTCCTACCCTTGGCCAGCCGTCACCTCTACCTCCAGAATCCCATCCTCCTCAGTCAAGGCCACGTCAAGTCTCTTCTCAGTTCGTCGCCCACCTACATCCCCAGTATCTTGCACAGTCACGGCCACTACAAGCTCCTCCTCAACATGCTGCCCACCTGTTTCCATCACTTCCCCAGCGCCACATGTTTTAACAGCTGTGTCATCGTCAAGCCCCATCAAGGTGCCGCCTCCTGGTGGATTGTTATGTTTCCTTAGCAGTACCTTCTCCCCTGGCGGACTAATCTTCTCCTCTGGCAGACTGTTAATATCCCTGGCAGTAACTTCTTCTCCAAAGTCGGCCGCAACTCAGGATTTTTAATGTGACAATCCGATTGACTATGCCCTTGTCGATAGCAATGGGCGCAATATTTCGGCATGGACTCCGGCTAGAGTGATTGCCAGAAACCGTGATCCTCTCCCAGTTGGAGCCAAACACGAGAGGGTAGTTCCTTCAGCAAGTCAATTTTCACACAAATCCGAGCCACACTCAGTCGAGATAGCACAGCCGTCGCAGCATCAATGAACAAAGGTCTTCCCAAACAAGACACAATCTGGAACAAACACTGTTTGTCAAACAGATGCACATGTAGCTTAGGAAGGCTAAACCACACAGGAGCCAGTAACGACTCCTTGTCAACATGAAATGAAGGCGTCCACTTGAACACCCGCATGGGACTGCCGGTGACATACCAGACAGCTCTTGTCCAAACCTGAAGAAAATCCGCTTTGTTGTGAAGCCTGATTAACACATGTCGGTTGTCCAGCAATCCAATGGAAAAGAAACCCTTCAAGTCAAGCGTAAGGAAGAACTTCCTGATGTCCTCCATGCAAGGCCTATTGCGAGAGAACTTACCTACCAGAGTAAAGCAGAATGGCTGCGCGACAAATTCAATCACATCACGTGCAAAGGAGACCGCTGGTTCACCTCTATGAGTCGACACCGCCGCTGCCACAGGAGTTCGCTGCTGGGACAATGAAAATAACGCAGAGAAGGACTTCACCTGAAAGGTGGGAGACACGGATAGTTGCCCACCTTAATGAGAAGGTTGGGCAGCCATGGAAAGGATAGCAACGGCAACCCAATCAACAAACCCAGTTTCTTAATGTAAGTTGTATTTTGTGGTTTTATATAGGAGAATGCAGACTAGAGAATGTGCAGGCCTTTGTGTTGCTCGTAACTAGTAATGCTTCAATCTCATGAATGAGGATAGTATATGATACGAATTTAGAGGATGACTTTTGAACACTATTAGATTCAAAACAACCCTCTCAACCTGACAAAAAGATATTCGTAAGGAAACAATCAGTTTTTGGAAGAAACTATGGATTTTTAGGACAAAACAATACTTGGTGTTGCAAGCTTTCAAGAAAAAAAAAATTTGTTTGTGTACTAATTTTTTGGTCTTGTTCATGGCTTAAGGGGGTATTGAGTAGTCTTTTTTTTTTTTATTCCTCTACGAAATTTTTGTACAAGCAAAATGAAAGTTTTAAATTGCATATAAAAATATTTCGTAGTACTATAATTGGATATGCCTAGTCGAATATAACGCTTACACTTCCCTCATCCTTCCCAACCAAGCTTTTTGTTTTTTCCATCACGTGACCCCAAAAAAGACTAAAATGCCTTTTTTTTTAGTTAAATTTCACTTTGAACCCCTACACAAAAACGAATTTCTTAAATTTCATTTTTAACACTATACCTATTAAAGTATGAAATTCATCAACTTTAATCTTTAAACTTTATTTTTTTGAAAGCTTTACCCCCTAAAATAAGGAATTCATCCAGTGGAATAAAGAAAGAAAATTAATATATATATATCTTGTACTATAAATTGTTGGTTTAACTTCCTTTGTTACCTTCTTAACCAAGGATACCACTTGGACAAACAGCTAGCAAGGCTTTTGGTTTATATGCCAACTACATTAAATAGAAATTCAAGGTCCAGCTTTCCTTTTTTATTTTTGCCAAAGATGCCATTATGTTTTTTTTCTTTTTCTTTTTGGTGATATCAAGAGTAATAGTTTTCTAAAGAGAATGTTCTCAATATTAAATAAATAAATTATCTGCTAACAAAAAAATACTTCGTTGATGCAAATATTGGTGCTATGCACGAAAATGAAGTCTAATATGTCAATCTTATAACCAAAATCCTTTTCATTTATGCTTTATCTTGAAAACAATAATGAAGACATTTACATGAAAATGTAGAAAGTCAAGAAAGTACTATTTAGTGATATCTAACACTTATAGTCTGATATCTGCAATTCGCCGAAGATTATTGTATCCTTTCAGATGTTGACAAGACCTAAATCCATCTTTTAATTCGGACATCTAAATCAGCTCGTCAATTTATACAGATATTTATTAGCTTAAAAGCTGACGTGAATTGAAGGTTTATTTCTTCTTAATAAAACTAATGTTGTTCTAGTAACTGTTGTTTGAAGAAAATTCTACACTAAAGCAGTTTGCTAAAGTGGGAGCAATAAAACTAGATTACTTTCAACGTGTTTACTGTGATAAAACTGATTTGTCCAAATTACTTAGCTTGGAATACCCATTGAGTTTATTAATAATGTCTATTCGAATAAATTGGAAACTTTCCCAAGATCAGTGTATTATACCTATATAACCATTTCTAAACACAAATTGGTGGCAAAAAAAAAACAGTGAATTAGAACTTAGAAGAGTACGGGAAACACTTGAACTGAACAAAATCTTTGTCAAGCTTAGACTTGTGTATTTAACCAGGCATCAAGTTTTTCCATCGTTTAACCAATAAGATCCGACTAGGATAAATGGCCATTTCAGTCTTCCAACTTTTCTTAAATCCAAATTTGTCCCTCAATTTTTTATTTTAGTCAATTTAGTACTCAAATTTGAATTTTGAATCCAATTTGATCCTTTCACCTATGTTTTCAGAACCGGACCGAATAGCGACTCGGCCGAGGTCAGGGGTCAGGGGTCAATGAGTTCAACCGGGGGTCGATAGGGGTCGAACCGGATGACATCATAAATAAAAATTATTTAAAAATTAAAAAATTATATATATAATATCTAATACTATATTGATATTAATAAAGGTATATTCATATATATTTGATGTTTCAAATATATTTAACAAGAAAATATAAAGAAATTAGAACAATCAAGTAGCAATTTATATTATTTAATAAATATTAACAAGTGTAGAATTAAAATTATGAATTTAATTGAAAAATAACATCAAATTTTAGGACAATATTTATAAAGTATCAAATATTTGAGGTATATCAATAAGTTTTAACAATTTAGGGGTCAAAACATAATATTAAAAAGTTTGAATTTATTTTAAAAAAATTACTGTTGAACCGGAAAAACCGGTTTTTTCCCGGTCAAACCCGGTTTTTTACCGGCTTTGACCGGGTTTTAAATTTTCGGTTTTTTAATATGACTCGGACCGGCTACCTGGCCGGTTCCCGGTTCGACCGGCTGGTCCGGTCCAAGTTTTAAAACAGAGCCTTTCACAAAGGTACCACCAATTCAAAAACATTTCAGCACAAAAAGCACTAACAAGTTAAGTGATATTGGAATTACAAATCAAATTTAAACACAGAATTGGGCAGAGTAAAAAACAAAGGACAAAAATTGGTTTTAGTTAAAAAGCTAAATGACTAAAATGGCTAATCGGCCATCCCCCTGTCATGGATTTTATTTAAGGTCCTCAATTCCTTAAAGGATGGATTTATCGAATCTTGGTGTGTCTGCATCCTTGATCATTCTGATTGATAAAACAATCAAACTTTGCTTAAAAAAAATAAAAATAAAAGAATCAAACTTGGTTGACCTAGCTATAGGACAAGCGTTTGACTTCATTGTAAAGGGTCGAGGACCTAGTTGGCCAAATATATCAAAGTCAACTTTTCACATGTTTAATTAGTTTTAGTAACTAAAATTTCAACATTTTCTATCAAAACGTTGAGTAGAAAAAAAAATCAATTAATATCGTTTGAAATCTATTAATTTTAGCTAAAATTTCAGTAACCTCAACTAAAGTTTTTGACTATTTCACTTAGTTCTCTTGAAGTTTTAAAAATTACATTTATCTCCCTTAATTGGACACTTTGGTAACTAAACCTTATAATAAGGTAAAAATTTAATGAATAGCCTAAAATATCCTTATCTTATAAAGTTCAATTCCTTTTTCTAAACAATTGTAAAGTAATCTGACACAATTATAAAAAAAAAGAAAAAGAAAAAGGAGTCTCAAGTTTTTCATGCCAATATTTGTTATTTAATAATCAACTATAGCAACAAATCTTTTGCTATGATAAGCTATTTTTTATAGCTCTTTATTGAGAATATAGATTCTTTTAAAGATAGAGAAGAATGTGTTACCTTGTGTTTTTTAAGTTTATGGACTATTTGTTTTAATAAAAGTTTAAGACAGGTGCCGAACCTGTGCAATAATAAATACCTGCTCAAACAAAATACAACTTCTGTAGACAGTGATAAACAGGGTCGAATCCACAGGGACTGGGGATATTTGTTTCTTTTAAAATTCCAATTGGAATAAGGGGGATTTTATCGGAGTTAAACTAAAAAAACAATTAAATAATTCACTGGAACAAATAATTAACTAGCACGAATATAAAAAAAAAGGGAATTAAATCAAGAATATATAAATTCTAGCCAAGGATACAACTACTCAGGCACAGTCCAATTATCCGATCATTGATGCAAGGGAGGTTCACTTAATGTATTAATAGGCTAGTTATAGTCGTTGACGAAGTCTGACGACCAATTTTTCCTTAATTTATTGATAACCAAGGTACGACCGTTGATTACCCCTAATCAGAAAATACTCCTAGGTACGACCATAGGAATTAATTTCCCAATTGCATTAACAACTAGAAAAACCTAGCCCTAATCAATATCACGCTACGAGGGTTATTTAAATTAGATTGCACGCTCCCCTGATGTGTAAACACACCAGTTGCCACTAATATTAATCAATCAAACAATTACGGATTTAATTGACTAAATTGGCACGAGATTAATAAATCACATTGAACATCGGGCCCTTGACATCCAATTAATAAATAAATCCCATGAGAATTCAAGCAGACAGCATACAAATATTAATAAATTGAGGAACGCGTGAAAACTAATTAGATCACACAGAATTTCGAGACTGCGCCGTCGAGTTGACCCTTGACTAGATTGAAGGTTTAGCCACGCCGCATAATTAAATCACCACACGAATTAAATGATTGCAACGACATTGCCTTTACTAGAAAGCAAGGAATAAAAGATGTTTCCTCGTTGGGGAATATTGTCAAACACCTGGCGTGTGTCAGAGGCCAGTCAGAAAAAGAAAGAAAACTAAAAACTGAACTAAAAACTAAAACTGGCCGCTTGCTTCTGTCCGTTCTCTACTTATAGAGAAACAAAAGGAAGTTGACTAAAGCTATCTAGTCTCTGGTCCCACCGCAATTGGGAAGCAAGCAAAAGATTACAAGGAAAAAGCTTCTCCTCGTGTGTTTCTCTCAAAAGCCCAATTGAAGAAAAGCCTTTGCTTCTTCGTGGTCCCCGCTGATGTCCCTCTTAAAAGCCAAAGGAAATTACTAATGCTCTCTCCCGTAGGACTTGAGCCAATGAAGTACACAAGGTGGGCCCTTAGCCCAATTGTCTCTTGTTCCCTTTCTTTTTGGTAGTTTTCTGCTCCATTCCTGGAATTAGACCCAAATACCAAATGTAAGTAGATATCGGCAATTAACACAATATTTGATAGGTATAACAGGGGAAATGAGTAATAAAATTACTATCAAATAATGCCCTATCAATTCCCCCCACACCTGAATCATGCTTGCCCTCAAGCATGAGAACCAGAATTGGACACCAAAATTGGACAATGGCTATTCTCCACTTACCGTATTGCCAAAATACTCAAAGAAATATATATCAAGCATCACAGGTCAAGATCACAGAAAAATCGCCCCAGTTAGCTTCCTAACCACCGACTCTTCCAATTTAAAGCAAACCAATCTAGGGAGAAAGGATGATTACTCACATTCATCAGCGACCGGTCCAATTATTAACTAAAATCTCAACATTAGCCCATAAATTGGTAGCTGACTCCTTTCACATTTGACACACTTTTTATTTATTTCTTTCTCTCTCCCTATTTTTTTTTTGTTTTTATTCAAAAGGCTTAGTCTCTAGCCATTAGAGCCTTTTGACGCGAACTCCAACATTTGTCAGATGAAGGAGCCCGGTTACTCAACTCCTCTTGCTAGGTGACCAAGTACTCATAGCCATCACCACCTTTTGACGCGAGGATCAACACTTTAGGTGAAGATCTCCGGTTACTCGGTGGCGATAACTAGCGGAGCACAGCCAACGCTAACCATATAGCACAATTGACGGGTTTTTACTTTAAGTGCAAGTTTAATTCCGATTTTACACCCGTTGGACTGCAAGTATACAGGTCGCAATTTTAGTACAAGATGCGTATCGGGTCGATCCCACGAGGAGCAATTTAAACAATTACTAAGCCCCTGTTCTCTCTATTATTTAGACTTACAATTAATTTGAGCAGAGAAAGTCTAATGCTATAAACTACAAATTTGATATACAAATCTAGTTTAACAAATGCTGAATGCAAATAAAGAAATTTCACTTAAGTAAGATTCTAGGGATGTAGATTCCACTTATGGCATAAACTACACAAATGAATGGATTTACTTCCTGCTATTATTCTTGCTTAACCAGAGATTTATTTCCAAGATTACCAAGTCTCATTTCCATGATGAAATGGCTTAGAGCAATATAGATTTCCCTATTTCCATGGTGAAATACTACTACAACTCTGTTTTAATTCATGAAATACTAAGTAATCCTCTTAAGTGTATTTCTATTTTCATGAACATACAACTCAAGCTCTACTCATGTGTTTCCATTGTTATTACCAATTCTCATTGAACAATAACAACTGTAAACAAGTTATTGGTGATTAATCAATAACAAGAAATCACAGCTACACCAGTAGACAAGTTAACTCAAGATATAACAAGTGTAAATCACATTCAATTAGTATTATTTAGCCATAAGTTTCATCTACTCCCTAGATGAAGGAGTTTAGCTACTCATGAATGATTTAACAATCAAATTCACAAGTTTATTAATGCAAAACATCATAAAGTACAAGTATAAGAAAGATAAAAGAAAGCTTAGCCAATTGAAGGTGAAGCTCTCCAATTCCTGCTATGTTCTTGCACAATATAATTACAAGTGAAAACCAAATGCTTCTCTAAGAACTCTTAACTAGAGAGAAAACTTGTTGCAAGAAGGAAAACTAGCTACGTATGGTAATGCCAGGCTTCTCCCTTGTGTTTCTGCATAAAAGGTGGTAGAAATTCCATTCCTCTCACTTCATAATTTCCTCCACTTAGATTTTGTAAAAAGAAGTCAAAGATATGATGTTCCTTTTGTCCACACTCATTTGGTCTTCTCTTTTATTGCAGAAGCATGTGCCACCGATTTCTGTCCCTCAAAATAACTGTAAAAGTTGTGAGAAAGGTAAAGAAAAACGGTTGTGCCACTTGCTGAGGAGAGAGACAGATCCGAGCCTCGGATCCGAGGAGTGATAATGGATCCGAGCTCGGATTATAGGATCCGAGGCATTCCCATCATGGATCCGAGGTCGGATCGTCCTGACCTCGGATACACTCCGCCAGAAGTACAGACGAGGGGTCGGATCCCTCTTGTACACACGGATCCGAGCTCGGATCCGTGTTAAGCAATTTTTCCAGTTTTTCACTTCTTCCCTTTTTCTACATTTTTGCTCCCAATTTCTTGTGTACTTTGTCCTCTGGATGACCCTGACATTTCTTTCAACTTGTGCATGAATTTCATACATCAATTACCTTCACAATTTCACAAAATTACGCATTAATCCACTCATTTATCAATTTCTTAACTCTTAAACAATATTTAAGCAATTATCACCAAAAGAGTTCAAATATGGCTTTAATCTTCTCAAAACATACCAAAAATTCATGCCAAATTCGTACAAAATGTACGTTAAATATTCTCTTATCAAATTCCCCCACACTTGAATCATTGCTTGTCCTCAAGCACTTTTACACAAAACTTACTTCAATGATTCAATAGATAAAGCAATATACGTACTTTTGTCAAATTTAATTCCTAAAAAACCTAGAAACCAATCATTATGCCATTTCTCAAATTACACTAAATACTCATAATATTTAATTAAAGAAAAATAATTATGCCCTAATTTTAACAAATTCAACTCAATCTCTCATTCTATCCTAATTCTACAAATAAGTAAATCACATAGTCAATTCTATGGCCTTCCTCATTCCAACACTCAACAATTTAGAGGGATTTATTCTCAATTCATTTTATTTAAATAGTGAAAACGTCTTTTTACGCGAAAATCAACACTTTTAGGTGAAAATTCCCGGTTACTCGACATTTCACTTATTTAAATAGCTAAGCCTACTCTTAATTCCAATACCTTTTTACGCGAATGTCGACATTTGTAAATGCCAACCCCCGGTTACTCAGTATGTGAATCATTGGAGTAAAATAATTTTTTTTTTAACAGAATCCGTTTATTTTTCCCTCTAAATATAAATAAAGGAAGAATTTGGCCTTTTCTTTGACTATATCAATCACTTACTTATAAAATTAAGTAAAAATGATAAATATCATTAATCTTGCAAAAATCTAAGCATAATTTTTCTTATTTAACCAAATATACTTTCTAAAACGTAAAAATCTTACTTGCATAATAATTCATTCCAAGCCAAATAAGAATTAAACTTTTCCAAAATACACATAGCATTTTATCCAATGGAAGAATTAAACACTTAAAATTTTAACATTTTGGCCATTTAATTGGAAGAATTGCAATGAAATATTGGAAATTATTTTAGAAAAATTTTGGCAGAGTTTCCCCATAAAAATAGATGAAACTCCCTGCCAACAACCTCAATTTCACAAAAATTATCCTCATGACAATATCTCCAAATATAATTCCAACATTTTTGAGCTATAAACAACTAAAATCATGCATTTCAAGACACAATCGCCCATAAGATAGAGTAATCCCTCCCCCACACTTAAAGTCTACAATGTCCTCATTGTAGAGGAAGGTAAAAGAACTGAAACTTCCCTCAAATAGGTGGTGATGCCATTTTGAAGCCCTTAATCATCACGATCATCCATTTTCTGTCCAAAATGAGACAACAAGGGTACCAAATACCATAAGTAGCACAAGATGATTCAACTAAAAAATCTACAAGTGTCTTAACAAAGGAAAAGAAAAATAAATAAAGACATAAAAGATCAAATCCGCTAAGTAGCGTCATGGCTGCTCGAAACGAGGGTCTACTGCCTCCTCGGCTCCATGAGGACCCTGTGAGGTACCAATATGGCCCTCCTCCTGATGAGGTGTCGGAGTAGGAGACCGTCGGATATGGAAATGATCCTCGATCGCACGAAGACGGCGATCATGGCGGTCGAGGCGCTCAGTCATCATCTGCTCCGTCTGGTCAATGCGCTCGACGACTCGCGTCTCCATACAGCAAATAGCATTGAGAAGCTCTTGCCACTTGGAGCGCGGTTGAGGAGGTGGTCGCGGAATCGGAGGAGGAAGAGTCTGCTGTGCCTCCGTCTCTTGAGTTTCCGCTTGTGGTTCAGTGTGAGGCGGAGGCTGAGTGGAAGTCGATGCTTCTCCTGTGTCCCGGACCAAGGCAGCTCGAAGATCCGTAGAAATACCCAAGGATTTGAGTATAGAAGTGTTTACCTCCTCGGCCGACCTAGTTACCACCGCTCTCTCGGTTCCATGAGGAACCTTGAGCTTCTCAAACACGAGGGATAGCAGTCGAGGGAATCCGAAGCAAGTCTCGCCGGCCCTCATGCGAGCTGTGGTCCGCATATGGATGATGATAATGCTGGGTAGAGGAATACCGGTCAACTGCGCACCCACACCATGCATCATCTTGTCCAAGAAGTAGAGATCACTGTTGCGGAGCTCCCGTTTTCCACTTCTTTTTGGTACCACATTGAAGGCAAAGAGGTAGAAAATCAAGTGGTACCTATGCTCGAAGGAATCGGCGTAAACTGTAAGTTTCTTTGCAGTTCCTCTCTCTCGATACTGGCCCTTTAGGCGTCCAACCGCCTCTCCCACCTGCCAAGGGTCTCGAGCCGTGAACTCCTTGGTCAATTTGACATCTTCGCCTGCATCTTTGAGTTGGACGAAGCTTCTCAGTGTATCTCGATTGAGAGTCACTCTCCTGCCTCGAACCCATGAGACGATGAGGTTGCCACTGTGGCTCTGCTTGTTCTCCACATTGGCGTAGAACTCCCGCACCAAGTTGGGGTAGTAGTACTTGGGCAACTGAAGGATGTTCTCCCATCCAAGTCGCTTGAATGCTGTCGAAATGTGATAATGCGCATCCACCTCCGGTGCCAAATGTTTTTCGATTATGATCTCCTTGTCCAGTCCGGCTTCATACCACTGTTGGTTTTCAAGCGAGGTGAATCGTGTGGTATCGTAGTCCGGCGGTGGCTCGGCACGGCTAGTAGACGCGGTCTTCCGGCGAGAGCGAGGTGGCGGCTCCGGCGAAGGAGATTCTTCCTCAGGTGACTTCTCATGCAAAGAGGGTGTGTGTTCCTCACTTGAGGAAGGAGTAGGAGTACGAATGCGAGCCCTCCTTGTGCGAGTCATAGTTCCCCTTCAAAAATAAGATGAACATTCATTAGAAATCATAGAAACTTGCTCACATATGTGAAATGAGAATTTAAGAAAATTTCGGCAGAGTTTCCCCTTAAAAAAAAAGGTTAAACTCCCTGCCAAAATGTACCCAAAATTAAACAAATAACTTCCTAACAATTCTCAAATCCAATTCCCACATTTAGAAAGGATATTCCCAATAAAGGAATCATTTCATGCATATTAAGTGCTAACAATTGAAAAGTGTATCCGTTTGCAAGAATGACACTCAAACACTTGAGAATATCTCCAATCCAATTCATAACACTCAATTTACATTCACATGAGTTCCAATTCATCCAAACAAATGCTACTTATCTCAAGTAAAAGTGGTTCAATGTGCTTAACTTGATCGGAAACACACTCTTTTACCCCATGAGCTATTGTTTGAATGATGATATATCATTTTCAATTGATATGACAATGATTTATGCTCCTCAGAACAAGTTCATATATTTAATGAAAGCAAAATTCAAGAGTATAAATCACTAAAATGCTCAAGCCCAAAAATTGAGAAAAATTCTTAAAAAATATCACCAAATCCATAGTTTTCTCAAAAATAAGCATGAAGATATTAGTAACAATCTATTTAAGCACAATGTAGTACAATTGTATCAAGAAATTCCAACAAATATGCATTTATCATAATATTCCCAAAAACTAGAAATATGCAAAATAAGAATTATAAAATGTCAAAGAAATTCGCAAATTGTTACCTCAAATGTGTAGATTGATGGTGGAGGATGAAAATGATGCAAAAACTGACACAGAAACGAGCCAAAATACCCCCCAAATTGAAGAATTTCCGTTCGGCCAAAATCCCCTTTTCGAAGATCAAAACCCACAAAATTGATGTTTTTGCTACAAAATTGTTAAGGGTTTATATTCACAAGAGTGTTTGGGATGTTTTTGTGTTAAAAGATTAGAGGTTAAACGGATGAAATGGAAGAATAGAAAGGGGAACTAGGGTTTCGGGGAGAGAGAATGAGAGGAAAGCTGGAAAATGAGGAACCGAACCCTCGGTTCCACACATATCGCAAACCGATCCGAGGTCGGATCCGTTCTGGAAGGCCTCGGATCCGACAGAGCTCGGATCAGTCTCAACAGAAACACAGACGAGCCCTCGGATCTATCTGGGTTGGCAAAGATCCGTGCTCGGATCTATTGATCCGAGGTCGTATCTGTCTGGGTTTTTTAGGATCCGAGCTCGGATCCATATTTCTCTGCACTTTACTGCAGAAACTGCAATTTTTTTTCCTTTTCCGGCCAATTCCAAAATACACATTGGACAAACCTGTTATCAATTCTAACCTCCTACGCACATGCAATATACCTTAAACACAATATCCATCCTTTCAAAACACAACAAACACATTTACATTGAAAATCAAGGGGTGAGGTTCTTTGATCATTTTTGCATTTTTATATCAAAATGGCATTTTTGAGCATTAAATACACATCAAATGAATCCATGAACCTTTATAACCATGGTATCACCAAAACTCACTTGAATTGCACAATGTATGTATAGGCATAGAAATTTTAAGCACTTAAAACGCGATTTGGTAAGAAAAACTCCCTGCCAACATGTTCTTCAAGTGCACCTCCAAGATGGATGATAAAACTCCCTTATCTCCTACAAACAAGTGAAATACATCTAATTAATCCAATAAATCACACCAAAATGTAAGAAACACAAAAAAAAACAAATACACTATTATTATTGGGTTGCCTCCCAACAAGCGCTTTTGTTTATAGTCGTTGGCTCGACTCTCCTATAATTTCTTCAACTCTCCATTGCATTTTCTAAGGAGTAAATTACTCCTTTAGGAACCTGTTCTCCGGCCAAATACAACTTCAATCTTTGGTCATTTACTTTGAATGGGGCACCATTTTCACCCTTTATTTCCACTGCTCCATATGGGAACATGCTAACCACCTCAAATGGCCCGGACCATCGAGATTTAAGCTTTCCAGGGAATAATTTTAGCCTTGAGTTAAATAGTAACACCTTTTGCCCTTCTTCAAAGTGTTTAGGAAGAATGTGCTTATCATGCCAAAATTTCACCCTTTCTTTATAAATCTTGGCATTCTCATATGAGATTAGCCGCGATTCCTCCAATTCACTTAACTCAAGCATTCTCTTCTCACCTGCAGATTTAAAATCAAAATTAATAGCCTTAACAGCCCAATAAGCTTTATGTTCTATTTCTACAGGTAAATGACATGCTTTCCCATAAACCAGCTTATATGGAGACATTCCCAATGGAGTTTTAAATGCCGTTCTATATGCCCATAAAGCGTCTTCAAGCTTATTTGACCAATCTTTCCTCGAGCGGTTAACCGTTTTCTCTAAAATGAGCTTAATTTCCCGGTTGGCCAACTCCGCTTGGCCATTGGCTTGAGGATGATAAGGGAGTGACTTTTTATGCCTGCATCCATATTTAAGCAACAAAGTGTCAATGATTTTATTGCAAAAATGCTTACCTTCATCGCTTATTATTGCCTTTGGGACTCCGAATCTGTAAAATATGTTCCGCTTAAGGAACTTAAATACAACTTTAGCATCATTAGTTTGTGAAGGAATGGCCTCCACCCATTTGGAAACATAATCGACTGCTAAGAGAATGTACTTATTATTATATGAACTCGGAAATGGTCCCATAAAATCAATACCCCATACATCAAATAACTCAACTTCCAAGAACGTAGTCAGGGGCATTTCATTTTTTCGAGATATATTTCCAGTTCTTTGGCATGCATCACAATTTTTAACATATTCCCTAGCATCTCGGTACATAGTTGGCCAATAAAATCCTGATTGCCATACCTTTGCCACAGTTTTTGAAGTACTGAAATGACCACCTGTTTCAAGGTTATGACAATGATATAAAACATTATGTACCTCATCTTCAGGAATACATCTACGTATCATACCATCAGCACAATGTCTGTATAGCAATGGTTCCTCCCAAAAGTAACTTTTGACGTCATGTAAGAATTTCTTCTTTTGATGATAATTAAACCCCTTTTTAATCTCTCCACTGACCAAGTAGTTAGCAAAATCTGCATACCATGGAGAATTTCTAAGTGCTAGGACAAACTTATCCGGAAAATTCTCTTGAATTGGAACCTGATCTTTGATTGGGATATATTCCAAACGTGATAAATGATCTGCAACTAGATTCTCCGATCCCTTTTTGTCTTTTATCTCCACATCAAATTCCTGCAATAAAAGAATCCACCGAATTAGTCTAAGTTTTGCATCCTTCTTATGCAGCAAATATTTAAGAGCTGAATGGTCCGTATATATAATAACTTTAGATCCTACTAAATAGGATCTAAATTTGTCCAAAGCAAATATCACTGCCAATAGCTCTTTTTCTGTGGTTGCATAATTGAGTTGTGCTTCATTTAGCAACTTGCTAGCATAGTAAATGACGTGCAACCGTCCTTCTTTCTTTTGTCCCAAAACTGCTCCAACCGCATAATCACTTGCATCACACATCAATTCAAATGGTAGTGACCAATCAGGCGAAGTTATAATTGGGGCCGAAATCAATTCCTTCTTCAACCTTTCAAATGCAACCAAACAATTGTCATTAAATTGAAAAGGAGTATCTTTACATAATAAATCACATAATGGCTTTACTATTTTAGAAAAATCTTTAATAAAACGTCTATAAAAGCCAGCATGTCCTAAAAAACTCCTTATCCCCTTGACATTGCTTGGGGGTGGCAATTTTTCGATGACTTCTATTTTGGCTTTATCCACCTCAATTCCCTTGGAGGAAATCTTGTGCCCTAAGACAATTCCTTCTTTTACCATAAAATGGCATTTCTCCCAATTCAATACAAGATTTGTTTCCTCGCATCTCTGCAAAATCAATTCCAAATTATGAAGACAATGGTCAAAAGATGAACCATACACAGAAAAATCATCCATAAATATCTCCATAATTTTCTCAATATAATCAGAAAAAATAGCCATCATGCATCGTTGAAAAGTTGCAGGAGCATTGCATAAACCAAATGGCATTCTTCTAAAGGCAAAAGTGCCATAAGGACATGTAAATGTGGTCTTTTCTTGATCCTCTGGAGCTATAGCTATTTGATTATATCCTGAAAAACCATCAAAAAAACAGTAAAATTCATATCCTGTTATTCGCTCCAATAATTGATCAAGAAATGGTAGGGGAAAATGATCTTTTCTTGTTACCGTATTTAACTTACGATAATCAATACACACTCTCCACCCTACCACAAGTCTAGATGGAATCAATTCATCATTTTTACCCATGATTGTAGTTATTCCACCTTTCTTTGGTACCACATGAATTGGACTAATCCAAACACTATCGGAGATAGGAAAGACTATACCTGCATCAAGCCACTTAAGAATTTCATTTCTTACCACCTCTTTCATGTTTGGATTGAGTCTTCTTTGTGTTTCCACCACTGGTTTGCAATTGTCCTCCAATAAAATGCGATGCATGCATATAGAAGGACTTATACCTTTAATATCTGAAATTGTCCATCCAATTGCCTTCTTACGCTTCCTTAGAACTCTTAGCAACTTTGTACACTGCTCATCATCAAGATCAGCACTAACAATTACAGGCAAAGTACTATTTTCTCCAAAAAATTCATACCTTAGATGAGTTGGAAGTGGCTTAAGCTCTAACCTTGGAGGTTCAATTTCTGAAGGTTATGAAAACCCTTTTCCTTGGCCAAGACTTTCATACAATTTACCCCTTTTATAAGGTGCTTGAAAATCCAAGTACTTGGCCAATTCTTCAATTTCTTCACAAACATCTTCTTGCTTACCTAAACTCATTAAACAATGCTCAAGAGGATCTAAGTCAAGGTAGACTTGACTCATCTCTTGGGTTAGTTTATCAATTGTGCCAATAGAATAAGCATGATCGGTAAAAGAAGGGTATTTTTCCATTTCATTCGAATTAAATTCTACCTCTTCTTCACCTACTTGAAACTTAAGCTTGCCATTTTTGACATCAATAATAGTACCTGCAGTAGCTAGAAATGGTCTACCTAGAATAATTGGTATAGATATATCTTCTTCCATATCTAATACCACAAAATCCACTGGAATGATAAATTTTTGAACTTTTATCAATACATTCTCCAACACTCCCAATGGATATCTAATAGACCGATCCGCTAGTTGCAAAGTAATATTAGTGCGTTTAAGCTCATGCAAACCCAATTGTCTAGCCACCGTTAAAGGTATTAATGATACACTAGCACCAAGATCACACAATGCCTTAGAAAAATCAACGTTACCTATGGTGCAAGGTATAGAAAAACTCCCCGGATCCTTCAACTTCGGTGGTAGCTTATTTTGAATAATTGCACTACATTCCTCCGTTAATGCTATTGTTTCGCAGTCTTCCAACTTTCTTTTTCTAGTCATGATTTCCTTGAGAAATTTCGCATAAGATGGAATCTGCAAAATAGCATCGGCAAAAGGAATGTTAATGTGCAATTGTTTGAAAAGTTTAACAAATTTTTCAAAATCTTTATCAAACTTATTTTGCTTTAATCTTTGTGGAAATGGAACCGCAGGGGGTATTGGAATGGTAGTGGAAGATGATGGTTGCTTTTCTCTTGGATTCTCCCGACTATTTTCCTCCACAATCGCCTCTTGGTTCCTCTGCTTTTCTTCTTGTTTTTCATTCTCATCTTTTTCAACTTCCATCACTGGAGGATCTTCTAATTGCTTACCACTATGAAGAGTAATGGCTTTCACATGCTCCTTAGGATTGACCTCTGTTTTGCTAGGTAATTCGCCTTGATTTCGGTTATTCAACGAACTAGCAATTTGACCAATTTGGACATCTACATTCCTGTACATTGTAGTGAGTTGGTCCAACCTTTCTTCTACTCGCTCAAATCTGTCTGAAGTAACTTTTGCGAGCTTTTCCACTGCCATCTCCCAACCAGGTTTAGTTTCAGCTTGTTGTTGCCTTGATTGAAATCCTGGTGGATTGGTTGGCCTTGGTTGATTTCCTTGATCCTTCCATCCGAAGTTTGGATGATTTCTCCATCCCGGATTGTAAGTATTCGAGTAGGGGTTATTTTGAGCATTACGATTGTAATTATTGACGAATTGTACCTGTTCAGAATCGACACACTCATTAGTGTCATGTTCACCTCCACATACAGAACAGCATGCTACATGTGCATTAGATGAACTTGGACCTTGTCTACTTAGCAATTTCATCACATTATTCATTTGAGCACTCAGCATATTGAGAGTGTCCATTTCTATCATACCTGCGTGACGTCTTGTATTACCTCTCTCATTGGCCCATTGGTAGTTATTTGCTGCCATTTCTTCTATCAAATTATGAGCTTCTTGGGGTGTTTTACCCATTAAAGCTCCACCTGCAGCTGCATCGATCATAGTTTTAGTAGAAAAAACTAAACCATTATAGAAGGTTTGTATGATTAACCACTCCGGCAGTCCATGATGTGGACATTTCCGAAGCAAATCTCTAAACCTTTCCCATGCCTCATATAATGATTCACCTTCCAATTGGCTAAAACTAGTGATATCCATTCTAAGCTTAGCAGTCTTACCTGGTGAAAAATACTTATTTAAGAATGCTCTTGATAATTCATCCCATCCAGTGAAAGTATTGGGAGCATGAGAGTGTAGCCAAAGTTTGGCCTTATCTCTCAATGAAAATGGGAACAATCTTAGCCTTATAGCATCATCACTAACTCCATTCATTTTAATTGTATCACAAATTTCCAAGAATGTAGCTAAGTGTGTATTAGGATCTTCTACTGCATTACCTCCAAATTGAGATTGTTGAACCATTTGGATAAGTGATGGTTTAATCTCAAAGTTGTTAGCATTTACCGCAGGCCTTGCTATGCTCGTTTGTGAACCTTGTGTTCCCGGTATAGTAAAATCTCGCAGAACTCGCCTATTTAAGTCATTTTCCGCCATTTCTTCTTCAAATGGTAATTCTATCAAGATATCTTCTATTGGCTGCCAAACCTCTTGTTCCTCTTGATGCAGTGTATTCCTCCTTTGTCTCCGCAATGTTCTTTCAATTTCAGGATCAAAATGTGCAACTTCTCTATTTGATCGGTGCATGCACTACAAATAAAAATAAGAGAAATTTTTGCAGTTTTAATTCAACAACTTGGATAAAAACAATGAAAATGTCTAAATTAATAGAGATGACTAGGCCCTAATATTGCCGCTCCCCGGCAACGGCGCCAAAAACTTGACGGGTTTTTACTTTAAGTGCAAGTTTAATTCCGATTTTACACCCGTTGGACTGCAAGTATACAGGTCACAATTTTAGTACAAGATGCGTATCGGGTCGATCCCACGAGGAGCAATTTAAACAATTACTAAGCCCCTGTTCTCTCTATTATTTAGACTTACAATTAATTTGAGCAGAGAAAGTCTAATGCTATAAACTACAAATTTGATATACAAATCTAGTTTAACAAATGCTGAATGCAAATAAAGAAATTTCACTTAAGTAAGATTCTAGGGATGTAGATTCCACTTATGGCATAAACTACACAAATGAATGGATTTACTTCCTGCTATTATTCTTGCTTAACCAGAGATTTATTTCCAAGATTACCAAGTCTCATTTCCATGATGAAATGGCTTAGAGCAATATAGATTTCCCTATTTCCATGGTGAAATACTACTACAACTCTGTTTTAATTCATGAAATACTAAGTAATCCTCTTAAGTGTATTTCTATTTTCATGAACATACAACTCAAGCTCTACTCATGTGTTTCCATTGTTATTACCAATTCTCATTGAACAATAACAACTGTAAACAAGTTATTGGTGATCAATCAATAACAAGAAATCACAGCTACACCAGTAGACAAGTTAACTCAAGATATAACAAGTGTAAATCACATTCAATTAGTATTATTTAGCCATAAGTTTCATCTACTCCCTAGATGAAGGAGTTTAGCTACTCATGAATGATTTAACAATCAAATTCACAAGTTTATTAATGCAAAACATCATAAAGTACAAGTATAAGAAAGATAAAAGAAAGCTTAGCCAATTGAAGGTGAAGCTCTCCAATTCCTGCTATGTTCTTGCACAATATAATTACAAGTGAAAACCAAATGCTTCTCTAAGAACTCTTAACTAGAGAGAAAACTTGTTGCAAGAAGGAAAACTAGCTACGTATGGTAATGCCAGGCTTCTCCCTTGTGTTTCTGCATAAAAGGTGGTAGAAATTCCATTCCTCTCACTTCATAATTTCCTCCACTTAGATTTTGTAAAAAGAAGTCAAAGATATGATGTTCCTTTTGTCCACACTCATTTGGTCTTCTCTTTTATTGCAGAAGCATGTGCCACCGATTTCTGTCCCTCAAAATAACTGTAAAAGTTGTGAGAAAGGTAAAGAAAAACGGCTGTGCCACTTACTGAGGAGAGAGACAGATCCGAGCCTCGGATCCGAGGAGTGATAATGGATCCGAGCTCGGATTATAGGATCCGAGGCATTCCCATCATGGATCCGAGGTCGGATCGTCCTGACCTCGGATACACTCCGCCAGAAGTACAGACGAGGGGTCGGATCCCTCTTGTACACACGGATCCGAGCTCGGATCCGTGTTAAGCAATTTTTCCAGTTTTTCACTTCTTCCCTTTTTCTACATTTTTGCTCCCAATTTCTTGTGTACTTTGTCCTCTGGATGACCCTGACATTTCTTTCAACTTGTGCATGAATTTCATACATCAATTACCTTCATAATTTCACAAAATTACGCATTAATCCACTCATTTATCAATTTCTTAACTCTTAAACAATATTTAAGCAATTATCACCAAAAGAGTTCAAATATGGCTTTAATCTTCTCAAAACATACCAAAAATTCATGCCAAATTCGTACAAAATATACGTTAAATATTCACTTATCAACAATAACTAAAACAACGCAAAAATAACAACAGCCAGCCCCAAACTTCCAAACATGGAGAACTAAAATTAATAGCCGGACCAAATCACATGAAAAATGCCAACAGTCATCCCATATGCCTAGAAAAGTTAACTAAAAATTAGAAAAGTCAAGCACTTGCTGATATTCACCAGAGAGATATTCCTGACTTAACCCCCTTAGCTTGATACCATGTTTTTACTAAAACTCGGCAATATCAGAATTAGAGACAAAAACCAACATCCGACTTGGTATTCAAATTAGAACTGACCACTAGAGAAAGGAAGAGAAGATAAACGAAAATGAGATAACCATCAAACTAAGAGCAAAGGAAAAACACCAATCAGGGAATACTAGCACTCAAACAGAGACCCCCCCACACCTAAATGACACATTGCCCTTAATGTGATAAACCAGCAACAAAAGTAAAGAGAAGGGCAACGGTACTTCCCCAGAGTCGTCAAAACATGGGAGGGTTAGGCAGAAACTGAGGAGGGAACCCGGCTTGCTGCATAAATGCCGCTAGATTCTGCGCCATATTGTGCACGTTAACGTCAATGTGTTTCTGCCGCGTCACAAGCCTCTCGACCGTGTTTCGGAGATGGTGCCATTCCTCGGCCGTTGGGACAGGAGGGGGGAGCGGAAGAAGAAGGACCGGGGTCACCGCCTGCCGTGGAGGCTCTGGCAAAGGATAAACGAGGAGGAGGTCTAATCGGCCCCGGGGGAACAATCTCTCACCCGTTGTCACCCTCCCGTACCAAACCCATTCGCTCCAAGTACGGGATGTCAAGGCCTCCATTTGACAAGCAACATGTAAATCATGGTTAGAGAGATCAAGCAACTGTAAGTTAACAGCCAAATGGGTGATATACGACCCAAGAATCAAGGGGCGCTTCTTCTTTGTCAAAACAGACTTGAATTGAGAAGCGAGCCAACACCCCAAGTTAATTTTAATATTATTATGCATACACCATATGAAAAAGAACTCTGGCTTAGACAATATACCCGAGCATTTCGCCTACCCGAGAAACTATACGCTAGGAAGCGCTGGATGTAGCGAGAAGCCGGGTTCTTGATGTAAGAGCTCTTGGACTGGCGAGGATCATAAGGGGCAGGGTCGACGGACAGCGCCTCCCACATACTTCGATAACGAGAGAATAAAGGCTCTATGTAGTCGCAGGCACTCTCGGCATACTCCCGAGAGGCGGCATAGGCCGTATCAATAAAGCCAAAAGCTAAATTAAAATCAGTAATCGACTGGTGGAACTCCTGACCCATCAATCGAAAGCGAATGACATCGGGGGTAGACACAGTATAACCAGTAGTAATGGTGAACTCAAAAGTGGCATAAAACTCCCTAACCAACTCAACAAAGGCCGGGAGGTCAACAATACGAGAATATGGGCGCCACCCAATGCCATTGATCAAATGGTGGACGGGGACGCTAATATCTAGAAGGCCCAAGCTGGCGGCGTCCAGATATCGGCAGGGAGTGATCTGCCGCTCACAACAAACAGCATATCGCTGCTTGTCGGCGGCCCTAGTGAAGTGCAGATTTCCCCCAAAATGTGCAGGGTCAGAGATATGGACGTCCCTCTGTCTCCCAAGGCGAGCTCTCCTCCCAGAGGAGGAAGGTTCGTGCGAGGGGTCAGAGTCGGGAATAGTGGGTTTGGGTGGTGGAGGCTGTGATTGTCTAGGTGCCCAAGACTTAGAATAAGATCGAGGCCTCACCATGGTGACCAACAGGCAAACCAAAACAATAGAAAGCACAAAATAGGAATCCAAGAGCTAGAAAAAGACCCCAAACAAGTCCAGTATACCCAACCGAGTAGCAATTATAAGCGTCACGGGCGCCCCTGATAAGCAAATATAAGCGTCACGGGCGCCCCCAAATTTAACCAGCAATCGCAGCAATTCACCTACAATTGGACACCAAATATATGAATCAGACACACGTGGACCTAAAATCGGCGTCACTGTCTCTAAATGGACAATCAAGAACCCACAACAATTTACTAAATTAGTAATTGAGCCAAGCAACAGGCAATTCCAGCAACAGCAGTTGAAGTTAAACAAAAATAGCGCAACGACATTGGACAGTTAATCACACATTCAATCCAACCAAAAGTGCTAGCAAAAGCAGATCAGAATGTGGACAACAGCTATAGGCAAAAGGAACCGCACCAGTACCACTGGTGTATGCACAGGGAAAATTTAGATCAACTGCCCAACAATTCAGTAAATATTAGAAAGCATCCCACATAGAGCAACAACTGAACTCAATTTTTTTTCACAATGAACCCTAGAACTTGCCCAACTCAGTTAACTATCAGAGAAACCCTCAAAACCAACCCTAAGATTACAGGAGAAATCCCACAATCATGGCGGACAAATACAGCGAATTATCCCTCCACACGAAGTAAGGGGAGGGCAAACAATTCCAGTAGGTAATGTCTAGAAATTTCTACTAGGGAGGGAAAACAATACCTCCACCTGTCAACTTTGGACAGGTGGCGACGGCGCATTGAGGAAGGAAACGCGAGAGGGCCTGTATGCGAGATGGCGACGCTGGTGGGCGCCGTGCGGCTGGGCAGGCGGGGGAGAAAGGCGCGACGTGCGGCTGTCGTGCCTGGTGGTGCTCGCAAGGCAGCAGAGAGAGGGGGAGCTGGTGGAGGTCGAGCGATGGTGGCGGACGAAACGGCAATGGAGGAGATGCGCGCGGCCGTGGGTGCGAGTAGCGGAGTAGCGGCAGTTGGCGGCGGGCTGGCCCGTGGTAGAGCTGCGAGGTGAGCGATGCCCGCGCGCGCGCGAAGACGGCGGCGCGCGATGAGTTTCTCGCGGGCTGTGGCGGCGCTCGGCGAAGGGTTTCAGTCGCAAGAGAAAGGGGAAAAGGGAAGGCGAGGCAGCGGGGAAGAAAGGAGAAGAAGAGGGGAAAAAGAAACAGGGGAGCGGCAGAGGAGAAGAAGAAAAAGAAAAAAAAGAAAGAAAGGAAAGAAAGAAAAGAAGAGAAGAAGGAAAAAGGAAAGGAAGAAAAAGAAAAAAAAAAAGAAAAAAAGAAAGGCCGCGCTATGCTCTGCCATATATATATATTTTTTTTTTGAAATAATAATAATAAAAATAAATAAATAACAATTTTTTCCTTTGCTTTTGGGTCGTCAAACATGGCGTGGGCACGCCCAGATTAGAAAACATCCACTGACTCCGAGAGTCACCTTACGCACTTTAACGCGTGCCCTCCTCGCGTGGGCACGCCAAGATTCTATTTTCTGCCGGCGTCGCGAGATGTTGAGAATTTACTAACACGGTGCGGGCACGCCATGTTTTACAAACGTCCTCTGACCATGGGACTTGGACTGAGACGCTTAACGCGTGCCCTCCTTGCGTGGGCACGCCAAGATTACCTATCCTGATCAGAGTTAAAAAACATCAAGAGTGACTAGTACCCACGTGAGAAACGACATAATTGAATAATTAAGCACTAAAACAACAAAATTAACAATTGGGTTGCCTCCCAAAAGCGCCTTTCTTTAACGTCTTTGGCTAGACGTTGTCCAAAACTTTGCTTAAACTAAGCAAATCGAGTCCTCTAAGTGCATCATCTCCACTCGCTCAATTGGGAAACCTTCATAATATGGCATGAGACGGTGACCATTCACTACAAATTTCTTCTCTTTTTTCAAACTTTGGATCTCTACTGCACCATAATGAAAGACATTAGTCATAACAAAAGGGCCAATCCAACGAGAACGTAATTTACCTGGAAATAACTTCAATTTGGAGTGATACAGTAGAACTTTTTGCCCACAAACGAATGTCTTCCTAGAGATCTGTTGGTTATGAAAAATCTTATTTTTCTCCTTATAAATTACCGCATTCTCATAGGCTTCATTGCGAATCTCCTCCAACTCCTGTAACTGTAACTTCCTTTGAATTCCGCCCTCCTCAATATCCTTATTGCATTGCTTAACCGCCCAAAATGCTTTATGCTCGAACTCCACTGGAAGATGGCAAGGCTTACCAAATACCAACCTATAGGGAGACATCCCTATAGGTGTCTTGTAAGCGGTCCTGTATGCCCACAAAGCATCTTCCAACCTTGAACTCCAGTCTTTCCTATCAGGGCGGACCATATTTTCCAAAAATAGATTTTATTTCCCTATTCGAGACTTCAGCCTGGCCATTGGTCTGTGGATGGTAGGAAGTGGAAACCTTATGAAGTACACCATATTTCCTGAACAAAGCAGCAATTGTCTTGTTGCAAAAATGCGTCCCCCTATCACTCACAACTGCCCGTGGCATTCCAAATCGCACGAAAATGTTATACTTTATGAAACCTGCTACCACCTTTGAATCATTAGTGCGGGTGGCTTTTGCTTCCACCCACTTAGAGACATAATCCACTGCTAGTAAAATATATAAAAATCCACTAGAATTAGGAAAGGGACCCATGAAATCTATACCCAAAGTATCAAAAATCTCAATGAAAAGCATGGGCACCTGTGGCAGTTGATCCTTTCGGGATAAATTGCCTACCCTCTGACATTTATCACATGTTTTACAAAACAAGTAGGCATCCTTAAATAAGGTAGGCCAATAAAATCCACTTTCCAACACTTTTCTAGCAGTCCGTTTAGGTCCAAAATGACCCCCACATGCAAAAGAGTGACAGAAAGTCAATATAGATTGGAATTCACTTTCACTTACACATCGCCTCATTATTTGGTCAGCACCTTGTTTCCAAAGATAGGGATCATTCCAGACATAGTACTTTGCATCGCTTTTTAGTTTGTCCCTTTTCGCCTTGGGCCAACCTGCGGGCAATTTGTCAGTAACCAAATAATTCACAATAGCTGCAAACCAAGGAGGGGATGAATTAATAGAAAGTAAATGTTCTTCAGGAAAAGACTCCCTTAATGGTAATTCCTCCTCCGCTACCAGTATTCGACTTAGGTGGTCAGCTACTAGATTCTCTGCTCCTTTTTTATCTCTGATTTTCAAGTCAAATTCCTGCAGGAGCAATATCCATCTTATCAAACGGGGTTTAGCGTCCTTCTTGGTCAGTAGATACCTCAAAGCTGCATGGTCAGAATACATAATTACTTTAGCACCTAGCAAATAAGGTCTAAACTTTTCTAAAGCAAAAATAACAGCTAAGAGTTCTTTCTCCGTAGTGAAGTAATTGAGTTGAGCGCCATTTAAAGCTCTAGAGGCGTAATATATTGCGTGCGCCGCTTTCTCCACTCTCTGTCCCAAAACTGCTCCCACGGAGTGGTCGCTGGCATCACACATAACTTTGAATGGGAGATTCCAATCAGGGGGTTGGATGACAGGTGAAGAAGTGAGTAGTTTTTTCAACTTCTCGAACGCTTCTTTGCACTCCTCGTTGAATTCAAAATTGACATCCTTTTGCAAAAGCCTGAAAAGTGGTGCCCCGATCTTTGAGAAATGCTTGATAAATCTGCGATAGAAACCTGCATGTCCTAGAAAAGAACGAACTTCCCGTACAGTTACGGGGTAAGGTAAAGCAGATATCACATCTATTTTAGCTTTATCAACCTCAATTCCTCTAGACGACACTACATGTCCTAGAACTATCCCGTGCTCAACCATGAAGTGTCATTTTTCCCAATTGAGCACTAGGTTAGTCTCAATGCATCTTTTTAAAATCAATGTCAGGTTATCTAAGCAATCGTCAAAACTATCACCATAGACACTGAAGTCATCCATGAATACCTCAATTATTCTCTCCACATACTCAGAAAAAATGCTAATCATGCACCTCTGAAATGTTGCAGGGGCATTGCACAATCCAAATGGCATCATTCGATAGGCAAAAGTGCCAAAGGGGCAAGTGAAAGTTGTTTTCTCTTGATCCTCTGGTGCAATTGCTATCTAAAAATAACCAGAGAAACCATCTAAAAAACAATAATAGGCACGACAAGCTAACCTTTCAATTATTTGATCGACGAATGGAAGAGGAAAATGATCCTTCTTGGTCACCGCGTTCAATTTGCGGTAATCGATGCACTGGCGCCAACCCGTAGGCTTTCGAACTGGAACGAGGTCCCCTTCCTGATTTTCTTCCACAGTTACCCCTGCTTTCTTTGGCACCACTTGGACTGGACTCACCCACGGGCTATCTGAGATAGAAAAAATGATTCCCACGTCCAGAAGGTTGATTACCTCTTTCTTGACCACTTCCATCATGATGGGGTTCAATCTCCTTTGTGGTTGTCTTATCGGCCTAGCATCCTCTTCCAGGCGAATTCGATGCATGCACACGGACGGGCTTATACCCTTTATGTCCGCAATTGTCCAACCTATAGCTTCCTTATGCTCCCTTAGAACCCGTAGCAGCTTATCCTCCTCCCTGGGTGATAATTTGGATGAGATTATCACTGGTAACGTCCATTTTTCACCTAGATAGGCATACTTTAGATGCTCGGGCAGAGGTTTTAACTCCACTTCAGGTGCCTACACGATAGAGGGTAATAGCTTTAGGTGTGGTTCAGGCACCAATATAGGAGCGACATCATACCTTAGAGAACTTTGGCCTAGTGATTGCAAGGCTCCAACCATTCTTTGCAAACTGACATCTAACTCCATTTCACAAGTTGCTTCCAGATCCAAATGTTTGGTGATTGCTGTCTCCAATTCATCCCTGCTATTAATTTCAAACACTTCTTGCACCAAAGGGTCGATTACACTCATAGCGAAAATAGCATTAGAATGACAAGGATATCTCATGGCCTCAAATATATTAAAATGAACTATTTCTCCATCAAATTCCATCGTTAGGGTGCCCTCACTAACATCAATTTTTGTACGAGCCGTGCTCAAGAAGGGCCTCCCCAACAAAATTGGTGATGGATTTGGAGAACGTTCATTACCCATATCAAGAATATAAAAATCAGCGGGGAACACTAAATTGTTCACTTGCACTAACACATCTTCTATCACCCCATCGGGATAAGCATTAGTCCTATCAGCCAATTGAATTATAATGCCAGTTTCCTTTAAGGGACCCAAATTTAGAGAAGCATAAATAGCCTTGGGCATCACATTTATAGAGGCTCCTAGGTCTAACATGGCATTCCTAATGCTAGTGTTCCCGATTTTACAAGGGATAGTGAACATACCTAGCTCTCCACACTTGGGCGGAAGTTTTCTTTGAAGCACTGCGGATACGTTCTCTCCCACAATTATCCTTTCATCTCCCCTCAATTTCTTCCTATTGATGCATAGGTCCTTCAAGAATTTGGCATACCGGGGTACTTGCTTAATTGCGTCAAGTAAGGGGATATTTATCTCCACCTTTCTAAACATCTCCAGAATTTCCTTTTTCTTGTTATGCTTTTTAAGCCTTTCCAACCTGCTAGGAAAAGGTGGTGGGTTAGGCTTAACTGGAACCACTGGGGTACGTATTACCTCTTTATTTATGCCGGGCGTTCCTTCTTCCTCAAGCTCCTTCTCAATGCGGTCCTCATTCTTGTCCTTCGGAGCTACTGGTGCTGGTCCTTCAACCTCTTTCCCACTCCTGAGGGTCATTGCACTTACATTCTTGGGATTCACCTCAGGTTGGGATGGCAGTTTTCCCTTTCCCTAGGAGTCCAGTCGGTTGACAATTGAGGCCAATTGACTCATCTGATTTTCCAAGTTTTGCATACGCGCCTTCGTCTCTTGACTGCTGGCCTCAGTGTCCTGCTGAAATTTCATAGTGTTAGAGGCTATGATTTTAACCATGTCTTCTAAGGACATACCTGGGTTAGAGGAGGGTTGATTCTTTGTTTGATATTGTTGCTGGAAGCCCTGTTGTCTATTGGGGGTGAAATTTTGTTGCTTATTTCCCCCATAGCTCAGATTTGGATGATCCCTCCAACCCGGATTGTATGAGTTGGAATAGGGGTCATACTGTCTACGTGGCATGGGCATGTTACCAGCCATGTTTGCTTGCTCAATTCCCTCCTCTTGTAACTGTGGGCACGAGTCGGTGGTATGACCACTGTTCGTACAAATCCCACACACCTTGGCCTGCTGTACATTTCCTACAGCTATCTGTCGAACAAATGAGGTTAATTCAGATAACTGCTGTTGAATGGAAGATGAGCTTACCTCATTGACCTTTCTCGTAGGAACATCCTCTCTTGTACCAAACTGCTGGCAGTTCTCTGCCATTCGCTCGATTAGTTCCCAAGCCTCTTGGGTAGTTTTATTCACCAGTGCACCTCCACTTGCTGCATCAATGATATTTCTATCGTTTATCAGTAGCCCCTCGTAGAAGTACTAAATCAGCAGTTGATCACTTATTTGGTATTGAGGGCATCGGGTGCGCAGCCTGGTGAACCTCTCCCAATATTCATACAAGGATTCCCCGTGAAATTGTTTGATGTCACATATTTCCTTTCGCAAACTAGCAGCTCTGGACGCAGGGAAATATTTTTCAAAAAATTTTTTCTGCATCTCTGGCCACGTGGTGATAATGCCTGCAGGTAGACAGTATAACCAGTCTTTTGCCGAATCCTTGAGAGAAAAAGGGAAGGCCTTTAACTTAATTTGTTCATCAGTTACTCCCGAAGGCTTCATACTCGAACACACCACATCAAATTCCTGCATGTGTTTGTGGGGTTCCTCACCTGACAGACCATGAAAAGTAGGCAACAAATGTATTGGACCAGGTTTTAATTCAAAAGCTGCATTCTCACTAAGGCGAGGGAAAGTTATGCAGAGAGGTTGTTGGGTCAAGTTTGGAGCGGCCAACTCCCGTATTGTTCGTGCATTTGCCATGGTGACTTCCTCCTGGTCCGAATCACTCGAGTGATCACTATGCAGATTTAACGATTCCACCTCCGGATCCAGTCCTTGAGATGCACCACTGGACTGCTCCTCTCTGAGCTGTCTAGTCTCTTTCCTAGTTTGACGTGCAGTCTTCTCTACTTCAGGGTCAAAAATTAAGTCGCCTGTACGAGAAGAACGAGGCATAAACTAAAAAAATACCAGAAAGAAAGAAAGAAAGCAAAAACAAATTAGATTTAAAAAGGAACAAATAATTAACGCCAGTCCCCGGCAACGGCGCCAAAAATTGACAGGTGCCGAACCTGTGCAATAATAAATACCTACTCAAACAAAATACAACTTCTGTAGACAGTGATAAGTAGGGTCGAATCCACAGGGATTGGGGATATTTGTTTCTTTTAAAATTCCAATTGGAATGAGGGGGATTTTATCGGAGTTAAACTAAAAAAACAATTAAATAATTCACTGGAACAAATAATTAACTAGCACGAATATAAAAAAAAGGAATTAAATCAAGAATATATAAATTCTAGCCAAGGATACAACTATTCAGGCATAGTCCAATTATCCGATCATTGATGCAAGGGAGGTTCACTTAATGTATTAATAGGCTAGTTATAGTCGTTGACGAAGTCTAACGACCAATTTTTCCTTAATTTATTGATAACCAAGGTACGACCGTTGATTACCCCTAATCAGAAAATACTCCTAGGTACGACCATAGGAATTAATTTCCCAATTGCATTAACAACTAGAAAAACATAGCCCTAATCAATAACACGCTACGAGGGTTATTTAAATTAGATTGCACGCTCCCCTGATGTGTAAACATACCAGTTACCACTAATATTAATCAATCAAACAATTACGGATTTAATTGACTAAATTGGCACGAGATTAATAAATCACATTGAACATCGGGCCCTTGACATTCAATTAATAAATAAATCCCATGAGAATTCAAGCAGACATCATACAAATATTAATAAATTGAGGAACGCGTGAAAACTAATTAGATCTCACAGAATTTCGGGATTGCGCCGTCGAGTTGACCCTTGACTAGATTGAAGGTTTAGCCACGCCGCATAATTAAATCACCTCACGAATTAAATGATTGCAACGGCATTGCATTTACTAGAAAGCAAGGAATAAAAGATGTTTCCCCGTTGGGGAATATTGTCAAACACCTGGCGTGTGTCAGAGGCCAGTCAGAAAAAGAAAGAAAACTAAAAACTGAACTAAAAACTAAAATTGGCCGCTTGCTTCTGTCCGTTCTCTACTTATAGAGAAACAAAAGGAAGTTGACTAAAGCTATCTAGTCTCTGGTCCCACCGCAATTGGGAAGCAAGCAAAAGATTACAAGGAAAAAGCTTCTCCTCGTGTGTTTCTCTCAAAAGCCCAATTGAAGAAAAGCCTTTGCTTCTTCGTGGTCCTCGCTGATGTCCCTCTTAAAAGCCAAAGGAGATTACTAATGCTCTCTCCCGTAGGACTTGAGCCAATGAAGTATACAAGGTGGGCCCTTAGCCCAATTGTCTCTTGTTCCCTTTCTTTTTGGTAGTTTTCTGCTCCATTCCTGGAATTAGACCCAAATACCAAATTTAAGTAGATATCGGCAATTAACACAATATTTGATAGGTATAACAGGGGAAATGAGTTATAAAATTACTATCAAATAATGCCTATCAGTTTACAGACTAATTTAGTGATGGAACTACCATAGTTTGGTAGTGATTTTGGACCATTTGTTTTTAGTTATTGTTGATTTTGATACAAAAAAAGAGCTAAAAAAATTTAGATGATATTAAAAGTCATCAAAAAAAAGAATTACTAGTTTAACGTTTGATTTGGATAGGTATTAACGACAACATTGATAGTTCTTCTATACTTCTAATGAAATATAAGAGAAATGAATAAGAAGGAAAATGAAATTATAAAATCCATCCTTTTTATAAACATAGCAACAAGAGAGTTTTATTAAAATATTAAGGTTTGTATTGTCATTTAAAATGGATAAGGGAAGTAGTTGTAATTTTTGAAACCTTAAGGGAGCCACATGAAATTATCAAAAACCTCAGGGGAGGTTTCTGAAATTATCCCTTAATTTTATTCATGGACAAAATAGTTCAGAATAAACTATCAATTCCAATTTGTGAGTTAAGAAAAGTTCTAAATTGAATTTTGTATTGATAGGAAAAACTACATATTATCTACTTTCATGCAAAACAAAAAAAAAGTACGCTGTAATTATTTAATTTAGAGGAGCGCATTAGCCTAATGAAATTATTTGTAAAATTGCATGTGCAACACTTGTGTCAAAGTCACAAATGTGCACACAATTACAACAAATGTATCAAAATAACGAATGATTGCACAATTACAACAAGTGCACAATTCTTCCTTTTGTGTGTCTTAAAAGTTAATCGTGCAACTAATAAATGCAATAAAATTTGGAAGCACCACAGGGATTAAGGATTTGTCTATCTAAATAAAAAAAGAAAAGAGTTTTAAGTAACTAATCATAATTAAAAAGAAGATCATGTTGAAGGTTGATTAAGTAATACTCCTTAGTCCCAACTCACTATCAATTTATTATCAGGATAAAAAAGTTGAAAAAGAATCACATCTACGATCAACAATAGCATTAAGTGGCAATAAGGTGCAAAAGCTCGTCAAACACTATAAAAACCAGAGCCAATCACAGAAGAAAGAAACAAGACTAAATGAACATGAATGGCCTTCCCCGTCCGGTTCTCAGAAAGCCTAAAATCGAAAAAACAAGCGGAGCAGGAGAAGAAAAGAGAAGCAACAATGGCAGCAATCACGGAGAAGAAGACGATGAGAGAACAATGAGGAAAGAGCAAGAGGAAGCTCTCGTCGAACACCTTACTAAAGAAGTAGAACGCCTCCGCCATCGCATCACCTATTACGCACTCAGGTTTCCACTTTTTTTCTCGCAATTTCTTCCCTTTTTTGGGTCAGTTTTTCACAGCCTTTGGAATTCTATGAATTTCTAAGTATGCATTTCTTTTCCCTGGAAATTTGGATTGTTTTGTGCTGTATCACTCAAAAAGAAGGACAATGGCAGCGGTTGGAAGCTTCAGAAATGGTGTAGGAAGCTTGTTTAGGTTTGACCTTTTTCCTTTTTTGTTTATCATCAGTTGTTTCTATGCAAATTATCGTTTAGCGCTTATTAATTTAGGTTATAAATGTGTTGAATGTGGTTTTTGATAAAGTGCAAGCGAAGCAGTAAGTATGATAAAAGATCTATTTTTATGCGAGTAGTGTGAAATGAAAGTTAAGACTTTTTTTTTTTTTTTGGAAAAAAGTTTTCTATTAGGTGTTTGAGGTGGCAATGAGCGTTGATGAAGGAAGTGTTTTGGTGGCATTGATTAATGGAGTGAAGATAAACGAATCTGGATCAAAAGTTGCACGCAGTTCTGGTTCACAACAGAAGGCAATTACCCCAACCAACGATAAAACAAATGTCAAAGTAATGGAGGAAAGATCTTACAGGGTATCTCCTAAACCAGAAGAATGACATTTTTAATTTCTTGTATTGCCTATTTATCTGCTTTATGTGATGACATGCAGAAATTGGTTTCCATGCAATTGACGTGTTCATGATAAAACAGGTAGAATTGATGCCTGTTTGCTTTTAATTACATGAGGAACATAAAGAATTGATTCCACTTGTACAAAGCAGCTCTTCATCAATCATGATTCATTGCCAAACTGGCTCAGTTATATCTATTCAACACAAAAGAAAGTTGAGAAATCTTATGTCCTGCAAAAAATGATCAGCTATTTGCAACCAGATAGTTACCCCTCCTCTACTTATAGTTATCAAAGTCAGAATGAATGCAGATGTGGCAGGGGCATGCATCTTAACCCCTGATCTGAAAAATCCTGTGATCCGATCCAAATTAGCAAATATTCGGTCCATCAGATCATATGAGGATTGGATTACATTTGGATCAAAAGTTTATGAGGATTAGATTCGGATGTCATTTTTTGTGATTTATTGTGATGCCTCCACTTCTCCCAAAGGCGAACCAAAGGGTATCCGCGGGACGCCTGCTTAGCTTTCGCCATGACTCACTACAAATCACAATTCAAAAACTCGAAATACTGCGAATAACTTCAATATATATTCAAAGTACTCCAAAATATTTCACACTTACAATTATTTAGCTTTCAATCTTAAGTACAACCCAACGGAATATGTACTATATCCATCCACTATAATACAACTTTGAATTTTCAAAAGAAAACTATCTATTACTATTCACAAATACTCTTGGTCTCGAACCCTGTTAAAGAGAACAAAAACGTGGGATGAGCTACATAGCCCAGTGAGGTTCCAAGACACTAGCAGTTCTAATAAATCAAGTAATTGAGCATACCACATGTATGGTTCGGGGTTGCACGTTGGCTCATGAACATAAGACATTCATCATTGTACGAGTAATTTGAATGTATCACAGGTATGATACAAGATTTGCACGTTGGTACATTTGCATGAAATAGCTATCTCTATGCAAAATAAACACACATTGAAGGATACGGTGTTCCAGTGGAACCATGTCGGTCATCTGCACCTTATAACTTCCGGATCCCCTCGGTTTGTCTGGCCATCACCTTATCCCTCCAGTGGTAATACTCGAGTATATCAAAACGGTGTCCCAGGGTTCCAACCTACCCGACCGAGCCCAGTCCTGGCTCGAGTAGGTTAGTAACCAAGGGCAGGGCCCAGTTCAGCTTAGAGCTTACAACATGCACAAGTAAACAAGTAAACCGATGAACGGCGAAAATTTATCGTTTTAGTAGGTTGAGTGAGATAAAGTACACACTCACCTTAAAATGGTGGACAATTTCATATGAGCAATTATAGTAACACATAACATCTAAACAAGTAAGGAATATACCGAAATTTCATATGAACACGGAATTTATGGTAATCAAGTAGTCAAGTAATCGGGTAATCAAGTAAATTGGTAAACGGTAAGTAATTACGGTTAACGGTTAACGGTTAAGTAATCACGGTTAATTGGTAAACATTTATCATTTTAGTGGGCCGCCATTGGCCGTCTCCCACTTTTACCACTTAAGAATCGAGGAGATTCACTCCGATCGACTTATGCAGCCATAGCATAATTAATCATTAAAACAATTCACATAAATATGCAATTCAAGTATTTCATGTCGAGTAATTCAAATAGTCACATAAATATGTTCTTCAGGCATTTCATATCGAGTAGTTCAAGTAGTCACGTAAATATTCTCTTCAAGCATTTCATATCGAGTAGTTCAAGTAGTCACGTAAATATGCTCTTCAAACATTTCATATCTAGTAATTCAAGTATACCTTACTTAGATATGTATGAGTGTGGTAAATACTTAACATGTAGCACTTAACACTTAATGACTATGGGATAAGCATGTCATAGACTTATTCAAATTACGTACTCCTATATGGAACACTCACCTATTCAAAACAAGTGAGTAAGTACTCAAACAAGTGTTTAGATGTCCACTTCGAGTTCCTCTTGAAGGTCTCCTTGAGCGCCTGAGCAAATAACCATAAATTATTATACACTATCACTTAGAACCCCTACTTATCAAAGAAGGTTGTACTAGTGTACAATCTAAGGAGAATTCATGAATTGAACCTTAATTATTTATAATCGAGGCTCGGAAGTGGGTTTCAAAAACACAAGAGAAATCTGATTTTCGCCTTTGAAATCAAGTGTAAAACGGTCTAGCAATATCAGAGGAAAATGGAGAGTTTGAAACCCTCAATTTCCTTTAAGTTCGGAAATTTCAGATTCAGCAAGCAAACTTTGAAAAATCAGATCTCACTCTCTATGAGTCCAAAATTGGAAAACTTGGTACCGTTGAAAACTACTTCCAAAGTACTAAAAGTTTCTAGAAGACACTTTTCCATGATTCCAAACGGAAGGTATTCAAAATTTGTCTCAAAGTTGCTGTTTTGGCTTGCGATCCAGTTTTGGGGTTGGTTTTTGGCAAAGTTTGGAAATTCGAAAAAATTCACACAATGTGAACTAGCCTCTGAAATTTTGAAATCAATTAGAGTCATAAACAAAGTTTAAAACACAACAAGCGGAATAAGAATCGGAGTTTTGAGCACCAAGATATAGTAGCTCAAAGTTGCTGAAAAATTGAAACTTTTAGGCAATTTCCAAGTTCAAATCAAAAACTTTGGGACTTTGGTTAAGCATTGAAACGGACTCAGAATGGCACTGAATTTAGCAGTATTACACTACCATATAAGGGCTATTCCTCTGTCGAATTTCATGAAAAAATACGTACGGGAAGTCAGTTAACAAAGTCACGAAATTTTCTAAATTTTCAATGCAAAGCTGCCTTATGCTACCATTTCCCTTTTCTAAATCATTTGGCTAATGAAATATTTTCAAACATGGTTCATTTGTGTAGACAATGTCTAAGTAACATTCAAGATACATTTTCTTAGGTGATTAACACCAAAAATTTTGAAATAACAAGTCCCAAGTCAAGATTGGCCATTCGGCTAAGAGAAAAGGAAAAGTTTTCCAGATTCGAAGAGCAATTTTGGGACATCTTTTGGATATCAAAATGGTCTTAGAATATCGCCAAATTTTGTACAATTAAACCTCCATATGAGGACTACTCCTCTATCAAATTTCATTTGAAAATTCACACGGGAAGGTAGTTAACTAAAGCATCAAAGTTCAAGAAATTTCCCAAGGCAAAACTGTCTTCTAGCTCTTCTTTCCTTTTTAAACATTTTGTCCAATGCAACCAACCCAAATCTAGTTTATTTGTGAAACAAAGTCCAAGGAACATCTAATATAAAGTTTGGTAGATGTTGGATATCAAAGTTTCCAAAACAACAAGTCCCAAATCAAGCTAGGCCATTTAACTAGCCAAAAAGAGGGTTTTTACTCACTGCATCAGTTTCGAAATATGGCCACAACTCACTCAATTCAACTTGGAATTGAGCATTGTTGGTAGTGTTGAAAACTAGATTCATAAAGCTACAATTTCTCTGAAGAAATAATTTTCAAAATCTGTCCACAACTAGCTCATATTTGAGCATCAATTTGCTGCTCAAAACAGAGCTTCCAGTGAACTAGCGAAACAGGGCAGCCAAGTTCAAATGGTTGGTACGGTTCACTCGGGTGGAATCAGGACATGCATTTTTATACCATTGGAAAGCTGGGAATGTCTAGTTTCGAGTGCCACAAATGGCACTCGATTTTGACATCGGAGTAAAAAGTTATGGCTGAAACAAAAACACTGCCTGGGTAATCCGGGAACAATTTCCAGTTTTGAAGCCTTTTCGAAAATTCAACTTTTGGCCAACCAAATCAAGTAATTTTTGGTGGAAACTTTCTACACAACCTATACAACATATATACATCATAAACAAGTCAATTGAACCACTGAAAAGTGCTCAAAAGCACACGAAAATGACAGGGGCAGTTTCGGAATATTTTTGCTCATCACCTCCTTTGAGTTTCCTTTCACCAATACAACTTATTTCCACTAATTTAAGCACTAAACCGATATTAATAACATCAAAACTCATGAAATCAGTCCTCAAGTCATTGTGGGAGTTCATAGAGCCCACACACCAAAATCCATCAATCTAAAGCTACCCACATGAAATTATGAACTTATAAGCGCTAGATAACTTCCATAAACAAAGGTTTAAGAGGTTGATCGTTGTTTACCTCCTTGGATGATTTGAGCAGAAAATTTCGGTCACTCTAAGCCCAAGAAAAACCGTGAAATGAAGCTCTCCTCCAAGCTCAAGTGAATCTCCAAGTTGTTTACTAGTTGTAGTTAAATTTTGGAGTAATTTGGGTGAGAAATGAGGGAGTTGTTGAAGAAGAATTTTGGTTGTCTTCTTCCTTGGAGTGATGCACGGCTGGTAGAGAAGAAAAGAAAGGTTGTTACAGCTGCAAAAGCTTCTTGAGGAAGCTTAAGATTGTGTGGCTAAGAATACTCTAAAAGTCAACTAAGACTAGTGTGCATACGCGCGTGTTTCGTGCTCGTTTTCTCTCGGATTTATTTCACTTATGCACTAAACCTCTAATGCACTTTCATTCATACTATTATTATTCACTCTTAATAGTCTAAAAATAATGGTCTTAAGTCCCTCAATTAATCGCGCGCGTAAAAATGTGTACTTCCGATTTAAGCGCGATAAAGTGAAATCTCCAAGAAATTCTTATAACGATAGTATAACTAACTATCACTTGAGCACTTAAACATAAAAATACCTACTTCAAGACTAATGTACAAGTCTCCAATTTTTCAATCTCATTGTACTCTCAAATCGGCTATAGTCTCCAAACACGTATTCACTATTCTCACTAATCTAGCTTTCCAAAAATTAATTTTTAAAACAAGTCATTTTAAAATATATGCAAGTCGTAGTTCCATGTAAATGGATCCAAAAAGGTTGGAATAAAATATTCAGAGAAAACAGGTGAGTAAATAATTAATTAAGCCAGTAAAATAAAATAAGAATAAGAAAAATTGCGGGTCCTCACATTTATTGATATGTGATCTGATCTGCATAGTTCTTTTTTTATGTTTTTTTAGAATTTTTTATACATTAAATGTACTAATTAGTAATAGTTTAATATCTTGTTTCTTATCTTTATATCTATATTCTCTTTGAAAATAGGTTTCTTTGCATATGGTTTTAAGTTTTTAAACATATTGTCATATAATTTATGAATAAAAATTGTAGAAGAAATACTAAATCTTATTAGTTTAAATCAAAATAAGAAAAAAAAATATGAAAGTTACTTTATATTGAAACAAAAAAAGTTAATATTTCCCATTGAACGAACAACCTATGAAAATTACGATGTTCTGCACTAAGCCACCGTCTACGTTGGGTTGGGTTGATTTTACGGGAGGCGAAGCCAAAAGAGCCCAAGAAATGACACTAGAAAAAGAGACGGAGGCGTCTAATTTTGTGTTTCCTAAAAGCAAGGCAACATTAAAGGCTGACCAAAAAAAAAAACTACACTTGCTTTTGCGAGTTTCCAAAGTGGTGAAAAATTATTTATCTTTGTGCAACAAACATATTATTTTTTTTCTTTTGAAAAGTCCAGCAAAGATTAGTTGTAGACGTATATTCTATTTATTCTTATGTCTCATTTGTGTATATTTATAATATTCTGACTCAGTAGCAGAGAGTGGGGGCAATTTAGACGATTAAGACAAATTTTTTGTTAAAAAATTTTAATAACCAGTATGATAGTTGTGTGAATTTTGTTAAAATTATATAATATTTTACAATAATAACAACTAGATGACAAAAAAATTTTGTATGGTAGATAACAAAAATTTTTACATTTATTTTTATGTACTAAAAGTTTTGAATCCTAAATTGCCAACTAGTATTTGACTTCATTTGAAACATGCGATTGTTTATAAACTTAAGTGATAGCAGTAGACTTCAGGAACTCAGAAGGGCAAAATACTTTGGGCCCGGGGCCGGGGGGGGAGGGTTGCAATTTTAGGATAGGATTAAAAAATTAAAATTTTTTTAGTCAATTTTAAAAATTCTTCAAAGTTCAGGGGAAAACCTTTCTTGTTGTCGCTTTGGACTTGATTATGACTAGACTTTAGCCAAATCTTTTAAATTTTATCTGCATATAACCGAGTACTCCCTCCGTCCCAAAATTTGGGTCGCTTTTTGGGAAACACACTTTTTATGTACAGTAGCATAATGGGACACACTTATCTGATTATTCCAATCGTGCCCTTTGTTGTCCGTGGAGTAAAATAACAAGCTGTTGGGTGTTGGGGACCACTTGCCATTAAGACATTTGACTAAAAGGCAAAGACAAGTTAAAGTAAAGCAAACATCCGTTTCCAACTCTAGCTATTCCTCTGTATGCTTGGGTTTCATAAAATCAACAAGATCAGTTACAGAAGATTGACAATGGAAAAAGGTAAGATTTCTACAATTCCGTCTATCACTTTGTTGGTGCTTTTTTTTTATTTTCATTTTGTTTTATGATCTTTTGATCAATTTGAAGTAGATAATCTTGAGACTTAGCATAATTTAGCTAATCTTTTATTTGGCGCCATTTGTTGTTTTTCCCTTTTTTTCTTGAAATTTGGCGGTTCATTGAAAATTTGTAGATGCATTTTTTTAAGCTTTTTGTTTCTCACGTTTCTTATAAATAGATTTTGGAAGCTGATAATTCTGATGCCTTTATTCTCTATATAATGAGATTATAGAGAGATTCGTCTATTGCACAAATTCTGTTTGATAATATTCCCCAGTGAACATGGATAATCATAGTTTTCAAAATTATGAAATCTCTAGGAAAAAGTTGACAAATCAGCAAAGGCAAGCCATATTTGAAGCATTATTGCAATATAGTTATGGTGGACAACTAGAAAGAGGATTAACCAAAGTTATTGCAACACAGTTCAAAATCAGCACGAGGACAGTACAAAGAATTTGGGAAAGAGCAAAGTCTTCAATCATTAATGGAGGCTCGGTTGACATCTCTCGCAGGTTTCCTAAGAGGGCAGGACGCAAAAGGGTAGAGATAGACTTCAGCACTATCATGGAAATACCTCTACGGTGTCGAACAAATATTCGTTCTCTATCAACCAAAATGAAAGTTGCCAAGTCCACTCTTCATCGACGAATAAAAGAAGGTGTTATCAAAGCACATTCAAATGCATTAAAGCCTCACCTTACTGATGACAATAAATTGGTAAGACTCAAATTTTGTTTGTCAATGCTTCAACAAGAGAGTCTTAATGATGCACCTGTTTTCGAAAACATGTTCAATATGGTTCATATCGATGAAAAGTGGTTCTACATGACTAAGGAGTCTGAGAAATACTACCTACATCCTGAAGAAGAACACCCTATGAGGACTTGTAGGAGTAAAAAGTTTATTGTTAAGGTTATGTTTCTAGCTGCAGTTGCTCGACCTCGCTTTGATTGTTCTAGAAACAAGCACTTTGATGGGAAAATTGGAATATTTCCTTTTGCCTTCAAAGAACCAGCTAAAAGGAATAGCAAAAATCGTGTTGCTGGTACTCTAGAAACAAAGCCTATCCTATCAGTGACCAAGGAAGTGTATAGAAGGTGCTTAATTGATAATGTTTTGCCTGCAATTCGTGCTAAATGGCCACAAAGTGATGTTATTAGCCCTATCTTCATCCAACAAGATAATGCAAAACCACATATTGATCCAATGGATGTTGAGTTCATAGAAGCTGCCACAAGAGAAGGTTTTGATATTCGTTTATCATTTCAACCACCTAATAGCCCTGATATGAATGTTCTTGATCTTGGGTATTTTAGAGCCATTCAATCACTCCAGCATCAAGAAGCACCTAACTCTATTGACGAACTAATTTCTGCTGTTGAAAAGTCTTTCGATGAATTATCATCTGAAAGTCTCAACAATGTGTTCTTAACCTTACAACTATGTATGCTTGAGGTGATGAAGAATTGTGGAGGGAATAATTACAAAGTTCCACATATTGGGAAGCAACGGTTGATAAGAGATGGAAATCTTCCTTTGCAAATTGGATGTGATAAGGAGCTTATTGACAAAATCATCCATTATCTGCAAGCATGAATGTACTGGTATTGGTTAGAATTTCCATATTATTTAAACTTTGCTAACTTCTAAATTATGATAAAGGTAGTGATAATGCTATCTAACTTATGATTGATTTCTTTTTCTCTATTTTGTTCTGAAGGTATATCAAGTCATGGATCAAGTTTCTGGACTTGGATTATGCTAACGCTTTTTGTGCAGAACAAGGGACTTGACTTTTGCTATTAATGCTTTTGTACAAAACAGGAGACTTGACTTTTGCTAGACTTTTGCTACTAATGCTTTTGTACAAAACAGGGGACTTGACTTTTGCTAGACTTTTGGTACTAATGCTTTTGTACGACTTGGCTTTTGCTAGACTTTGCTACTAATGCTTTTGTGCAAAACAGGGGGCTTGACTTTTGGTCCTAAGTTATTTTTGAGGGTTGCTTATAAGATTTGGTTGTCACTCGAATCCATTTTAGGGGCATAGATTTTGTATTTTGTTGATTTGTATAGACAACCATGAACTCTTGGAAGCAATGAGCAGTAAATGTTATTTTAGTCTTGGTGCTTTCAAATTAATGCCTTGCTTGGATGTTTAGGATTTCAACGTAATACGCATTAGTTGATCATTTTATTTTTTCTTTGATATTTTTTTCACTCTATTTATTTGTTAGTTTGATACTAGAGGCAAATTTAAGAGCAAGAACACAAGTTATAGGACAAATTTTACCTTTTCTTTTTTCACCTTTACATTAAAAAAATTAAATAGTGATAAACAAAAGGGTAAGGAATGCATCTAGCATTCTTTATTTGTTTATCCAAAAAAAAAACTTGATTTGTATTATTGTAAGAAATTTGTTCTTTTGTTAAAAAAAAAAAGATAGAAAGACAAGAAACAAAACTTTCATTGCATCTGCAAACACTTGTGTAGCTTGAAAAGAGTAAAGAAAAGAAAAAAATGAAAAACAAGCAAAAAGAAGAAAAAAGGAAAAAAAAAAAACAAAGATTTGAAGTGCAGGAAAAGAAATGGAAATGAAAAACACAAAAAAAAAAGCAAGGAAAAAGAAGAAAAAAGAAATACAGTAACAAAGATTTGAAGTCCAAGAAAAGTAACGGAAATAAAAAAAAACGCAAGGAGCTAAATGTGTTATGGCAGGGCCCATCATAATTGTTTAGTGCAATTTTGACTTTTCAATAGAAGGGTATAACTGGAAAGTAATTTTAAAAGTAGTTTGACTTTTTTAAAGTGACTCAAATTTTGGGACAAGTAAAAAGTGGAAATATGACATTAACAATGGGACGGAGGGAGTATTATTTATCAGTTATTGTTAAAATTTTAAACTCTATTTGGATAATATTTGGAAAGAATGAACTTAAACTATAGTTACAGTTACATTAAAATCAGTCCATGGATTAATATCAAGGGTTTAAGTTTGACTGGTTGTTTGCATCAGATCTCAGATTCTCTATATTTGTGTACACTAGATATAGATCCTTTCTTTGTTTCCTTTGGAAATAGACAACTGGTTAGTAAAACAAACTTTTGGTCAATTTTTGAAGGGAAAATTTGGAAAAACACAATAGGAAAAATTAGTATTCATTAGCTAGGTGTAAATTTTCAAAAAATTGTTAGGTAGATTAAAGGTTATAGTTCATAAATAATAACTTTAGTTTGTAAAAATATGTGAAGTGACCGTAATTGCATATACCAAGACTTGTATGTGTACGTGCACTTGCACCATATGTGCACACGTGAGTATACATATGTGCACATATGTCGATTTAAATGTGAATATTCGAATGTGTATATATATTTAAGAAATTGTCAATTTTTATTTATAAGGACGTTACAATTCAATGAAATATACATTACTATGAAAAGAATTCAGTCATTTAACAATAAATTTATTACCTATGTTAATTGGTAAATAATAACCCATACCCCGTTCCAAAATTCACCTGATGTTACACTCATCTTTTGAATTTTTAATTTTTCTGTTCCCATTTTCTAAATTTTCCCAATTTTGAAAAGTTATTAGCATAGTTTGTTTTTCTCATGAAGTACATTGGTTGAGGTACATAAGGATTGCAAAATTTTCCTTCAAAGAGGTACATTTCATATCTAATAGGATCTGTACTAGTAGAAAACGAAACATTATGAGCACCTAACAAAAAATTTGTAGACCAACATCCTTCCGTGATGACTCCCTCGTGTGTAACTCACTCAACCAAGAAAAGACTTGAGCACAATCCAAACAAGGGCAAGAAAGATACTTCCGTACTTTCGACAATTATTAAACTTTTGTGTATCTTAATTATGTATACCCCGCCCTCGCAGTGAATCAACTATACTTGTAGTTAAACCATACCTACTCTCGTGGTTATGATATTAATTACAAGCTCATTTCTTCAATGAAATTATATGAAACAAGTCACTAAAGCCACAAAGGTGCACCTCTACTCTCGTGAGTGTACTACCTAGGTTTATCACTTCTTTGAACTAGTGTTAAATTCCAATTTTCATTGCAAACTTAACACCTTAAGATAATCACAATTAATGGTCAGTTAATCATGATTAGATAAGCAAAAGTGATAAATAATTTGTTCAAAATAATATCACCAAGTAGCCAAGTAAACATCACAAACAGGATATGGCAAGTTCAACCATAACTCTAGGCATAAACTTAACTAAACATGAAGAAAATAAAAGAAAGATCCATACTTGTATTATAACTAAACATAAGATGCAATACAAGAAATAAAGTGATAGGAGAAATGTCACCCATGTCACTTGAACTCCATGCTCTCCATCTTCATCCTCAACTTCATCTAAGTTTAGCTACAAATACAAGAAGGAAACACTACCCTAACTAATGAACTAAGAAAAACTAGTGAAAGCTACATTTCTGGTGAGTTTCTCTAGCCTTCCAAAGTTATCTTGAATCTTGCAAGTCCATAGCTATATGTAGATGAATGTGGTCAAGAAATGAGGCTTGAAACATCCCTTTTACAGCTGCTAATTGGTTGTCACACGTTCATCAATAGTTGTGAATTATTGGAGGAGGAAATAAGTTGAACAAGTGGAGAGCAGCCATTTCTCACCAGAATCTGGCCACTTCAACTGCTATTTTCAGCTCGGTGGACTGAGATATGATCAAAATACCAGTAACTGGTCATAGCTCTATTGTCAGCTTTTGACAGCAGACTTTGACTTCTATATTTCTACTTTTTGACTAGGAATACGGCTGAACTGGACTTTGATATCTCCATACCAAATATAGATCTATCTCTTAGCTTCAAAATCGTTCAGGAATCATCTTAATCCAATGTGTGTAGCTCAAGATATAGCCGAAATACCACAGGTTGCCAAAGCTGACTTTTCTTACATTCTTTTGTTCTTAATTGCATTTCCTCTTTTGTACTTCATATTCTATTTTTATCACTTAAAACCATCATCAATCATCCAATTATCTTCTCAATGCACTCAATTTGTTGATTGAATTGTTAAACCTACAAAACATGAAGTTTTTACCATAAAAATCCATAAAAATGCAATTTTCACACTTTAAACCACAAAATACGCATTTTCACTAGAAACTTAGTTAATTAGCTATAAAACTAAATAAAACACACCAAAACTAACTAATAAAACACACTTAAAATACGTAAAATATCTACTTGTCAAATACCCCCACACTTGAACCATTGCTTGTCCTCAAGCAATTAGAAATACAAACCAACAATGATTCCAAATTTTGAACATAAACATATGTGCACCATTCAACTTCATTTCCTCAAAAACAAGGTAAATAACCATTATGTAATCATCCATTAATCCTCGAGTACTCATAATATCAAGTAAAGGAGAGCCAATTATACCGCTATTGTAACAAATTCAAGTCAATTTCTCATCCTTACCCAATTTCACAAGCAAGTAACTCATATAGTCAATAAAATACACCCTAAACCCATGATCATCTTCTTATTTTGCTTAAAGAGGGATTTATTGATATAACATAGCTAAATATATACTTAAGTTGTGAAAGTGCCTTTTGACGCGACGATCGACATTTTTAGATAAAGATCGCCGGTTACTCAACACTTCATATACTCAAATTGCCTTGCATACTCTTAATTCAAGTACCATTTGACGCGAAAGTCGACATTTGTAGATGAAGACTCCCGGTTACTAAGCACAAGAATCATTGGAGTAGGACAACTCTTATTTTTTTTTTTTCTTTTCTTCTTTTTTTTCTTTTTTTTTATTTTCATTTTGTTTTCTCTTTTTTTTTTTAGTAAATATAATAATTAGTCCCTCAAAAGAATAATCATGAGAAGAGTATTGCAATTATTGACCATATTTATCACTTAACTTATAAAATCAAATAAAGAGAAGAAATTTTATCAAATATGCAAAATGTGGGCATAATTTTCTCCACTTTACAAGATATATTTTCCTATAAATGCACAAATTATAATCACATAATAATCATTTTCAAGTAAATTGAGAAAAGAAGTTTCCAAATAACATATATTTACGTCAAAAGTAGAAGGAATTTGAACTACTAAAGGTATGGAACTTGTTACCCATTTGGATAAAATTGAAAAAAATTGAAACTTTTGGGGCATTTTTGCAATTTTGCAACCAACAAGTCAATCACATTCAATGTATATGATCTCAATTCTCCCCCCCCCCACACTTAACATGCACATTGTCCTCAATGTGTAAAAAGGAAAATCAAAATAAAGAAAGTAATACTCCTCTATTGATGTGATTGAAGTGCGCAAAGTAAAAAGTTCACGAGCCATTGTCCGGTTATCTCCACAACTTCATTAGTTCCATTAGTGATGTAAACCTAAAAATGGAAAATGAGAAATAAAGGTGATAACAAAGGCATTAACAAACATATAACAGCGATCCGTAACTCCTAAGCCTTTGTGGTGGTGACGTTCCTATAAAAAATACACAATCAACTACTCAAGGTACAAGGGAATACATGAGGAAAAGAAGAAGAAGAGAATCAAGGAACCTGCATTTTTCTTTAAAAACATCCTTAAAAACGCGACTGCAGAAAAAGCGCCTATGAACTCGTGTTTTGGAGTCGCGTTTTCTGCTTTAATGATGCAGAATAGAATACGTGACTTAAACGAATACGTGACTTTGAGTCGCGTATTGAAGTTGCGTTTTCTTTGTTGTTGGTGCAGAATTGAATATGCGGCTCATGAATACGCGACTTCAAGTCGCTTATTTTTGAGCTCGTGTTTTCAATTTCTACAGTTTTCTGCAGAAATGTTGTAACTTTCCAAAAATATAACTTTTACCCCAAATGCTCAAAATGCATTCTAGACCATTTTTTTACCAAAATTATCAATGCGCGCACATGTAACATGATCAAAACATGCATTTTATCCCTTTCTAACGAATAAAAAACAACGTTTACTCAAATCGAGGGGTTGAATTCCTTGATCAAATTTCGCCTTTTTCACCTCATTTGGTCACTTTTGCTTCTATTTCCCAAAACTACAAAAGAAAAACAACAAAATAACTTAAAAACATAATTGAAATATAAAATCACACCAAAATAACATAATATACTAAAACATTGGGTTGCCTCCCAACAAGCGCTTTTGTTTATAGTCGTTGACTCGACTATTGAATCTCATTTTTCAAGGAGGCTTAGTTAATGAATAATCCACCAATTTAGATCATGGTGGATCATTAAAAGGTGGCTTAATAGCAAAAGTCACATAATTAAATGATAAGAGAGATGGAAGTGACTTACTTATCTCAAGTGTTTCATAGATATTATCTTGAATGTGTATCACTTGAGAACTCACCAAAGGAACGTCCGCATGGCTTTCTTGGGCTATAATACCTTTAAAACCTATACTCTCAATATATACACTCCTCACAAGGGGTGTATTGAGTCATTAAATCTCACCTCTTGAGATTCAAAGTTAGTTTCAAAGGTACTATCATGTGAAATGGACTCTTTTTCATTGAAACTCATATTAGATGCATCATTTTCACCAAAATATAATCCATTTTCACATACAACACTCCCACCATTCATGATAGGATCATTTTGCATATCATTAGAAGAAATAACTTCACAAAATGCATGCAATTGCTCTTGTATACTACCAAAGTGAGAAGTTAATTCATCTATCCTTTCCTCGATCCTAGCAAAATGGTCGGAAGTCGCATTAGCTAGTTTTTCTAAAGCTAACTCCTAAGATGGCCTAGAATCATTAGCTAATGGTTCACTTTCTAATTCCTAAGGTAAAGGTGCATTAGCTAACCTTTCTATTGCCATTTCCCAAGATGATTTAGATTCAAATTGGACAAATTCGGGTTGGTAATCATAAAAACATGGAGAATTGCTATATGCACATTGATTATCCCAACCATAAGCATAAGAACTGCTCAAATTAGCACCATATTGATCAAAATAAGGATTGTAATGCCCTAATTCATCATAATAATCCACATTTTATGCTTGTCTACGTGTATAGGTAGCATGATAATCTCCACACAAGTCACAAATCATATGATTCGAATTAAAAGTATTAACATTCCTCTTTTGCTCAATTTCATGCATAATAGTGTCCATTTGAATTTGTAATGTTATAACATCAAGTTTAGCCCTTAAGCACTTTAAACCATCTTCAAACGACATACCTTCGGTAATTTTTTGGTTACCTTGATTCAAGGAGCTTTGCACATAGTAACCATCCATTGTCGATCTTTCTTCTCTCATGCATGGTCTCCTCATGTTTTCTACTCTCCTTGAGCCCCTAAACATGCTTTCAAAATAACTTAAAAAAAGTTTAGTCAAAGAGAATAGATGACTCTAAACGCATAAAAAAAAGCATACACAAAGACTCAAAAAGACACTAAAAACAAAAATTAAGACACTAGACACTACAGATACAAGAAAAACAAGTAAAAAATGTCTAAATTAATAAAGTTGCTCTTAACACCAATATTGACAAATCTTCCTCAGCAATGGTGCCAAAAACTTTACGTGCGCGGGGTATACATATCAATTTAGTTCATCCACATTCAAGTTTTACATTTATAAACTCCTAAATACCCCACACTCGATTTGTCGCAAGTATACAAATCGTGAGCGAGTATAGGGTATTAAGGGTCGATTCCACAGAGAAGATTGCAACTACCGGTGATTTTCGAACTCCTTTATTATTTAGACTATAAACATGAAGTAAAAGTAATAAAATTAACACTAGAAAACTCCTTGAGGTATGGAATTCCTTACTACTCTTGCAAATAAAGTTACCGGTTAAGTCAATGCTATTATCTTGGCTAGTTATGGCGTAATTTCCTCATGTATGTGAAACCTACTCTCGTAGTAAATCAACTATACTTGTAGCTAAACCATACCTACTCTCATGGTTATGATATTAATTACAAGCTCATTTCTTCTATGAAATTACATGAAACAAGTCACTAAAGCCACAAAGGTGCACCTCTACTCTCGTGAGTGTACTACCTAGGTTTATAACTTCTTTGAACTAGTGTTAAATTCTAATTTTCATTGCAAACTTAACACCTTAAGATAATCACAATTAATGGCCAGTTAATCATGATTAGATAAGCAAAAGTGATAAATAATTTGTTCAAAATAATATCACCAAGTAGCCAAGTAAACATCACAAACAGGATATGGCAAGTTCAACCATAACTCTAGGCATAAACTTAACTAAACATGAAGAAAATAAAAGAAAGATCCATACTTGTATTATAACTAAACATAAGATGCAATACAAGAAATAAAGTGATAGGAGAAATGTCACCCATGTCACTTGAACTCCATGCTCTCCATCTTCATCCTCAACTTCATCTAAGTTTAGCTACAAATACAAGAAGAAAACACTACCCTAACTAATGAACTATGAAAAACTAGTGAAAGCTACATTTCTGGTGAGTTTCTCTAGCCTTCCAAAGTTATCTTGAATCTTGCAAGTCCATAGCTATATATAGATGAATGTAGTCAAGAAATGAGACTTGAAACATCCCTTTTACAGCTGCTAATTGGTTGTCACACGTTCATCAATAGCTGTGAATTATTGGAGGAGGAAACAAGTTGTACAAGTGGAGAGCAGCCATTTCTCACCAGAATCTGGCCACTTCAACTACTATTTTCTCTATAATGTAGGCCGAAATGGCTCTTCTTCAAAACATGGAAGCTGTAGTCCTCTCATTCCCAAATGATAAGTGTCATTATGATTAAATTTGAAACCGATTCCTTAGTATGAAACTATTTATCAAATGCCTCCGAAGTTTCACTACTCAGCATGTGTATTATGAAAAATTTGCTCTCTTCCGAGGAATTGCAAGACTTAGTTGCAACAAATTGAACCGTGTTGATTATCTGAAAACTTTATACACTTTCACAATAATCAGTAATTAGCTTCCAAAACTTAGGAGTAATATTTGCACCAATCCCAGCAGAAAATAGACAATATTACAAGTCTGTACAAGTCTCCGTTGGAGAAACTTTACTGTAAACAGTAATTGAATTAGCGATTTGTTCTGTAAAGGTTATGAAGCTGAATATGGTGAATAAGTAGTCAACACAACAATTACCTGGAAATAATGATTCACTCTGTAAAGATAAATGTAGGATGTTGTTTGGAAGACTACCTTGTCTCACTCTTGTAATTAGTGAGATGTAGGTCAAAGATAGTATGAGAAAATAGAACATTCTTTTCTTGCTATTGTTGATGCTAATTTCCTTATGAATTAATTTATTCGTGTCTGGAGACGATAATTCCTGGAATCGTCTTTTATTTGCTTATTAGCCAGGAATTCACAAGCCTTAGAAACTTTTATTTGCTTTATATAGTTCTCGTAAAATGAGAGTGCAGTTTTGTTATTAGACAGCATAAAATGAATTCTTGAATGCATTAATCTTCATTCTTCATCAATAATTCTTGAAAGAAAACGATTCTAGTACAAAACAAGTTGTAACTTGTATGAGTATTAGATGATGACTCTACCAAAAAGGAAAGAAACTATTATTTGTTCTGTTAAATGCATTTCTTGATAATTTTTTTTTAAAATAAATGTAGTAGTCTTATTAATTAGAACCGAAAATTACAATAGTGATCGGATCTTACCCCAACATAAACCTTACACCATCCTTAACTTCCTAACTGAAGGCAATCCTAGCCTATCTAGCCGAATTTCACCACGAGCCAACTGTGGAATCAAGCGTATATGATCATAAACCCTAATCTGCTGCTCAGGGTGAGCAACTCCCACATTAGATAAAATATCAGCAACTTTGTTGCCTCCCTGTTGCAATGAACTATTCGAGGGGACTCATCTAGCAACTGCCAAATCTGCCACACCTCCCTCCGAATATGCCAAGGACACTGAAATTGCTTCCGCAGAATCCCCACCAAGACCAAGGAATCTAACTGGACGCCCACATTATCAAACCCCCTCTAAGCACATTCGCGAAGCCCAAGCAAAAGGGCCATAGTCTCCGCATGTAAACTGGAGGTATTTCCCCAGAAAAACTGAAAAAGCAAATAGAGGACTGCCTGACGAATCACGCAAGACTCCACTACCACCGCTCGGACCTGGGTTGCCCTTTGAGCAACCGTCTGTATTCAGCGTTAGCATCCCGACCTCCGGCACTGTCCAACGTATCAACTGGAATCCAAACGTGCGCGCTGGCTGAGAGGACCAATCAGATAACTGCTGAAACGTATGGACCCCAACCTTGCCCTTAAACTGAATCTCCACCAGCATCTTAACTTCACAGAATATGGCCTGAACAATAGCTGCCGACTGCATTGGTTTGCCTTAAAAAATGGCTTTATTCCTAGCCTTCCAGATGTGCCAGCAAATGAGACTAGGGAGAGTTGTGAACAAAAAACGCCTCCTCTCCGATTTCTACTCAACAAACCACCACGCACCTGTTCAAGTGTACAGTAAGGACCCTGTACCAGACACTCCACACACCCCCCCCCCAAAATATCCCTAGATCTCCATGGCAACCTACCCCAACGCAAACACATGTTCAATAGATTCGCACGATGGGCTCCGACAACAAGACACTTCGACGGCATTTGAAAACCAAGCTGACATAGCGCATCCGCCACTGGCAACCTTCCCATCAATAGTCATAACATGAAGAAGGACACCTTCAACGGTATCCGATGGTGCCAGACGCGTGATAGAACAGCAGAAGTGTTGCGGGCTTGACGAACCTCACCAAAAGCCGACGCTAGCATGAATTTCCCAGAATTTGTCGGCATCCACACAAACTCATCTGCACGACCACCTTCAGGTATCGGTTGCTGTAAGATTGAGGGGATGATCTCCAGTGGTAAGGCCCGAGATAGCAATTGGATATCCCATTTTCCATTTGCGACAAAGTCCCCAAAAGTGAGGTCCGGGATGACTGTCGATCTGAGAAATAAAGCACCACTGCCTACCCAATTGTCGTACCAGAAGTGACAGGAGCCCCCATGAACTTGCCATAACATTGACAGTTCTACCTGCCGACTAACATTCCACATTCGTCTCCAAATAGCCAAAGCAGATATACTGAATGGCACTTGACAAGGATACTTTTTCCTACAGTATTTAGCTTGCATATAAGTCGCCCAAAGCTAAGCTCCCGTCTGAAACCTCCACCATAACTTGCACGAGAAAGCTTTGTAGACATCCCGAAGTCTTCGAATCCTGCCCCACCCTCTTCCACCGGATAGCACAGCTGAGACCATCGTATCCAATGGAACTTTGATTTCTCAGCCATTGATCCCCATAGAAAATTTGCACAAACCTTTTCTATCATCGTGAATACCGAGCTAGGCACCACAATAGCCGAAAGCAAGTCGACGGGAACAGACGCAAGGACATGTTTGATAAGGATCAATTTCCCGCTTGGAGAGAGAAGGCTTGACTTCCACGACAACGCCTTTCCCAAGATAGCTTGTCTTATTGCCCCAAAATACGACGATCTACATCGGCCTAAGTACAGGGGGAATCCCAAGTAGCGAATTGGGAAAGACTGCCTGGGCAAACTGCGTGATCTGCTCAATCATCATTCGTCGAGACGGAGGCAGTGACGGATGAACCAAATACCCACTCTTTTGAGCGTTAACCAACTGCCTCGAGGATTGATGATACAACTCCAACACCCGCATAATGCACTTCAGTGAATTAGACGAGCCATTCGCAAAGATGATTACATCATCAGCAAAAGCCAAATGAGTGATAGGAAGACACCCGTGTGGAACTCGAAACCCCACGAAACCGGATTGTAGCGCAAGGTTATTCAAATCCAGTGACAGCACCTCAGCCCCTATGACAAATAATGCCGGGGACAAAGGATCCCCCTGCCGATTTAAAAAAACCATGCGAGGTACCATTGACAATGACTAAAAATCACACATTAGAAAGCAAGCGCCAAACCCTGTCTATGAATTGCTCTCCAAATCCAAACCTCCGTAACACACTAACAATATGAAGCCAGGACACCTTATCGCAAGCCTTAGACATGTCTAATTTTAGCGCGACATTACCCTCTCTCGAAGGCTTGCCAATACCCGACAGCACTTCTTGGGCCAACAGATAGTTTTCCGTGATATTCCGACCCTTAACAAAATCTGTCTGCTAGGGAGAGATAATCTTTGGCAAAATAGATGACAACTTGTCGGCCAAAATTCTGGATAGCAGCTTATTAAAAAAATTGCAAAGACTAATCGGCCTAAACATCGAGAAATCCTGGGGATTTGGCACTTTAGGGATAAGCACAATGGAAGTGGAGGTAATAAATTTAGGCAACTCCGCCCCATAGAAAAAACTCAGCACAACATTATAGACATCTTGAGCAATGACATCCCAAGAGAATGTGAAGAACTTACCCATGAATCCATCCAGTCCCGCAGCACTCTCCCCGTCCATTGCAAAAACCACTCGTCGAACCTCCTCCATGGATGAGACTTCCTCCAAGGTCTTATTCTCCTCCTCCGTTATCAAAGAGGGAATCAAGTGCAGCATATCTGGTGCAAGGCTAGTAGGTTAAGAAAATAGGTCCGAAAAGAACGCAATCGCCTCGTTTGCTATGTCCTCATCCTTCTCCACCCAAGAACCCTACGAATCTTTAATTCGATGGATGGTGCTCTGAACCCTTTTTTTCTTCACCACCACATGAAAAATCTTGAAATTCCGAGCCCCAATATGGAGCCACCTCATTCAGGGCTTTTGACTCTAAAATTGCTCCTCAATGAGCAGCGCCTAGCTTAGGTCCGCCTGAGGCTTATGAAGTCCATCTTGCACCACCTCAGAGGCGTTGCCCTCCATCTCTATTTCAGCCCTTCGAACAGCAGCCTCTGCCACCCGAACCGTATCAAAGATAGCCAAAAGTGTGCTTGTTCCACTCTTGGATAGCCCTTCTTGTCACCATTAGTTTTAAGCACAAGACACGCAATGGGGCTTCATTCACTGGTCTATCCCAAGCTCCTCTAATTACTTCCAACAAGTCTGCCTTAGACGTCCAAACATTCAAGAACCGAAACGGCCTCGGTTTGTTGTCTAAGCGAGTAGCAAAAGATATCCGTATAGGTGCATGATCTGACGGATGTCTTGCTAAATGCTCAACCGATACAATGGAAGAGACCTCAGCGCACTCCCCATTGATTAGCACTCTATCCAATCACTTCCAAATTTTAGCTCTGCCTCTCCTATTGTTGCACCACGTAAAGTTGGCTCTCGAAAAACCCGCGTCAAAAACACCAGCCGTCTCCATAAAAGACATAAGCTCTACCCCCTCCTAAACACCAATCGGCCGCCCTCCACGCTTTTCATGGGGGGCCATAATGACATTAAAATCCCCTCCAATACACCATGGAAGGGATCTAGGCTTATCAGCAAGAAGATTTCGCCATAGTTCTCTTCACTTGTCCGAAGAACATTTGGCATGACCAAATGAGAAGATGACAGGACCAGGAAGCAAGGGATGCTGAATAGATAGGGAAATATGCTGACTTGAATTACCTACAACTGAACAACTGAAAGGAGTGCAATAACAAACCCAAATATCGTCCGATAAATTTGTAATAACTAAATCAAATGCTAGATGCATACGAATGAAGTCAATCTTAGACATCAGTTTTGGGCTCACAAAAAACAGCAAACTTAACACCATACATCCGTATTAATTTTATCAATCTTCTAAGATTTGGGGATTTGGAAACCCCTCGAATATTCTAGAAAATTGCGTTAATCATAAGGCAAAACTTGAAAGGAGTTATAGGTTGGTGTTGCAGACCGCAGCTGTCTATCAGAAGGGAAACGCGCACGGACACATTTCCCTTGCCCTTTCTTGATTCCTTGCACACCATTAGTGACCGTATCTATGTTTAAAGCCTGGACCGACGGCTCCGCTATATCTTCCTGTCTCACAATCATCCAGGGAGATAAGTTGCCCGTCACGAGAGGCAGTTCAACATACACCTCCGCAATCTCCCCTTCCTTCGCTGCGAAGCATGTCCATCACTCCTGTCCAGGCTGGTATCCGGGAGTTGAGCAGGCTGCCCATCACCAATTTCCCGCTGTTCGGGCTGCAAAAGCTGCTGCCCGTTTCCTTGATCTGGCTCCTTGTGAAGCTCAAGGTTTAGACTCTCATCTGCAGCACCCATCTTTTTTTTTTTGTCAAAACGATAGGATGATCTCATTGCTTTGAAGGTAAAAAAATTACAAGTACGAGCAACGGCTCGATCGAAACTCTACAAGCTAGTGTTCAATGACACTGAGGAAGCTGTCGCTCCTCATCCACAATAATGCTTAATGCATCAACACTCAGTTTTTTACTGACTATCATATTTTCTTCCCTATACAAAACAAAAGAGCACATGCACCCATCACCCCACACACCAGGACGTCTGACCCATCACCTGCACTCGCAGCGCTGCCCATGGCAACAGGCTGCCCAGCTCCCTGTTGCGCACCAGCAGGTTGAGCTGCACACTCCGCCGCCCCAATCTGCTGCACTTTCTTCGCGGATCGCTACCCCTCGAGCGTAAGCTCTTGACCCATCCCTGCTTCCTCCGTCGCAGATAACAAAATTGGAGCTGCATGGGTTTCCTTAGCAAAGATCTCCACCTGCGTCTTAGCGTCTACGACAGCTTGGGGAGCATGCGATGCCACCGTATGTAGTTTGGGTACCCGACGAGCGGCAAATTCCTCAGCGTTCCTTTTGCAATCACCAACCGAATGTCTCAACTGCCAACACACTGAGCAATATGAAGGTAAATCTTCTATGACGATCTGCTGCCAAAATCCAATCTCACCCTCCACTGCCACCCATACCTGCGAGCAGATAGGCTTCACCAAATCCACTTCCACACATACCCTGGCCACACTTGGCCGTGTGCCTGCCGACGTTGCTGCATCCAAGAACAATGGCTTCCCAACTGGAGAAAGGATGGAAAATAACGAGTGTTTATCAAAATAGTGTATCGGCAAAGCTGGTAAGGTCACCCAAACTGGAGCCAGAGATGATTCCTTCTGAACATGGAAGTCCCTTCTCCAGCGAAACACACGCATCGAAAATCTACCTAAGTGCCCAATCCCTTGTGTCCATAGTCTATTGAAATCTGTCTCAGTCGTGCACTTGATAAGCACATGGCGATAGTCCATCAGACCAACCGAAACATGGTCTCTCAAGTCCAGTGAAGCAAAGAACTTCCGGATGTCCTCCAATGTTGGCTGACCATGCGAAAACTTCCCCACCAAAGCCCATCGAAAAGGTGCTGCCAACCTGTCCGCATCCTCCTTGGAAAATATGATGGTAGCCTCACCCTTGTATGTTGTCGCAGGCCGTAACTGTATTGGTGACGATGAAGACTGGGAGAACAACTGTGAGAAGGACTTCCTTGTGGAAGGGGATGTTCCTTGCCCCTCAGCCGAAGGTTGAAGGGCCGCCATGCAAGGCACCAACGGCAAGGAGAGAAAGCTCGGTCTCTTGGAGAGAAAACCCTAGCGAAAAAATCGGTCTAGAATTTGCTCCTCTGCATTTCTTGATAAATTCTTGTAATATTAGCAATTTTGTTTTGCTAAACTTTTTATGGTCACATTTATTAAGTAAAAATGAGTCGAAAAAGTGGTGATTTTCAGTTTCATGCAATGGATATTTATATAGATCTTTCAGTTGCAGAAAGACACAATAACATTGCAAATGCACACAACAAAACTTCTAAATAGTGAAACAAAGATTGCTTATTTGTTTTATGTAGTTATCGTAGAATGATAGTGAATTTTGCTATTAGGTAGTGTAAATTGGTTTCTTAAACACTTTCAATTTTATTTTCCATCATAATTTACCAAAAAAAAAGATTTCTAATACTTATTTCGATTCGTTAACTCACAACCACGTATTAATTATTGGTAATGTATGTATTAATTTACTTTTTTTTTCATAGAGGGTTTTGGAGTTGTTTGGAGAAAAATGATCTCTTCAACAATTTTTCTACTAATGAGATGTGTTATTTGTAGTTTTCGTATGTAGAATCTTACTTAGCTAATTGTTTTCCTTGCTTCTGTGTTCCTTCTGGTCGATATACACTATTAAGGTTACAC